>NC_142505.1:111280000-111982500 GCF_057876585.1 Rhinolophus sinicus
GTTTTTTATAGGGGTGGGTAGGAGAATTCATTCATTCATCCACCCATCCCTCCATCCCTCCGTCCCTCCACACTTGGCGCAGGAGACAGCCGCGCAGGGCGGAGCGGCCAGGTGGAGGGGGGGGCCTCGCGTTGGGGAGGGGCGGCGGGGGCGGGGCACGGCAGAGGCGCCCCGGGTCCCGGCACCGCTCCAGCCCCGGGCGGGGGCGGCGCCGCCCGGCCTGGTTAACTGGAAAATGATGGAGCCGGGCCCCGCCCCCGCACTCGCCTCCTAATTGTTTTTCCTCGCCCGTCCCCATCTGTCCCTCTCCGCCCGTGTGTGTTTTGGCCTTTGTCTAGTTGCCCTGTACTGACACCCTCTTTCAAAGACCACTTCTGTCGCCCTTCACCGATCTCTTCTGCCCCATTAACCCATCGGCACGAGGCTCCCGCAACAAAGGCCTGAAATCAGATCGACGCGCGAGCGCCTCTCCATCGTCCGCCACTGACCCCGCAGCTCGGCCCGCACAGCCCGGCCTGCTGGCCCGACGGGGCGGGAACGGAATTGGCCTTGAAAATAAACAGAGGAAGCCATCCCGGCCGGGCCGGCCGAGTTCCGCCCTAAGTAAACACGGGAACAGGCACTGGCTGCCCTTGGCAGGGGCCAGCACAGCAGCTGTGGCCACGGGAACCGCCGCCGCACGCGGCCGCCCGGGAGGCTGATCCTGCCTGGCAGTCCCCCTTTGTCCTTCCCTGGTCGTGAGACTGGCAAGCGGAGGGAAAGCGGCTGCAGGAGAGGCAGGTCCGCCTCTGGCCTGGTAAACAAAGACCAATAACCTGGTACTAAGCCAGGGCTGCTCTCCTCCTGATTCCATTTTCCTTCCTGAAAAAGAGAGGAAACCCGCAGCCGACTCTGGTAGGAGAGCATCCACTCATCTGGGGGGGCTGGCTGCAGTGAGCAGACCCCAGCACCAGGCCCACTGCCATGGCCTTGCCACACACCACCCACAGCCCAGCAGCAGGGCCGGCCCGGGGGCCTGAGGCCGCCAGGGCTGGCTTCCCAGGCTCACCTAATTTTCCTCCCCCTCACCCGCCATCCGGAGTCCAAGCAACGTGGCGCCAGCACAGAGGCTACAGACATTCCCACTGGCCCCTGTTGGAGATGAAGGAACTCACTGGAAATTACTGGCAGCTTTCTCCCCTCCACTTGTGCTCAGGGTGGCCTGAGCACAAGTGGAGGGGAGACCCCGCTGTGTCTCTGCAGCCATGGTCTGTCTTCACCCTTCTGGAGGGATTCTGACCAGTGTGGCAGGAGGAACGTGGACCATTGCCCAAGAGTTGTCCACACAGGCCAGCAGAGGTCGGTCACCTTTGTCTAAGTGGGAATTGGGTGACAGCAGGAAGCTGGTGGGCCCCGTCGTGCTGAGATGTATGCTAAGAATCAAAAGAGCCCCCCTCTCTGTTCACCTATAAGCTGCTTGCTTTTATTTTCTGTTCTACAAACACTGAACCTGTGGTTCCACGGTGGCACGTCGCAGGGCCATCTGAGGGAATGTGTCCCCTGGAGCATGAAGACACTGCACGTCCAGCAAGGTGAAAGGGGCTCATTTTTTAACGCTGCCTGAATTACCTTCTTGCTTTTAAAAGTCATTGAACATTTTAAAGAAAGAGACTGCAAGACAAACAGGAAAGGACGTGAACTAGGACTGCCCGAGGCCCCCGACAGCGCCGGCAGGCCCCGCGCCCTGGGCTCTCCTGTGCAGGCCCCCACGGCGTGCTGGCCCAGAGGCCTGCCTGGCAGCTCTGCCACTTCCTGCTGCCGACCTGGTGAACGGGGAACTTATTCCTTTTGAAGGGTCGGGTGGTTCCAAAGAATCCAGAAATAATGGGGTCCTCCTGTCCCCTTCTGTCCCTTTGCCTGAAGCCCAAGTCACGTTCTTGTTTTGCTCCTGCAGGGACTTTAGGAGCCAGTTTTACAACGAATCGGAAGGTGAAGTCCTTTACCTGCTTCAGGCTCACTCTCTTACTGGCCCAAGGTGGGCGCCGGTCTCCAGCATTTGGCAACTTGTCCAAGTGTTTAGGTCAGAGCACAAGGTGCCTCTCTGTGTGGGCACACGACTGCCCGAGCTGCTCCCTGCGAGCCCGCAGCTGTGGGCTGAGGGCCATGTCTCAGGACCTGCGGCCAGGCCAGCGCAAGAGGCAAGGGGAACTTTTAGGTAACGGCTTCATTGAGATGAGACATCACTGACACACCATCCAACTCACCCTTTCGAAGTATGCAACTCAGTGTTTTTTGGTGCAGCTGTCACCACTAGCTAATTCCAGAACATTTCCATCACCCCAAAAAAACCCACATCCATTAGCAGCCACTCCCCATCCTCAACCCCTTCCCCCTCAGCTCCTGGCAACCACTAATCCACTTTGCGACTCTATGGATTAGACAAGGAAAATTTTGCAAAAAGAAATTCTCCCAGACTGGAAAGGAGTGTATAAATGAGGAATGTGGGAGTACGGCCTGAACACATTCTCTCTGGGGATCAACATATTCCTTGAGACACAGGAGAGAGAAAAGGTCACCTGGGAGCCAGAAGCAAGGGAAGGGGACCGGGATGAAAGCACTGTGGCCACTCATCCTCCACCCAGGCCATATGTGTTAATCATCAGTACTTTTTTTAGAGTTACAGATAGGTTTTAAATGGCCTCTGGCCACTCTGTTGTCGGCCTGCATCTGGGGTGCAAGGTGGCTCCCAGCATGGTGGGTTCAATGCCATTCGATTAGATGCTAACCTCGGGGGCTGGCTTGGCACCCAGAGTGGTCGCTGGGAAAGTTCTTCATGGCCACCCTTGGTCCTTTCTCCCCAGCCTGAAGGACCCAGGTGGATGTTCAGTGGCCGTCTCTCGTCCTGGTGCTTTGTCAAGTATGACCCGGATTGTAATACATTTAAGAGGCCGCTCAGTTCAGAAAGTGCCATTTTGTTTTTCCCAAACAAAAAAATATTTTTGAATTCATTCTATTTATAACACCCAGTCTTGCCATTACCCCATTCTGTACAAGCCAAAGTCCTAGCAGCCACAGCAGTGGGTTTCTAATGAGTATTTTCTTGATTTACAGCAGAAACGAGCAGTTATCTGCTAATAACCTCTGGGTCGGAAATTAAAAGGGATAGGGAAAATAAACCAAATTGCAAAGATCAGCTCTTGTTAAATAAAGTCATCGTGAAAAGACATATAACAACATTTTCATGCATCACGTCAATGACATGATGGGCTCGTCATTTGAGGGTTGTACTTATTTAATACCACTTAGCAGAGCTCCCCCTACAAACACTTAATGGACGTTTGTGACTTAATTCTTAGCAGAGCCCAGCCAGCCACTTTTACACAGAGAAACTGAGGCAGGGCTGAGAGGTGACAGATGGGAAGTTTGGCACCAGAACCTCAGGCGCCTGTGGCCTCCCCATCCTCTGGCCTCCCTCCCCATGACTGAGGCCCTCCATGTCAGCTCACTCCTGCCAGTGATTTATGGCCAGTGGGCCGCGGTGGGTGCTAAAGTGTTCTGGGGAAATGCGTCAACAATAGGCATCACTAAAGGAATTACGTTTCTGCTGCCTTTATTCTCCTGGTCAGATGTCAGTGATGTTCTACCCACCAGGAGGAAAACAAGAATACTCGAGACAGTCTGAAGTCACTTTAAGCTGAACAGCGCAGTGACAGTGGGCTCGAGTGGCAGGGGGGGACCGCTATGGGGACAGGCAGCAGGTTTACCGGGAGAGATCACACGCCACTTGGAGCCATTAACACAAGCTGGAACTTACACCAGTGTCACTGTGGCTGACGGCTAAGGCAGCCGGCAGAGGAGACTCGGGTCAGCAGAGGCTTCTGATTCTCCCCCCCACCCCGCCCCAGCCACCAGGGGGGTCTCCAGGCCCCTTCAGGAGCATGCGAGATTGCTCTTTGTGGCTTGCTGTTGTCCTCAGCAGGCAAAGTGCTTTCATTCCCAGCGGCACAAACAACAGTGGACGAGGAGTGTGAGCTGGGGAAACCCCGGTCCCAGAAGCACGGTGGCCCAGGCAGTGGGGACACAGGAGCCCTGCCAGCCCCACACCCTCCCTGGCTCACTTTCAGAACCTTCACTCCTCTCCCGGGCTCTGCAGTGATGCCCCACATGCCAGCACACCATTAAGAGTGTCCCATGCTCAGAACAGGCCACTCTGGAGACAGGAGGTGGCAGAGCCTGGCTCCCTTGATCCTGACTAGTCTGATTAGGGGCTGGGTGGCCGACCTGAGTCTTGGGACCCATCAGAAGCAGGGACGGTGAGGCCTGCAGGGGGTGTGGGGTGGAGGACCAGTCACATTCGTTCTCCAGCGGAGGGGAGAGAGGCACAAGCCGGAGGGTACGTGCGATTCGTGCTATCACGTCTCTACTTCTGGTCACAGTGGGACTTTTCCATAGAAACTGTTCACAGATTTCCTGAGTCCTGCCCCAGGAGCAGCACATCTCTCTACGGAAGGGAGCCCCTCCAGGACAGGGTGTCAGACACCTACAGAGCTAGTGCAGGTCTGAGCAGACCTGTGAGGTCCACACAGGGTGCACAGGGTCCCCAGGGCACCCTGCTGAGGCATTTTATGGGTTTCTTCCATTCCATTCATGCTGACATGCTGACCTCTAAATTAGCCTTTCTTTCTCTGTGGCCAGGTCTTCCCCTCACTCTGGAAAGGCAATCGCAACCATGCAGGAAGGGCTCAGGTCTCCCATTGGAAGCCAGTGCCACTGCCCAGGGAACACAGGTCCCAGCAGCTCCTCCGGCCGCAGCTCCTGGGATGGCAGGGCTGGTGCTCGCCTCAGCAGGAGGGCCCAAGGTGGGTGGGGTGCTGGGGGACATGCTCCTGGGGCCCCTCTGCAGGCTCCCATCTTATTGCCGTTAGCCCCTAAGGTGCCTCTCCCGTCACACCTCTCCCACGTACCCTAAGTTCTGCTGTGCACAGAACACTGATTTCTGGCAACGTTTCAGTTCTAGTTCCCGCATTTAGCAAAGAAAGCTGGCTAGATGTGTTTCTCCTGTCTACGTTCATTCCCATATTTCCCTCACCTTTCAAAAAACTACATGACCCGAGCATTCCCACTGATTTTCCGCCCAAGGCCGGGCCAGCTGAGATTGCACTGAACAGGGGACAGGTACTGGCGCTGGGCTCTGACGCGCGCCCTAAAGCACAGCGGCGGTTTCCTACAGAGGCCGTGCCTCATGCCTCGCGTCTCACGAAGAAGCTGCTTCCACCTGATCATCTGCCACCCCTGCAATTTTACTCACTTTGGGGAACAGGCTGATGCGAACCCAGGAAGGCCCCCGGGAGGAGAGACGGTGGGACTTCCCGCCCCCCAAAATGAGGTCTGGTTTTGTTTGCCCCGGAGCTAGTGGTTTCCTTCATCCTCTAGCTTTCTGTCACAGCGCTGGAAAGAAAGACCAATCAGACCAACACCATTTAGCTTCCGGGAATGCCACCCAGAAACAGGGACCTCACAGGTGTTGAAAATCCTGCTTTTCCCTGCACCTGAAGCGTGTGTCTTCCTAAACCCTCCCCTACCTATTTGCTCTGTGAATATATCACCACATTTTAAGAGACTTGCTTAGCTGTCTCCAAACTTCTTTGTATTATGTAGAAATACGTGAATAATTAAAAATAAGCCACCAAGTAGGGAGTATTAATTAGACGCTCAAGAGAACCCTCAATGCATGGCGTGAGATGAGAAATACACTCTAAGGGCATCTCTCTCCCTCACTGGCTGGAGAAGCTGAACAGACCGTGTCCCTTCATTTGAGCCTCATGGTCCCCAGCCTCAGCTGTTTCATTAATTTTTTTATCTACAATTCTAAACTACTATTTCATTTATTAGAACAATAGGGAAGCTTATAGAGGTTGTATTTTTATTAAAATTTCTATTAACTTTTGCTATCAGTGCAGTTGTAGACTAATTAATTTTTGCTACTTTTCTAAAGAAAAAATATTAGAGCTGATCCCAACTTACTTCAAATATGAAACAAGCCAAATCGGAAAAAGAGCAGTTCAGCGGAGTGATCTCCAGAAGCGCGTGTAGATTAGGGCAGTTCATGGCGGAGGGGAGTTGACACGTGGGGTCTCGAGGGAAGGAGGGCGTCTCCACCCCACCCACGAGTGGTTCAGGTGAGCTCTGTACTGTGGGCGTCCTCGTTCAGCAACACCTAAGATCTGACTCTTTTAGTTCAGTTTTTTTGAGGGGGTGTAGGGTTCTATGAGGGCTTTTTCTCTTTTGAGGTGGAAAGCACATAATACGACACTCACCATTTGAAAGCGAACATCCTCAGCATATTCCTAAGGGCTGGGCCTCCGCCGCCCTCTCCGGTTCCCAATACTTGCATTGCTCCCAAGAAACCCCGCCCCAGCCCCAGGCCTCCACTCACCCACTCAGCTCACACACGGATGCGGTGTGTGCCTTCTCTCACTCGGCACCAGGTCCTCAAGGCTCGTCCGGCTGGTAGCAGCGGTCAGCGTGTGCCCCCCGCCGTGGCCGAGTCACACCGCACTGCGTGTGCCGTGTCCGGTCGCCCACTCACCCGCGGTGGATGTTAGCTCTACCTTCTGGGCCCTGTAAGTAGAGCTGTGTGAACATGTGTGCACAGGTATTTGTTTGAGTCCTTGTTTTCAATTCTTTTGGGCAATTTTATGTTTAACTTTTTGAGGAACCACCAAACTGTTTCCTACTCTTTTAGTTTTGTAGCTTTTACTAGTCAATTTCCTACCGCCATCTCAGTTACGGGAACACAGATATGAAGTGCAGAGTTGGTGATGGTGACAAGTCACCTGCCCGAGCAGCAACCACTCCCCCTGAGGGACTAAGGAGGAGGGAGATGGGGGCTCCCTCTGCAGCTCTCCGTGGGGCTTGACATTCCCTGAGACGCCAGCATGTGGTGTCAGAATGGGCATCGGTCTCCCCAAGGATGTTTTCTGGCAGTGTGGTGTCACTATTAGTTGCATCTATTTTTTCTTCTAAGCTTTCTTCGTTTTCAACTGAAATATGTGAAGGCCTTCCAATGCTCTGCTGAAGGAAAAGTCCAGCAGTAGCAGAGGGCCGTGGGGGGGGGTGGCGGGGGGGGGGGGGAGCACCAAGCATGGCAGGGCCCTTGCTCACTCCTCTCCATACCCTGGAAACATGGATTTTGCAAACAGAGGCTGGAGCTGGAGAGATCAGGTAACGTGCCCAGAGCTGGCCTGCCTTTCCTCCACAGCCCACTAACCTGAGAGGGAGACGGTCAAGCACAGAGCCCCAGAGGGAAGGGTGGAGACAGGAGCTCAGTAAGTACTGAGCCTTCACTCTCCGCACTGTCTGGCCTGGGGAACTCCGACTGGTGGGCACGACCCCGGCATTCTTGGCTTTGCCCGAATGTGGCCTCGGGTTTGGGAGGTATGATCGGCCCGTGGCTTCTTGCTTTACTTCTTCTATGTGGTGTATCAGGCGTGGTGTGTCAGGGCCATCTGAGTGGACCAACCGGCTGCGTCTTCCTCCAGTGAATTTGAACACAGGTATCCAGGCATGACTAATCTAAGCAGCGCCAAGGCCTGGTGCTGAAGGTACCGATCTGGGGAGCTGGCCATAAGGTGTCAGGCAGGAAAGGGTGCAGTGGGTGTGGGAGGCGGAGGGAGAAGCAGCAAGCCGCAGGAAGGAAACGGGGCTGGTGGCTGCCTGTCCCAACCAAGCAGCGCCGCTACCGTGTGGACAGGGTGGCCGCCGGGTCAGCAATGGGTCTCGTGCACGAGGCACGTCTGGCACCCAGGTGTTTGGACTTCAATGTGGCAGCCAGACAGCAGACGAGGGTCCCCTCCCTCTCTTTCGTCTGACCTCCCACCCTGTGTTACCCCAGGAACAACACGGCGTCATTGCCTCATTAGACGACGCCAAATGGCACGGTGACTTCTGTCTGAAAACCTAGGCTTGGCTTTCACCCCACTCCCCAGCTTGGCTTTCTGCTCACGCTGGAATTCTCAGGAGAAAGGGCGGGGAGGCTCTGAGCTGATGTTTCCAGTACCTGCAAAGGTACTGGAAATTAGTTTATTGGCTAACAAGAACATCTGGAAATGAGAGGTGTCCAGATTCCGGATTTCATAGAAATCCCAAACCAGTGGAAGGTGGGAGACTTTCTCAGGGATGTGGTAGAGAGAAGCCTCCTTTCGGGGGCCTGGATGAGGGCGTGGCATGGGGCCCACTGGCTAGTGATGCAGCTGAAAAAGGAAATTCTACCTAGTTGCTCTGCCTCCCTTCCAGTTTTCACAGATCGTAAATACCTGTCCGTGCCATTTACATAGAATAAGCACCATAGAATGTAGACAGGGCTTTGCCACACTGCATTGCTGTTTTTCCTGTGGACATACGAGGGTCCTGAGGGGCTCAACTGCTGCGTAAGCTCCTGCAGGGAGTGGACGGGAGCCTGCAGGAGGCGGGGCCGCTCCTTGGGGCAGGAGGTGAGTTGGAGCTTGTGACCAGTAGGGAGCCTGGGGCCATCGGTCTGTCTGTCAGAGCTCGGAAATGTAAATGCAGTTATCAAAATAAGCACTGGCTCATATGCATGGGACCGAAAATAAATTAGGACAGACCTGAAAGAGATCAGGCTGGCTGCCAACTGGCCTCAAAGAGACATCTCTAAACGTGATCCGGCTCGTCAATATGAGCTTCTCCAGCAAAACGTTTTTTAGTGGCATTCTGGGTGTTTGTTCCTGATATTTCGTAAAACCAAGGCAATAACTGTCTCCTGTGCCTCTATGATGAGTAAGGGATTGTTTTGGGTGCTGTGATCTGGGAACAGTAAAGGAATAAAGAGAACAAGGAAGAAAAAGATGGTTACGGTGATTACTGCGTATGGAACCAAAGGGAGACAGGGAAAGGTGAGGGGAGGGCCGAGTGAGCGAGAAGGGGGCTAAGAGGGTGATCTGAAAACGTGTGCAATCACGGAGGCCAGCAAGGTGTCGCAGCAAACATGTACCAGGCATCCTGGACAAGGGGAGTGGGGAGGGGGCAGAGGCAGAAGCACAGAGAATGCCCCAGAACGTCACCGAACTGACCCAGGTGTACCATCTCTGACTCAGAAAACAGTCCCAAGCAGGCTGCACAAGAAGTCCACATGTAAACACACTGCAGCGACAACCACAGGTCACCAGAGACAGAGACAATCTCACGAGCTGTCAGCGAGAAGAACCCCGGCTACCTACGGACAAATGACAGTGACAGCCGACTTCTCAACTTTAGAACAGAATCGCAGATATGATGGAATGATGCCTTTGAAATGGCGAGAGAAAGTGAATTTTGATGCAGAACTGTTCGTATCTCGTTGAGGCATGTTCCGGTGACATGGAGACATTCAGACACGCTCAGAGGAGCGCTTACCACGAAAGGCCTTTGTGAAAGAGACACGGAGGAGCCCCAGGGGAGGAAGCCACACCAAGCAAAACGCACAGCAAAACCCAAAGGAAGGTGAACAGACCTCAATAAGCACTGACTGCACAACATACAACAATAAGCAGAACTGATCTGGGGGGTTAAAAACAAGGCGGACACAATCCTGGGTGACGACAGCGTGGGACACGGTGGCGGCCGCTGCAGTGGTGGCACCCAGGTCCTTGCTTCAGTCAGGAGGAGGGCAAATTCTGATTAATGTCAGACTTTAAATTCAAGTATGTGTGTTAAAAATGAGGAGAACTCCTAAAAGACTGAGAGCATGATTTTGTGGTAGTGACAGACAATTCCATTTTAGATACGTTTATTTAAGCTAAAGAGTTAAGTGGCGTAGAGAAACACAAGAACTGACAGTTCCACAGTGCCGGTGACCGGAGGACGTGGCACTGGCCGTGGGGTGGGATGTCACCGTGGAATGTGGGAAACACTGCTGCACCCTGGAGGAAGACGTGGAAAATATCCTTGTTCATGTGTAGGACTTTTTTTTCTGCACAACCTTCGAACCCTGGATCAACGAATGCTGCAAACACCCAGCATTCTCTTTCACATATTTAAGTAACATTGACATCTGTGGGCAGTATTTAAAATGAAGTTTGTGTTTAGTGTCTAGAGACCTTAAACCCACCTCCTTAAATCCAAACGACAGCCAAGTACTTCTGATCCGTGTTGTTCTCGTACTGACGCTGCAAGTCACCTTTGTAAAGGAGCACAGGCCACGCGGGCCTGGAATCCAGGGGCTCTCGCCCAGCCCCGCTGAGCTGACAGTACCAGGAATTCATGACAACATGTATTCTTGAACTTGCCAAAACTAAATACCGAGCTCATCACACAGCCCAGGAAAAAACCCTGCTCCCCAACTACAAGCCGCTTACCTCTCTCCGCAGAATGAGTTCGAGGGTACTGCACTGTTTCCTGCCATGCTTAGCCAAGGATGGCTCTCTCTCTCTCTCTCTCTCTCTCTCACACACACACACACACACACACACACACACACACACACGCAGCTCTAGCAAAGCCCGGTGGCTGCCCAGCTGGGGTGCGGACATGCGCACATGCTGCCTTGGGTCATCTGTGCGGCCACACCCGGCTGTGAAGGCTGGGGGCGCGACAGCAGAAACAGTGAGACCCCACTCAGGGTTGGCATACCCTCTCCCAGGGCCTCTTGCCAGCCCGATGCCATTTACTGCACATTTATCTCCATTATTTGGGAGTTCAGAGCAAATGACTTAACTAGTCTGAATATCACAGTGAATCTCTTAACGTTCATGCAGCCCAAACCACTGCGCTGTGTCCCCAGAAGGTCTGAGTGGGGCAGGTCCCACACACCTGCTCTGGCTGCTGGAATTCCCATGGCCCCAGGGGTCTGGACCCTCCTCCCAGCTTAAGAAAGTGAAGTGCGTCCCCTCGGGGCAGAGACCAGCTGCTTCCTCTGCACAGAGTGTCTCGAGCCCTGTGCCATGGCCATCGAGTCCACATTCGGTGACTGAAGGCCATGTACTCCCAGAATTCCGCAATGCAGACTCTCCTTTTCCACTGACCAACAAACCCGCTGCTCCACTCTGTTCTCATCACAGCTAAGAATAAGGAAACGAGGGACCCTCCGTTTTAAGTGTCCTCCCACAATGCCACTGCGGTAGTTTTGGGGGGAGGAAAGAGGAACGTGTTAGCTTCCAGCAGCCAGAGCACACTTACACGTCACCTCTGCACACATGACCGCGATGTGAAAGGCCAGCGTAGTGTGCTGGCAATGGTGGCTGATCACAGTGGCCGAGAGCGTGTGGAGTCCTCATGCCATGCTGCGTGGCCACCTCCAAGTGGACTAAAGCGCAGTGACACACAGGAAGGCAGAGAAGCCACTGTGTAGGGCCTCGCGACCTTTGCTCCCCAACACCTCCGGTAAAGAGGTCTTTTCGCACCTGTAGGGACACACCAGATAGCTTCCCCGCCTGTGTGGCTACAAAGTTCCTGCCAGTAGTGCTGCAAATCGGCTCTTCATCTTTGCACGGAAGGGCTTCTGGTTTTTGTCGGCTGACATTAAAAACTGGTCTTAAAACCAACACAACAAAACGACTCCACAGAGAGCGGTCTCCTGGTGCACGTTCCGTGTGCGCGAGCAGCACGAGGCCCCGTTGGGCCCCCCCCTCCCCAGGAATGGGAGATTGGCAGATTGGGAGCTCTGTGGGACAGGCCCACTTTGCATCTTTACCTTAATTGCTTCCATGTGCCATATGTATCTGGAACACTGTATAAACAACAACCCAAAACAACAGGAGGGAAGACTGCACTTCTTACGGGGAAGTCCATGGAAAGTGGGAAAACTGCCAGCGAAATGCAGGCACCGAGCGCTCAGGCCTCGGGGTGCGGGGCATACGGGAGGGCCCAGGGACGGTGTGGGCAGGCGCCTCTTCTGTGCCCTGCACACCTCCCCCAGAGCTGGGGCTGAAGAGGGCCTCCCCCAGGACTGTTGAGGACAGGCACAGGAATCGCCTCTCGGTGGGAGACAACAAGGTATTAGAATTCGGGGGGCGGGAGCTTCCTCTGAGATCTTCAAGGCAGAAGATCTGTCTAGTTTGGTAGGTGAAGAATTTAGAATAAGACTCTTGACCCAAGCTTCACTTTAAAAATACCACTTTTCTTTGTAAAAAATAAACACGTTACCTGAGTCTCCAGATTGAAATATCCAGTCTGTATTTCAGCCTGGGCGGCAGATGTCCTGTGTGTTATGCCTAAGAAGCTGCTGCCACCCCATAAATATTTATGGGTAACCATAATCCTCCCACATTACGAGGATTTCTGTACTCATTTACTACCCTAGTCAGTGCTCCAGTTTGGGTTAGAAGTCATTAAAGCAAAGTGCATTTCTAACACTCAAGAACACCCGCCCTGCCTCCTTCCTCTGAGGAAGAGCAGAGCCGCCGTGGGTGCAGAAAACATGGGAAGCCTCAGAGCCTGAGCAGTCGGGCCAGATGGCTGTCAGCAGCGCGGCCCGACACAACCGTGCTGATCTGCTGCCCAATTTGAAGGTACTGGTAGCCTTTCTTTGTTGGTGAGATTTTTATAAGAACGTGTGCAATTTCTCACTCCATCCAAATTGGCTGCAGACCTGAGACTGTAGGAAAACTCAAGCTGCTTATGTAGTCTCACGATTATCTTGGAAGGAATTGAAGCACAACTTACATGTTAGCCATTTCTTTAAAGTTATCAGTGTATAGTCTCTTCTTTGCAAGTTGTGAGGTCTTGCCAATATTTTTCATTTATTGATTTGAGACTAACTTATAGTTAATTTGACGGCTTTCTATAGCGAGAGGAAGAGGATAGTTTCTGATCACATGGAACTTATGTTTAGGGGGGAGAGACAGAAAGTAAAACCAGTCACATAAATAGAAAAGAAAACATCAAATAGTACAAAGTATGAAGGAAATGAAAATGCGGTGTTCCGACTGAAAAACGAGAGGTAGCAAGTGAAGCCTCAATGCAGGTGACCTTAAACCTGACCTTTGCCGACAAGAGGCTTGCACGTGAGAGCGGAGCCCTGGCAGACTTCTCCGACCTAAGTGAGGTAGGCAGGGGGAGGGTTCAGTTTCTAGGCTCGCAGGTGTGAAAGCAGTTTGCAAACTGCAATGTGTTTTACAGGCTCTTGCACCCCCCGTACCCACTGTCCCCTTCCTCGTTCTCCAGCCAAGAGGCGCAGCTGTGGGACAGGTGGGTCAGGAAATGCCAACCTGTCCAAATCCCTGAGAGCACGTGGAACAGAAACAAGACACGACGCTGGGCCCAGCTCCAGCTGTGGAGGTGGGAGAGGCGCCGTGTGACACAGGAGGACAATTCCCCTGCAGTGACATGACTTTGGGCTAGCAGGCTCTGGGGCCCACAGGGTGGTGACGTCTGGCTCCGACTCCGTGCACTAGACACCCTGGGCAAGTCACGTGGCTCCCTCACTGCCTACCACACCGGCGTGTGGGGCTCGTGACGGCTGCACAAGTCTGGCGCACACAGGAGTCCGGCAGTTACTGAATGTTTACTGACAGGTAGGAATTGTTACTATCAGACAGGTGTTCATATTTAAATGAGCAATTCCCCAATCAGACAAATTCCTTCCAAAAAGTCATTTAATGTAAAGAGCACTCACCTCGGCTGAACCTCACTCCTTAGCTAGGAAACTCCACGATGCACACACTCCGCCAGGGGTCCCCAGGGCATGAGTGTCACCTATAGGGCCAGGCCTTCCAGCAGTGTGCCACCACCTGTGTGCGCTGGACTGTTTTCCTCAGGAAAACTGAAGCCACTGGGAACATGTTCCAGGAGGTCCATTGGTTTGCTCATGGTCTGTGCGTTTCCAGCACAGATTAATCGACTAGACAAGATTGCAAAATGATCTCTTCTATTTCCAATCCAGTCCTGGAAGAAATTTCTAAATCATATGGTCATTTCACAACACTGCGATTTTTTAAATTTAAAAAACTGTGCCAACCAGAACAAGGTTACTTGAGCCCGTCGGCGGAGGAGAGTCTGCATACAGGCAGAGCCCTGGTGCTGAGGCCAACGGCTAGCGAACAGTGCCACCCCATGGCACCCAGCACTGGAACACTTGACACGCTGGCTCTTCAAAGCCAGGTGTCCTGAGTAAGCCGGATGAAGGAATATATACTCCCGAGCTTGCATGGTTCCCACAAAATGTTGCCCTGGCCATAGCAGTGCTCGTCGCAGACACTGGTTCCCAGGCCCAGCTGACTCTGTCCAGCTTAGTTATTCTATGCCTGCAGCACGGCCCTGACAGTCGGCACCTTGGGGACCCCCCCAGGCCTGGAGCGTGACCTTGAGACTCGGCACCTCGGGGAGCCCTCACACCACCCCAATGAGCAGCCATCATTATTACAACCCCTTTCACCAGTGAGGAAACAGAAGCAGACTAAACTCACACAGCAAGGCACATCCGAGCACATCTGACACAGAGGCTGCACAGTCCCCAGGCAGACATCCTCGTGGGAAGGACCACTGTCTAAGGAAAGCAGGATGCCACTGAAATGGTACCATCAGCCTTTGGAATGTGTGCAGGACGCTGGAAGGATATGCCAAATGGGATGCCGATGCACTCATCCGTTCATCTGTTCACCTATCACCCACCCACCTGTCTGTCCATCCATCCGCCTTCCATCCATCCATCCACCTGCCATCCACCATCCATCCATCCATCCACCCATCCACCCTACAGACCCACACTTACTGAGCCGCTGGGTACTGCTCTAGGTACTGGGCTTGTAATGGCCATGGGAAGGAATCTGGATTATCCTCAGTGCCACCCAGCTTCCTTCTTTTGTCCCTTGGCCTAGAGGTGGCAGTGCATTCCTGTTGATGTTACCTGGGCCACCTCTAGGTGGCCTAGCCTCTGTGTAAACAACTCCCCACCTTGAACTCCCCTGGTTACATACACTTGAAGGCAGGTCTGTTTTCTTGGTTAGACCCTGATTGATAGAAAGCCATTAGGAAGTTTTAAACAGGCAAATGATCAATCTTATTTCTGGTATGGGTGGCTGCTGCATGAAAAGACTTTACTGGGATAGAAGTGGAAGTAGGAAGTCCAATAGGGGAGCTTGGGAGAAACCATGGTGGCTTGGATGAGGGTGTGACAGTGGTAACTGAGAAGGAGAGCAGCCCACAGGTTTGGGATCGTGTCAGTAGGACATGTTGATGGGCGGAATTAGAGGGTTCCTGAGAAAAAGCGAGGGTCAGTGTCTCCCGGGCATTGGCTGGAGCAGCTGCACGAGTGGGGCTGCCATTCATGGACACTTATGAGTGGGAAGGGGCAGCTTTCAGGAGGAAAACCAATAGTTGTAGTTTGGGTGTGTTTCGTCCACGCTGTCCGTGGAGCAGCTGGGTATTCAGAGCTGTGGATGCCAAACGGGAGGAAAGGGGCACAGGACGCAATCTTCCCACTTTGTCTGGGACTAAAGCCGGCTCCTTGAAATATGCTTCTGACTTTCATGGGAAGAATCATTCCTTCCAAAGCTCACTCGCAGGACAGTGACAGGAGGTGGGCATGGGGTGCTCACTGGGAGACAGCGAGCGCCACGGTTACCGTGGGCGAGAGCCTCCGGAAGTCAGGGTGGTTTTGTCCCACCCTCAGAACCACGGGTATATTTCACTCCGTCATAGCTCCCGGGACAATTTATAGGGAGCAAACCACTGTTATACGCGTCTAGTTCTCTGCACTTACAAGTACAATGCTTTAAGAAACTACAGAAACAGATTTCATAAGCCTATTCAATCATTTAATGTGGAAGATGTGACGTGGAACACAGACAGAGACCAGGCTGGGGTGCCTGCACCCTCGTGGGCAGTGAGGGTGGTGGCAGGCATCGGAGTCTAAGGAAACACTCTGGGGAAAATCCTCAAATGAAATGCATGCTACCTATGAATGTAACCTCCCTCCCCCCAGGAACCGTTCACTTCCTTTACTTGGGAACACGTGGCTGAGTCCCTCAAACACCAGCTTTTCTCCTGGGTCATGGGGCGGGTGCCTCCACAGATAGCTCAGGGAGGTGAGGCCTGGCATGGAGCCGAAACGCCAGCCCAGCCATCTCAGCACCAGAAACCTCTTTCTTTGGCAAACACTCTAACCTACTTCTTTTGCCCAGAGAGAAAGACACACGAGCCTTGCTACATTTCTGTAAATTAAGATGACTTATCCCCTGTGACTTCCGAAACTGAACTGAAGGCATCTTTCCCACATTTTTATTCAGAGTAACACAGTCACAAGGTAGCATGAAACGCCACAAGGATCTTCTGACAGAGGCAGCAGTGCCTGCGGCCCACTTGCCCAACTTCCCCCAGTCAACCACCAAGCACTTGTCTTTGGGGTTGAACAGGTCGAGCTGAACTAGTGTGACCCCACTGAGAGGTGCCATGGTTTCTCCTGAAGCTTTAAGAAGCCACCAAGACCTTGGCACACGCCGTCATCAGTTAAGACCAATGTCCGAGAGAATGATTAGAAATAACTTAAAGCCCAGAGAGCGTTCAAAGACACAGGTCATTCCTCTCCTTGCAAAACACAAGTTCTGCACGAACACCCACAATTTCACTGCATAAAACCACGCTGGGCAGGAATATAAAAGTACAACTTTTATTACACTGACGAGCCTTTCAATGTGGTTGGGAAGCATAAGCTTCTTGGCCAAGTTTTCTTCATGACGCCACGCTTGTTCAGCAGAAGATGAACTCTCTCGGCAGGTTTTGCACCGAGTGGCACCTCAGGACCAGCAGTGTCCGAAATCAAGTCAGAAACTTGCGCCACGGGCTGGCTCAGTAGCGTGTGGCGTGGTCATGAGCAATAACACTGAGGAATTGTAGGCTTTTCTTCTTAGCCCCGTCATGGCAAACAGTCGCCAGGTACTGCTGAGGGAAGGACGCGCGGCCACAACAGTTCCGCACTCACCACACACAACTCTTTTAAAGGCAGGGAAGCACTCGGAATGGGGGGGCGCAGCTTCCCCTGGGCAGCCAGGCTGCGAGCTGCCCACTGTCCTTTTCTTCCTCTGTGTCTGCATTCCCCGTTCCTCTAGTGCCGGGAAGACAGCAGTGACCAAGAAACACACACCTCGCCGCCCTCCTGGACCTGAGTCTCCCAGGGGACATGGGGTGTGGGTGGGGGTACAGAGTCCCATGAGCTCCACAAGCGGCACGCATGTGTGACCAGCCAGCCCCAGCCTCTCCCCTCCCCTCTTCCCTCTCACCCTGACTTACACAACATCCTAGGTGACACGCGTATACACAGCAAAGCAAATGCACAAAAGCCATGGCAACAACACATCCGCAGTAACGAAGCTGCAGTGTTGGCAAAATGCCCCACAGGAGGCCCCAAAACTACGTGAGAGGGAAGAGACGGAGTTAACTGGTAACGTGAAGACGTGTCCCAGGGTCTGCACCGGCCAAGGAGGCAGCACCCTGAGTGTGCGCACACGTATGGCAGCCGTGTCACAGGGGCAGCAAGGATGCGCTCTCAGCCTCTCCTCCCACTTGCGACGGCCCACGCACGTGGCCGGACTCACAGGCTGGACTCATAGGAGATTTGTTTCCTGTGTTCTAAATTGAACTTTTTATCGTGAGATAATTGCAGACACGTTCAACTCCAAGAAACAACACAGAGAGACCCCAGGTACCACTTTCTCAGTTTCCCCAAGAGGAAGATCTTGCTGAACTGTACTGGAATAATATCACAAGCCGGAGGCGGACACACTGACACCGATACTGACGTACTGAATGACAACCCACCATCTTCCTCAGATTTCCCCACTTTGACGTCTGCTCATTTGTACATTTGTGTCTTTAAATCTGTGGGTTCTGTCACGTGTGTTGGTCCATGTACCCACCAACACGGTCAGGACACAGAACCTCCGTCACCACAGGGACCCCTCTGTCCTCTGTACAACAACAGCCACCACCCTCTCCCTCCGACCCCTCAGCCCTGGCAGCCACTCATCTGTCTTCCGTCTTCCGTCTCTGTCACTGTCACGTAACTGGGACCCTTACTGGCTGGTTTTCACTCAGTGCAGTTCTCTGCACGTTCGTCCAGTTGGTACATGTATCAGAACTTCATTATTTTTTATTCTTAAACAGTATTTTGTTTGATGAGATTTTAAAAGAGGTTTGTAAGTTTTAAAAATCACTTGGAACTTTCCAGATGAAGGGACATTTGCCCCGTGGAAATCTGGGGCACCCAAAAGCAGAGAAATTTTGCCTGACCCCAGGATCTTTAAAATCCTATAAAACGACACTTGCTTACTGTGTCTTCTTAAGGAACTAACTCAATCCTGATCATGCAAAACTTCAGCTGTACTTATCACCTCTCCTCTTCCTACAAGTAAATAATCTCTCCCCAAATATATTAAAAGTTATAGAAGTCATCTTTATTATTTCTCTTTAAAGTTATTTATGCACAGAATATAACTTACAGCCTATTTCTATTTTATTTTCCTTTTCCCTTGGCTAAAATGCTGTTCATTTGTCTCTTATATTGTGCTACTGCTAAAATATATAGTCTTTAGTTTATTAGTTTATTCTTGTATTAAATTATGTTCATAAAAGGTTTGCAAGAAAAATGGCTTTTCAGCTTACTTGGGAATTTGGGTGACTTAATTTTGGGAGGTTGACTCTCAAGAGATTGTAGTTGGACAGTTGAAGTGTCAGAGAAGCAGAGACGGGCTGTGAGCAGCAAACCAGACAGAGCAGGGGCACCGGCCTCACTTTCTCTGAGGTTTAAGGGCTGTGAAGCACTTGTTTTCATCCAGGCACAGGGACGAGGTCACGGCAGCTCCAGAGAAGGGCTGCCAGTTGTAGGACCCCATGGAGGGGCAGGCGTGGACCCATGGCCCCGACTCTCCGAGTCCCTGGGGACCTGTGAACTCCCTCTGGGGCTCTCTGCCTCTGCCGATCTTCCCGTGGCTGTTCACTGTCTCTTCTTCACAACCGCAGGCTTCAGCTTGTCACCGCCCCCTTCTGCCTGGGGGCATCTGTTCAGATTCCTGACTGGCTCAGGCCCACACGGATGCCAGGACTGACACTCTCATTGCCTCTGCCCTCTCTCCTGGGCCCCCCGACAGACTGGCTGCCCACGCTCAGGTGCCCACTTCAGTCAGTCTGCTTTGCTTGCGGCTGAGGGTGGAATGGCAGAGTCAAGGCCACAAAGCCCCTCCACTCAGCAAATCCCCCATCGACAGGGCTGACTCCCCAGGCCAGTGAAAGTGCCAATACAGGGTCACCTGGCAAACGTCCCCACCCTGAGAGGCGGGACCATGGCCCCAGCTGCCTGCAGTCTTCACTGGCTATTTCAGCGACAACTACGGTAGATGTTTGGGGAGCAGGACATGTGTATTGCTTACCGCTCTGTCCCCCAGGACAAGGGCCTCCCATGCAGGACCTTCTCAGGAAACACGGTTGAATGCGTGGACTCAAATCTCAGGCTCAGCGGCAGTCCACTCCTGCCCGCCGTGGGCCCAGGAGAGACGAGCGTGCCGACAGGAGTGGCCAATGAGATTCAGACTCCTTAGGCTGGGAGTGGGCTCTGGCATCTTTGTTCTTAAACACCCACAGGTGATTCTGATGACCAGCCTGGTCTATGAGTGGTTGAGGCATCCTCTAACCAAGTCCATCAAAAGCCCGACTCTGGGCTTTGAAATGCCCTCAGTAAGGCGGGCACACACCCCACGCTCTGAAGGGGTGTAAAGTCCTTGCACTTCACACATGGCAATGACACAGCTGGGCTTGGTGGCTTCTCTCATCTGGGGTCTGGTCTGTCCAGTGTGAATTGGTGTCATGCTGGCCTCTTACCACTTGGTGGCAGGAGTAAAGAGGGTTTGACTTCCAGGTGTGTTGGTTAGGAGATTCAGATCTACTTCCCCAACGGCTTCAGGGAACAAATTAAAATAGGAGGATCGATCCTCATATAAGGAAAACGGAATGACGGTCTCAGAGAGTGAGTAATTCAGTCCTGAGGTTCATGGGGAGCGTCGGCATCAGCAGTGATGTGGGCTTGCCCTGCACAACTCCCACGCTGCGTGGTGCTCCAAGTCTGGGAAGATTTACGAAGAAGGTGAAATCTGAGCTGAGCAGGAGAAAAGATGGCGTGAGGAACCAAACGGGAAGGTGAGAGGAAAACGAAGCAAGAAGGGAGGTACTTACTGCTGCGGGCTACCTGGCTGAACTCTGAGGGCAGTACGCCTAGTGAAGGAGACGGGTCACAAGATGACCCCTGTTGTGACTCCATTCAGATGAACTCAGAGAGTGGAAGGCAGATCCGTGCTCTCCTAGGGCTGGGGGCTGGGGATCTGGGAGGCAGTGCTAACGGGGAGAGGCTTTCTTTTTGAGGTAGTGAAACTGTTCTGGAATCAGTGGGGATGGTTGCACAGCCTTGTGAATATACTAAAAATCACTGAATTGTGCACTTTAAAAGGGTGGATTGCGTGGCATGTGACGCATCTCAGTAAAGCTGTTATAAACCAGCACTGATTGAACTTGGCTGTGTGCCAGGGTTTTCGCTGAGCTGTGGGTCTGGCCCTGGACAAAGCAAACAAAGCCGTGTCCCACATTCTAGGAGGAAGCACATGCAATACACAACACGCGCAAGTAAAAGAGACGCTGTGTTAAATGGTGCGAAGGACTGGAGAGAAAAAATCTCCAGGGCTACAGGGATT
Source organism: Rhinolophus sinicus (assembly GCF_057876585.1). Taxonomy (NCBI): domain Eukaryota; kingdom Metazoa; phylum Chordata; class Mammalia; order Chiroptera; family Rhinolophidae; genus Rhinolophus; species Rhinolophus sinicus. Next base: position 111,300,646 of record NC_142505.1, read on the forward strand.
CTGTGAGGGTGGTGACTCCACACAGGGAGGTCAAGGAAGGGGGGCCTCGCTGAAAAGGGTTTTTAAATTGTGGTCAAATACACGTAATACAAAATCTCCCATCTTAACCACTTTTAAGTGTACAGGTCAGTGGTGGTGTGTGCATTCACGATGTTGTGCAACCATCACTACCGTCCGTCTCTGGAATTCCTTTCATCTTGTAGAACTGAAACTACACCCATTAAGCAGCATTCCCCACCCCCTCGCTCAGCCCCTGGCCACCATTCTACGTTCAGTCTCTATGATTTGACTACTCTCAGTACTTGTAAGTACTCACATAAGTGGACTCACACAGTATGTATCCTTCGCGACTGGCTTATTTTACTCAGCACAATGCCCTCAAGGTCCATCCATGTTATACTGTGTCAGAATGTTTCTCCTTTTTTAAGGCTGAATAATGTTCCATTGCATGGATGGACCACTGGTATATGCTTATCCATTCATCTGTCAGTGGACACCTGGGTTGCTTCCATGTTTTGCCTTTGTGAATAAGGATGCCATAAAAATAGGTGCACAAATATGTCTTCGAGACCCTGCTTTCAATTCTTTTGAGTATATAGCCAGAAGTGGAATTGCTGGGTGACATGGTAATTCCATTTTTAATTTTTTGAGGCACTGCCATACTGTTTCCCACAGTGGTTGTACCATTTCACATTCCCACAAAGGGTTCCAATTTCTCCACATCCTCACCAACATTTGTTATTTTCTTTTTCTAAATAGTAGCGATCCTAGTAGGTGTGAGGTGAATTTCCCTAGTGATCAGTGATGGTGAGCATCTTTCCATGTGCTTATGGACTGTTTGTGTATCTGCTCTGGAGAAATGTCTATTGAGTCCTCTGCCCATTTTAAAATCAGGTTATTTTCCTATTGTTGAGTTTTAGTTCTCTATATATTCTGGATATTAAACCCTCATCAGATATATGATTTGAAAATATTTTCTCCCATTCTGTGGGTTGCCTTTTTACTGTTCATCTTGTCTTTTAATGCGAACATTTTTAAATTTTCATGAAGTCCAGTTTGTCCAGTTTTTCTTTTGTTACTTGTGCCTTTGGTATCATATTCAAGAATTCATTGCCAAGTCCAATGTCATGAAATGTTTTTCCTATGTTTTCTTCTAACAGTGTTACAGTTTTAAGTCTTACATTCAAATCTTTAAAACATTTTGAGTTATTTTTTTGTATAGGTATATAAGGATCCAACTTCACTTTTTTCATGTGGAAATCCAGTGTTCTCAACACCATGCCTTGAAAAGCCTGTCCTTTCCCCATTAAATGTCCTTGGCATTCTTATCAAAAATCATTAGACCAGATGTGTGCGAGTTTATTTCTGGGCTCTATTCTCTGCTATATGTCTATTCTCTATGTGTCTCTTTATGCCAACACACACCATTCTGATTACTGTAGCTTTATAATAAGGTTTGAAATCAGGCAGTATGAGTCCTTTAGCTTCGTTCATCTTTTTCAAGATTGTTTTGGCTATTTGGGGTCCCTTGAGATTCCATATGAATTTTAGGATAATTTTTTTCTATTTTTGCAAAAAAGTTCATCGGGATCCTAAAAAAGAATTTCACTGAATCTGTAGGTCACTTTAGGCAGTACTGACATCTTAACAATTTTCAGCCTTTCAATCCATGAACACAGGATGTGTTTCCATTTACTTATGTCTTCTTTCATTTCTTTCAGCAATGTTTTGTAGTTTGCACTCATTGTACAAGTCTTTCATCTCTTTGGTTAAAGTATTTTATCCTTTTTGATGCTATTGTAAATGGAATTGTTTTTGTAATTTCCTTTTCAGATTATTCATGGTTAGTATAGAAATGCAACTGATTTTTTTGTGTGTGTTGATTTTGTATCCTGCTGCTTTGCTGAATTCATTGATTAGTTAATAGTCTTCAGGATTTTCTACATATGAAATCACATCGTCTGAAAACAGATAATTTTACTTCTTTCTTTCCAATTTGAATGCCTATTTCTTTTTGCTTTTTCCCTAATTGTGAAGACTTCCAGGACTGTATTGAATAAAAGCGGCAAAAGAACATCCTTAGAGGAAAAGCTTTCAGTCGTTCACCATTGAGTACGATGTTTGCCGTGGTTTTTCACATACGACTTATGAGGTAGTTTGCTTCTAGTCCTAGTTTGAGTGTTGTTATGAAAGAGTGTTGAACTTTGTCAAATACTTTTCCTGCATTAATCGAGATGCTCGTGGTGCCCCCTCCCCCCAAGTCTGTTAATGTAGTGTGTTACACTGATCAATTTTCACATGTGGAACCATCCTTGCATTCCAGGAATAAATCCTATTTGGTTGTGATGTATAATCCTTTTAATATGCTGCTGAAATCTGTTTGCTAGTTTTTGTTGAGAATTTTTGCATCAATTGGCATAAGAGATATTGGTCTGTAGTTTTCTTTTCTTTCAGTGTCTTTGGCTTTGGTATCAGGGTTATGTTTGCCTCATGGAATGAGTTAGGAAGTGTTCTCGCCTCTTCAATTATTTTGGAAAAGTTTGAGACAGATTGATGTTAATTATTCTTATTCTTTAAATGTTTGGTAGAATTCATGAGTGAAGCCATCAGGTCCAGGGCTTTTATTTCTTTGGGGATTTGAAAATACTGATTTAATCTCCTTACTAGTTATAGTTCCTATTTAAAGTTTTCACTTCTCCATGTTTTATTCTTAGTAAGTTTTGTGTTTCTAGGAATTTTTCCATTATACGTAGGTTATCCAATTTGTGGGTGTACAATTTTTCATAGTACTCCCTTATAATCATTTTTTTTCTGTAGAATCAATAGTAATGTCCCCACTTTCATTTCTGATTTTATTAACTTGAGTCTTTTCTCTTTTTTTCTTAATCCATATAACTAAAGATTTGTCCATTTTGTTGATCTTTTTGATTAACCAACTTTTGGTTTAATTGATTATTATCTTTCTATTCTATTTCATTTATCTCTGCTCTAATCTTTATTATTTCCTTCCTTTTGCTACCTTTGGATTTAGTTTGCTCTTCTTTTTTCTAGTTTCTTAAGTTGTTAATTTGAGATCCCCTTTTAAAAAAATGTAAGTGTATATAGTATAAATTTCTTCCTCAGTGCTGCTTTTGCTGCATCCCATAAGTTTTGGTATGTTGTGCTTTTGTTTTCATTTCCCTCTAAATATTTTCTAATCTCCCTTATGGTTTCTTCTTCGATCCTTTGGTTCTTTAAGAGTATATGTTTAATTTCCACAAATTTGTGAATTTTCCAGTTTAATTCTGTTGTTGATTTCTAACTTCATCCTGTTGTGGTCAGGGAAGATACTGTGTATAATATCTAACTTTTTAAATCTATTGAGACTTAATTTGTGGCCTGACATATGGTCTATCATATAAAATGTCCCATATGCATTTGAGAAGAATGTGTGTGCTATTGTTTGTGGGTGGAGTGTTCTGTATAAGGTGTTACACCTTGTTGGTTTATTTATTGTGTTAAATGCTCTATTTCCTTACTTATCTTCTGTCTGATTGTTCTATCCATTATTTAGAATGAAGTGTTGACGTCTACAACTTTTAGAACTGTCAATTTCTCCCTTCAATCCTGTCAGTTTTTGCTTCATATATTCTGCAATCTTTTATTAGGTGCATCAATGTTTATAATTGTTATATCTTCTTGCTGTGCTGAACCTTTTATTAATACATAATATCCTTGTTTTTCTCTTGTAAACTTTTTTGATTTAGAGTCTCTTTTGTCTGGTGTTAGTATAGTCACCTCTGCTGTCTGGTGTTTGCATGGATATCTTTTTCCATCCTTTCACTTTCAATCTACTTACGTCTTTGGATCTAAAGTGAGTCTCTTGTAGACAGCATATGACTGGATCATGTGTTTGTACCCATTCTGCTAATCTGTCTCTTGATTGGAGAGTTTAATCCATTTACATTTAAAGTAATTACTGATAAAGAGGGACTTCTGCCATTTTGCTATTTGTATTCTGCGTGTTCTGTGTGTCTTTTTGCTTTTTTGTCCCGTATATCCTGCATTAGTCTTCTTTTGTGTTTAGTTGATTTTTTTGTAGTGAAACATTTCAATCCTTTCTCATTTCCTTCTGTGTATATTCCATAGCTATCTCCTTTGTGTCTACCATGGGGACTACATTTAACATCCTAATGTTATAACACTCATTTGAATTTCTACCAGCTTAACATGAATAACAAAAACTCTGCCCCCTACAGGTCTGTCCTCACCTCTTTCAGTTGTTCACATCACAAAATTAATCTTTATATACTGTATGCCCCAAAATATAAACAATTGTTTTTTTAAAAAAACTTTTATTTAAGTGTGTTTTTCCAGGACCCATCAGCTCCAAGTCAAGCAGTTATTTCAATCTAGTTGTGGAGGGCGCAGCTCACAGTGGCCCATGTGGGGATCAAACCGGTGACCTTGTTAAGAGCACCGCGCTCCAACCAACTGAGCCAACAGGCCGTTCCCAAACTAACCATTCTTTCACATGCATTAGTCTCTTAAATCATGTAGAAAACAAAAAGTAGAGTTACAAACTTACAATAATACGAGCTTTTATAATTGCCCATATATTTACCTTTATTGATAGCTTTATTTCTTCATATGGTTTTGAGTTACCGTCTGGTAGTATCCTTTCCTTTCACCTTGCAGCAATCCTTTGAACATTTCTTGTATGGCTGGCCTAGTGATAATAAACTCTCTCAGCTTTTGTTTATCTTAGAATGTCTTAATTTCTCCCTTGCTCTTGAAGGACAATTTTGCTGGATATAAGATTCTTGGTTGACAATTTCTTTTTCTTTTACCATGTTTCCCCAAAAATGAGACTGGGTCTTATATTAATTTTTGCTCTAAAAGATGCATTAGGGCTTATGTTCAGGGGATGTCATCCTGAAAAATCATGCTAGGGCTTACTTTCCGGTTAGGTCTTATTTTCGGGGAAACACAGTACTCCTTTGAATATATCAGCCCACCACCGCCTTCTGGCCACCAAAGTTTCTGATGAGAAATAGGTTTATAATCTTGAGGATCCCTTCTTTATGATGAGTCGCTTCTCTTGATATTTTCAAGATTCTTTGCCTGTGGCTTTTGAAAGTTTTGATTATAATGTTTCTCAATGTGGGTCTCTTTGATTTCAGATGACTCGGAATTTATTGAGCTTGTTGGATGTTTATAGTCACCAAATTTGGGAAGCTTTTATTTCTTCAAATTTTCTCTCTGCCCTTTCTCTTTTTCCCTTCTGGGACTCCCATAATGTATATGTGGGTCTGTTTGGTGGTGTCCCACAGGTCCCTTCGGCTCCATCTGCTTTACTTCAATCGTTTTATTTTCTGTTCCTCAGACTCAATAATTTCCACTGTCCTGTTTCTAGTTGGCTGATTCTTTTGCCTCCTCAAATCTGTCTTTGAATTGCTGTAGTGAATTTTTCATTTCAGTTACCATGCTTTTCAGCTGCAGAATTTCTGTTTGGTTTCTTTTTTAGGTTTTCTATCGCCTTATTGATATTTCTGTCTTGTTCATACATCATTTTCTTGACTTTCTCAACATCTTGCTTTAATTCTTCGAGCAAATTTTAAGACAGTTGTTTTAAAGTCTTTGTCTAGATCTTTCATCAGGTCATTTTTAGGAACAGTTTCTGTTGATTTTCCCCCCCTTTGAATGGGCCATACTTTCCTGTTACTTTGTATGCTTTGTGATATTTTTGTTGAAAACTGGACATTTGAATCTAATAATATGGTAACTCTGGCAAGTAGATTCTTCCCCTTCACCAGGGTGTGCTGTTTTTTGTTATTGTTTTTGTTCATTTTTTAACAATTGTTGTAGCCTGTCTCTGTGCCGCGGACAAGCCTGGGGTATAAACATAAGGTGCTCTCAGGTCTTCTATGAGCTGGTGCCTTTCCTTGGGCTCTCAAGTCACTTTCTAAATGTCTCCTGTATAGGCCATTGCTTTTGAATGTCCTAGTCTTTAAGGTCTGGTTCCCAAAATGGGAAAAAGATGAAAAATGACAAGGGAAGCAGTAAGTGTGCCAGCCCTTTGAATTCCTGGACGTTACTTCAGCTGGAGGGGGAGGGGCTCGCAACAATGGGGAAGATGCAAGAAAAATGGCTATCCTGCTCTTTACACCTCTGTGATCAGAAGCAGCAATTAGCAATCAGAGGACAGATCTGCAATATTTTGTGAATGTCCACCCTGGCTCTGGCAAGATGCATGCAAGCTGCGCCAGAAACCCACACACAGGTGTTGGGTACTGAGCTGGGGCAGGGTGATGGTGAGCCGTGACTGTTTTTGGAGCTGAAACTGACCAAAATTAACTGCAACGTACTGCCTGCGCCTTCCCTGGAAGGTGCGAGCCTTCAACAGACTGGAGTTCTAAGGTGGTTTCATCAGACACATCCTGCCTGTGCAGCTGTTGTGCAGGTGGGGAAACAGATTCTTGGCGTTTCCTACTCCCGTATCTTCCCATAATCTTCCAAGAAGATAGCTTTTTCAGAGAAGATTTGAAGAATGTGAAGGAGTGAACCATGTGGATAGCTGGGAGAAAAGTCTTCTAGGCAGAGGGAACAACAAATGCAAAGGCTCTAGGTAAGAGTTCCAGGCCCAGCTTCATGGTTCACTGTGTAAATGGTGTTGTACTTACTTCATGTTTTAATCACTCATGGCTGGTATTAGGAAAGCAATTGGCTTTTGTATATTAACTGTATCGTGCAACATTGTTACTATAATTGCTTATTAGTTGCAGAAGTTTTTTGTTGATTCTCTGGGATTGTCTACAATCATGTCATCTGCAAACAAAGACAGTTTTATTTCTTGCCTTTCACACTGTATACTTTGTATTTCCTTTCCCTGTCTTGTTGCATTAGCTAGGACTCCAGTACTATGTTAGATGGGAATTGTGAAGGGGACATTCTTGTCTTGTGTGTGATCATAGTTCCCTTGGGTGACATTCATGTCTCCCGTGACTCTCCACTCCTTGCAGCTGGGCCACCTCACCATGCTCACTGGGACATCTGGATCTGCTCATGAGCCCACATTCCCCTGACAGGAATCACAGAGCACTAGATTTGCAGGTCAGAGGACCTCACCACACCTGCTTCTTGGCAGCACTGCCCTGATGTCCTGACTCAGGGAGTCCTGGCCACCTGCTGAGTGTCCCACCTCCTGAAAATCCAGACCCCTAATGGCTGTGCCCCTTTGTCCCGAGGACCACAATCCTGCCTCCTTCCACCTCACTCCTGTCCCCTGGGATCGTCATATGCTCCTGTATGAAGGTCCCATCATCCATCAGTGGCTCTGGCAGCCCTGGGGACATTCACCATTTGTCTCTCCCAGGAACCTGATCCTTTGGCTAAAGGCTCCAGCAAGGACTCTGCAAAGCTGGTTATCCTTTGTGGAAAGAAGTCCTTGCTCTTTCCAATTAAAAGGAAGAGTAAGGGCCGGCCCGGTGGCTCAGCCGGTTAGAGCCCCGTGCTCCTAACTCCGAAGGCTGCCGGTTCGATTCCCACATGGGCCAGTGGGCTCTCAACCACAAGGTGGCCAGTTCAATTCCTCGAGTCCCGCAAGGGATGGTGGGCAGCGCCCCCTGCAACTAAGATTGAACATGGCACCTTGAGCTGAGCTGCCGCTGAGCTCCCGGGTGGCTCAGTTGGTTGTAGTGCGTCCTCTCAACCACAAGGTTGCCGGTTCGACTCCCCCAAGGGATGGTGGGCTGTGCCCCCTGCAACTAGCAATGGCAACTGGACCTGGAGCTGAGCTGCGCCCTCCACAGCTAAGACTGACAGGACAACAACTTGAAGCTGAACAGAACCCTCCACAACTAAGACTGAAAGGACAACTTGACTTGGAAAAAAACAAAAATAAGTCCTGGAAGTACACACTGTTCCCCAATAAAGTCCTGTTCCCCTTCCCCAATAAAATTAAAAAAAAAATAAAAAGGGAAGAGTGAGGAGAATCATCTTAGCCGCATGCAGGAGTCACTCCTCGCTGCTTAGCGTCCCGTGTCAGTAGGTACTGGGGAAGCATGAGCCCACCTGCCCCGCACACGTCAGCCCACAGCCAAGGCTCCTCGTGCGGCGCCGTGCGTGGCCTGGGGTGATGATCGCACCATTCCCACTTCGCTCCCCGTGGGGCTGGATGAACATCTGGATGAAGATGCAGGGTTTCTTTTACATGTTTCCCCCCTTGTTACCTTCAGAATAAATCTTTAAGTAGAGCATTATCACATCCCTCACAGGAGCCGGCCGCACAAAGCATTCTCATTGTCTGTCGTAAACATAGTATCTTTTAAAATCTCCAACCCAACTTCCGGGCATGTTTCCTCTCATCAATCCAGGCTGCCTGTCTCAGATCCAGTTCTGCTCTTCAAGCAATTTTACAGCTAAGTCCTCCCACCTAATTTATAATAGTTTCTTTACAAAGCGCATGAAGCTAACTATGATCCTTTACTGACTTACACAGCATTTACCACTTTCCTGTTTTTAGAATCCTTATCCCCTTCAAGCGTTCTAAAAATACCAGTTAAGTCTCCAACTCATTTCTAATCCCGCTCCTTTTAACAGACAGATAGGCAGGCCACGTCCTAGCCCTCGTCCTTGCTTGATGGAGCAGTTCCCATCTTTTCCTGACAATCTGATTGTTGACAACATGACCGAGTCTGACTGGAACACCGGGAGGTTTTCTTGCATAAGACGTTCTGAGACCAGCTTATATACAGAAAGCCCTTCAGGTAACTATTCTATATCCTCCGCCCCTTCTCTCTTTGAGCAAGAAACCACAATTCCTATCCCAAGTGTGAGGTAATGGTTTCAAATACAGTTTTAAGTTCCCCACTGTCAGCTCTCTGTATAGTACGAGACAGGCCTCCAGACTTTCTAACAGTGCAGTGGCCTGGGCCAGCTCTGGCACCTTGGGCCTCAGCTACAGATGGAGAAGGCGCCTGTGAAAACTGACGCTTCTGCTGAGTTCACTTTGGGATTGAGGTTGATCCCCCCAGCTGTGTCCCTCTCCGAGGGAACCCCCTCACCCAAAGCTATGCTCCTTCTTGAGGGAGCTCACACAGCATAACTGGTCGATGAGGGGTACAACGGCCCAGCCCCTTGGCCTCAATTTGGGACAATATGAAGGGGCATCCCGGCCCCAGAGCTCCGAGTATGAGCTTCAGCAGCCCCTCTGCCCCCCGCTTCCATCCTGCCCTACAGGTGCTGTGCATGGACATGCCCTCGACAAGCCCTGCACACAACCCTCCATCTCAATCTGTTCCCAGTGAAGGGCAGTTGGCACCAGGCATGATTCCAGGAAGGAGACTCTAAAATGGGCCCTTTGAGCTGGATCCCCTGGCAGCTGGCAGTGAGGCTGGAATGAGGCCCCTTCACTGGAGGGTGGAGGTTGAGCTCTGAGGAACCCTGGCATCTGTAGTGACACACTGTTAAAGCTTCTAATGAGCTCCGACTTCGAGACTTTCCACAGAGCGACAGCAGTCATGACAGTGTGCTATCAGCAAAAGAACAGGCAAATAGACCAACGGAACAGAACCGAGAGCCCACCACACAGATATAAGCAACTGATCCTGGACAAAGGAGCGAAGGCGATTTAGGGGAGGAAGAAGAGCTTTTTCAACAATCGGTGCTGGAACAGTTGGACATCCACATGCAAAAATAAATGAATCTGGACACAGACTTTACACCTTTCATAAAAGTTAACACAAAATGGATCACTTAAAATCTCCTAAGTGTGAAATGCAAACAAGAACATTTCTAGAAGATAACTAGGAAAGTGTCACTGAGAAGCCCCCCCCCCCCCGACATTCTGCCCCTTGACCCAGCATTTCCTGGTGGCACACCTGGGTGAGGTCCCGCAGGTACTGCAGGACACGGCCTCTTTCTCCCTTCACCAGGCCTCGCTCTTCCTTGGCTGGGTTATGTTGTGACAAGCCTACTTATCAGCCTGAAGGCCAGGAGGGGAGGTGGGGTCTGCTGGCTGTTGGAGGCTGCGTGGACCACCACTGCGAGCCCAGAACATTCGGGGGTCCAGGGGTTCAAAGATACTTGAGTGCACCAACCCAGTTGTTCCATCCCAAGGCAGGGTCCCACGCCTCCTCGTTGGGGCCCTGACCTTGGCATTGGAGACTTGCTGGGGTTGGGAATTCATCCTTCCTAGAGCTCTGCTGTCCTTGTCATTAAACCCGGGGCCTGACACTGTTCTTCCTGTAAGACGTACGCTCTCTTTACTGCTGCCAGAGAAGCCCTGGGCTGTCAGCCTTTCCTTGTCGTCCTCCAGGGCACTGACAGCGCCCACCCAGCCACAGCCACCCAGCCACCCTGTCTGAGTCCTGCTTACAGCCCCCCACACCGCCCCAGTACCTGAAACATTGCACCGGCTAATGAGTTCCTTCCACTGGTAGGACTCCATCCCAGTTTACCCCTGTTAAACAGGTTTTTAAAAAATGAATACATTTCATTTTCTAAAACGGTTTTAGATTACCAGAAAACTTGAGCAGACAGGCCATGCACCCATTCTCCTCCTGCACAGTTTCCCCTATTAGTTTACCGTCTTGCATTATTGTGATACATTTGTCACAATTGATGAACCAGTATTGCTGTGTATTGTTAACTAAGATCCACAGTTTAAAGTTCTCTCTTTGTGCTGTACCATGGTTTCTGACAAACGTGTAATGTCAGAACGGTGTCACGGCCCTAAAAATCCCCAGTGCTTCACCCGTTCACCCCTCCCCCAAAAGCCTTGGCAACCGGATCTTTTTCCGTCCCCAGAGTTTCATCTTTTCCAGAGTCACGGAGTTGGAGCCCTTCACATTGGCCTCTTTCACTTAGTGACGTGCATTGAAGGCTCCTGCACGTCTCCATGGTGAGAGATGCCATCGTCCTGATGGACCACAGTTTGTTTATCCGTCACCTACTAAAGCGTATCTGGGTTGCTTCCAAGTTTGGGTGACTATGAATACAGCTTCTACAAACATCTATGTGCGGGTTTGTGTGGCTGTATGTTTTCAATTCAGTCAGGTAAATACTTAGGAGGGAATTGCTGGGCTGTATGGTTAAGAGTGTGTTTAGCTTTATAAGAACCGCCAAGCTGTCTTCCACCAGCAATGAAGAGAGTTCCTGTTGCTTTATATCTTTACCAGCAGTTTTTAATTTTAATAAAGTCTAATTTATCAATATTTTCTTTCCCAGGATTCAGGATTTCACCCCCTGGGAGACAGTGTTAATGTGCTTCTAGAGGGTTCTTGGAAGTTTGGAGGACGTGATGACCCACACTAATTGAAACATAAATGTCATAATTGCTGTGGCAAATGGTGGAGGAAGGAATCAAGAGTCTCAGCGAAGCAGGCATGCTGATGTGCAGACAGCACCGAAGGCTGGACCTAGAGCGCTCGCCAGCTGTGTTCCCAGGGGGCCCAGAGCACAGTCCGCCAGTTCACCAAGGACCGGCCTGGTAAGAGGCACCAGCCTCGCTGGGGGCTGGCAGTGTCTGTCCCCTGTAACCGGAGCAGGCCACAGCTGCTGCTGTCACAGAACGGGCTCCCTTGTCGCAGCAGCGATGTTAGGATCCCCCAATAGTAGTAGGTGGGAGCACATCATTACGGAAAGCAGGCTGGCAGTCAGAGCAGCACAGCACTGCTGGCATGTGGACGGGAGGGGACAGGTAGGCAGCAGCCACAGACCTAATGACACAGGCAGGGGAAGCCACTGTCCTTTGCTCCGTCTCCAGACCTGAGCCAGTCTGTGACCTCTGTGACCACTGACTGAAGGGGAAGCTGGCTGGGTCCTTATGGGGAAGGATGCACCAACCACAGTGAATGCAAACTGTCAGGACGCCTGCCCCAAAGGTCACCCTTAGGTCACCGTCCATGGAGGAAAGGGGGTTACCCAGACATGTCAGGGACTCTTGGACCCAGGGCCCAGCTTGACATTAACACTTGGGGATTGAAAGGCTCCCAGTGCCCAGGGAGTTGTCTGGCCCCAACCAGTAGTCATTTCCCCACGTGTGTACTTGGAGGACACGCATGGTAATGGAAAGACCCTGCCATTGTTTCCTTGACATGCAGGAGCCATCCTGGGATGAAAGGCCAAGCAGAAGCCTGTGACACTACAGTCCCTTCACCAAGAGAGCAGATCAGAGCAGCGCATCCCTGGAGACTGCAGAGACGTGTGCCACCCTTAAGGATTTGAGGGACGAAGTCCTCCGCAATCCCCATCGTATTCCATTTAAAGAAGTGTTCCGGCCCTACAAAAACCAAACCGACCACGACATCTGACAGTGGACTACAGCAAACCTACCCCCAAATACAGCTTGAAATAGACGTGACCTCGGGTAGCGTGGCCGCTGGGTCTCAGTCTATGCTTCCAGGTACGGGGCTGCTGCAGCATTGCCTGCACCCCTACCAGCAGGGAGGGTCAGCACCGAGGCTGTGGTAACTCGCCATCTTTGTCAGATAGGCTGAAGGGCCACGCGCCCCCTGGAGACTGCAGATGTCACGCTGCTCCACCACATTACTGGCATTGTGACCTGGGCCAGGTGAGTAAGCGCGGCCACATGCCAGAGGCCTGGGGAAGACACATGTCTCCAGAGAAACCCTCCAGCACTTCAGACTCGCCGCATCAGTGGGGGTTTAGGAGCTCTCTTACTCTGGGGCATGTCCCCTATAAATCCCTTCCAGAGCAAAGTGCTGGGGACAAACGTCTTGACCGTCAGCCTACTTCAGGTTCTAGAGGGGCACAGTCCACGCCTAGGAATAATGCCCCATCCATACACTGGGTGACACCCAACTGGCCGCTCGAGTGGGGCCAGAGCTGGAAAGGGCACCACAGCACGCCCAGTCTGCACTGCAAGCGGCCCTTCCACTTGAGCCCGGAGGCCTGGCAGACCCCCCGCTACAGGGCCATCTGTGGTGGGACAGGACACGGCATGGAACTCAGGACACGGCCCAGTGGAGGGTCCCTGCAGACCATAGGGCTGAGCCCCAAAGCCCGTGTTGCCTTCCCCTGCCCCTCCTCGCACCCAGAAGAGCCACACGGCAGCTCCTGGCCCTGACAGAGATGGAACCTATGGCTGTGGGATGCGAAGTGGCTACAGCCAGCATACCCCCTGTGGCCAGACTCTGTCAGATCCACTCAACGACAGGTCGGAGCGCCCAGCAGCAATCCATCAGAAGACGGAAGGGTTCACCTGGGACAGGTGTGAGCAGGCTCGAGTGGCAGTGCATACTGTCTACCCTGCCCCTGTGGTCACACAGGGGGAGCTTTGTGGCCACCTGGTGGAGGAAGAAAAAGGCTGCACGTGGTTCAGCAATGGGCTGAAGGTGGATGGTTGTCCCAGGTGGTCCTGAATGGTGAGGGGCATCTCCCTGGGCACAGAGTCCCACAGCACCTGGCACCCACTACACATGGGAATAACAGTGACCCAAGGAGTTCAGACCATCCACAGGAGCATGGCCTGCCGGGGCAGGGGCCTGGAAGGAGAGAGATGGGAATTCAGAGACACGGAGGTCTGGGAAGAGGCATGTGGACGCACCTTTGGAGGTGAGCACAAGATACGTGTCACACGCGCCTCTTTGTCCCCACCAGACAGTATCCACCACAGAGGAGACACCTAATGTAATGACCAGTGGGTGTCACTGTCCACTCCTGGGCTGGCTGTGGGCCCAAGGATGGAGCAGCCATGGAGCAGGGGTGGCAGCCACGAGCGGGCCCGACAGCATGGGTTCCTTGCTGGGGCTGACCATCCCATCTGCTGGCCATGAGGCCAATGCTGAGCCCCCAATTCTGCACCATTCGTCCGAGAGACCAGCCGCTGATCACGGGCAGGGCCCATAACTCCTCTGGACTGCAGTTAACACATACGCTAGGTGTGGCTTTGCTTTTCCTGTGACACAGCCCCCTCAGCAGCACCGCCACTCAAGGGACTGCAGAGTGTTCGATACACTGACATGGGACCCCGCATCACACCACTTCATTGCAAAGGAGGTGTGGCCGTGGGCGTGAACACGCTGGGCCTGTCCCACAGCATGTCGCCCCAAAGCCACTGCCCTGCAGAATGGCCTCTCAAGGACATGTGCTTAGAGCTGACACCCATTATGTGCCTTTTGCTCTGGAAGGGACTCTGGGAGGCCCAGGCCTAAATCAGTGACTGACATGGTACTAAATGCTGAACAATTATTTTTAAACCATCAGGGTCAAAGGATGCCGCATCACTCGACCACAGGAGTCCCATGGGTCTTGGATTATCCTGGAGTGTGTGGCTGTTTTTAGGACAAGGGTATTTGCTGGACAGAAGAAGAGGGTGAGGGACTGCAGACTGAGGAAGAATGTTGCCGCGGAGTCAAGTCAGGGACTCCTGAGGGGTTCGGAACGGCTACGCCTAGAAGGGTGAGAGCTCCTGCCACTCCCATGACAACCTGGGCCCTTTCTGCTCTGCATCTGGGAATTCCCCATTCAGCCCACAGCAAGTCTCCAACCAGAATCCGCCGTGTCCCGTTCTGGTGTGTGTGCTGAGCTGCCTGCCTGGAGACACACCCAGGGATGGCTCTATTTCATTGTATGGCTATATTTCACTCCATTTCAGTTTTCACAAAGCACAGGGAAACAGAAAAGGAAAATATGGAAGAGCAATTCAGGGAGAATTTGTTGGCGTCTTTCCTGCTTTTTTACAAATTGCAGACAGTGTGTTTACTGTAGACACCGCCACCACACCAGCACTAGGTTAACGCCACGTGAGCTCCTCTCTGAACCTTCCCGATGTATCAACTCTCCCACACTTGTCTCCCCAGACACAGTCTCGCCATCACTCCTGGGCCATGTTCTGTCTTCCTCACCAGTCGGATGAAGTCCAGACCGCCCTGCCTCTCAGTCCAAGTCGTGTCTTTATCTGCTTAGCTTGACCTCAAACTTTGTGCTTTACTCTTTAGTCTTTTTCTCTCCCTTTCCCTGAATTGTCAACTCACTATGGACCGTGGACACCTGTTAACTTGATGACCCCAACATTCTTGTCGCTCCTTCATCTGTCAATGGCACTATTACGCTCTCCCCCATTTCATGTGATTCTGGTGAGGCTGTCAACCAGGGGCTACAGAGAGTGGACATGTGATTATGGGGACCTTCAGCCCACTTTTCCTAGCAGTCCCAGCTTACGCCTGTTGTCCCAACAGTTGTTAACAGAACCCCATGTTCACTCTCAGAAGCGTCTAAGTCAGGATCGTGGGCAGTCACCCCACACATTACCCCCGAGAGCACATCAGAATCTATGTGTGAGATCACGACACAGACACTCACTCCTCTGCTGGCCACTGCCCCCCGGGTCGATGGCAGCTATGTGCCCACCCACAGAGGAGGCTGCTCTCCAGCAGAATAGAGAGGGCAGCATTCAGAGGTGAAGGCCTGGAGGACCGCATTTGAGTTCCTAGATTCAGGTACCTCTCATGTCTAGGAGCCAATAAACTCCCTTTTGGGGAAAATCGAGTTTGAGGTCAGTTCTTGTCCCTTGCAATCAACAGTTCTGGCTGACACACAACTTCGGCTCAGCAGCCCTCTCCTTCCCCAGTCCATTGCCCCGTCTTTTAGGGCCTGCTGGAGCCCTCCCCCACTGTGAAACTTTCCTAGATACTCCAGCACAGCTTTTCCAGGCTTGCTCTGGACGAGTTTTATTCTCTGAATTCCAGTGATGATGACAGCCTGCCCTGCAATCTCATAAACACAATGTTTACACTTCATATCCAGTCATTTCAGGATGTGGGTCTCTTTTTCCTGCAAGGTCAAGGCCATAAGCTCCTGAGAAGAGACAGGGACCCAGTTTAATCTTTCATTACATTTTCTTGAGGCCAAAGAAGGGTGCTGTGCCCCAGCAGGCACCTGTAAATATGTGCTGAGGATCTGAATGATAAAGGGAATATTGACTGTGTGTCCGAGCGGTAGAGAGCAACCTATGGGAAGAGGGTAGTGGGAGGTCACCCGTTTAGCCAGCAGGACAAGCGGGTGGGACAAGAAAAACATATTTTGTCCCCTTTCTTTACGTGTAAAAGCTTCTCCTGCCTGTATCTCGACTTCTTTCACCCCAACTCCATTTCTTCACCTCATACTCTTCACCTCATCTCAATGACTTCTGCCTCCACCTCTGGGACCACCGTAAAGGCAACAGTGACCTGTCACTAAATCCAGCAGACACTTCCAGTCTTCTCTGGCTGTCTCAGCAGCAGCTAACCAGCCCCCTCTGAAATCTCTCTTCTCTGGGCTTCAGCGATGCCTCCCTCTCCTTATTTCCCCCCAGGTTCTTTGGTTGCTCATTCTCAGTTGACTAGGCCAGTTCATCTCTCTCCGATCTTTGAACATTGGGTTTTCCTAAGGTGCAGGCCTGGGCCCTCCTCTCCTCCACATTAAGTCTTTCCCCTAGAAAAATCTCATCAGTAACTTGTGGATCCAATTGCCATCTTTACGTCAATGATTTCCAACTGTATTTCTCACGGCCAAACTGCTGAGCTTCAGACTCATGTATCCAATTGCTTATTTGCCAACTTTTCTCTCTTATCTCATAGCTGATATGTCCTACATTCATTTTTTCTACTTATCAGTAAGAATGCTTTGGGCTACAAATAATAGGGGGGGGAAAAACAAGACCAAAAAATGCCCTGAACTAAAGGATGTACGTTATATCAGCCTGTGGTTATATAAGCTTCCCCTCACCCAGAGGCCACTGAAAAAGGGAAGGAGTTGTAGGAAGAAGCCTTGAAATGCCTGAGATGTGAGCTAGACAGTGACCGAGGTTGTGAGATAAACTGGACTTAAAGAAACAAAGAACAAAAGCACCAGAGCAGACCGGACATATGACAATGGCCAGAACCAGTTGTCTGCCTGCGCCAGTCTGGGCGCTCCGAAGGAACGCTGAGTTGAATTTCAGAAAACAGGAAGTTACAACTATTTTGTGTACAGCTGTGTAAAGTATATATATTACACAAATTGCTCCCTGCCCACCCCTCGTGGTCATGTTTCAAACTTTTCAACAATACTTTTTTGCTCTTTATTCAAGTTTAAGATATTTTCATGACCTTTGGGGTCCTGCATGACCCAGTCCCTGCCTGCCTCTCCACCCTCGTCCCCAGCCAGCTGCAGAGGAAGAGCTAAGAATGTGTGCTCGTTGGGGTAGCCGGTTAGCTCAGTTGGTTAGAGCGTGGTGCTGATAACACCAAGGTTGCTGGTTCCACCCCCGCATAGACACTGTGAGCTGTGCCCTCCTTAAAAAAGAAAACAAACAAACAAAAAAAAGAATGTGGGCTTGGGAGACTGGGAAACTGGGTTTGGATCCTCATTCTCCTATTGGCCATGTTTCTTAATACTTCTGTGCCTCAGTTTCCTCCTGCATAGAATAAGGATCAGAAACGCGGCCTACGGGTGAGGAACACTGTGGTCCCTGGGCAGAGAATCAGTGAGTTACTGCACACGCACTGCGGCCTCTTCCTTTCAAGTAGACTACGTGAGGTGTGCTAACTAAGGCTCCGAGTTCTGCCTCGCTTCCTCTGTGTTGTCACAAGCATCATCAAGATTAGTGTCACCTCTGGTAGGACAGGTGGCAATCTTGTGCCCCCAATGAACTCAGCACCATTTCTGTGGTGTTCTACCAGGAAAATGAACTGAGGTCTGGTCCTGAGGAAACATGGATGGACCCTGAGTCACCCTGTGTGCTATGTAGCCTTGAGTCCACTGTGACTCCTGGAGACCCTATGAATGAGTGACGTCCATGACGTCATGTCCTCAACAGCCCGCTCAGCTCCCCTAGACTTACCCAGCGGCTTCTTTCACCGAATCAATCCATCTCATATTTGGTCTTTCTCTTTCCCTACTGGTTTCTGTTTTTCCAAGCATTACTGTCTTTTCCAAACAGCCCTGCCGTCTTATATGTATGAAGTCTGTGATCTTTAATAAAAACTGAAAAACTGTCAGGGACAGGAAGACCGCGGATCTGTCTTGGCTTGGAGGAGACTGAACATGTGATGTGGATGGGACCCTGGAGTAGAAGGGAAAAAGAGACACTGTGGGCACATTGGCAAAACACAAAGGGGGCATGTGGACTGGGCCTTAATATTGCTTAGTGATTTCCTCATGGGTCTGCTGGGCAGTGGTTATATGGCAGTGTCTGCTTTGGGGAAATACACACAGGAGTATTGGGGTGCTGGGGCATCACATCATGTCTAGAGCATGCTCTCAGATGGTTCAGAAGACGACTAAGAAAAAAGGGCATATACATATATAGATACACACACAGTCGATGGTCACTGTTTTGGATTTCATCTTCGTGAATTTGCTTACTTGCTAAAATTTATTTGTAACTCCAAAATCAATACTTGTGGTGCTTTCGCAGTCTTTCAGACACGTGCTGACTGGTGAAACCCTCGCGTTGCCTGACAAACATTTCCAGCTGAGGTCCAACAAGATGACACCTGCCTTCTTGTTTCAGCTGATACTGTGAACAAGTGTCCTTTTCGCCACCTATTTAGTGTCATTTTCCTCATCTCTGTGCTTTTTGTTGGTGATTCAGCTGTTTAAAATGGCCCCAAGCTGGCGCTCAAGTGCTGTCCCATGTCCTAGGCCCAAGAAGGATGAGCTTTACATTATGGAGAAAACACTTGGGCAGATACACGGAGTTCAGGTGTGACAGCGCTGCCGGCCGTTGCAACGCTAACGAATCAACAACACGTGTTCAATAAAGTGTCCCTACACAGAAACGCGGGAACCAGGCTAAGGCTTGATCGCTGACGAAGACGCGCTGCAGCGGCTGCCGGAAGCTCACCCCGATTGCCCGGGGCTGATTGCCCGGGCTGCTCCCCCAGCGGAGCCCCGGTCGCGGGGACACAAGCTGCCCCAACGCAGAGACGCGACCCGGCGCAGCTGGTCCTCGCAGTGTCGTTTGGTGGGACGCGGACGCGACGCCCCAGGAACTGACCGCGTCTGCGCCGCCGGCCTGCGGCGAGCCCGGTTTCCTCGCTCGCTCTCGGGCTAGGAGTCCAGAACCTTCGACACCCTGGGCGAGGACTTACTCCCTGCGCGTGTATTACAGAGGGGGAGGGGAGGCGGGCAAATAAGGTGACCCGCTCACAACGGGGGAATCTGGGACGTGTGGACACCGACACTTTCCGTACTCTTCTTGCAATTTTTCTGTAAATTTGAAATGACACGTCGTTTGTAAACACAAGGCCTTCCTCTGACACGCTCCCCTCCGGTCGCGGTGGGGAGCCCCGCACGGTGGCCGTCCGCCTCGGGGCCGCCGGGCCCTCCACGTCGGCCAGGCGCTCTCTGCATCGCAAGGACGCCCACCGGACAGCTCCCGGGCCTCGCTCACCCTCCCAGGCGCGAACAGACCCGGGCCAGGCCCTGACAGCCCCGCACCCGGCGGCTGCCTCCCCACCGAGCCCGCCCGGCCGCCCGAAGCCCGCGGGCACCGTCCGACGCGGTCCATCCCCCGCGGCGGGGCTCCCGCGGGCCCCTGCACACCGCTGCCCTGCTCCGCGCGGCGGGCGGCTCCCAGCCTCTCCGCCGTGACTCAGCTTCCCCGCCTCGCGCTGGCCGAGTGCGCCTGCGCAGAGCCGCCTCACGGTGACTCGGCGGCTCCGAGAAGCTGCGCGACTGTTGGAGAAGGGAGGCGGAGGGGCGAGGAGTGGGCGGGCCTACGGGGCCCTGGCGAGGTGGGATTGGTCGGCTTGTCGATGACGTTTGGGGGCGCGCCAGGAACGCGAGGCGGCGGCCGGACGGGATTGGCCTGCCGGGCGGTGACGTCATGGGAGTGCAGGGAACGCCCAGGCAGCCGCGGCTCCGGACCGGGCCGGTGCGAATAAATGGCGGGGCGCTCGGAGCCGCGCGCTGCTGCGCTGTCCCGCGGGCTCGGGTCGGCATCGGCTGCTTCTCGGGTCCGGTTCTCCTCGTCCTTTCGGCTCTGTGCCCCGCGGTTGACCACGGAAAGGGAGAGCAGCTTCCGGTCTCCGCCGCCTTCCGCTCGCCCGCGCGGCTGCCCGGGCCTCCGACGGGAGCCAGGTGCGCGGCCGGGCGGGGAGCCTGCCCAGAGCGCAGGGTTGGGGCGGGCGGGGGTGCGCAGGGGCCGGCGCAGGCGTCTTGAGCGCGGTACCGGCGTCAGACCCGGGCGGGCCTGCGGGGACGAATGGCGCGTTAAGGCCTAGCACGGCGACCGCGGTCGGGGGCTGTCACAGCGCTGCTGTCACAGCGCTGCTGTGGCCTCGAGGACTGAGGTTGGATTCTGGCCAGTTCCTCAGCCAGAGGCTTCGGGACGCGCACTCGGTGCTGCGCGCCTGTGACACAGCGGTGGGCAAAGCCGCCGTGGCCCCTGCGCTGCGCGGACACCCTAGTGGAGGACGGATCTGCAGGGGAAGGCGACCGAGCGGGCGCCGGCGAGGAATGACGGGTCCTGGAAGAGGAGGGCTGCGTGGCCGGGGGGGGGCGCGCTGGGGGGGGGCGCTGAGCAAAGGCCCGTTTGAGGAAGTGACGCCAGACCGAGGCAGGAGACGAGTGCTTGGCTGGGTCCGAGTTCCGGGCTCAGGGGACAGCACAGGAGACGCCCGCAGGAGTGGACAGCCCACGGGAAGGGCCGGGAAGGCCCTGGGACCTGACTTCCCGGAGAGAAGAGAGTTTGAGAGGCTGGTGGGTACCAGGTCTTGGGGCGACCTTGGGCCTTGTGCTGTGTACCTCAGTTTTCCCTCAAGTGCAGCAGCTGCGTCAGTTGTTTACCTGCTTTCCACGGTGAGAGAGCAGCTTACCTTCTCCCTGATCAACTCCAGGTTGGTTGTCACTAAGGAATAAGTTGTGAGTAAAACAACACGTGAGGGAGTTAAAGGGAGCAGCGAGGGACGGGGTGAATCTCAGGGTAGTGCAGTCAACAGATGTGACAGCACCTGGTAACTGTGTTTAGGTCAACAAGTATGTTCAGGATGAAATTGTGATTTAAACTTCACAGAGGCTGCTACTTCCACAGGCAGCTGGGTTACTGACTGTAGGAAGCCTTTGTCAATATGGGTCAGTTTGGTTTCATGAAAACCTGGATTCGGGGTGAGCTTCATAAACTAGGAATTAAAAGCGTTGGAAGACAATCCCTCTCAGTGGGGCTGATTCTGAATGAGCTGGTACTTGTGTTAAAACTCCCGTTTTTCTCTTTGTGGAAAGACAAGAATTTGTGAAGCTTTGGTTCCCCCCCAGGGGCCTGGGGTGACCTGGGCACTGACACTCCCTACAGCGCATGTTTGTTTCCTTTCTTTAGCTGTAAGTTATAAATCCTGGTCTGAAATTAGAGCTGTCATTGCTTTCCTCCTAACTACTCTATTTCTTGTAGGTGCTTGCACTCTGCCGTCTGTGTTTGGGACACAGCCTCATAATGGAGTTCCCTGATTTGGGGAAACATTGTTCAGAAAAATCTTGCAAGCAGCTAGGTAAGCACTTTTAAGAGAATGCTAATAGAAAATGGGTCCTTTGTTGGCTCTTGTGGGGAAGAACTGGCCATTATGTTAGTTGCCAGGGCCAAGTGGATACAGTGTGCTGCTTCAGTACTTGTGACACCAATGAGATGGGATCTCTTTGAAAAGGTAGCTTTGCAGATTGTCCCATGGGGCTGACACTGAAATTCATGACTCCCAATGTGTTCCTCATCTGCGATGCCTCAGAGAGCTTAGCGTAGGTAAAGACCTACTCAATATGATCTATAATTCTTTTGTTCTTGTCTTTAAAACACTTTACTTTTTTTTTTTTTTAGATTTTCTTCCATTAAAATGTGATGTATGTAAACAAGATTTCTGTAAAGATCATTTTACCTATGCGGCACATAAATGTCCCTTTGCATTCAAGAAGGTAATTAATCATACTTTATTCAAAAGATTCTAATCTTCACTCTCTAGCTCTGCTGCCCAAAATATATACTAGCCACATGTAGCTAATAACTTAATTAAAATGGAATAAAATATCACAACAGTTTCTCAGTCACACTCGCCACACGTCAGGTGTCCAGTAACCGCTGTGCTGGGCAGTGCAGGTGTGGAGCTTGCAGCATCGCAGGAAATCCTGGACAGCACAGCTCTTCATACCGAAAACTGATTTTGTTTTCAGGGACTCTTGTACTCAAAGCTTCACAGCTTACTTTACATGTTAAAATACTTTTCCCTCTGATTCAAGGGAAAACATGGCTGTGTCTCCATGGGATGCAAGAAATAGTTTAATACCTGATGTCAAATCTAATCTGGAAGGTATTAAAATGGTTCCTCACCTTGGTCACTTTTCAGCCGTGATGTCATATTTCAGTGATTCAAGTCATTCATACGTGGTAGGAACCTGAAGGTGACTTTAAGAAGGCTGGCTTGCGGAAGTCCAAAGGTTTAAGCCTTTCATTGTGGACTTTGCAGATGGCTCCCCGCCTGTTTGCTTTGGTTCAGGGGGCTCCCAGGTGATTTTAGTGAACACTCTGAATCAGCACCCTGCTGCTTCATCATCATGGCAGTTAGAGATGTGAATGAATGACTTAGCATTTCAGACTTTGATCAGTGTTGTCCAGGGTCTGGCGTTTTCCAGGTCATGGGGGTGGGGGAGGGTGACTCACACACATTACTCATGTTTACCAGGCACTGTTGACTAGACCAAGCTATGCATTTATTTGTTGACTTGACCTCGGTAGGGAGAGTCTGCCTAACGGTCATTTAGTAGCACTTTATTTCTTAGTGTGACAGAGCTGCCACCTGCAGGAGCACTTCAGGGTGACTTTCCAGCACAGCCCCCAGACAGTAGGCTCCTGTGATTCTGTGCTTACCTGTCACCTGTCTGGATGTCAGTCGTCGCCTCCGTGTTCTTGCGGAGCTAAGTTCTGCAGCTCCTGCCCTAGCTCAGAGCTTGTCTTCACCGTGCTAGGTGTTCAGCCTCTGGATGCTCTGTCGTGCTGCCAGGGCCCCAGGCCTGGGTTTGGGTGACCATAATGTCCCTGAGCGCTCAGCCTGGCTGTGTGCCCCCTTGTCCGCTGATGAGTGAATCTGCTTGCGTGTGGAAGCCACAGAAGGACCAGAAAGGCTGTTTCCAATTGCAGGGAGC
This sequence comes from Rhinolophus sinicus, assembly GCF_057876585.1. Lineage (NCBI taxonomy): Eukaryota > Metazoa > Chordata > Mammalia > Chiroptera > Rhinolophidae > Rhinolophus > Rhinolophus sinicus. The sequence goes on from NC_142505.1 coordinate 111,323,737, forward strand.
TGGAGGGCCTGTGGGTAGTGTTTTCTTCTGTTCTCTCCACTCTGGAGGTGTTTGGGCAGCTTCACCTCTCAACCTAGCTGGTCTCAGGCCCTCTGTCCTGAGACCATCGGATTTCACCAGCTTCCTTCTTTGGCTGCCTTTCACTGACTTAGGGTCATTTCTATAGGTGGTTAATAGTCCAGTATGTTTAAGTTCCACTAGATTCCACTGTAGGAAACTTTCTCCTCAAGTCCTAGGATGCCTTACTGTTAGTCCACGAAACTGACACGGCCTTCTCCCGAGTGGTCAGGTATCAGTGTTTGTACTCTGTCTGCTTTTAAATGTGCTATACATTGTAACTTTTTCTTTTGTGACTTTTGATGCTCTAACTCTGCAATATCATCTTGTATTCATTGTTTTTAGGATGTTCAGGTCCCAGTATGCCCACTTTGTAACAAGCCAGTCCCAGTAAAAAAGGGGGAGATACCAGATGTTGTGGTAGGTGAGCATATGGATAGAGATTGTAAATATCGTCCTGAGAAGAAAGAAAAGGTAAGGCCAAATTCTGTGTACCTCTGAATGCTGGTTTTCCTGTAGTGGGGAAAGGGTCAGTTATCTAATCAGTGCTAATAATTTGTGTACAAAATAAAGCTCTAATGATACTCATTACATTAGCGTTTTCCCATGTTGAGAATGGCATTGGTTTTTACGGTTTTATAAACATATTTTGTAAATAGTTGAGTCACATGAGGATTTGCTTTCTTTACAGGAATTTCACATTTTTCCTCCCAAGCTGGAGAGTTTATGTGGCTTTCTAGAATCATTCTGTTAAGGCACACTCTTTTCCTAAGCACCTCCTAGGGAAATGTAAAAGGATAGGAAACTCGAACATTCAGTGTTCTTGTTCTGTAGCGTTAGTATTTTTACCAAAGTTCTACATCTGTGCCTTTGGAATACAGCCTGTGAGGGAAAACCACAGGCGCCTGTTCCCCGCAGAGCTGCTTTCACTCTCAGCCAGTGTGGTTTGTGTGGGGTGCCTGCTTCTTCTCCAAGTGCGAGTGTTGTAGTGCCAGTTTGTCTTGCTGTCCCTCTCCTTTGGGCGTTACCTATATACCAGCGTGAGCTGAGCATTGCTTTCCTGTCCCCATTCTGACACTCTCACATTCTCTTCCCATCCCCCACCCTCCCAGCAGATGTGGAGTGTGCTTTTGGGGGGGTGTTCCAGGCCTGTCACCTTGAGGATGCCGCTGAGAGGCTTCCTTTCTGTTTCTCTCCATGGATCCCCGCTCCCTGCGCCTTCCTTACAGTGGATCCCTGGTTTCCTGTGTCCTTTGTTTTCTTTCTTGGTCTACTCTCTTGTCTTGGTGGAGGCATAGCCTCCACTTTCTTCCCCAGAGGGAGAATGGAAGATGAATTGCCAAGTATCTCCAGGGCCTTTGTTCTCTGCTTCTGCCGGATGGGCTGCCTGGGAGAGTGTCCTTGCTCTGAATTCTTCCTTCCAGTCTCTGCAGGGACTGGTTCGTTTTCTTGCTTTTGCTGCTGTTTCAGAGAATTCCCCAGCCATTCTGCTGGTCCTTGGTGGGACCACTTTTCCTCCTGGCAGCTTTGAGGGTCTTCTCTTTGCCCCAGAGGTTGGAAGCTTCACGTGGAGCGTTCCTGGTGTAGGTCCATGTCGTCTGTCATGCTGGGCATGCAGTGGACCCTTCCAAGCTGGAAACGCCAGTGCTTCCTCCACCTGGAACGTCATCTTGGATTCTCCGATTTCTCTCGACACCTCTTACTACGGAGCTGGACCTCTGCACAGGCCTCCTCTGTTTCCTCTTAAGTTTTCTTTTCCCTGTGTAATCTCTGTCCAGGTTGTTTGTCCTGTGGCACAATAAAGGTCCCCCTCGCCTGCCTGGGCACAGTGTGGACTCTGGCCTTTGCTGTGGGTCACCTGCCCTGGCCACTTCCTCAGGAAACCCTGGAGGTCTGTGTCACCCACTGGGTCTTTCTTTTGGGCTAATCAGATTCCCCAGAGAAGGCGTTCTGTTCCCTGCCTGGGGAGTGCACTCTGGCTTCCAGAATGCTGGGAGCCAAGCGGAGAAAGCCGTCAGATGTCCACGTGGAATGTGAATTCCTTACTGCCCATCGACTCACCCTCCCCTCTTTCTCGTGGTCCCCTGCCCGCTGCCACTTCCCCAGGTCAGCAGCCTCTCTGAGCCTCTGCAGAGCACAAGTCTCCTGCTGGCGCTGGTAATGACTGCGGGTCACAGCCATTGCTCCAGTTGTGGTCCCACATACCCGAAGCTTCTAGTACGGCCAGTTTCTGAGCTTCTGGGGTTTTGTTTCACCGGGAGCGTCTTCTCTTGATCTTCGCTATCGGCTTACGTCTGGCTTGCTCAGACCTGCCACGTCTGTGACTACTCGTCCATGTGCTTTTCCCCCAAATATAAAACATGTTTTCTTTTTACTCTTTGCCCCTGGGGGTTTATCCCTTTCCAGAAAAATCTCTTTTCTGTCATTTTCATTATTCAGGAGCTAGATATCCGCCCTAAACCAGAGGTCCAAGGAGACTCAAGTTGAACCGTTTGTTCTCTCCCCTTGAACTGCAGATTCCCAGCCTGTGGGGCCGTCCCCAGGGCCCCCTCCCAGGTCTGGTCTGCACCAGCTCTGCAGCTTGCCCTCCCCGAGGGCCCTGCTGGTTTGTTCAGGTTGTTTTTCTACAGCTGGCTGCTTTTTAGATGCATTGCTCCCATTTTCCTGCCCTATTGCTCTCCAGAATGGGAACGTGGCTTTGGAAGGTCTTGTCTTCAGGAAGCTGGCGTTTGTCAAGCTTGAATCTCAGTTTCTAATCATGGATCTTTGTTGGATAGTCATCAAGTACCGTGTTTCCCCGAAAATAAGACCTAGTCGGACAATCAGCTCTGATGTGTCTTTTGGAGCAAAAATTAACATAAGACCCGGTCTTATTTTACTATAATATGAGACCCGGTCTTCGATAATGTAAGACCAGGTTTTATGTTAATTTTTGCTTCAAAAGACGCATCAGAGCTGATTAAGTCTTATTTTTGGGGAAACACAGTATCTTACTACGTGATATTACATACATAGCAATGATAATACGTAACGGGAAAGTCCGTTAACTTTGCTTTCTGTGGTCCACCTCAGTCATGAGGGTAATCTACGCCTTACCGACCCGCCAACACAGATCCCTCTGTGCGTTGCTGACTCCATCCCCTTCCCAGCCCTGGTTCTCCCACCCTGCCATTGGCGTCCACATGTGCTTTGCCCTCCAAGCCCTCTGGCAATTCTTTTCAAACCTCCCTGCCTGTTACAGGGTCACAGCTCCACCTGGTGTGTCTTTCTCCCAGACTGACTCAGTCCTCCTATTGTTGGCTCAACCCAGCCTTCCCCCTAAGTCCTCGTCACCCAGCGCGTGGGTGTGCCTCCTTTGTGCTCCTGGAGCCCTTCGCTCCTGCTGCCTGCAGCAGATGCCCAGGGCTCAGCTGGCTGGCACCCTGTGTTCCTTTGCTCTCTGCGCAGGCTCAGGTCCCTCGAGGCAGCTCACAGCTCCTGTCCCCAGCCTGCGGGGCCCCTGCCTCTCCACTGACATTCCTAGTGCACAAACCCAGAAGTGCTGGGGAATTTATACCACCCCCCAAAAAAGAACCTGATAACTAACAGGTGTAGGGGCCCCAGATGGATGCTCCAGCCCCCTCGTCCCTGTCCCCAAAGCCCCTGGAGCCAGCTTCCTCTGTGGCACTGCATGATGCCACATGCTGGCCCTCCTTCCCACCCATGTCCCCAGCCCCACTCCCCTGGGTTTTGGTTTTTTCCTGAGAACACTCCAAGTTAATGTGCTGCTTTTTTATTTGTCCCTTGTTAAAACTTTCCTGTGTCCTTAATTAGTATTCATTGCCTTACGTGACGTAAGGTATTTGAATGAAAACTTGACCGCTTCATTCCGTGTCGCCAAGGACTGTTTCTAGTTTAAATGTCAGTGGTCTTATTGGGGGACTTGTTAAGTAATTGCTTATTGAAGCAGTTGAAATATTGAAGTAACTTCTGTTTTCTCAGATTTTTATGTACCGGTGCTCAAAGGAGGGTTGTAAGAAGAGAGAGATGCTGCAGGTGACTTGTGACCAGTGTCGTGGCAATTTCTGTATTCAGCATAGACACCCCCTGGACCACAGCTGCAAACACGGGAGCCGCCCCATCAGCGTCGCCGGGTGAGAAGAGATTCAGCCAGACGTGTCAGCTTAACATTTTCGCTGCGACGTTGGCCTATAGTCAAATGATATTTCCATGCCACTGACTGCAGCGTTTGACTTTACCCCACAAGCTCGGTGTTCCAGAAAGGAAATTTAGGAAAGCAGATATACATTTTCTATATTTTTGTGTTTTTCAAGAATGAATAACAGTAGAAAACTTTTATACTTTAATCATCTATTTTAATAAAATGTAGCACCTTAACTGTGTTTACTTAAAAAAATGAATACTGTAATTATTTTCTGGGGATTTTTGACACATTTTGGAGAACAAACTTGAAATCATTAATGCAGTGAAAAGGTTAACACATCCAGTAACGTGAGTAGAACCAGCTCCCAGCCCACGCTGGGGCAGAACAGCTCTGAGCATTGTTCTGTTAAGTTGCTGATGTTAAATGTTTGCTGTAGGAGTTTGGATGAATAGAATCTAAATTAAAGCTGGATTCTAGTTGTATTGGTGCCAGTGACTGCCATGACCAAGTACTGCCGACAGCGCGGCTTGGGCAGCAGGACTTCATCGTCTCAGGTCTGGAGGCTGACGTCCTAGATCACGGTGTCGCAGGGCTGGCTCCTCCTGGGGGCTCAGACGGAGGGTCTGCCCCAGGCGAGCGGCTCCCCTCGCTGCTGGTGGGTGCCGGCAATCCTGGGCGTTCCTGGGCTTTTGGATGCATCACCCATCTCTGCTTTCATCACACGGCCTTCTCCCTGTGCCTATCTGTCCAATGTCCCCTTTTTATAAGGACCCAGTCAACTGAATTAGGGCCCCGCCCTATCCCACTGTGAGTTTGTCTTAGCTAATCACATCTGCAGCGATCCTGCTTCCAAACAAGGTCACACTCTCAGGTTCTGGGGTGAGGCCTTGAGCCTATTGTTCTGTGGGGACACTGTTCAATCCATTCGCTGGCCTTGTTAACCAGATGTACCTTCCTGGAGTCAGTGGAAACATCTGCCTAAGCTTGCTGTGGAATCAGCAGCAAACATGCGTTACTTTTTAGTTACATTTGTTTCTGTTTTCTGTGCCCCTAACTGGGCTGAGGATTAACTGCGGCCCTAACCCGGGGCCCTAACTGCCTGTGGCTTTCTTGGTAAACTCTGAAGGCATTGGCTGAATATTGACCCAACCTTTCTGCATAGGTGTTCGGCCAGGAGAGCCTCTGAATCCAAGCTGTCGGGGGCTTTCAACACCCTATCTTCCAGTTGGTTGGCTCAGCGATTCAGGTATTACGCAGTTGCTTTCGTGTGGGGGTGGCAGTCGTTTGTCCCAGTGACGTGGAAAGGCCATCATGGTGCAGTTACAGCTGACCATGGAAATCACAGCTCAGTCATAGGAACACTCAGGACTTTTAAACTTTAGCTTTCCAATGACAAATGCAGTTCATTCCAGCGCAGGCGGAATCCAGCAGTGACATTTTGTGGCTGGTTCTGAATGAAGTACTTGCTGTATTTGGGGTCTCTTCTGTGACCAACCACTTCTGGTTAATCATGGCAAATCGACAAAATAAGGTATTCTTTTCTCTTTCAGGTCGAAAGTAAAGAGATGACGTGACTCCATTCAAGCTGGCACATCAGCTTATTTTTGTACATTGTATTGACTTTGTGGGTGACTTTTGTGCTCTAGTACTTTCATAAATCTCATGGGAAAGGTCTGAAACATTTTAAAACCTTCCCAATAAAATGTGTAAATTCTTTTGGCAAAATAATCAGAAGGGTATTAATAGTGTAAGGTGGGTTAAGCTGCTATACTATCCTCCCTTCCCCACCCCAAACAAAGTGGCTTGGTGAGCAAAGGGTCTGAGTGTGCTGCATCCGAGGGTGGCTTTGCCCTGGGCTCAGTCGGTCCAGGACCCAGGCTTCCAGAAGCTTCACCATTTAAACAACAGACACCCGCTCGCACTGTCTTCAAATGTGGCTTCTGTGGCGATGTGGCCATCAGAGCTCAGGAAGTGGGTGGGACTGGTGCCCCCCTTGTTAAGGGTCCTGCCCACCGCCCCCACTCCCCTGCGAGGACAGTCCTATGGCTGGACTGACTCCAAGCGTTAGACTTACACTGGCGGCCTCCATATGTGGTGAGAGAGCTCTCATTTCCTGGCGTCTTGGGGGAAAGAAAACGCCATCCAAGGTGGGTCCTGACCTTAACCTACTGGCCACCCAGCTGTACATTCCAGACATCCCACTGAGCCTGGATTAACAAAGACCCAAGCAGTTACTCTCTTCTGGTTTCATAGCCTCCAAATAAATGGGGGAGGGGCTTGTAGTCAGGGTCCATTCTACATAATATGTGGTCAAAACTGTTTCTACGTTGTCTTTATTTATGGGATTTGTTCTTGACCCGTGGTTCTCGAGCTTTCACATGCGTCAGGATTGCCTGGAGGTCCTGTTAGAACAGTGCGGGGCCCACCCCAGACTTCTGATTCCGTGGGTCTGGGGTGGGCCTGAAAGTCTGCAATTGCAACACGCTCCCAGGTGAGCTGGGGCCAGGGGACCACACGTGGACACGCCACTTTCCTGATCTGTGCTGTCCACTGTGGCCGTCATTGGCCACGTGTGTAGGGAGCATGTGGGTGCAGCCAGTGCGACGGCAGGACTGAACTTCCAGTTCCGTTTCATTTATTGACGTTTAAAACTTGATCCAGGTATTAGGAAACTTTTAAGTGTGTTAGGAACTTGGCTATGTGAATGTGTTTTTCGGACTGTAAATTTTATGAAATCTACATACAGATCAGGTCTTCCTCAAGAAAATTAATGTCCAAATTGAAAAATATGCAAGTTCAGAATCTAAAACACTGGGCTTTGAAGACATACCGATAATTTGGAAAGTAAAATATCTCTTTGTTAAAAATATCATTTACATATCGATAATATTTTGGATATGATTGATTAAATAAAACAAAGTTAATTTTACCAGTTTTCATTTTGTTTTTAACTAGCCACTAGAAATTTTAAAAATAGGTAGGTGACTGCATTGTGTAATTAGACAGCACTGTTCTTGATCAGCAAAAGTGAAGGACAGTAAACACCCACATTTCATCGGGAAGCACTGTCAGGCCTGCGCCCTGTCTTCACTGGGGCTGGGAGTTAAAGTGTTGTGTGAGAGCTTCTGGGAGGCTCCACGCTCCGAGTGCTTCTGTGTGCACTGTGCTCAGAGGCGTCCAAATAGCTCAAACGGAGGTGAAGGTTAGGAAAGCACAAGTCCCTTGCTCCTTGTCACTCTGCACAGGACTAAGTCACCACTCAGTGTAGATTGCATCCCGAAGCTTCTGTCATTTGTGGATGTCAAGGCCCAGGTCTGCCTGTCTCCCACCCCAGCTTAGTAGCTCTCTTCTTAAACAGCTGTGCTTCCACAGGGTGCTGCATGTGTCCTTGTTTTCCTGCCACCTGCTGGGATGTCCTTAGTGGTTTCCCACTATTAGGATTGCTGTGCTGAAGGGGATATGTGTTTGAAATTTGAATAGAAGGTGCCAAATTGCCATCCAAGAAGTCAAACCAACTTCCTCTCCATCTATTTCCCTACACCCTCGACTGCATTTCATTGGTTTAATTTTTTTCCCTAATCCGGTGAAAACACGGTGACACCTTACTTTGAATTGGGACATCTTTGGAAAGGAAGTTGACCAACCATCTTTTCCTGAGAACTGCCCATTCAAGAATTTCAGCTAAGGGATCCAGCTGGCGTAGGTGCCCACTGGGGGCTCACCAGGAAGCACAAGTTGGTATGTGGCATGTGCCAAGGGACGGGGAAGCCACAAGTGCACTGTACATTTTCATAGAAAGTGCCAATATTAATATTAGTAGGAAGTTTGGAGAATTCTTTCTAGTGTCAAAAGTTTACGTGCAGTTTAGAGAGAAGACTTAGCCGTTAAGTCTTGTGCTTTGTCTTCATGTGTGCAGGGTAGGAAGGGGTTCACTTTGCTTAGCTGTTGGGATGCTTCGGTGGAATGTTCAAGAAGCACTGGGTGGTACAAGGAGCTCTGGAGTTGCAAAATTTGGGGATAAGTCACGTCTCGGCCATTTGATGAGTGAACTTGAGCAGACAGTATGACCTTTTGGCTGTAGTGTTTTTCTGTACAAGTAGCAGCCACGGGGATGTCTGGGCATGAATGGTGATGTACTTGACAGATGCCAGAGGAGGTACTCTGTCATTTGCTGTGGCCCTGGCTGTCGAACATCTCCAGGAAGCAGAGGGTGAAAGTCTCGGACTGAATCCCCAAGCTTCACTGAGGGAACGGGCACTCGGTACACACTCAGGGTCACTGCCCAGCCTGTGAAGCACCTCTCCCTGGACGGGCAACTGTGCAGTCAGCCCCTGCAGGAGTCCCTTGACTTTTGGGAGGGAATTCTGGCTCCATGGTTAATGGAGGATGGGGAGTGAGAGCCCATGTATGCGCTGAACGTTTTCCCTCGCTGGCTGGGAAGACTCGGCAATCAGGAGCCTGAAGTCCTCAGTCTTCCCCCGGAGCACAGCGAGCAGGTGACACGCGCCACATGAGGCAGCACCTCTCCATGCCGAGGCTGCTTGTCTGCTTTTTCTGAGCTGGGCCTGGGGGTCGTTCCCGGTGTCCAGTGTCTGGTCTACAGCCCAGAGGGCTGTGCTGGTGTGCAGCCTGCAGTATCAGATGTGTTCACAAGATGTCACCAAAAGGCCTTCCTGTGAACCAGGAAGGGTGAGAGAATGTTCCTTCCTGGGGAGAACCAGGTACAGAGCGGATGCAGCCAGCCCATCAATGCTAAGGGGACTGGGGATTTTAATGTTCTAAATGAGAGTCTGAACTGAATCACCTAACCCTACATTACCAGAGCTAAAAATAAAAGCAAAAGTAAACAATATATTAAAAATATACTTATGCATTCTTATTTTATATATTATTTAAGCTTATGTATGGATGAAAAGGTATTCCCCCTGTGGAGTCATGAGCCAGTAGGAGCAGTTTGAATCGTTTTTCCTGGTCACTATTACAGTTAGTAGCAGTCACTAAAGGTGGACATGCGTATACGTGGCCCAGAAATCCTGAGTGTGCCTTGCAGAGACTCGTGTATGTTCACAGGAGACAGGCAGGATGCTATTGCAAGCTGTGAGGAACGGCACAGGGACAGTTAGTTATCCAGAGGGGCACTAGGCAGGACGGGCGTGCCGTGCCGGCTCCCGCGTGACCATCAGCCCCCCCCCGCCCCCCCCCCCCGCCCCCGGCCGGCACATTTCCGCCCCGCTGCCGCCCCGCCCCACTGCTCCCACCTGAGAGGTGAGCCACGCAGGCTGCCTTCCCTCCCTCCCGTTCTCTGTGTCTAGACAATTAAACATTTCTAAGGACGGACGAGGATGTAACGCATGTTTCTACCCCCCAGACGGTAATTTCACCGGTTTTGCTCAGACACACGGGGTAGGGCCCACCTCCACCCTTCACCTCCAACCTGAGGTGACCACAAATCTGAATTTGCAACTTTCTTGTAGGTAACGGTTCTGCCTCTGAAAACCGTCGCACACGTGTAATGTTGGTGACATTAAAACATCATAGTTTAAGTTACAGCATTTGTAATTTATATAAATTTACGTTTGGGCCGATCCCCGGAGCCACCAACAGGCGTCCTCCACTCGTTTAAGCCCAAGGTACCCGCACCCGGGGTCTCCCAGACCCCAAACCGCCGAAACTGGGGTGGGGTGCGGGAACGTGACCAGCCGCACGTGGGCGGGGTTGCCTGGCAACCGGCGGCTCGCAGGGACTAGCGGCGCCCAGAGATGACGCCACCGGCTCGCGCCCGTGCCTGGCCCCGCCCCCCGCGACCGCCGCTTGCCATTGGGCGACGGGGAGACCGAGGCGGGCCTCGGGCGATGGGCGGTGCCCCCGGAGGGTGGGATCCCAGTCCCTGGGCGGCGTGCTTGCCGGAAGCCGGCATCCGCGGCCACGCGCGGGTAGGTGCGGGCGGCGGAGTCTCGGTGTTGCGGGGTGGTCCCCGTGCTGGGGCGCGGGCCTGGCGGGAGGCCTCGGGCGGGCGGCCCTGCGGCGGCGGCGGCGGCGGGAGATACACACGAGGGCCTCGCGTCCTTCCCTCGGGGCGGCCTGCGGGTCGCCGGGACTGGGCTGCCGGCCGCCTCGGGCTTTCTGTCACCGCGCTTCGTGCGGCTCCCACCGCCCTTCCCGCAACGGCGTCCAGGGGGTTCCTCCTGCGCGTCCGCACGCCCAGGCCCCGGGCGGCAGTTGCGGGCAGAGCTGGTGAACGCGCGTTCCGAGGGGGATTGAATGAATCAGAGATGGGTGCGCACCGGCGACAAAGTCACCCAGGACGGGACCTGGAGAGCGACCGCGCCGGCAGCTGGCAGAGCCCCCGGGGGAGGCAGCGCGGGGCGGGGGCAGCCGGGGGCGCATGTGGCCGGAGCGGGGAGCCCCGGGGAGGCGCGGCAGAGCGACGGGTGGCAGGCCGCGCCGAGGCCTGCGGGCTTCGTCCAGGTCAGGGGGCCTTGGGCAGCTCTCCAGCAGCTGGGACCGCATCCCGCGGAGGCGTTTCGGGTCAGTCGGGACGCGCGGGGTGAGCGGGCTGCAGGGCAGCGCGAGGCTAGCGAGGGAGCTGGCGCACGGGGCCTGTCTTTAGGTGTGGGCTGGGCTCTTCCGGCAGCGTGGAGCTCGCTCTGCAGGCACTTTCCAGGGGGATTGGGTCCTCATCAAGACGCGGCCTTGCGCTGTTAGAAACTCCGTGAGTGTGTTGTTCACGCCTTCACAGGCCGAGGCTCAGGCCTAGTGGGGAGGGGGCTCGGAGGAGCCTGGCTGGAGTTTGGTCAGGAGGTGATCTTTGTCGTTCGCCCCTGGGGTCTTTGTGGTCCTGATAAGAGTGCTTCTTGGCCATTTGTGTATCTTCTTTGGAGAAATGTCTATTCAAAGCCCATTGCCCATGTTTAAATGGGGTTATTGGTCTTGTTGCATTGCAGGTGTTCTTCATACATTCTACATTCTGGATACAAGTCTCTTGTCAGCTGTAAACTTGCAGATATTTTCTCCAACTCTGTAGGTTGTCTTTTTACTTTCTTGTTGACAGCATTTGCAGCACAAACATTTAAAATCCACCCCCCCCTTTCTTCCGCCTCCCCCTGCCCCCGACTCTGGTTCAAGCCGTTGTGTCTCAGTCTAGTTGTAGGACACAGCTCCCTGGCCCAGGCTGGTCTTATGAGCCTTGCCCCCCCCCCCCCCCAGCTGAGGCAGTTGGTCGCCGGTTGCCAGTCGGCTGCTCACAGCAGCTCTCGTTGGCTGCCGGCCTGAGCCGCCGGCCACTCACGCTGGCTGCCGGCCACCCATGGCGACACACGGTAGCCCATGGCAGCACACAGCAGCTGGCTGTCGGCCACTCATGCTGGCCACCGGCCACTCATGGCGACACACGGTAGCCCACAGCAGCCCGCTGGCAGCACACACCAACCTCTGGCTGCTGGTGGCAGCCCAGCTCCAGGGAGAGCTGTTGTTCACAATCTTAGCTGTAGAGGGCGCAGCTCACTGGGCCATGAGGGGATTGAACCGGCGACCTTGGCATTAGGAGCGTGGCATTCCAACCGCCTGAGCCACTGGGCTGGCACCAACATTGTTCATTTTGACGAGTCAGATTTACCTGTTTTTTTTCTTTTGCTACTTATGTTTTGGGTGTCGTATCTAAGACACGGTTGCCTAACACACAAGGTCATGAAGACTTACTCCTGTTTTCTTCTAAGACTTTCATAGTTTAGCTCTTAAACTTAGGTTTTCTATTCTTTTGAGTTAATTTTTTGTACATGATGTGAGGTGGGCTCCAACTTACTTCTTTTGCATGTGGACGCCCAGGTGTCCCGGCACAATTGGTTGAAAAGACTATTGTTTCCCATGGAATGGTCTTGGCTCCCTTGTCAATAATCAATTGACCACACACGTGAGGAAATGTCGTTCTTTACACAGACGTCATCTCAGCTGTGAGTCGCGGTCCCTTGGAACTGCTATTAAAAGAAACCTTTTTGTTCCATGGAAAAGTCTCCCCCACCCGTTTTTTAGCAAATAGACTTTGTAATACTCACTTGCAGAATGAATATAAATTTAACTTTTATGGTAACTGGTATGTAAATATGTGCTAAACTTTTCTTATTTCTCCCACAAGATAATTGGCTGGCAGAGCCCTTTGTCTTCTCGAAGCCCCTGTACCAACAGCCTCTCATTCTTCAAGATTTCTTAGTACGCTGCTCATTGAAATTTGTAGCCTCTGGCTTTGGGTGCCTTTTTAGATAAGGCTTAATTAAAAGGTGTGGAGCTGGGAATTTTCTGACTCCACTATAGTGATGTTCTTTCAATGTGCTGTAATCAGTCCCAGTCCCAAGTGGGACAGAGGGAGCCCTTCGTGCTGGCTCTGTGTCCTTTTGGAAGTGGCCCCACGATTGACTGCTTCCTTGGTTGTCGGAGTAGCTTGTTATCCCAGGTTCACCTTACGCTTTCCTGGCTCCAGACCCGGAATCTTCAGGAGCTCTGGCTCTTTTTTTTTTCAAATAGAGACTGGTATTTAGAACCATAGTCTCTAGGTGTTAGGGCTTCTAGATGCTTTTCACTGTGACCACCCTTTTTAAAGTCACCATTTTCCATAATCCTTTCCTTTCGTGCATAGCAGTTATCATCTCCTGACTTACTATATATTCCCCCCTAAGAATGGGAGGTATCCTCGACTGCCTGGTCCAGCTTAGAGCAGCTCCTGACACATGGTCAGCACTCTGCAGGTGGTGACAGAGGGACCAACAAGTGATGACATCCACGGAAGTGTATCTGTCGTGGGACTGCCGGGTGATAGGTGTATGCATGCTTAATTCCACCGTCTGATATCGTGATGCAGTTTTCTCCTTTGTCCCTGGGAGGGGGTGGTGGTTCAGTCTTGGGGAGTCTGTTCACAGTGAGAAGGACGCCTGGGTAAGAGAAAGTGCTCCGGACGCCCTGGCCTTCACGCACCTTCAGTGGGCCTTCCTCCTTCACCGGCCGCCCTTGCCCCTCGGGACACTCCGTGGCCCAGGCCCTCGGCACCTGCTGCCCCTTCTGCGCTGCGGCACGCCCCCAGCTCTTCACATGCTGGTCCCTCTGTCCTTCGCTGGCCTTTCAGCGAGGCCTCCTGGCACTGTCCGCATGCGCCCAGCCTCTGCAGTCACCCTCCTCACTTTATTCTTTATTTTCTTAGTAGCATGTATCTCTGTGTAAAAGTATTTACTTAAATAGGTCTGTCTTTCCCTCTAGCAGGGGCTCCCCTCGAGACCAGTTCGCTTTGTGTTCAGCACCCCTGTGGGGCTGGTGCAGGGCTGGCTCAGTCAGCATTTGATGACTGAAGGACTTGTATTTCTGAGCATCTGTTAGGAGAGTCCAAAATGAGTTCTGGTGTCAAGGGACGAGGGTACTGGGTTTGTGTCTGCATTCCCATGTACCCAGCCGTGAGCAGCATGTCTGAAAGTGAATAAATATATGCGCATATACTGTATAGCTCTAAGTTCCTGTGATTCATTCATTCACACATATAGACATGAATATACGAGTGTGTGTGTGTACAAAATCTGTGATGTGGAGGGTGAAGCCACTGCAGTGAGCTTAGGGTAAATAAAAGGAAATACATTTTTGTAATGTGTCAGAATAAAAGCTGATATTAGTAGGCCTTATAAATAGAGTTTACAAGGACTGGTATTAAAAAATAACCTTTTTTCTTTCAAGTGTAAAACCTTGAAGAAAAAAAGTAAAACAGCTGTAAAAGAAACAGTGTCTTGCAATCCCACCTCCTAGGTAAAGTTTTCTTTATATCCTGCAGAAATTTTCATACATATGTGAATATATATACATATATAGCTTTCTCTATTGTTATTTTCAGTATTACTTTCTTGAAAACCAAACTGGATAATAGTATTCTGTGTTTTTCATCCTATATCTTTAACATGATCTCGTTTATTATAATTATTGAATGGGATCCCATTTTATTGGTGTATCCTATTTATTTATTTAATCCTTTATTGATGTACGTGTATGATGGGCTTGTTTCTACTAAAAACAATGTATCGTGAAAAGCGGTCTGTCCCTGTTTGCACGTGCTGGTTATTAAACTGTCTCAGCTCCGAAGGCCCCTTTTACACTCAGCATCATGATGCTCCTCTGATAGCTTCTGGGCCTGCACAGGATGCTTTCTGTTTTCAGTGCCTTTATAGGCTCCACCCAGAGGGGCTGGAAGCAGGTGGGATGGGAGTGGGTCGGGCTTCTTCCAGCAACCCTCACTGCAGCAGCTGGAGTTGGTTCAGTTCCTGCTGCTCCCTCCAGGAATCAGCCTGGTCCCCCTCAGAGGTCCTCCCTCAGAGGCCCCCACTCATAATTCCCCCTCAGAGGTCCCCCCTCAAATGTTCCCCATCAGACATCCTTCTTCAGACGTCCCCCCTCAGACATTCTCCCTGAGGTTACCACTCAGCTGTCCACCCTCACAGTCCCCCCTCAGAGATCCCAGCCACCGCCAGTGTCCCCTCAGAGGAGGAGGGCTCTCCACCCCAACTCTTCTGACATGCTCTCAGGTTCTGGACCTCAACCATTTCTCTTGGTCCTTCCATCACGTAGTCCCACAGAGGAAATTGGTATTAGAATTCATGGGCTTTTTCTGTTCTTATACATGGAGTTCTAGATACTACTGTGCTTGAGAAAGTAGACCTAACCAGTTCATGTCTAGCTTCTGGCATCGCGTGTCAGCCCTTTTATGTGGCCCCCGTCAGGGCTTCTTCCACAGTCAAGGAGGCCATGCCAGACTCCATGGGCCCTTCCACCCGTGGCCGACCAAATGCCCTCATGATGTGGTACATGACGGTCACTCACAGCCTCCCACAGTGATGGGGAAGTGTGAGTTAGTCCATAATAATAGAAAAAAAAATAACCCGAAATAGTCAATAATTGGGGAGTAGACCAGTTTTCACTTTTGGAAAATTTTGATAACTGTCATTAAAAAAGATATTTCTCTGAATCTTAAAAGGCTTTGTGTTCATGTTTAGTTAGAAATACAGAATATATATGTGAAAACACTCAGGAATGAGAAATTTACCAAAAGATTAAATTGGTTATCTATAGGTTATGAAACTAGGGGATTTGACTTCCTTTTAACTTTTATATATTTTCCATATTTTCTGAAATACCTATGTATTTCCTTTATAATGAGAGAATATAAAAATATTCTATGGCCTGAGACCTTTTATTTACTGTGTATTTAGCAATTTATTTTCTCTGTTGCAGGATGGCAAAACAGAAGAGAAAAGTTACCGATGTGACAGGGGTAAAGAACAAAAAATTGAAGAAGGCATCGGCAGAAAAGATACTGCGGGCACCTGAAGCCACACAGGGCACCCAGGCAGCGCACCCCAAGGTAGGTGCATGCGGACACGTGGGCCTCACCTCGTCTCCTCACCTGGAGGGAGACTTACGGGGTTGTATTGCTGGCATTGGCCGAGGTGACACAGAGGATGGAACAAGTTACACGTGGATATGCTCAGTGCCTTCTGAAAGCAATTCCAGGGCAAGCAGGAATTGCAGTAAATTTTAGGTTGGGACTCCATGACTGTCTTCAGCCACCAAATCTACAGGCTGCTGTTTTGGGCATCTACCATGTTTTAAAGGGGGTTTTGATGGCTCGGTGGAGGCCCAGGATGGCGAGGCCTGGAGATGGGCCTTTGAGCTGTTCTCTGAGGGACGGGGGTGGCATAGCGCGCCCAAGGGAGGGGGCCTTCACATAGTGATACATGGGGCATGGCCTGGGAATCTGCATTTAAGAATCCACATCTAAAAACGTTCATCTCTAGCGTGACATAAATCCGCCACAAAATTATGATACACATTTAACTGTTTTATGTAACTACTGACTTCTGAGTGTTAAAATTTTTCTCTCTATTGAGCTGTTTTTGTAATTCCTAGTATGCAGTTGATCAAAGCAGCATAAGATAGTACATTTTGACAAGTTATTCAACAAGAAGTCAAGTTTATTGGGCACACGTCACGTAATTCTCTGGCTGGTGGAGGAGTGTTAGCCACTGGTTGATTGACGCGGGGTTTGGTGTTGTTTTGTTCCTGTTTCTTGACTCAGGCTGTGAATGCTGAATGGTCTTAGTCACATAAACAGGTGAACGAGAATGGAAGTCCTCTTGTAGCAATGTTGCTTAATCCCTTCAACTCTGAGACCGTTATGTGATTGTGGGCATGTTACCAACATTTGTTTTGAGAGTGCTACCATTAAATACCAGCTTGCTCGGGTCCTTCAGTTCTTTTCAGAAGGAAGAATTGGAAGCCAGCCAACTTGGCCAAGGTGCGTGGCTAACCGTCACATTCGCTCGCTTTTACATCAGTGTTTCAACCTGTGCCTTTGTTTAGTGCCCCGGGCAGTGTACCCTAAAAAGTCAGGTGCAAGGTGACATGTAACCTTCCCTCAGAGAATACGGAAGGGCCGTTGTGCCGAGGGAGGGAGGCGAGGCGAGCAGGCCCGTCCTGAGCCATTTCTCAGGACAGTTTTCTGCACACGTGTGCGTGGCATCCGGGCCCTGGGAGTGGGCTCCCTGGGACCCCCGTGCGAGCACCTTGGGAGTCTTGCCGTCCCTCAGGGTAGGTGAACACGCCGGGACTCCATCCAGGTCGGCAGCTCTGCTGTGCGAGCTGGTGTGGACTAACCCGTCCATCTGGCCCCGGCAGGGCAGGGGCTCAGCTGTGCCTGGGGCCATCGCTCAGCTGCCACCACCAGGGTGTGGGGCAGCCAGTGGGCACCCAGGATCCTGACTTGCTGCAGGTACCCCTTTCCCTGCGTTCTCTTTGGCCAAGAACTCACAAGGTCTGGGGCCTCATTAGAGCACAGGCACCTTTGCTCCTGGTTTCCCCGGCCTCCACATCAGGAAGCCTGGCTGCTTTTAGCAGCCTCCCGAGTCTTGTGAATGCAGGCTGTCAGCAAACCCGCTTCCCCAGGCCGACTCCTGTTCTTCTCCCATTCTCACCACCTGAGCCCCAGTTGTGGCTGTTCTTTTGGTTTCCAGATCCCAGATGGAGACCAGTTTCTTAGAGTTAATTGAGCTCCCGTTCAGTGGCCCAGCCCACCCCCATTCGTGCAGAACCTCAATTACACATGATTTTCTTGGGCCATTTCTGTTGACGTTTCCTGCTTGCTAGATTCCAGTTTCTTTGAAATGAACTTCATGTGATCACCGTGGTGGTTTGTATTTTGTCGTACAACTCCCAGCTTCCTTTTTTCAGTGAGCTCTGCTGGCTGACCACTGGCACGACCCACCACACAGTGTGGGTTTATGGTGATTATAGCACAAGTTAAAATTTCTGCCCAAGATTGGTAGTGATGTTTTTTATTTAAAGTGTGTCATTGTTTTCGTTATTGACACACGTTGATAAAAAGAAAGTTGGAAAACAAAAGAGAAAAGAAGCAAGCATTTTGGTATGTTTCTCTCCAGCGTCTTTTGATGCCTGCGTGTTTGTTTGGTTTCTAACTTGGGGATCCTGGTGGCATCAAGTGCACTTGTGTTTCGCTTCCCCGCCACAGGGTTGTTGAGGGTGAGAGGAGCAGGAGGGGCATTGAAGGGGCCCGCAGCCCAGGGCCCCGTGTGGGAGCCCCGACCGGCCAGCAGGGGGCGCAGCCCCGCCGCACAGAGCGTACCGGCAAGTCGGGGCTCCCAGGCATTTGGAGGATTTCCAGCTGTTGTCGCAGAGTTGGGGTCCGGGCTTGGGGGCTTGTGTCCCGAAGACCCCTGGTGGTCTTGCTGGGGGGCTGGTCTCTCAAGGCATGGAGACGACTCTTCCTGGAGAACATCCTGGTCTCTGCTAAGAAAAATATTTCTTCACTCCCTCTGGTTCTCACGGGAAATTATGGAGAAGAGGTGCCAGGCATTTTTGAAAGGACAGAATGTTGACCGCTGCACCTAAGTTTAAGCAGGGTGGGCCGACGAGGCCCGGGGAGCACATTCCTGTCACCGGGAGCGTGTGGAAAAGTACTGTGCTGTCTCGCCCACGACCCCCCTCCCCGTCCTGGAGAGACCTCTGGAATCCAGTGCGGAATGAAGA
Organism: Rhinolophus sinicus; assembly: GCF_057876585.1. Taxonomy (NCBI): domain Eukaryota; kingdom Metazoa; phylum Chordata; class Mammalia; order Chiroptera; family Rhinolophidae; genus Rhinolophus; species Rhinolophus sinicus. The sequence continues at coordinate 111,342,002 of NC_142505.1, forward strand.
CGCCTCTGTCCCCATTTGGGCCACTGTGTTGTCCTCCGGAAATGTCCGTCTGGGGAGGCCTGTGGGTCACTTCCCACAGCACAGGCGCCCTGAGCCTGTGCCAGGATGGCTGAAGTATCCACAAGTGATGACACTGCATGGCCCCCGGGGGCCATGTTAGAGTCCTGCCCCACACTCAGCGGGCAGGCCTGTCTGCTCACCTCTGTCCCAGCTCCCACCGTGCGCGGTTCTGGGGCCTTCGTCTGGAATGGCTGCAGCCATCTGAGCTGCGCCGCTCACTGTCACTGCCCAGCGCCCAGTACGCTGGCCATGAACCTGAGCTGAAGGAGCAGAGGGTGGTCAGTTTGTCCCGGGACAGCAGGAGCCCTGGTGACTTCCTCAGCGTCGTGGTCACCGCGTCTTAGGACCCTGCCCGTCCTGCAGGGAGGCCATTCACGGGGGGTGGGGGGAGGGTCCTGCTCTTCCCTCTAATGAGGGCGATGCCCTCACCTGTGCCTCCCCTTGTCACAGCTTCTTGAAACCTCCCGTGATCCTGCACTTGGGAGCTGGACAGAGCCGGCCTGGCTGTGTCTCCGGGCTCCTACCAGGATGAGCCTCCGCTTTGACGGGCATGCAAGGGTGACATTTGGGGTGACACGAGCCCAGAGGGGCTGCTCGCTCACGTGTGCATGGATGTTGGGGGCGGGAAGGGGTGTGTCTGCAGGTCTGTCTTTCCCCTCCCTCTGCTGTCACTGAGGGCATACTTGGAATTTCTGTGCTGTCCTAGACCCCGAGCCACATGAGGGGAGACAGTGTCAACACAGCTGTCACCCCAGAGCCAGTCAGTGTCCTCCTGCTGTGGAGGGCACCTAGGCTGAGCCCGCCTCTGCGGTTGTAAATGCCACCTCGCTGCCTGGAGGCGGGACGTGGGGGCCCGGGAGGGAGGGGGCTCGTTTGGCCGTGGGATCAGCAGAACTGTCTCGGCATAAGAATCCCTTATATTTCCACTGCACGTTGCTGTGCACGGCCTCCTGAGACGCCAATGGGCCTAGGTGTGGGCACTGAGCTTCACAGAGGAGTCCTCCACCTGCAGTCACCTGAGACTGGCACTTGGGTGTCCTGTCTCTGGTTACCTTTCCGAGCGAGGGACCTGAAATGTCACCTGCCCAAGTCCCCTCTTGGAACTGGGCTGGCTCAGCCGGTGCTCGTCAACATTGCCAGCCCCATGTAAGGAATATAGCGTCTCCTTTTTGGCACCTGCTCACACACTGTGCACGCCGACGATGATGGGAGAAAGACCTCAGACGTGTTGACCAGACAGTCCTACATTAGGAAGGACAGTCTGGAGTGCACAGTGACAAGTGCTTTTGGAAGGAGGGTAACCCTGTTTTTCTCTTGGAATACAGTGTGCTCTCGTAGCCGGTTGGGTGCCAAGTTCCCGCTGTAGTCTGAAGCGTCCCGAGTGTTTTCATGGGCTTTGCTGAACCGTGACCCGTGGGACAGCTGGGCTGAAGGAGGCCAGCGTTTTGCACCAGCATCCTCGGGGGCACGGAGGTTGTTTATGTGGAGAGGAAGCAAAGCTACTCCGTATGGACCATCTTTTCTCTTTCCTGTGTAACCTTGAAGATCCAGTAGGAATTACATGGGCATGAAGCCTGCAGCCCTTCATAAAACCATCCAGTGAGGCTGTGACCTTGGCGGCCTTGAGAATTTGCTCATGGCCAGAATACTTCCTACCAGTGGTATTTTGCCTCAAGAAATATTACTGGTCTGGCAGTGGATTTTTTGTCCTTAACCTAGTCGGGGTGGGGTTGCTAATCCCCAAACAGCTCCCTGGGAGGTGAAATGTTTTTCTTAGCAGAATTTCCCCTCTCCTATTGTTTTCGTTTTCTGCTCTGACTGCTGAGTGCTAGGTTGCCAATCCTTGAGATTATAAATTGATAGACTGTAGGGACTCACAGACTGAGTACATTGTACATATGAGAAATGGGAGGCCAGAGACCAGTGATTCCCCTTAGGTTCCAGCATTTACCCCTGGAAACAGTATCAGGTGTCTTTGCATCATGTGTCCCTGTTTCTCTTGGTGCACACCCAGAAAGGGAATGGCACTGGGAGGGTCTGCACGGGAGAGTCTGACACAGAATAACGGGCCCCAGTTGACTTCCCCCGTGTTCACTTCCTCACTTTACACCCAGCGGGGCTGCCGTCTTCTAGTTCTGCTAATCTGATGAGTGAAGAGCAGAATTTGTTTTAATTTATAATTTCCAGTTCACTAGTGAAACTGAGACCCTTTTCAATTATTTATTGTCATTTGTCTTTCACCCATGAGTTTCCTCATTAGATCTTTTGCTTATTTTCCTGTTGAATTGATTGCCTTTTTTTAAACAAAGATTTTTTTGGGTATATATTACACTTACACATACTTTTAATTTGTTATCTTTCGAAGTTACTATTTTTCATAGGAGCTTTTTTTTATAGGTGAGTTTTAAAATTCAGTTTAGGTTTTTTAAAATTGAGGTATAATTGACATAAAGCATTCGTTTCAGGTGTAGCGCAGCGTGATGATGCGATACTGATGTTACACGACGCTTTCCTTGTGTGTGGGGGGGGCTGGTTTTTCCTTAAGAAGCCCTTCCCTCTTCCACAATTAATTATAAACCTGTTTTCATGTCTATTTTCTCTAAATTTTGTAGTTTTGATTTTTATATTTTGTTTTTTAACCTAATTGAAATTTACAGTTGTGTTTTCTGTGACATAGGAATCTGACTTTATTTTATTTTCTAAGAGAAAGCTACAGTTGTCTCATATCATTTAGTGAATATTCTACCCTTTTAAAAAATTTTTAATCTTTCTCTAAATTTTCTTGGGTTTGCATTCTATTCTACTAATTGATTTATTCTTCTATCTTTTTGTCCAGTGCTTGAGAATTATACTTTGGTGAGGTAATATAGCCCATGATGCAGAATTCAGAGGAACCAAAGGACACCCGTGAGCTGGCAGGTGCCGCAGCCCCCGCTCACACTTCCCGGTGTCAAATTGCCTCAGGACAGGATGGCCCCACAGCCTTCCATTTATGTGGGCTCCAGCTTCTGTGTACCCCTCACTTTGGGTCTGGAGATTCCTTACTCTTTTGTCAGCTCTGTGAGGCTTTATGGAAATTGTTGTTCTTTATGTTTTGGCCAGTCGTGTTTTTGGTCACCATCCCTCTCTGCCCTCATCAGAGTGTTGGCCTAAATCAAATCAGGGGCTGGTAAATTACCTCTGTCAGGGGCCAGCTAGGAAACACCTCAGGCTCCGTGGGCCACATGGTCACCTTCACACTGCCCAGTGCTGGTGGGAGCGGCCACATATGAGGTGGGCTCAGAGCGTTTCAGTATACTGTCACCATGTCTCAGCGTTCGCGTGGAGGGCCTGGTCAGAACTGTGCCGTTGGGGTACTCACTTTGATTTTTTCTTAAAGAATATTTATTTTACAAACGATTGTAGCTACATAGTGATTTGCAAACACATTATAGGGGGGTCCCGTGTGCCCTTTGCCTGGTGCCCCCATTGATAGTGGACTGTGGTATCAAAACCAGGAAATGGGCCCTGGGCCCCCAGGCCTCACTGAAATTTCACTAGTTTTACCTGCATTTGTGTGTGTGTTTCTGTGCAGTCTCATCACAGGTGTGGGTTTCTATAACCACCAGATTCAAGATACAAAATATTGTCAGCACACATTCCCCTCATGCCACCCTTTATGGTTATTCACCCATTGAAGGAAGGATGTTTCCAGAGCTTTACTTTTACAAGTAAAGCTGCTGTGAAGCTATACTTTCCTTTCTTTGGGGAAAAGGCCCAGGAGTCTTGCTCGGTAGTTCAGTACGTGTGTGTTTAGTTTGTTGAGAAACTGCCAAAGTGTTTTCCAGAATGGCCATCCCATTTTACCTTCTACGGTCGCACAAGAGACCCAGCCTCCCTGCGTCCTCAGCAGCATTCGGTGTATCACTCTTGTATTGTTGTCATCACAGTGCCCCCATTTGGAAGAGGACAGCCAAAACTGTCCCAGCAGCCAGGAGGGGCAAGTTGGAGCTCTGCCCTCCCAGGCTTTGCTGATCCTACATGCACTGGTTTTATCAACTCTACAAACTGCCGGTGGGCTGGTAGTGGGGGTTTTCCTGGCTTCGTGGTGGGGCCATCCTATCACGGCCCTTTTGTGCTGCCTGTGTGTGTCTCCAGGCGCTTTTTGGGGTGGCTGTCCTAGCCACGTCCCTGGGTGTCCTTCACAGGTAAGGGTGGAGGCGGGGATCATGGGCACACAGTCTCTTGGTAGGCCGGCTGCAAGCATGTGCTCCCCGTCTCTGCGTGAGTTTTCTCAGCTCACTCATTAAATCTGAAGAACTCTGGAAAAGTTGGAAGCCAAGCAGCTTTCCCACTGCCATGGAGACCCAGCAGTCCTCACTGGGGCCAAAGAGCACAGATCCCCCTCTCCCCACCCCAGCTGTCCTCATGCCGACATCTAAGGCTTTAACTGATGCTGTGGTCAGCCCGGGAAGCTGTCGGTGAGCTTTGCTTCCTTGCGGTCAGCAGAAAATAACTCAGCAAAATGCAGTTTAAAAAAAGCAATGTTTATTATTTTTTCCTGAGTTATACATGACCAATGTCAGAGAGAGAGAGAGAGAGATCAGAAAAACAGAAGAAACCAGAACGACTAATTCTACCACCCTGAGGTCACACTGGAGTTAATATTTTGGAGTGTATCCTCAGTATTTTTACAATCTATGCAGTTCCTCTTCCACTCAGGAGAGTACCCACAGCAGCCCTGGGCACTACAGTGCTTTCTTGTTTTCAAGTATGACACAGAGAGAAAGATAGCTCGTGGTGGTTTCAATTTCAGTCCCTTTGAACACTACCATGCAAGGTCATTTTCCGCATACATTAACGACTATTTGTCTCCTGAGTGGATCTCTGTTTCAGTGGCTGTTTTTTTCTTCTTCTTGGCTTTAGAAGGAGAGCTCATGTTGTCGGTCTTGAAATTGCTGGTCATGGACATTTTAAAGCTGATGGGAAGTTTTGCCCAGAGGTGCCAAGCACTTATTTGTGGTATGTGCATGCCCATCCAGTGGTTTTGCCTGGTGCTGCCCTGTCTTCTCTTCATCTGCACGGCTGAGTGGTTCCGTCCAGGAACTGGTGCCTGTGAGTACACAGAACAGGGCGGCAGGGTGCTTCCTGCCCTGCCCTTTCTTCTGCCCAGGTCCTGGCTGCTCGAGGGAGCCTCTGGATTTATTGTTCTCAGTGAAGGGAGTGGACACCGCATCTATTTAAGGAAGCTTATTTCATTATCATGTTCACTAACATTTATCAGGAGTATTAGTCACTGACTCACAGACGACGTATGTAAGAAAGTTCTCCAGTCTGGGGTCTAAAACGCCAGAACGGACAGACCAAGCCGAATATTTGTTCAGTCGTCTCCAGGTTATTTTGTGATGCCATGAGAAGATTTCCCAGGATGGAGGCTTCACAGCTGGGAAAACAGTTACCGCTTTGAAGCCGGTTTTCCCAGGCACAGAGCTCACGTCTCCCGCTGTTCGCAGTGTAAACAGTGTCTAGTTTAACTGGCCAGTCTTGTGGTCAGTTTCAGTGGTACAGGATGGCCTTTGTCCGTCCACGCTGACCATCCCCTCGCGACGCTGTGCTGGTGAGGCCAGTGCACATCTCAGTACCACTGTGACGGCAGGGCTGATGGGACGCGCACGCAGGCACCACGCACATGGCCGAGGCCATCGGCTTCTCCATGCTCATTGCCTCCCATTGGCTCACAGATAACATCCTCACAGGCTGAGAGTAAGCGTGGGGCTGAGGTCCTGGCCCACCCCCATCCCTCAGGTTTGGTCTGAATAATGCTGCCTCCTCGCAGAGCCTCTGTTGGCCCCCCAGTCCTGCGCGTTCTTCAGGACTCAGCACAGCTGCCACCTACAGCCAGGCACGTTGAGCCCCTGGGCCCCATCCTGGAGACCACTGTGACCGGGCCCCACCTGGCAAGGACTGCAGTGTGTGACTGTGGAATGTGGCAGGTGCCCAGCACAGGGCTCCATGTGCAAGATGGGCTTGGCAAATGTTTTGGGAATGAACCAAAAAGTGTGACCTAAGACTGAGGTGTACAGATGTGACACAGAGGTCCCAAAACCCAGTGCCTTAGGGTAGAAATTTATTTCACAGTCCAGAGTGAGTGGCATGGCTGGGGCAGCTGATTTCATGGCTTGTTTGGGGACCTGCGCTCCTTTCAGTTCATGTGCCCCCACCCCGGGTTCTGTCCCTGGCTGTGTGGTCAGAGGGCGCCCTCCCCTGTGCATGTGTTTGTTCTGGGGCAGGGGACAGACAGCTTTATCCTGAAGGAGAGGACCCGGAAGGTGCAGACATGCCCTCGCCCCTGCCTGCCGTCCTCCCCTTACTGTCTGCCCATGTGGCTGCAGGTGAGGCTTGGGACTGTCATCTCCACCAGGCAGCCAAGAGCCCGATCAAAACTTCTGGGCTCTGTTCCTGAGAGCAGGAAGGGGAGAGCAAGCACAGGGGACATGTCTTTGTCACAGAGCTCAATTGGCCCACTTTCCAGGTCAGAGAGGAGGGCTTGTGTGTCAGAAGGGCTGGGGGCGGTGCTTTAGGTCAGCTTCCGGGGTCATGCAGGCTGGGATCAGACAGCAGCTGGTGGGTCGTGACCTCGGACACACGCTTCTCTCTGAGGCTGTCTGTGCAGATAACACGAGTTTGTCACATAGGGTGGCCATAGCACGCCACATGATGTATTAAAGTGGTTCACGTGGGGCCTATCTGAGTAACTGCCTAGTGAGTGACAGCTGTGGTACTTTGTGGTTTTAGAACCAGTAATATATGTAAACATACGTCCTCTTGGGAAAGTGCTATTAACGTTTGTGTGGGCCGCACAGAAACTGATTTGAGTGAATGTCTACGTTTGTTGAAAGTTAGCAATTTTATGAACTGTTCTTCTGTTTACATACCGTGTTTCCCTGAAAATAAGACCTGACCGGAAGATAAGGCATAGCATGATTTTTCAGGGTGACATCCCCTGAATATAAGCCCTAATGTGTCTTTTGGAGCAAAAATTAATATGACTTGGTCTTATTTTCAGGGAAACACAGTAGATATTATAAAAACCAGTAGATTCTTAGTAGCATTCTGGCTGTGGAGTCAGAACCCCACAGAAGCCTCCTGCGCTCCCCCACCCACGAGCTCTGTGACCTGGGGCAGGTGACACTTCTATGCTCTAGGGTCACATCTGTGAAGTGGAGGTGCTCACAGACCCATCTCGGGTGCCAGGAAGGGCACAGGAAACCATACTCATGACAGACGGGCACTCGGCAAGTGTCGCTGTGGTTTGTTTTTGATTAATAAGTGACAGTGTGCCCTGAAGTCCCAAAGTCCTGGATGTCATCCCAGGAGCCGAGCTTCTCGTAGCTTCGTCGGCAGATGTCTGCGATACAGTTCAGCTTAGGGAGTGGAACACGAGGGGTGATTTGTGTGGTGACAGCCTGCTCAGTCAAGGTATTCCATGGTGACCGTGTCCTGGGTGCTGAAATGTCATTCCAAGGCTGGGTAGTTGGGCTTTTGCCTTAAATAGACATCGTGACTTCTGTTGTTCCATGGGCAGGGCTCAGGCCGTGGTTTTTCAGAAATAGTGGCTTTTGCTCTCATACTTTCTCCTGAAAGAAACCTTCAGCCCAGTGGATGGCACTCGTATCCTGGCCCATTGTGCACGCTTACTTTTGCCTCGCAGGCTGAAATGTTGTTGCCCCAAATGACTGGCATCCTGTCCGTTGTGAGCAGAGTTGGTGCCGTGGCCCCTGTGTGGTGGTAGATGGTCTGAGTGAGGGCACCGCGCCATTCCTGGGGACCCGCCACGGGGCTTTCAGCAGCCACTTCAGTGCCTCTGCCAACAGCGTGTAGTATTGTCACCCCTTTCTGTATGGGGGTGTCTGTCTGCCTCACCAGACTGAGTGGGCCGAGCGCTTCCAGAGAGTAGGCTCGGGGGCTCAGGTCAGTCAAGATGTGGAAGACACGTGGGAAGTGTGTGCGAGCATGTGAGTGTGAGCACGTGTGTGAATATGCGTGCATGTGTGTGGGCATGCATGTGTACATATGTGTGCACGTGTGTGTGTTCGCGTGTCTGCGTGTGTTCCCGCCCTGCTGGAGCGGCCTGGCCTTGGCGGCGTCCCCAGGCACGAGTCTGGTTCTGCCCCATCGCGGTGAGCGTGGCTCCTGGCCCGGAGCCTGGCTGTGTGTCCTGCCGGCCAGGGCACTGCCAACACCAGTGTGCTCGCCGTCTAGGTCCAGCCCTGGCCAGGGCGAGAATCAGGTTTTGCTAAGCAGCTCTGTGTCCCCGGGTGTCTGCTGGTGCCGGCTGGACACTGGAGCCGCCAGCGCTCTCGTCCCGTTCTCCCTTGTGACAGGGTTGCCGCCAGCATGTCTGAAGAGGGAGCATGAATCTGTGCCGAGGGTGGAGGCTGGAGGCTGAAGAGTTCCTGCGCGTCTAAACTGAGTTTCTCATAGTTGGTACTGTGTGAGCCTGTCCTCCTCGCGCCTTCACGCCCTCCTCAGCCGCTCTGCCGCAGCCCCCACGCTGTCACGTTGTCACCTAAGCCATCTGAGAAGCTGTCTAAGGTTTACAAGCTTACGGAACAGACTAGATTCAGGAAAAACAAGTACAGAGCACCATGCTTTGCAAACAGGCATGGCGTGCTCGTGGAGGGTGGGGCACTACTGGAGTCACAGGTGGCGGTGATGAAGCCAGGAGCCCTGCGACTGTGCCCTTGGGGACTGAATGACCAGAGTGGTGGGGCTGGGGCCACTGGCAGCGAGGGAGCCCGGGGTGGACCTCGCCTCTGGACTTGGCTCAGCTCCATCGCAAAGAGAAGGGAATTCATCTCCTGTGGGCAGGTCCTTTCCTCAGGATAAATCACTTGTGGAAAGTTCTGTCTTATTTTTTTCTCAGTTTGCTTCTATTCGTTCCTGGCAGATTAAACTGTACTTAAGACTTTTTAAGGCAAAACTGTATGCTTCTGGGGTGTAAGGGAAGCAGGAAGTCAAAATGTGTCCAGGTGTGTGTGAGTGATGAACTAAGCTACGCTTGATGGGGCAGCTGGATGAGGAGGGGCCCCATCCTTGAGAGACCGTCCATGGAAGGGTCCCCGTGGGACTGTGGGATCATAGCAGAACCTGGGTGGCCACAAGGGGGGAGTGGGGAGCCCAGCTCCCAACCATGACCCCGTCCCACAGGTGCCATTCTGAGGGACTTAGGAAATGCTTCTTCCTGGATTGAGCTCGAGTACTTGGGGTCGGGGTGGCACAGGTGGCTTCAGGACAGGGGCTGGTTACCCCACCTGGAGGCTGTGTGGGGAGCTGCCTGCTTCCAACCTCCCTGCGCGGTTACTGGCGGCATTCAGTCAGTCCTCACGGGCTGTTGCACTGAGGCCTCTCCTTAGGGGTTCACAGTATGGCCCTGGCTCCATCAGCGTGGTGGTGGGGGGGGCACAAAAGCGGCTTTGTGACCAGTCTCGGGAGTGTTTCCCCACACTTGGCTGCACTCGGGGTTGGAAGCGTGTCACTAGATCCACCACACAGCACAGGCGTGGATGTAAGATGTGGGCTCTCTGGGCTCCGTCCACAGCCTAGCGTTTCCTCAGAAGTGTTCGTAGCAGCTGACAGCCCAGCAGCGGCGAGAGACTCTGCGGTACGCCTGTTTCCTGAGAGCACTTGGACTTGTGGGGCTCCCTGAGGAAACTCACCCGTGTGTGCAGGCAGCGTCGTGCCCTGGCTCCTGTCGTTGGCGTCTGTGCGCTGAGAGGCAGTGCTGTTCACTGCAGCTGGAGCTGCCCCGGCGGACGCTGCCCTGGCCCGCGGCGCAGGCTCAGGGCTCGGCTGTCTGTGCACTCCCTGTCCCGGCGGTGTCCTGTGTCGACACTCAGAGCCACTGCCACCCGCTGCGACACCTTAGCCGCAGCACAGACTCCCGCCTGCCCTCCAGACCTAGAGCCCTCACACAGTCCGCTGGAGCTGGAATGTCTGACTGTGGACTCCAAACCCCTCTGTCCAGAACCCAAGCCCTTGCTCCCACGGGGATGATGGCAGCATCACTGCTGCGGTGGCTCAGGCAAAAGCCTGGTTGATTCTTTTTTCTTTATTGTGTCAAATACACGCAATGTGACGTTAACCACTGGAGCCATTTTAAAGTGTGTACCTCAGGGGCCTTAAGTCCATTCACGCTGTGGTGCAGCCGTCACCACCGTCCATCTCCAGAACTTTCATCTTCCCAGATTGACTCTGTCCCCAGGAAACACTCCTCCCCTCCCCCAGCCCCTGGCACCACTGTCTCCTTCCTGTCCCTGCGATGTGACTCCTAGGCACCTCACAGAAGTGGGATCACACAGTGTGTCCTTTCTTCCTGGTGTTTATCCTTGGCTCCCCTTTCTCTCACATCCCCTGGGACCCAGGCCGTGAGGGGGAAACCACAGCTGGAATTGGCCTGCGTCTCAGCACTTGGCTCCCATCCTGGTCCAGCCCTAACTTGAGTCACCTGGCGGCTCTGCTTCCTCCTCCCTCAAGTTTATTCTCAGTGCCGCCCGCGGGCACTCAGTCACCCTTGGGATGGAAGTCACTTCCTGTCCCACAGGTGTCCCACTCACGACTCTCCCTCCAGTGGCTCCTCCTGGTTTCCTAGCGACAATTACAGTTGAGATTCAGACTGTCACTTGCCCCTTCTTTTTATTTCTCTCCTGCAGCTGTTCTTCCTTAAGTCGAGGAAACTCCTCTGTTCCTAGTTTTCTGAGTTTTTGTCCTGAATCGAGGTCGAGTTTTGTCAGATGCTTTTCCCGATCCCTTGTTCCGATCGTGATTTTTTCTCTTCAGCCGCCACAGTGCATGATACGGATTCATACTCGAACGTAGACCCAGCCTCGCCTCCCTGGAATAAACCCCACATGGTCAGGGTGTGTAATGATTTTTATCTGAGCTGCATTCTCTTTGTCAGTATTTTGTTGAAGATTTTTGCATCTAGATTCATGAGGGATGTTGGCCTGTAGTTTTCTCTTTTTTGTGTTGTTTTTGTCTGGTTTCAAATCAGGGCATTTAGTGGTAATTCTTCTTTAACTGTTTGGTAGAATTTGCCAGTGAAACCTCTGGGGCTGGAGATTTCAGGACTTTTTAAATTATGAATTTGATTTCCTTAATAGTTATAATGCTATTCAAAGTATCTGTTTCCTATGAGTTGTGTGTTGTGAAGTTTGTGCTTTCTGAGGACTTGGTGTATTTCCTACGTTTCTTTTTATAGTTTTATGTTCCATGCAGATATTTTCAGCTTTGACTTTTGTTTCCTTACATGTGATGAGCACAGCTGGTTGTTTTTTTTTTTTAAACATTTTATTGTTGTAGGGGGAACAGGACTTTATTGGGGAACAGTGTGCACTTCCAGGCCTTTTTTCCAAGTCAAGTTGTTGTCCTTTCAATCTTAACTGTGGAGGGCGCAGCTCAACTCCAGGTCCAGTTGCCGTTACTAGTTACAGGGGGCGCTGCCCACCATCCCTTGCGGGAGTCGAGGAATTAAACTGGCAACCTTGTGGTTGAGAGCCCACTGGCCCATGTGGGAATCGAACCTGCAGCCTGCGTAGTTAGGAGCATGGAGCTCTAACCGCCTGAGCCACCGGGCCGGCCCACAGCTGGTTGTTTTAAGGTCTACGTTTTATATTCCAGCATGAAGTCTGTGAGTTTGCTTGTGCATCTGCTGTGTTTGCGGTTTTATTCACGTAGCTGCTGTTTTCGCTGCTTACCAGGCTGACTTTCACTGCTTCCTGGTCACTGCCTTTGAAAGTTATTTAGGGGCGTTTCCGAGGCCTGGGATGGCTGTGGCGTCTCCAGGAAGTCTATATTGGCTCCTGCCAGGTTTCTGGGGTGCAGCTAATGAGGACCAGCTCACATCTTGTCCAAGGCTCATGGGCACCCCACAACGCCCCATAAACTGTTTTCTTTTTGCCCCCATCACAGGCAGCCCTTTGTTCCTGAGCACCACGGGCATCTGTTTGCTAGTCTGCTATAAGTGTGGGTGTGCGTCTGTGTGTGTGCACATGCACACGTGGACTCGGAGGGTCGGGGTGAAGGTGATGGGGGCTCAGGCCACCTGGACGTCAGGTGGCAGCCCTAGGTGCAGCTCTGTGTGCTTTAGCTCAGGGTGGGCAGGCAGCATGGATAAATGCCCTGAGGACATCAGTGGCACTGGCATTCAATCACTTACCTCCCATTTCGAGCTCCTTCCAGAAATCGGTCTGAGAGTTCCCCCATCCTTTCTGATTTTCTATGCTATTACAGTGTTGAGCTTTATGGTGTCACTTGATCTGGCCATTTCTGCTGTTGTCAGGGATGGGCAGCTTGGGATCCAGGGACCTGAGTGGCTTCCTAACGGATTTGGCGATTGCCCTGAAACCAGGTCTTCCAGTTCAGCGAACGCCTAGCTGCCCTGGGAGAGGGGGTTCTGGATTGTGACTTTGAGGGCCAGAAAGAACCTTGCATGTTGTACTCCACCGGCCCACCGGCCATTGTTTCTTGGAAAGAAGAAGATGAAACTAAGCACCCGAGACAGTGGCCTGTGGGCATTTTCTTCGTTTCTGGGCATTTACATTCTTGAGTTAGCAAAGAAAAGGCCGTATTGTTTGCTAAAGACAGAACGTTCTGAGCAGGGCCCTGTCTGGGGGGTGATGTCTTCCTTGTGTGGGAGCAGTTTATTGTGACTTCCTTGGAGCAGTTTATTGTGATTTCCTCAGAGACCCCTGTCGTCAGTGCCATGGGGACGGCAGAGGGACACGGGACAGCCCACCAGGGGCAGGAAGTAGACCACACAGCAGTAGCTGTCCAGGCCAGGCCGGGAGGTACTTGGTGTGAAAGGTTATTCCTCCTCCGTCAGTGGGTGTTCCTGTTGAGAAGCAGCGGTGCCCTGGGGGGAATGGGCATGTTGCCTTTTCTAATAATAAGGGGACTCTTGCCAGGACTCCCTATGGCTGATTTCTTGTGATAAGTTTTAGACTGAGATCACCCCTCTATGAAGGCTTAGAATTACACTCAAGTTTGGTGCACTTTTGTTTTGTGTTCCATTGGCTTTTAAAACCTTTGTTCCCAGGCGAGCTCCCCCACCCTCTGGACAATGGCAGAAATCAGATCAACTCAGAGCAGCTGCCGTTTTTCTGGGCGTGACAGCTAAGGCTGCAGGCGTGTGCACAGGCTCATGCCGCTGAGTTTTCTGTGTGTTGGCTCGGGGACCATCCGTCGTGGGACGGCCAAGCCTTTCACAGGGCTCTCCCCGGCCTTATGTCCCTGGAAGCTGGTGATGTGTCTGTCTCAATGTGTCTGGAGCCACGCCCGGTGTCGAAGGGCCCACCCAGCTCTGATGGACAGGGTGCCCCACCCCTCTGGGAACTGCCCCCGTGCGGGCTTGCTGACTATCTGGGCTGCAGCTGCCCTTCCAGGGGCTGTGGGAGGTGCCTGTGGGCCAGGTAGGTTAAGGCACCCAAACGGCTTTGAACTGGAGGCTGTGGGTGCACAGAAGCTGGGACATGGTGGGCGGTTGACAGATGACAGATGACACCGCCTCCCTCCCCCCTTTCTTCCTCTGCTTCTGCTGAGCTGGCTAGCTGGCTCCCCACCTGCCCAAACTGGGAAGGCAAGGAGCTAATTAAATCTGCAAACAGCCCCAGTGCTGCCTCAGGAAGGCGCTCACTGGGAAGGCGCACTCACTCGGCAGGTATTTCTCAGTTGATCAGTCAGTTCAAGAAGCGAAAGGTTTCCTTCCCTAGTCTCAGCCAGTAACCACAGAAGGGAAGATGCAGCCGCGACCTCAGCGGTTCCAATGTCTCACCCACCTGAGCGGAGGGCTGGGGACGTCTGTGCGTCTGCTGCTTGCAGCTGACCAACATGTTTCATCACCTTCGAGTCTCTAATGTTTTCCGGGAAGTACTTTATCCCAAACATAAACTAAATAGAGATAAAGTGACACAGGAATGGCTCGAACAATAAAGCCTGTTTTCTGGGTGGTGAGCACACTGCCCAGTGAGCATGTCCTGGAACAGGACAGAGCCAGCAGGGTGGCGGTGCACCCACTTCTGTCCTGCACGGGGCCTTCTGCCTGCGTCCCCCTGATGTGCACCCACTTCTGTCCTGCACGGGGCCTTCTGCCTGCGTCCCCCTGATGCCGACAGCTGGCGAGTGGCGAGGTGGGCTCACCCAACACCCAGTAGGCGGCTGTGCAGGTCTCCTCAGGCTGACAAAAGTCCCAATGGCTGGAGCTGGCCTTTGTGGCTTTATGAGCCTCCAGGGCACGATTTAGGGAATTCAGCTATAATTTTCATGGAAGTTCTTTTCCTCTATTTTCAAGTGAAAAGCATATCACAAGACACCCCAGATCATTAGTTCCTACTGTGGAAAAGAAAAGAAAGCTTGAATTTCTGGACAGTAAGTAAAAAGGGAAAACTTTGATTAGAAGGCTTCCAATAACTGTTGGAAGGTGGCTTCTGGGCCTCCAGCCGGCTCAGATCGCTCCATTTTCAGGGGGCGTGGCTGCTGGTGACCTGCAGGCGGAGGGGAGGGCCACCAGGGTGGGAAGGAGCAAGTGAGCCTGTCACACAGTGGCACCTACTTCAGAGGGACTGTTTTGCATGCAAGTAAGGGAGACCAACTAGGAAGAAATGTGCCTGAGTGATTTCTTTTGAAACAACAGCTTTATTGAGATATAACTTACCATAGATTCCTCCTTTTTAAGTGTGTGCTTCAGTGCTCTTTAGTACATTCCCAGCTGTAGAACCACCAGTATCTAATGTTAGAGTGTCTTCACCCCACACACCCTGCCGCTGCAGCAGTCACTCCCCATTCTCTCTCCTGGCCCCTGGGAGCCACGCGTGGGCTGCTTCCTGTCGCTGTGGGTCTGTCTGTGGGGGCATCTCGTCGACGTGGATCCGCACACTGGTCCTCCCGTGTTGGCTTCTTCTCTGAGCATGTGTGGCGTGTGTCAGTGTGCCAGTCCTTATGGCTGAGCCACACTCCATCTTCCTGTGTGCCCCCCCATCACTGCGACGCACGTCCCTAGACAAGCCGTGTTTCCCACAACCTCAGCGCCATTCCCAGTCTCCGGAGCAGAGCGGTGACATGGCTCAAGTACTCGCCTGGAGTGTTTTCCCTGGCAGGCCACCCTGTGTCAGATCACACAGTCCTGTCCGTTCAGTGGTACATCTCTGATCCGTCCCTTGATCGGGAACACTCCTGCCCTTCTTTGTCTCTTATGACGTTGACATCTGGTTGAACCCCATCTCCCTGTCCCCATTCAGGATTTTGCCATGAAGATGTGGGCACATGGTGCCCTCCTCGTGGGGCTCAGTCCAGAGCGGTCCCCTCTCTGGGCTGTGGTTACTGTTTCCCCTGCATGAAAGCAGGTGGAGGGACCCCAGGCTCTGCAGTGTCTGCTCCTCGTCGCTCCCGGGGTGGCCTCAGGGACAGTTGCAGAAGGACAGCCCCACACCAGCTCCCCCGTCACTCTGCCACGGCCAGCACCCTCTCTCTCATTCGTTCGTTCATTCCTGTACATTATCTATTGTGTTATGTTTATTTCATTGTTTATTTACACCTATTTGTATTGGAATGGACTCAGGGATTCTTGTTTTACAGCAGTTTATAATTATTTACTCTTCCCAATTACCTTACTGCTCAAATTGTCCTAGATTTGGCCAGTGGGGACCCATCAGGGGAGTCCTTGTGTCTTTCGCATGGGACCCTGTCATTTTCTTGATGCTTTTCTTACTTGGATTTAAACGGATGCCTGCTGTTCCCCACTCCCACGGGGCCTCCCACCAGCCCTCTTCCACATTCGCACCTCACATCTGCACGGTGAGGGCACCGGCGGCACAATCCATGTGAAGCAGTTCAGAGGCACCTCGCCCACCGCACACAAAACAGCCGACGGGAAGGTCTGTGTGAGGTCTGTCCCCGCCCGCCCTCTAAGAGCAAGGTCTGTACACAGGCCAGCTTTTGAGGTCCAAACGCTTCCTCTCCTCTCCGAGTGGGGACACATGGTCTGGGAAGGGGGGGCCATGGCCTCCCCATAATCAAGAGTGAGTTATTAAGCATGAGGGAAAGGACGGAATCCCATTTGGTGCTCACTCCAGTATGTAGTCTCTACGTGGTTTGCTTTCGCCTGTCAGAGCCAGGGTTTGCCGAGGGCCGTGGAGGAAAGGACCTGGGCTTTGCAGCTGGAGACGGCACCTTCCTGGCCAGGTCACTGCCATTTAAGGTTCCCAGCAGCTGTAGACTCTTAGGGCAATGTGGACTCTGGGCTGGCTTATTGGAGCCTCCAAGACGAGGCCTTGTTCTCTAATACATTGTCTGTCTCCCAACCCTCCCGTGAGAGTTAATCATTATGGCCTCTGATCTCTGCATCTTCTCAGAGCGTCTCCATCACCACTTTTCCAGCTGGGATCAGAGTGGTGACCCCCTTGCATGTAGTTAGGTGCTTGGGGCTGGAGCTCCAGTCTGTACCCACGTTCTGTGACAGAGTGGTCAGCACTGACCTCCACAGGGGACTTAGGAGCCAGCACTCACGGTGTAAGATAGCTCCGTCGGGGTGCCCCAGCAGTGCTTGGGCATGGCCAGCTGCTCTGACAGGGCCCTGTGCTGCCGGGCAGAATGCAATCGGGGGGCCGGGAGAGGATGAGGGGAGGCGTCTGAGGCCCTCCCCGTCGTTCAGAAAACCAGGGCTGTACGCAGGGCCTTGGTGCCGTGTGAAGACTGGTGGCTGATGGAGGGTCCACGCGGCCGAGGGAAGGCTGTCGTCCTGGGGACTGGCTCGGGCTCCGCCACACCTCACGCTCACCTCGGAGAGGGAGGTGTTCTTGCCCCCCCGTGGGTCCCCACAGCCCTGGACCTGGGGGTGCGGGCCATCCTGGCAGAGGCCTGTCAGCGCTCTGCTCCTGTACTTGGACGTGGGATGTGTGTGTCGCAAGTGAGTCTGAGGGACGTGAACCTCTGGGGATGGCACTTGTGCAGTTTGGGGAATGCAGATGCTTGCGGGGGACAAATCCTTTCCTGGAGATTTGCACACAGAAAGAACTGTTAAAACGGAAAGTGGCCCATTCCCGGGTGGGGCCCCGCCCGTGGCAGGACCCTCGAGGCCTCGCTCAGGGCAGAGCCTGTTCCAGCTGCGCTTCAGGGGAGGTGGCCCCGAGCCGTGCAGGTGAGGCGGAGGGGTGGGGGCCCCAGCCTGCGGCTGTGTCAGTGCTTTGAGCCACTGCAGACACCATGGCTCATGCTGACAACCGGAGCCTTCTAGAAAAGCGACGACATGTGATCCGTTTGCAGCAGGAGTTCTCTTGGTGCCGGAGGACTGTGCCACAGAGGTCAGGCACCCTGGAGGTGGCAGGTTGCATCCAGGTGACTGGATTTACATGTTGGCCTCCTAAGAGTTCTGTTAGTGAGCGAGGCTTGCTGGGCTACCGGACATTTCTCCTTTGTGAGGAAGGTGCGATTCTGCTGCCTTGGCCCCACTCCAAGAGTCTTGTCCCCATTAGGGAACTGCTTAGAGCATCTGGAAGAACTGGCATGGCTGTATTTGACTAAGGCTGAACATTGCCAGCAATCATTAGCTGTTCCTTCTTTGCGTTTTAGTCGTCACTGTTCCCACTGTTATTTCATGGAGGCCAACTGGCCTGCCTCTCGGCCTCACGCCACACTAACGGGGGACAGAGACGGTTGGAAACAAACACAGCGTCTTGGCCGGCATCTCGGAGCAGGCAGTTGGCCTGTCCCAGGAGAAGAGCCTTCACGGCTCAGGCAGCCCGAACGTCCAGGTGTGACTCACCAG
This sequence comes from Rhinolophus sinicus, assembly GCF_057876585.1. Taxonomy (NCBI): domain Eukaryota; kingdom Metazoa; phylum Chordata; class Mammalia; order Chiroptera; family Rhinolophidae; genus Rhinolophus; species Rhinolophus sinicus. The sequence goes on from NC_142505.1 coordinate 111,359,859, forward strand.
TTGTGGCCAGGTGCTGTCCTGAGAGGTGACGGGTGCTCGGCGTGCAGAGGAGTGCGTCCTTGCCTCTGTAACTCACGGTGCGCTTGCGGCGTGCTGGGCCGGTTGTGACCACAGCCCTGGGAGTGAGCCACAAGGTCCCGTTCACCTCACGGGAGCGTATCCTGTCTCCAGACTCCGTTTCTCCCCAGGATGGTAGGTCTCCCTTGAAGCTACGATACTCCATCCAGAGTGGCCCTTGCTTTTTGCTTTGTTGGCCAACATCAGAACCGTCTTCTGCTGTGAGACAGTCTGTGCAGAGAGGGCTGGAGTGGCAAGCTGGTCCCCGGCCCCTCCCGGTCCCTCTGTGACCTGCAGTCGTGAGCGTGGGTGGATGGCCACAGCTCTGTGTAGGAGCAGTGGGGATCCAGGTGGCTGGTGGGGGTGCCTGACAGCTCTGAGTGTGACCGCAGCGCCCGGGAGAGGCCCCAGCAGTGTTGTGGCTGGGCCTGTGTCCCCAGCGCCCAGGGCCACTGCTGTGAGTCTCTGTGGGTGCAGCTCAGGCATCTACACCGCCCCGCTGAACTTCACTTCTGACTGCTCGGTGCTGTCGGGGACCACTGCCTTCAGGGCAGTGTGGCAGAAGCGATTCAGAGCCGACATGTTTGTCTTCTGCTCAAGGTACAGTCGCAGTTTGTCCCTGAAGGTCTCCCCAAGAAAGCTGTAGATGAGGGGGTTCAGGCAGCTGTTGGAGAAGGCCGCCAGGTTGACGATGTGGCCAGTTAGGGGGTAGGCGTGCCGGAAGGACTGCTGGCAGGGCGCGGCCCCCGGCTGCGTGCGCTGCAGGAGGTGCACGCTGATGAGGACGTTCTCGGGCAGCCAGCAGATGAAGAAGACGAGCACCACCGCCACGATCATGCGCAGGGCTTTCTGCCTCCGCGGGCGCAGGCGGTGGTGCCGGTGGGCCTGGACCAGCACCCGCACGGTGAGCGAGTAGCAGAGGCCGATGATGGCGAACGGGAGGACGAAGCCCAGGGTGACCTCCAGCCACTGGACCTCCTTGACGTCCGCGAAGCAGAAGCACACGTCCCCGCCGTGCTGCAGGTGCACGGCCGTGAATGGCACCAGGGTGACCGACAGCGAGGCCATCCAGATGAGGCCGCAGCTGAGCCTGGCATGGCGCTTGGTGCGCATTGGGCCGCAGCGCAGGGCCCTGGCCAGGGCCAGGTAGCGGTCGAAGCTCATCCACGTGAGGAAGAAGACGCTGCTGTACATGTTGACCTGCAGGAAGAGCGACATGAAGGTGCAGAGCGCGGCCATGTCGTAGTAGCGCTCGTGCAGGTTGAACACCTCGATGAGCGAGTCGGCCACCAGCGTGAGGTCGGCGGCCGCCAGGTTCACGAAGTACAGGTCGGGCACCGTCATCTTGTCCCGGAAGCTGATGTTGACGACCAGGATCAGCACGTTGCCCACGAAGCCGATGGGGAAGAGGAAGATGGTGTAGACGCAGGACAGGAAGAGCCCGACCGCGTACTGCTGCTGCTCCGAGAGCCCGGACGTCTGGTTCCCCAGGGTGGCGCCGCGCAGCGCCTGGCACAGCTCCAGGGCTGCGGGACTGCCATTGCAGGCGCCGGCACTCGGCTCCATGCCGAAGACGGGTGCCACGGAGTCACGGCCACGTCTCCACGGCGGGCGGCATCAGGGCTTGCCGCGAGGCTCCCAGCAACCCCTTCTGGACAGACAACACGCCTGTCTTTAGAAGGAAGGGTGCTGCTGCCCTCTGAGGGGGTCTGGGCACCTGTGAAAGCAGCCGGCGCCAGCAGCCCCTGCCAGTCTGGGTTTGCTTTGCGTGAAGCTGAGCCCAGGCTGAGGTCCCCGGTGTCCGCGCTGCCAGCCGCTTCTGCCTGCGGGGCACCTGGGAGGGCAGAGGGAGAGGGTTAGTCCGCAGTGTGGGTTTGCAGGGCTGTCCGCCGAGGGCAGCCGGAGGCGTATCGTCTTGGCAGCAGTGGTCACTGAGCTGGGGCACAAGAATGAAGTGCAGGAAGCGCCCGTCTCCTCCCGCCGGCCCCCAGAGCCGCCGCGTCTAAATGGGGACCGGCCGGTGAGTCATCCTCACACTGATGGACGCCTTGTCGTTTTCCAATAGTCGAATAGCAGCCTTCTGAAGTAATGTGGGGGCGGGTTTGGAAGTCCCAGGAAAACTACTGTCTGTCCGGAGAGAAGATAAAATTTATTCCCGCAGCTGTTGGAAAGAGAAATACAGGAAGGGAAAAACCCAGCTTTTCTGAAAGACGGTGGATTCAGAGCTCTGTGGAAATTGGAGCAGAATCTGTTCTCTTACAATAAAAATGATAAAAGAAACCTAGCTCTTCTGCTAATCCTAGCACTAAGTTTGGATGCCAAAAAGGAAAGTTTTATTCATACTATGGAATTGAACGAGTGAAAAATGGGAATCGCTTCAGGAAATAATACTGAGGTTTTATTCCGTGTTGTGACTTGTGACGACTTACTGTAAAACCTACCGTATTTTTGTGATGCTGTTTGTCTCCGGGAAACCTTCCGACTTGCTTCCGCCAGGGCCAGCGCCGGCTGCTCACCTGCAGTGTGGGCTCCCAGGCCTGGGCTGTGTCAGCCAGCTGCCTGCTCATTCTCTGTGGCTCTGCCAGGGCCTGTGGTCAGTGCCTGTGGTATTTGGGTCATCTTAGCTGGGGAGGGGGTGCTTCTGGCACCAGGACACCCTGCAGTAACCCCAGGGAGGGGTGCAGCCCGATGGCAGCAGGCCCAGGTCGAGAACCCGCAGTGAACTGACCGGTCACTTTAAAATGGACTTGAATTGGTTTACTTCTGCATCTTTGTGTTACCCGGTGAGAGCATCAGGAATCATTTTTAAAGTGTTACTGAGGCCCGAGTAGGCATTTGTTGAGCTATCGCTTGAAAGTACTGCTTCAGCAAAAAAGGAGAAATGACAGAGATTAATCACAGCCCTGGTGTCAGTTATTTGAAGTGTGGTGTATCCACGGCTTTGCTGGCGTGGACAAGCTGGATTCCACTGGCACCCTGTTTAATGCCTCTGTGCTTCATTGCTTAGCAAAAACTGCTCAGACTCTGTTGTGGTCTTTAAATGTGGAAATTCTGGAAGGCTTTGGACTGCATTTTAGAGAAAAGCTGAAAGGGGAGTGGAACCTGCCACAGACCCCTGTCGCTCCCTGGAGTTGCTAAGACAGACCGCGTGGGAAACCGCAACCGAGCCCTTCCCTGCGTTTCTGCTCGTTGGAGACTCCGCTCCTTGACAAACGCTGTCAATGGTCTAACTCAGTATTAAATCTACTGCTGACAGCGTCCTCAGAAAATGGACCCAGAATGTGTAAGCAGCAAGGTGAGTGTTGAGCAGTTTCATATTGGTTTGTTTCAGATTTCCACTGCTCGTCCAGATCCTGAGAAATGGCACATTTCTGACAGAGGGAGGAGGCCTGCGTGTCTGTAAAGGAATGTGAATCCACCTGTGACTTCCTGGGTTGGCAGTGACTGAAGGGCTGTGCTGTAAAGCAGAGTGGGGTCATCTCAGGTCCTTGCTTGAACAAAAGATGACAGAATACTGGACAACAGTTTCTTTGGCGTGCGCTGGGAACGGAGCGCAGGTGCAGAGCCTGCCCTTCTCCAGGCACACAGATACTCAGGGCAAAGCCTGGGTTGTCCCGCGTGGGGCGTGGCTCTGCCTGGCATCTGGGAAGCCTGGCGCCCCTCTCCCCAGGGGGTGCCCAGTCTCCCCACACCTGCATCCGCCCTCCATCTGGGTGCCCACCCACGGCGGAGCCCGGGACAGACCCACCTGTGCCACCTCCAGCAGCCGCCTTGGTGTGGCTTCCGAGCAGACGCTGCTGCCCTCAGCCGCTCCCGTTCCAGCTCCATCGTGGAAGCCAAGGCCTGCCTGTCATTGTCACAGACGGCCAGAGCACGCTGTGCAGCAGCCAGCAGGCTTTATAGGCTTCCCAGGGCCGCCCATTCTGCTCTGTACCGGCCACAGCCTCCTTACAAGGCCAGCGTTAACCATTTTTTTGCTGGCCGTTTTTCTCTCACACTGTGGCAATGAGCTCAGTCCCACTAAACATTTCTACGGAAGTTTCCAGTTTAACTGCTTTTCTTCCCTCGCTGATACAATTTTTTTCAAGTTTGAAGGGATTGCAAGTAGGTCTTGTTTATCCTTTAGATAATAACCTATCATCACGTGTTGAAACTTAAATATTCTTGCTTGTTTTAACAACTGGCTGGCTTTAGAACTAAACACTATGTTTCCTGAGTTTAGAGAGTAGCGTGTGAGTTCTACATGGGAAATGTAACCTAGGCATTTTATAAGGACATTCACAGAAAGAAATTTAAACCCAGGAAGCAGCAGGTCTTTGGGCAAATAAATTAGGAATCAGCCGTCCTGATCTGAACGTCAGCCGTGTCTCTGCTCTCCCCTGCCCTTTGCTCCTGAGCCCACCTTGTGCACCTGTCCTGCAGGTGTGGGTGACAGACCCAGGAGGCCCCCTCCCCACCACGGCACCCCCTCCTCCGAGTGCCGGCCATGTGCTCCGTCCTGTGTTTAGGTGGGGGGCCTTCAAGCGCCCCACCTGCTGGTGGTTGGCGTTTTACCACCGGCCTGGAGAAAGGCTGGCAGAGCTCTGTGTTGGGAGGGCCCACGTCCCCAGATGGGTGTGGGGCAGGGCTGCAGAGGTGTGCTCAGGCCACCCACACCAAGGTTTGCGGTTTCATAAGCATTACCTTTGAATTGCTCTCATGCTTTCCTCTTGGTGTCTTTTTCCCATTTTGAGTTTCTGAGGCTGTGGGGTTGGACCCTGAGTGGTCTTTTGCGTTACCGAATATGAAGAAAGTGAGTTGCTGCCGTGGACCTTTCCAGAGGACAGAGGCCGCTGACAGGCTCGAAGCCAAGGCCGCTGGTGGGACGGGCTGGTCAGGCACATGGGGAACCCCGGTTCCGTGAGCCCCAGGCCACCAGAGTGCCACGAACCTTCTTGCTTTTGTAATGAGCCTATCGCTCATGAGCTTGGTGGCATTCTGAATGATAATAATTTACCATTTTCCAGATAAGTGTTTTGAGAAACACGCACATATTTTTCAACACAGAATTCTGAGTTATACTTTTTGTGGGAAAACACTAACATTCAGGGTTCGTTCCAGCTTTAGAATCCAGCCATGATTCTCAGGTGTTAGTTTCCTGAACATTTGAGTGACATGATAACATAAATGAAAATGATTTGGTTTTAGACATATTTTTGGCAGCTGCAAACTCAAGCTGATTTCAGTACCAAAAATGCCTGAGCCACCATTTTGAAAGAGATGAGTCATGAGAAAGTACTACTTCCTCCGCAGCTAAATAAATAAATAAAATAAAACCCAAACCTTGAAATAGCCAAACATGCCACATAAAAATAGTCGCTCGCCTCTTGCACTTCCACCGCTGTCCCCGGCAAGCACTCCACCACTGCAGCTTGGCATTTTCTGTGGAATTCACTTTGGGGGGGATGGTCCTGTGGCTCGTTTGCTGGTTTTGTGCTTACAGCTTCTTGGGGCCACCATCCCATTAGGGCCCTGGGTGGTTAAATAACTTGTCAGTCCGCACGTGACTGGTTCGTATAGGCAACAGGACCCCAATTTTAGGAATTTCAGTCCAATGAACACGAGTTACTATTCGCGGGAGCACAGACTGATGGCGCATGCCTGGTTCTGCCTGGGGAGGGACCATCCAGTTCCCGGGGGGTGCTTATGGGTAGAGCGTTCTGGGATGCCAGGCTGAATGCCAGGGTCCTTGTCCCAGCTGCACCTGAAGTGATCCCCGAGCTCTGTCCTCAGGGAGGCTCAGGGCCATTGGGAAGTGGCTCCTCCCCCCGCCTCCCATCAGTTCTCATTTGTCTTTTTAAAGTTGAGTTTTCTTGTAGGCGTTCTTCGGGGTTCAGGGGTGCGCCCATGGCTAGAAAGCCACCTCCTCCGAGTTGTCCTGGTTCTGTTGGCTCCAAAGCTTTCTCATGGCTCTGTCCTTGAAAAGTGGCTGTTCTCAGTGTGTCCAGTCTGTCACAGGGTGAGGGGTGACTGGGTCATCCTGGGTCCCGTGGGGCCGGTTGTTGGGGTCTGGGCACCCTGGTGTGGTAACGCTTGGGCTCCCCGCCCCCTCCCGGCAGCAGGGCCTGTTTCATGCCTCCAATATTGGGCTTTTGCTTAAAGAAAGGACCCTACTGCCAAAAAGAAAACGTGTGAGGACCACCGATGTCCATTCTTGTGGTGGTTTCTAAAGCAGTCCTTTAGCTGAAATACTTAGAAACTCTCCAGGCTCACCTTGCACATTTGCTGCCCAGTCCTAGGACCAGCCATTTCCCCAAGGAGCCCCTTGTGCACGTGGACTTTCAATCACCTTGTTTACTTTTGAAACTAGCAAGCTGTTGGCATCTGTCCTTGTGTTTTTATACATTAATTTAGGTCCTTCCAGTTCTGGCCATGCATGAGTAATTCAAGGGAACTTGTACTCCTGCCGTAAACCATTAAAAACCAGCTGAAACATGAGACAACTGTTTTCATACACTGGGACCATAGTCGGTGCAGGACTTTCACGTGAGAGGGGTCAGGTGGGGACCCTGTGCCATCGGGCCTGTCCCAACAGCACAGGAGGATCTGCCAGGTGGAGGGGCAGTGATGGGTTTTCTGGGGGACGATGGGCTTTCTTTCTGGGGGCCGAGGCAGTCGCACTGGCAGGGCACAGCACTGGAGAGGAGGGAGCCACAGCGACAAAGCCCTCCCGAGGCCTGGGTGGCAATCCCTGGAGCCTTTGGCTGAATCTGTGCTCACAGGGCATGAAGATGCTCCCGACCGACCAGCAGGGGCGCAGCGACCCCAGAGCTCCGGGGGGCCGGCCGGCCAGCGTTTCACCTGCACCAGCTGGACCACAGGACGCCGTTGAACATTTATGGGAACAAGAAAGGACCCGAACAGGGCATCTCAGTATTCAGGCTGCTGGAGACCTGACCACAAAGATTCACAATGACCCTCGGAAGAATCGCGCTGACCTACAAGTACTGAGGTGCTTGCCAGTCATTACCAGTGTCTTCAGAAACGACAGTGAAGTTCAAACGGTGAGCAGGGAATGTTCACAACGTCCAGCAGCTACTGAAAATGCCTGCACCACACGAAGCAGCAGCTTCACACTCAGCCTGACGCTGCTTGTCCATGTGGACGGTGCTGGTGGAGGACGACGTCGCTCTCCACATGACCCACTGTGTCACCTGTGCTTCCTCTGTCCCCGCGTGGGCATGCGTGAGCAGACCAGCCTGTGCATGTGTCACACAGTAAAGGTTTTATCAATATGTGAGACGTAAAGAAGAAGTAGAAGGGGAGTTTTTTGAAAGAATTTAATATTTTAATGGTATATTAGAGAAGCTACTTACATGTATAAGATCCAAATCCTTATTCTTCCAAAAAGGAATATAAATATGTAAACATGGAAAAGATAAACTCACAAAGGCATTTTTTGTTCTTTAGTTTTCAGATTAACATTAAAATGTTCATTAAAGTAGACAATCCAGACAATGGACTGTTATTCAGCGCTAAAAAGAAATGAGCCATCAGCCATGGAAAGACATGGAGGAAACTTGAATGCGTGTTACTAAGTGGAAGAAGCCAATCTGAAAAAGCTACAATACACACTGTGTCATCCCAACTGTATGACGTTCTGGAAAAGACGAAACTATGGGGACAGTGAGGTCAGGTTGTGGGGTGGGGCTGGGGGAGAAGCTGGAGCACAGAGATTTTAGGGTCGTTGGTCTGTCTGATACCGTGGTAGGTATGTGCCATTATTCATCTGCTGGAACCCAACAAGTACACGAAGAGTGATCGTAATGTAAGCTGCGGACTCTGGGTGACAGTGATGTGACAGTGCAGGTTCTTTGAACATAACCAATGCACCATCTGGTGGGGATGTTGGTTGTGAGGAGGCTGCGCCTGGGGCGGGGGATGGGAAACCTCTGAATTCCTCTTAATTTTATGGCAAACCTAAACATGCTCTTGAAAAGTGGTCGTAATAAAAAAAAAAAAAAAATGAAGCTCTGAAGGTATAGGTTCCATAAAGCCCAGCGAGCCCTTTCCTTTGCATGTCTCTTCTGTGTTCGACCCTGAACATCTTCAAATAAATCCAGGTAGAACGATGGTGAACCTTTCAGAGGAAGATCAGTCACCGTACTTCGCACCGTTATTCCCATGTGTTCCTAGCCTTTCTGCCAACACGTCAACTAGAACGGATGGTGCTTTGGGAGCAGCTTTTCGCTGCCCTGCCCGGAGCCCCTGCCGATGGGCACCTGGCCTGCCAGGTGACAGGAGCAAGGAGGGCTGCCGGGGGCTCACGCCCGTCCTAGTAGTGCTCAGAAGGCTGTGCATGGTTCTCGGACCTCAGTGAGGACGATAAACTTAGAAACACAAACCTTGTTTGTTCTTGGCAAGATTTACGTGGTAGCTGAAGATTAAGCAACTACGACCACTTAGGACCAGATCATAAAGGTCTTGAATTGTGCCTTCCTCTCCCAGTTCCTTCTTGGTTGTGTGGTGGGGGTAGAGCCAGAGAGAGACACCAGGCAGCAGGCAGACCAAGCCGGCACCCCCTCCATTGTCCCACGCATGCCCACCCGCTCTGCCTGGGAGTGGTGGCTTCTCCCATGTTCTCCGCGCCCTTCACTTGCAGGGCGTCCTTTAGTGTGTTGGTTTGGGCCAAGGTCTCGTGCATAAATCGAGTTGAGTGCCAGAAAGCTGGTGTTTAATATATGTCTTCCGGTTCTGCCCCCCCCACCGGCACACTGAGTTTCAGCAAACACATAGTGTTCCCCAACTGCCAGGAACGTCCCTCACCTGCCGGTCAGGCCCATTTCCGGTGGGCGGGGCTCAGACCTCACTCCGTCCTCGTCCTCGCTGGAAGGAGAAGCCGCTGCTGGCCTCCCTCCTCTCCTGCACCTTCGGAAGAGACGTCCTGGAAGGGTAAGCAGTGCCAGCCTGCAGGGTTTGTGGAGGAAGAGGGTCACCAAGGAGTTCACACAGCTCTCCCCAAACAGGGCCAGCTCCGCGAGGCTCAAGAGGAGCTCGTCCTTGGGGGAGCCGATGTCCCCCTGCAGCTTCAGCCGGGCCCGCTGCAAGAGGGCGACGTTGTAGGGGAGTCGGCAGGCGAATGTGGTCAGGGCGATGGCCACCACTGCTGGGTGAGCAGAGCCCGCGTCCCTCCGGGCCCGCGGGACGGCCAGCAGAGTGAGGAATGCCAGCTCCAGGAAGAGCGCAAGCCCGCAGCCCAGGCCGACCTTGACAATTTCATACTCCGGCCAGGCGGTCAGAGGGTCCAGCTGGCACAGAGTGGGTTTGTGCAGCTCCCCGGACGTGCCCAGCAGGGACACCACTCCCAGGGAGCTGCAGAGGGCACAGCCCCCAAGGGCAGCCAGGCCCCACACAGGCCCAGTGGCCCCCTTGGTGTCCGTGCGCAGACAGGGCGAGGGGCCCTGCCGCAGGAACACAAAGAGCATGGCCAGCTGCACGTACTGGGCATTGAAGTAGCAGACGTTGGACAGAAAGGAGAGGGCGGCACAGCCCAGGTGGCTTGTGGCCAGGTAGTCCGGCCGGCTGGCGGCGGTGAGTGAGAGCAGCGTCACCAGCACGTTGGTGACAGTGAGGTCTGAGAGGAACGCATCCAGGCGCCCCAGCCTGGCACGGCCCCGAATGAAGGTGGTCAAGTTGAACAGTCCGGTTACCAAGCTCACTGGGACGAGCAGAGCCACGTAGACTTGCGCACACCTGGAGATGATGCCCTGGGAGGCGATGACGTCTTCTACTGCTGTGGAGACGTGGCTCGGGTAGCGTACCCAGGACATGTTGCGGGCGCTCATCCTGGCAGCGCCGGCCTGTAACAGAAGCACACCCCATGGCGGTTACCGGCTCTGGCTGTGGTTCCCTGCCTCACCTTTCTGGACACTGCCTGCACTCCCCTCACCCCACCCCACACGGCCCTGAGGGCTCTCAGCCCGCGCTATGTAGGTGCCGCCTCCTCGAGTGTGAGCAGCAGGGGTCTTCACCCTGCCCCCCAAGGGTTCAGTGAGGGATTTGTGGGGGCTAGAGTTCTAGGACCCGGGCTTGGAGCCCATGCAATGCATCCTGCTTATTTCAGCTGGGGCGTCTGCCCTCGTGCAGGAAATGGCCAGAACCCACATTGATTGGAGGCTGGGCAGAGTGAAGCTGGCATGAGTCGTTGGCTTTTGGACCCAGAGAAGTTCTGACTGGTTCTGGCCGACGTGAGGGACCCTGCGGGTTGTGATGCCTCCTACCCTTTTATCTGCCAGTTGTTTTATTGCAGCTGAGCTTTCAAGACCAAGGTTGGGGCTTTAAGTAGCACTGCTGACAGGCTCAGAGCCTTCCTGGCCCATCTTTTGTCACGGGGGTAATTTTGTCTCCATAAATGTCCCCCCCCTTAAATATAACCAGATAGCAGATGAGGCTGGGAGATAGCATCACTATTTATTCAAAGGACACTGAAGGCGACAAAATTGGAAACTTAATTCTAGTGGAGTGCTCCAAGGTGGGCCTGACTCCACAGCCAGCTTTCATTTACTCTGTGGGGGCAGCCGTGTGTGTGTGTGTGTGTGTGTGTGTGTGTGTGTGTGTGTGTGTGTGTAAGCATATCCTTGCTTTGGGCCAGGCTGGCAGCCACACAGTGTGACCACAGATTGCAAACATGTCATTCGGAAGTAGAGCCAAAGTGGAAGGCCTCTCCTCCCAGCGTATAACACTAGAGTAGCAGGCTATACGTCGCCCAGACTGTCTGGCACGTGGGTCTCTGCACACACAGGTTTGCCGTGGCCTTTTCTGACCATATCATGGGAAGTGACATGAATAGAGCCGGGCAGCCGTCCAGAGGGGCTGCCTCACTCATCTTGTTCCGTGAACCTTTGGGGTGGGCCAGATACGATTGTTTCCTAAACAGCTGTGTGTAACGAGCACGACTGAGGACATCCTGATCACAGTACTGAAGGTCACGGCCCTTCTGTCTGCGGACGGCATCAGTAAGCAGCCATGTGCAGCCAGGAGCAGCTCAGCCCGTCAGCTCCTTCCAGTGCGAATTCTTTCTTCCTTTCATGTAACTATTCCTTTCCTTTTTCTCATAAAAATCGTCACTTTCTCCCTGTAATTGGGACATTATTTGGGCTTCTGCCGGAATCTGTGCTCCTGCATTGCATGCTTTGCCTCTTGAACTGGGCTCTTGTTTTTAGGTTGACGGTGTCACACACACGTGCCGGTTCACAGGTGCACTTTCGCAGCTACGTGGTAAACTGAGCCACTGTACAAATGCTGATGTTGGTGCATAAACAGCATTCTCTCCCCATACTATCCCCGTGCTCTGTCCCACGAGCCTGAAGACACGATTTGTGCCCACACGTTCTCCAGGGGTGTGTCTCCAGGTATGTTCTGCTCTGAGACACAGTGAGTTGTGATGTTTTTCATGTCCCAGTGCTTAAGGGGATGAGTGATGTCCCGGACGTGCAGTGACATCGGAATTAAGAGGAATGGCTGGGCTGAGAGGAAGTAATTGGAAATTTTTATTTAATTCAGGCAAATTGGACAGACTGTTTTGCGAATGTTGCCCACAGGTCAGTCCCGGTGTCCGGTCTCTGCAGCCGGCTAGTGCTGCACACACTTCCTGGGGTTCGCTGTCAGGGCCACCCCTGCTTGTCACAGGAGGACGCGTGTGTCCCAGCCTGGCCTGAGAGCAGATCCTGGACTCCGGCCCGATGGAAAAGCTTGTTGACTACTTCTTGCTGCTTTCTGTGCTTTTCTCCAAAGGCAAGCGGCTTTCTTGGGGAGGAAGGAGCTCCAGCTTTACGATGTCCTCTTTCTCCCCTTGGGGACAGGTCTCATGGGTCCCCAGACAGGAGGGGTGTCCTGCGCTGACACCGACTTGCTGCCCACAGGCTACCTAAACTTTCAGGCGTCAGCTGCCCACTCTGCTCAGCGGGCACTGGACCAACCACCTCCCAGCTTGGGGACGTCCAAGGATAGGAAGGCCTCGTAGGACCCCCTCGCCCAGGCCGGCAGGGTGTGTGCTGCGCTCCGCTGGCCTCTGCATGCCGCCCTGCCCCAGTCTCCTGTGTTTCGGGCTGTGGTCCTTTTGCCTCAGGGCTCTGTGAGCAAGGGCTGGAGCTCACGGCCTCCAGGGCTGTACACGCCCAGACAGGATCCCCGTCTTGCTCCTCCTTTGCCTCAGATGCGGGCCCAGGAGCGAGGTATCCTGGCGGTGACCCCTGAGTGTCCCTGAATCCCTGGTCTGGGTGCGGGCGGCCTGATGGGGACTCAGTGAGCTCACTCGTGGTCACCCGCCTCCAGGCCCCAGGGGCTCTGAGCCCTGCTCCCAGCGGTGTGCCCCGGGCGCACACACCTTAAGGAGCCCGTCCTGCTGCGGCCTCACACCCACGCCCTGCCTCACGGTCGGAACAGGCCAAGTCCTGCCAGGGGTCAAAGGGGATGCCCAGGGGTGGGCTTGCTCAGCCACCTTGTCTGCCGTGCCAGGCCACCTCTCTCCTCACCGTCACTTTTGGATTTTATTTGGAAAGATAATATAATAACATATGGAAGACATTTTCTTGTGAAATTGTCCACAATTCCGGCTTTTCCACCCAACCTCCCACCCACCCATTCCCGGCTCCCTTATATGCTGGGCTTCTCTTTGGTCTTGACAGTCTCCCCCTGTAGCCCCCAAAAGAGAGAGGGTGGGGAGAGGGCGTGCACAGAGAAGAGACTGCAGTGGGCTCTTAGGGTCAGACCTGGTTGGTGCACTGTCACCACGTACTGAGTGCTTCCCAGGTGCCAGACACCAGGGGGACACTTTCTATATAGCAATGTGCTCGGACCTTCCAGCTTCCCACACAACGCAGGTACAGGCAGAACCCCACCTCACAACTGAGGCAGCTCGTCACCGTAGCGAGTAGTTTGCCCCGTCACACAACAGCATCTGATGGCGTTATGTAAACCGGGTACTTGGCCCGAGAGCCTGTGTTACATTTACGTGCAGTTAAAGTTACTGTTGGGCATGTGCTGCAGTGCGTCTGGCCTTGGAAACACCACACACGGCACAGAAAGGTTCCCTCACCCCACACCCCTTGTGCTGGTCCTTGGTCAACGCCCACCCCAGTCCCTGGCCCCACTGACCGTTTTCTGTTCCTGTGCTTGACACTTGCAGAATGTCGGGTGCACAGAGCCCACATGAGTCTGGTGCACTGAGCGAGACTCAGTGTGAGGTGCGTGAGTCAGTGTCGCCGCTATGTTGCTCAGCAGCATCGGGCTGCGTGGAGGCATCGCAGTTTGCTGATCCACTCACCGTTTGAGTGACATTTGGGTTATTTCCAGGGTTGGGCTATCATGCATAAAGTTTCTTTAAATATTTGCACACAGGGTTTTATGTAAATTATTTTTTTGAGTGAATACCTAAGAGTGAGGTTGCAGGTTCTGCGCTAAGTGTGTTGACTTTACGTGAATATTGACGTACTTCCCACGTGGCCGTACTGCTTTGCATCCCTGCCAGACCTGCCCCTTTAACTGTGCTATACGCTCCAGCAAAAGCAGAGCTTCTTACCTGAGGCTTGTAATTTCCTGGGAAGATGGGCTGACCCTCCAGGTCAGACCCCGTGGCTTGTCTGCTGCCAGTTTCAAGCCGAGAACCGGAGCTTCTGGGGTCCTCCCCTGAGCCACACAGAAGGGTCCCCTGGGAGCTCCCCGAGGCCAGAGCCTTGAGAATTTTCTGCTCTTTATAGCAGCTCTTGGCTACAGCTCCGTAAATAGTCTTTCAGAATGGCTCTAGGAAGCATGGGCCCCACCTTACCCAGGATTGCTTCCCCAGAGTTAGAAGGTGGGGACGTGACAGCAGCCTGTCCTAATGACGGGGATCAGTATTTCCCGGAGGACACCAGGGGAAGGACGGGGAGCAGGTTGACACATGGGGAGTGCTCCCCTCCTTCACAGCCCCCATGCCTGCCCCGGGGTCCCTCCAGCCCCCAGGATCCAGGACTTGCTCTGCTGGGTCCTTCTCATGGCAGCTGCCCTCCCTTTCGCTAATCACCGTCAGTTACAGACCTGTATATACATGGTTGAGTTTTACATCCAGTGGGAGTTGTGCTAATTCCACTTAGCACTTTGGTTATTAAATGGTTTCCATGCTTCTGCAGTTTTATTGTCGTCTAATGGGTGAGTAATTACCGTAGTGCTGTGACAATCATTTACTAACGGTCCCCCTACTGTGGACTTTTGTTTCTGACTTTGCCATCGTGGGTCCTTTCCAATCCCATGCTTGAGCCCAGGAAGCCTCACAGCTTGGTTTTCTGTGTAAAAAGAGGGTAAACCTGTGAGGTCAGGAGGCTGCCAAGTGACTCTGCACTGTCCTCAGCTTGCTGGATGGGGTGAGGCCCCTGAGAGCACATGGCCACCTGATGCCCTGTAGTCCCGGAATCAGTCTCTCCGGAGCTGTCGTTCTCGGTGCCCGCTCTGGCTTTGGGTGCCTGCCTGCCACGAGCCCTGACACTGACAGCGTGGGGGTGGTGACCTCATGAGGAGGTGGTCGCTGGGGAGTGCAGCTTCCTGTCAGCGTGCCCTCTGGAGGACCCCACCTGCCCCTCCCCAGGCTGGCTCTTTCCCCTCTGCCAGCTCCTCCCTCCACCTTCTGGCAGGACTTGGCTTTCTTAGTGCCTTCTGGTCTTGGCTGCGTAAATGTTTCCATTTCAGTCCCCTTGCTCCCTGCAGACTTCGGGCCGAGTCAGTGGCCCGATGAGTCACCATGTCAGCCCGTGTCCCCATACGTGGCTGTGCGCGAGCTTGCACAGACACTGGGTGTGGCGTGCAACCTGGGACTGAGGTCAAGGGGACCTGTGGGAGCCCGCCCTGGGGCCCCGCCTCTGCCCACCACCCGGGGTTTGAGCCGGTGCGGGTGGCAGCATGGCCTTCTGCTCCTGTGGACGGGCGTCGGGCCTCCTCACCCTTCCTGCGGTCCTGACTCAAACTCCAGGAACTGCCCTGACTGTCTTTTATGGCTGTTGGGGAAAATAACCTCACTGGAGGATGAAAAAGGTTTCCATTCAGCCTCTCTTGGGCCTTCCAAAGTGTGGTCCTTCTCTGTCTCTCCTGGACACACCTGTGGGCACATGCACACACACACACACCGCCAGCAGACATAGCACCGTGGGCCCTGGAGCGCCCCTTCCTCACACACTGGGTTACGTGGCTCCTGCCGGGGCCGAGCACCCTGCCTCACCCGCCATCCCCACAGCCTTTGTAGGCATATCTGCTTGCCTGGGAGCTCGTCAGGCATTTCATCATCCCCACCTAGACTGTCATGATCCTGTGCAGGCAGAACTCCCCCCCCCCCACACACTGTGATCTGAGGCAAAGTACTAAGCCCTGGCTCGTACTCAGCATGCGTACTCAGCACGCATATGCAGATTTTATCAGACCAGGTGACCGGGCGCGGGTCTGTGCCTCCCTCCACTTGGGAGAGGATTCAGGGGTCAGGACCTTCCTTCCTGGTTTTTACCTAGTCCTGAATGTCAGCTGGACACTGAGCCACCTGTGCAGGAGGCTGGTGGGACTTGCATGGTCTGAGTACTGGAACCTTCCTTCCCAGGCTCCTTGCCCGCGCCCCCAGCACAGAAGCGCAACCCCTCCCCACAGCTGTCAGGAAAGACCCCTGCATCCTGGGTCCATGCCCCATGAAAACGTGTGTTCCGGGCGTGCTTGCTGTGACACGCGCATCGTATTCTGCCAGATAGACTTGTCCGTAGTTCTGCCGCAGGAGAAACCCCAAAAGCGGTGACCGATCTGGCATCTCCAGGCGATGCCTGCATGCACTTCTGACAGTTAACAGACCTTTTCTAGCTCTGTGTTCAGGAGACCAAATTAGGGTCACTGTTACTCTTCCCTTAATGAGGGGACCTCAGCAGTCTGCTCCATCATCCCCAGTCCAAATGCTCGAAACATACATTTCTTTACTTTTCTTTGGAACCAGCTGATAGTATACACAGACTGGTTTTCAGAAAGAAACAGCTGCTGCTGTCCCCGGCTACCTCTAAACACCGCAAATGCAAACCCGAGAACAGGCACTTAGGTAGGCAAGCTGGGAGGGTGGGTGCTGCTTCCCGCTCCGCACTCACCTGTGCGAAGGCTCTGCTCCAGTTCTCTGCCTGCGGTCGGGGTTCGTACACGGCTCAGCTAGGGGCCCCACTTTGGAGGGAGAGGGCCCTGCTTCCAGCCTTACCCTCTCCTTCAGTTGTTCTGTGCTCATGGAAAACGGTTACAGCTCTGTAAGGAAAATAGGAATTCAGCCTTAAGTCATTCAGACCACACACTGCATGTTAAGCCAAGTATGGTGTGGCCATGTGACCTAGAAAGTTCAGGCGGACCTGGGGAGGGAGGCAGCTGAGTGCTGCACACAGACAGAAAGGCGGTGTGTGCGTCTGTGCTTCCCCACGGGCCAGACCGGCAGTGGTTTTCCTGTGGAGCCCACACGCTGGCGCGTTGCGAACAGTCCCTCCCAGAAAGCAGGCAACGTCTGCTCTGAAAATAGGACCCAAAGCCCCACCCAGAGAACAAGGGACGCGCTCACAACCTGTGTAGCCAAAGAAAGGCCCCCAGAGGCCCCCCCAGAGCCTCAGCTCCAGGGCCTTGGAGCCCTTGGCCCAGGGGGTCTGCCCTCTGCCCCCACAAGGGGTGGACGTGAGGTGGCCAGAGTCCTGACCTTCTGCCTCATCGCCCTGCAGGCCTGTGCCTGGACTCGCGGGGTCACGCAGAGTTAGGGCGCAGCTGCCCCAAGGACCATGTGAGAGCAGACCTCCCTGCTGCTCCCCAGCAGCCTCTCGCCGGTGGCGCCTGGCCGGGTACAGGGCAGGTAAGAACTGTGGGGGGCTAACCGAGGACGGGGTCAGCAAGGCCCCGATTAGCAGGGGCATCTGCAAGCGGCCGGGGCCCCCAAGTTCCTGAAGGAGAGAGGCTCTGCCAAGAGGAGGCAAGAGCTCAGAAACAGATCCCCCCGCCCCCCAGTCCTGCTCTGAAACTTAAAGTGCACATTCCTCTTTAAATGCTGCCCCCACTTGGTGGCCACGTCCCTTTTATGAGATGTAAGCCCTGTGGCGACGTAAGAGAAGGGGGAACTTTCTAAGCAGTGCCCAGTCAGTCTGGAGTCGCTGACAGTGCCCGCAGCCCACATGAGCTCCGTGGAAAACCCGTGGCCGTGCCAGAGAGGCGCTTGGACTGAGCCTGGGCTCGCGGAGCTGCTCGCTTGGGAGTGGGGAGGCTCGTGGAGCTTGAGGGCTGCCGAGGGGGCTGGCTGGTCTCCCCCGGAGAAGGGAAGCGGGCTCCTGGCAGTCTCACCATCCTGGGTTCTCCTCCCCGCTTCCCGGGAGATGAGGTGCCTTGGTATTGGACCCCACAGCCATTAGCCCCATCCTGTCCTGTGCACCCCTGGAAGGACCCAGCCTTGGGTCAGACGCCGATGGAATGAGCTGGGGCCAGAGTGGGAGGACAGGCTCTGAGCTACCTCGACAGTGAGCGCCTCCCTCAGCCTCCGGGTCCGGCTAGGAGAACCAGCCTGAGACAGGGCACGCAGGGCTCCTGGAGCCGGGGCAGCAGGCACTAGCCTGGCAAGGTCGCTGGGTTCTGAGTCGGAACTGCAGCTCCAGGCCTTGCCCTGCACTTGCAAGCTGGTGACTGCGGGCTGGTCCCTTCTGTTGCTGCACACAGTGTTGTAAGGACCCCGTGTAATGATGGAGCAGGTGGACCATGTGGGACCGGGGTGGGGCCCTCCTGGGGACGGGCGGCGAGATGGGGGTCCTGCCACCGCCCCGCGTGGATGGTGCCAGCTCCCTGGACATGTGCTACGTGCCTCGTTCCTGGCCTGCAGAGCCCCCTGTGGCCAGGCTCCCGCGACGCCAATGCAGAGGCACAGCTCACGTGCGACGAGCTGCGTCTGTGGAAACAGTGACAGGGACAAATGGGGGCTGTGCCTTTACGCCCTCCCCTCCCGGAGCCTGGACCCTCCTCGGTCAGTCGGGGGTGGGTGTCCAACTCGGGGACTGGGGGTTACGCTCTGTGTCACTTCCTGTGACACCAACAGAATGACCCCTTTGTCTTGACTCACTCATAAGACAGCTTTACATGTTTAAAACAGCCTTGTCTGAGGTATATGTACACATCGCTCCCCTGTCTTAAAAGTACAGTTCAGTGGTTTGTAGTGTGTTGAGAGCTGTGCCGCCATCAGCACAACACTGCAGCTCTCCCCACCTCCCAAGGCTCTCTCCTGCCCGGCAGTCCCCGCCCCCGTCCCATCGCTGTTTGTCACTGAGCTGTTTATTCTGCCCTCCTGGTCCTGCTCAATCAGCAGAGGCAGGAAGGTGAAGCTGCCTGTGGGTTTATGTGGATCTCAGCACCAGCCTGGCCACTGCCTGGGGGTTTCTTGGCAGGTCAGGGGCTCAGAGGCCTCTGGGAGGCGCTGACCGAGGTGCTGACCGGCCACCCTGCGGGCGGGTCTCGGCCTCACAGGGAATCCAGTGAGCCCCTGAACAGGGCCACCTGCCCGAGATCCCACTGCCCTGCCGGCTGCATCCTGTCTCAGCCTCCTCCTGGCCTCGGACGCGGCCGGAGGGAGCTGTGGGTGCCTCCTTGAGGGTTGTTTGCCTGTCTCCTACCCCTGCTTCTGATCCTCCCACCAGTCTTTCTAACAACAGGCCGACAGGCAGTCCCAGCGCAGCAGAGGCTAGACCCGCGTCTTCCTGCGGGCCCCTCATGAACGGGCCCCAGGGCCACCGCCATTCTCTGTTGCTTCTTTTGATAAAAAGTTGTTCCCAAACCCCCATCATTCTTTAAAGTCTACATTACCTATTTCTTCTTTGCCTGTCTGTGCCCCTGACATGTGGTACGTGCACCACGTGTTTGGCTTGGAGATGAGAAATTGCAGCGTGGAGTTGCCATGTAAGCACTGTGCGCCGTCCGTCACTAAGCAGAAACCCAGTGTCCACACCCAGCCTCGCTCCTTCCCCCGCAGAGCCGCGCCTGTGCGGGCCTCTCCTGGCCAGAGAATGCTCAGGCATGTGCATAGTACACGCACGTGTGCATGTGTCCGCATGCCTGTGCGTGTGCATGCATGTGCACATGTGTAGTGTGTGTGTGCGTGTGTGCATGTGTGCAGACAAGCACCGGTGTGCACTGAGCGCCCCTCCTGCTGCTGTGAGTGGGTTTGTAAAGGCAGCATTTGCTGGCAGTTCTGAGAGCTGCGTGGACACAGCTTCTGTAGGACATTCCGTTCCTCCTGGTGTTTCAGGAATACGTGACGGTGCACTGATTTGCTTTCAGCAGCTGGTTGGGGGTGAAAGCTTCCGTAGAAGTCACTGAATTATATCATGTGCTCACCACTTGGGAACTGCGACGCCTGTGAGCAGCCTTCTGCATGGCACCACGGGCTCGCTGCACCCTGCCGGGCCTCCGACCCGCCCTCCGCTGCCGAGCCGGCGTTCCTGTCCTCAAGGGTGAAGGTCCACCGGCAGCCACTGGGGGGAGCTCCACAGACACGCTGCTCTCAGGCTGGAAACGTGTTCGCCTTGGGAGGCTTATCATTATCCTGCTTATAACTTAAAAATGCACAGCTCAGTTCTACAGCATTCCGCACATTAGTTTCTTATTTCTCAGTTAACATCATGTTAATGGTGACAAGCCCAGAAGAGCCTCTGGGTGGGTGGTTTTAAAATATGCTGCTCCTCTCTTCATGAAGCAGTTGCGTTGCTGACATGTCATTTACCCAGGGAAGTGAGTCCCCACAGCTTCAGCGTGCAGCTTGAGGGAGCCTGGCAGATGCACACACTTGCGCAGCCGACCCCTGACCACAACATGGCATGTCCGTCATCCAGGAAGCTCCGTGTGCTTTCTGCCGTGTGGTCTCACTGACCAGAACTGTGTACAGCGGGGGCCTGGGGTGTGCACGTGTGTCTGGGCTTTGAGGTTGGTCCACGGGGTCACGCGTGTCAGCAGCCCACACAGGCTTACCTGGTCACCTGTTGGTGGACAGTTGGGTCCAATCCAGTTTGGGGCTCTTATGACTGGAGCTGCTGTATTGTCCACAGGGACATGTTTTCATCTCTGCTGGGGGAGCACCTAGAAGTGGGACAGCCGAACTAACAGCGACCATACGTTTGACTTCATAAGTGACTAAGTGCCCTCCCTGTGGTTGTGCCATGTCACCCCCCTGCCTCCCCTGTAAGTTGCAGCGCTGTTAGTTCAAATGGCGTGTTTTGGGGAAACCCATATGTGTGAGATGGGGAAGGAGGGCAGGAGGTCCCGGCCTAGTGTGCAGACAGGATGCACAGGGAGGACTCCCAGCGATGCCAGAGGCCAGCGCCAGGCCGCGGCAAGTCGGTCGAGGGCCCCGCACCCCTTTCCGCCTTGGGCTTTGGCGTTCCTCAGACTGAACTGCAGAGAACCCCAGCGGCCCAAGGTGTCCCAAGAAGGTTCTGCATGAAGTGCGTTTGGGAAAAGCCGTGAACACGCTCCTCCTGGAAGTGATGACTGCACGTGGTCAGGCCAGGGATCCTACAGAAAAGGAGCCAGGGGACTCATTTCCCAGGCATCCCAGACGGCCCCGCCTTCTCTCCTTCCCTGACACGCACTGCTGCTGCTTGCTGTGCTCCTCTCCCCTCATCCTTGCAAACCCACCAGTGTGCTGGGGAGGAACTGTGGCCCTGAGCTCAGTGAGAGGTGTGGAAGGGTCGCTGCATCCCTGGGCCGGGGGCCGCGTCTGGGGCTGGCTGAGGTTAGAGTGGGCTCAAGGGCAGCCCCCAAACTTAAAGCTCCTGTTCTGTCTGTGAGAACAGGTGACATCGCCCACCTGTCAGTGAAGTTAGGGGTGTTGTGTTTAGGGTTATGAGAAGCTTGGGGTGCAGTGCCAGGAACCTGTTGACATTCCACGCCCCCTATTCCCTTCCTTCCTTCCTTCCTTCCTTCCTTCCTGGGCCACCTCCAGCCTCTCCACAGCTCGGCGTTGGCCGGGCTGGTTGATGCGCCTACACCTCGGACGTGCCCTCGGATGGACCTGGCATGTTCTCATCTCTTACCGCAGAGCCGTTGATAGGTTCCCTTTGGGGATACCTGGTTTGTTCTAGAGACTGTGATTCATCTGTCTGCATGTTTGGCAGGCCTGCTCTGTGACCACGTCTCTTCCTGTGCTGGGTGCCAGATGCCCCTTGGGGACTCAGTGCCCCATGCGCTGCTTGAGTTATCACGATGACCTTGTAGGAACAGACAGGGTGACCCAGCTGAGCAGTGGTGCCCGAGTTCACATATACAGAGCACTCTGGGTGCCTGATGCTCTGCCTCGTGCCTCCGGAGTTTTCACTAGATTGTCACAGAGGAGGAAAGGGGCAGAGAGAGGCTGAGCACTTGGTCCAGGTCACACAGCAGGTAGCAGATGTGGATCTGGGCGCAGGTGGTGGCAGCACGGGCCTCAGGGTCCCCCTGCCCTCGGGACCTGGCGGGCCTGAGACATTCAGCTTGGGCTTGTCACACTCTTAGGTTGGCACCTGCTTCATGTGAAAATCAGGACATGTGACCTGTTTCTGGTCCTCGGTCCCCACCTTGCCCTGCTCCCAGAGTCCCTGTGCACTTGTGGATGTTGCCGCCCTGGGGCCGACATAAGTGAAACCTCTTCCAGTAGCTTTGACCTTGACCTTGGTAAGGAGCGCATGCACCTGAGTTGCCACAGCGTGGGGGTCTTGGAACACTGGTGACATCGTTGACACCGCAGCCCCATCCCTGGGGGTCAGCGCCGCCGTCCTTGCAATGTGGTGGCCTCCCCATCAGAGGGCAGCACAGCTTGTTTCCTGAGCCGCTGTCTTGAGAACTTTGCTGACATCTTGCTGACTCCTCTGTTATATGGCTTCTCCTTCTGTTGACGGGAGTCGAGGGAGGGCACAGTCAGGTCAGGAGCCGGTGGCCAGGGTGGAATGCCTCAGATTATTTTTAAAAAAAAATGGGCAGAGCACTTACCTGAAAGGCAGCCATTGAGAGCAGAAGTGTGAGTGGCCAACAGATACGTGAGAAGGGCCTCGACCTCGTGACAACTGGGGAACTTCCTCGGCGCTCCCACCAGGTTGGCAAAAACAGGACATATGAGCAGTGTCCAGTGTGGGCGAAGGGGAGGCAGCTGGCACTCTCGCACTCGGCTCCTGGGCACACCGTATACACCTAGGGGCACGTGAGGGCTGCAGGTGTGCGCCTGGGAGAGCCCGTCCACGCCAGCCCATAGGCCCATTGGCAGAATGTGGGTGGCTGTGATCTGGGCCACCTATGGAGTACTGGACAGCCACGAAAGTGACATCAAGTGCAGACACAGGCCGGTGTGGCCCGTTCCTGAGGGATGCACAGGGAGACAGCCACGCCGTGAGCAGCCAAGACAGGCAGTCCAGCCGCCTCCACAACATTGTCAAGGCAGCCTGAGTCTCAGGACATTGTCCCTTCTGAAGCCGATGGCTTTGCTTCTTGTTGGAGGAGCAGGCTCATTTGGGAACGTGTTGGGACTGTGTTCACATCTGCGCACCAGCCTCTGAGTGACCTCAGACACCAGAGTCTAGAGGTGGCTGAAAGGATGGAGGCTGTGGTCTGTAAATGCCTTCGTCACTGCGAAAAGAGCCCGGAGGAGCAAATGAGGGCCATGGGTTAGAAGCTGGCTCTGGGGTCCCCCTGGCCTGAGTTGGCTTCCTGCCCTCCCCTCATTAGTGGAGTCACCAGTCGGACCTCCCTCGTGGGGCAGAGACAGGGTCCTGAGGGTAGTCGTGCAGTGGGGGAGGTTGTGAGCACTGAGGGCAAGCAGCCTGTGCTGCTCTGGGCAGTGGGGAGGGTGGACTGGCCTGGCCCCTGGCTTCAGAAGGCAAACACAGCACTGCGGGCGGGAGGAGAAAGGGCGGATTCCTGCTGCAGGCGATGGATGGCAGGGCTTAGGACCCCGGGCTGAGGCCGGTAGCCTCGGGCGAGTTCGAGCAGGGGTCCCCAGCCTGGTGAGGAGCGGGCTGCCAGCAAGATGACATCGTAGCTGAGGTGCCTAGTGGGTCAGGGAACAGGAGAGACACGAAGGAGGCGCGGCCAGCCGTGCTGCTGGCTGGGGGCGCAGGGCTCATCTCCTAGTCTCCACTGGGTTTGTGCTGGGTGGCTCCCTGACAGAAAGTGAAGCACCTTGAAGGTTCTCTGAATTAACAACCTTCAGTCCCGTGGTAGCTGGGATTTAGATCTCTCACTCCTGCTTTGCTCACTACGCGCAGACTGCACTGTGAGAAAGGTGGCGGGCGCCACACTCTGGGGCTGTGCTCTCCAGCAGAGACGCCTGTGTGCGTACGAGGCCAGCAGAATAAGGCAGGATCATGAAGTGCTTTCAACTGCATGTGCTTTATTCATGTAAAGTGGGTATGTTCCAATTGACTTATTCCTAGACCGTTCACTTGTGCATCCATTTCTCAAAGTACTGTGTGCAAAGCGATGCTATCTATCCATGGGTGAGACAGCCCCCTGCAGACAGGCGGGAGGACTGCGGGATGGCGGGAGGACCAGCAGGTGGGAGGATAGGTGTGATGGCGGGAGGACCAGCGTGATGGCGGGAGGACCAGCGGGTGGGAGGACCAGCGGGATGGCGGGAGGACCAGCAGGCGGGAGGACCAGCAGGCGGGAGGACCAGCGGGTGGGAGGATAGGTGTGATGGCGGGAGGACCAGCAGGTGGGAGGATAGGTGTGATGGCGGGAGGACCAGCGGGATGGCGCGACGACTGCCAGGCGGCTCCCGCATTTGCCTGAAGCCACAGTAGAGTTGCTAGGACCACCAGGATGCCCTCAGGTCTGCTCTCACTAGGGTGTGGTAAGTAATTTCTAAATTACATTTGGTGAGCCGAGGGCCTGTCCTTTTGCTAGCCTCTGGCCGACTTACACAACAGGTGCTGGAGACGCCCTCTGTGTCTCCATCTCAGAATGGCTAGTCTGGGCACGTGTGCAGCTGGATGCTACTGGTTCGATTGACAGAACTGTAGAAAGAGGGGCTACAGAGAAGGAAGTAAAGAGGCTGAGATTTATATTATGAGGGGAAATACCGATTAGATGGCACTTGGTGTTGTTTGCTGATATACATCACATACCCCTGGAAATACACGTTTTAAGAATTCAGAAATTAGATAATAAGTATCAAATAATTTAATAGTCTTCAAATATGTGGGGTTTTCCTTCAGCGGTTTCCTCTCGTGTATATAGAACTTCAGGCAGATGGTGCAGCCGTTGGGGCAGACACCACGAGATGAGAAAGCCCAGCTCTCCTGAGTAGTTTGACACTCGAGAACTTGACGTGTAATTTGACTTCTTAGTAATTGTTTCCTGGTTTATACTTTGTCAAGTACTTTTTGTAAAGAATCAGTGTTTGGTTTCTTGACATATCTGCCACAACTAGCAATAGACCCAGTTTCCCAAAGTAAATTTTATAACCTGCAGGAAGTAAACTCAAGGTCAAACTCACCTTTTGGAATCTTAATGAAGCTTAGCAAGGTAGCTGAGTTTCTGTGGATTAACAGAAATAAGATCAATTTAAAAATTATAATAGTCAAGAAGGACTAGTAGCAGAATTAGTGACCTTGGAACCTAAAGTGGAAAAGCTTGTATCCTGGCATCTTGCAAACTCATTCGAAGAAACATAGTGATTGGTTAATAAAAAATAACAACTGAGCTCACACTCTGCCTTAGCTTCTTCCAAAGAGCTCCTCGTTCCCCTCTGAGTAACTCAGATTCTGTCCATTTTTTGGTGACGTGGCGAAAGTCCTGGGGACCAGACGTTCTGGGGGAGTAAGAAGGGCAGGTCATTCCAGACTCATCCAGGATGAACTCAGCACAAGAAGGTCACGAGCAGGTGTCAGATGCAAAGGGGGTCTCGGGGCTCGTGGGGTCAGCAGCACAGGTGTCCTCGGAGGGAAGGGGAGGGTGGAGGCTTGCTCCTGGCGCCCAGGTGGACCCTTGCTGGCATGGGTGGGGCTGGGGCAGACCCATCACCGCACCGATCTTCCTCAGAAAGGTGCTCTGGTCCCACCTCGGGTCAGGGTGTGCGACCATTTTGCTGCAGACAAAAAATGTCTGAGTTTGGGGCTTTTGGTGTTTCAAAATTGGGATCAGAGGGCTGTGGCCTGTATATTGTAATCATAAGGACTTGGGGTACAGGGTGTGCGGGAGGGGGAGGGGTGTGGGGAACCTGCGCTGAGCTGCCCACACGTGCAGTGACCTTTAGTAAGTAGGCAGCCTTGGGTCACCCTTCACGTAAATTAAGCAGGACCTGACACACGAAGGTGGGGATCGCGTCCGTGCTTGGGAGCTGGTCACGTCTGTGGTGCCAGCCCAGACCAGGAGGCAGACGGCGTTCAGTCTTCAGGGGTCTCCCGTGGGCAGGCAACTGGCAGCTGTTGGATCAGGTTAGAAATCCTAGCAGCGCTTTTCTTCAGTTTTGTGCACACTGTGGGGAGCTGGTGTAGGACAGACCCACAGTGGAAAGTCGGTGCTGTCACCTGAGGCGGTACAGGTTTAAGGGACACCTGGCGGGTCAGGGCAGAGCCTCAGTGCCACTAAGTGTCCCTGCCTGAAACCAGTGCACCGACTCTTCCTTCCCTTGTGGAATACTTGGCCACCCTGCGCATGACACACCCAGCCGCGCGTGGCAAGGGGCCCTTCAGTAGCCCAGGCAACCACCCTGTGGGCGTGTGTGTTCTTCATTCACACTGTCTCCTTCATTTTAATACTCTGACTTTTCTTTCAAACATGTTTTATAAACAAATAAACGAGGGGAGAATGAAGTAATTGAACTACACAAACAGCATAAATACTGGCTTGATTTCCATCCCTCCATTTGGAAAGGCCCCTCCGGGAGCTGCAGTAAGGAGGCTGAGGGCGCAGACCTGCAGGGGTGCATGTGGGAGGGCGCACGCGCCTCCGGGGCCCGTGAGCCCCGGGACGGCAGCTCATCTTCACCCGGCACCAGTGGCCTGGCCCAGTGTGGGCTTTTGGGACAAACACAGAGACATGTAGGGAACACGCCTATGCTGCTCTTCCTTCTTGCCTCAGTGCGTCTCCTTCTGGGGACGAGGGTGAGGGCGTGCGGTGACAAAGTGCTATGCATCCAGTTGAGACATCAGTCACCACCTTTCCAGGACGTGAGCCCCAGGAGGGAGGGAGCGACAGGCTTGGGTTCGGTCGCTGTGCGCAGGGCCTCCAGGGCGTGTTAGGGCCGCCTCCACCGCTGGCCCCGCGGTGGGCACTGCCAGCCCCGACTAGCGCCTAGGCCAGCACCTGCTGTAGCCCCGCCTGGTCTGTGGAGCAGCTCCGGCGCCCACAGCGCACTTTCTTTATGAGGCGCCGCAGTTTGCCGGGGAAGCTCCTGTCGATGCAGCGGTAGAGCAGCGGTGTCACGGAGCTGCTGGAGAAGGCCAGGAACCGGGACACGTCCTTGGCGAACAGCAGCACCCCCAGCTGCTGCCCGTCCACGGGCCTCCCCCGCAGGGCCAGGACCGTGTGCCCCAGGAGCGTCAGGTAGTGGGGTGTCCAGAGCCCAAACTGCGTGCACACGGTGGCCACTAGGAGCCTGTGCACCGAGGGGTCCAGCCGCCCTGAGTCGCGGTCCAGGGGCGTGTCCTCCTTCTGCACCCGGGAGATGAGCACGAGGGCATGCAGCACGGCCAGGCCGGGCACCAGGTACCCGACGACCACCACGATGGCATCGGCAGCCTGCGTGTGGCGCAGCTGGGTGCACTCCACCACCCTGGCAGCCACGTGGCTGCACACGTAGAAGAGCAGGGAGGAGAAGCTGGTGAGCAGGGCGCCGCCCCACACGAAGCCGCACACGTGCCTGGTGTTGTAGACGCTGGCCATGTAGGTGCGCGGCAGGGCCCGCTCGATGTAGTAGTCCAGGCTGAGCAGGGCCGTGGAGTACATGGTCACCAGGGAGCACACGTTGAACAGCACCAGCAGCGTGACGTGCAGCTCGCTGCCGAAGCCCCACAGCGCCCAGCCCGAGGCGCTGGGGCCCAGCAGGTACGCGGGCGCCAGGGCGCTGAGCACCAGGCCGGCCACAGCCATGTTCACGAAGTACACGTCGGGCATGGTCATGCTGCTCTGGTCCTGCAGGTTGGCCAGCACCAGCAGCGCGTTGTAGGCCAGGCCGACCGGGACGCCGACCGCCAGGTAGAGCAGGGAGCACACGGACAGGACCAGGTGGAAGGGCTGGCAGAGCGGTGGGTCCTCGCCCCTGCCTGTGCCGTTGGGCAGGCCGCAGGGCCACATGGCGCCGGCTGGCTGGGCTGTGGGAAAGCAGTGGCAGGTGAGTTGTTTGCTCGAGCCCAAGCCCCAGGCCTGCAACCCTCAAAAAGGCAGAGGGCACAGGAAAAGCCTAAAATGCGCACGGGAACAGCCGGAGCCTAAAAGGAAATTCTGTCCCGAGTGTTTCCTGTGAAAGTGACGTTACCATCGTGAGATGCCCATCTCAGTCCCGAGCTGGGCTGTCACACCAGGAAGGTCGCGGTGCTGCCATAATCCTAGTGACCACGGCATGTGTCCCTAACACGTTTCCAAGAGACACCTGGGGCTACTCTGGGGAAGCTGTGTCCTGTCCGGGCCAGATGCCCCACCTGCTCGCCCTCCTCAGCAGTGGCTGGCACAGTTCGGGGGCTTCAGGGACACTCTGCAGGGCCCCTGCTGCCCGGGGCCTCATCCTGCCAGCTCGGCGCACAGGCTGTGGCTTGCAGCACATCTGCCCACCTGCCCTCCCTCTCAGCCTTGTTCCTGAAAAGTGGGACTAAAAAGACACAGAGCCACAGGGCCGCTGGCGCATCAGCCCACACAGCCTCTGCAGGACACCAGGGGCCGCGGCGCACGTGCTGTCACAGGCCTTGTGGTGACAGGTGGTGGATCAGCTGAGGTCAGGAAAGGCCTGCAGTGAAGGCAGGGGCGGGCCTGAGGCCTGACTGCCCACTCACTGCCTGGCGCTCTGCCTCACGGGCCCCTCTGCAGCCTTTTTGCCAATGAGGACACAGCCCTGCCTTCTGGCATCAGTTCGGCCCTTCTCGGTGTGCCGTGTGCCATGTACGTGGGAATCGTACAGCCCCTCTGCCTCACCCTCCCACCTGTGCCTGGTGGTCAGAAACCCACCCTGTCTCAGGGCACCTGGGTGGCACCGGGGGCACACGTGTCAGCAGATATGTGACCAGGCGCACAAGCGCTGGTGTACATGACCTGCAGTGTGCCTTGAGCTGAGCCGACAGAGCAGGAGGTGCTAAGCCAGGGCAGCTGTGGACCCCACTGCTTCTGGGGAGATGCCTGGCACATGGGGTTGGAGACCTCAGAGGGAGCCTGGCTGTGTGTGTGTGTGTGTGTGTCCTGGCACGGCCCGGGACGCTCAGGTGGAAACTGCTGAAAACCCTCGGTGAACCTGGGACTTCCTGGGGTGGACAGTGCCTGTGAGCCTGCCAAGCTGCCGCATGGAGAGGGGTGGACGGGAGTGGGCGTTGGCCCCGGGCCTTCCTGCCTCACAGGCTGCACACAGACGGACTGGGACAGGCTGGCCTGTCCGTTCCAGCAGGTGGGAGGCCTGGGTGCACAGCTCGGCATTAAGAATCAGTGAGAATTGGCAGGTGGGGCCAAGATACAAAGAAAGAACAGAGCTGTCACTGTCTTTGGAGAAAAACCTTACATTCAAAATGTAGTCTGGCCCAAGCACATCTCCTGCCCACAGACGAAGAGATCCTCTCAGAAAGCAGACGTCTTTCACAAGCTCAGGCCACAGCGAGAGCCAGCCCTGCCCATGTGGGCACTGGCTCCGCCCCAGGGATCGGCTGCGCAGGGACCAAACGTGGTGACACGGAGGAAAGGTTCTGGCCTATGGACAGTCTAGTGGGTCATGCACGCCCACAAACCTTTCGCACTGCCCGCCATGTCCTGCCACCGTGCGTGCTGGGGCCGCAGGCATGAGTGAGGAGGGACGGCCTGCCACCACGGGCCTGGGGGGGTGATGAAAGCAATGGGGGGCAGCACCCCCAACTGGAGTGCATCTGCCAGTGTCCCCCACATCCGACCACCAGGGGGGTGAATTCTGTTCGGGGGCAGACGGGAGGAACACCGAGTGCAATGAGTGCCACCCAGCACCTGAGCTGATGGGCGTCGGGGGTAATGACGGTGCCGGGCTGCCACACGTGCCGGTGACGTCACTTCAGGAGAAGTGTCTCCTCCACAGCAAGGACACAGTTCCTTAGATCTGGCCAGTGCTCCTCAGCCTGTGGGGCTGGATTCCAGAGGAGAAGGTGTGCCAGGCAGGCGGTGCTCCCAGAGCGAGCCCCACCTGGCATAGTTCCTGCGCGGAGTTTTGGTTTTTCAATGAGCTGCAGGGGGGAGGAGGGGAGGGTCCAGTTTGGTGTCTCCTCCTGGAACGCCTCGGAGCGGCGGCCGATGTTTCTTTTCATGTGCTTGGTCCTCCTCCATCTCGGGGCTCCTGCCCACTGAGCCGCGGGAGCCCATGGTTGTGGGGCTTGTTCACCAGACGTCACTGGCCTTAAGTCCCCAGGAAACACTGTATTCTTGTGGCCACTGGGGACATCTGTCACCCCAGAGTGGCCTGTCCATGCTGTGACCAGCCCATGGCCAAACCCCCACTGCTTGGGAAGTTCCCACCGATTCTCGCTGCCAACCTCCCTCCCCCTCTGGGGACAGAAGGTAGAGGCTGCAGCCCCTGAAACGGAAGGGGCCTCTGCTACCACTGGGACAGGCGCCGTGGCATTGGGGGCATTTGCCAGCAGAAGGCACGAACTCCACCTGCTGCCTGAGACCATGGCGCAGGAAGACACACTCACCGTCCTACGACCTGTCCCACTCAGTCCCCCCCTCCCATTACCCTCCCTTTCGGCTCACCAGCTCAGATGGGGCAAGTGGCACCCCTTCCGACGGTCTGCCTCTGCCCAGCGCCTCCCCAACTTCTCAGCAGGCTAGAGCTGCACCAAGCCACCACCCCTCACCTTTATTCCGTGTCCCACATGTCCTGTGCCTGGACCGCAGACCCCGTCAGTAATGACTGCAGCAGAGAGGGCCCGTGTGCTGTCAGACAGCCGTGGACATGAGCTTCCTGGCACGTGTGAGTGCATGTGTGCGAGTGAGCCGGGGCCCAGTGTGGAAACGCACCCCTTGTTTTTCCCCAGTAAATTACTCACACAGCTCCTGCCTCCCTTGGCAGGCGTGGCGGCCCCTCCCCATCTCTGCTTACAGCCAGTTTCAAGGAATGAGGAGCTGTGCCTGGAAGGGCAGCTCGGTGCTCAGGCTGAGCTCGGCCCAGGGCCCAGGGCCCAGGCCCACGTGAGGGCACGTTCAATGACAGGCTCCTTTTCCCTCGAGGACATAAACCAGCAGACATCTGTCAGCGGGAACTAAGGATGACGGTTGGGCCTCACGGGGCCTGTGCCACAGAGAGGAGCCCAGTGCTTGCACTCGGGCAGGAGCACAAAAACGTGGAGGCCCAGGGCAGCTCAGAACTGAAGTCCAGGCCAGAACGTGGATGAACGGAGCCGCGCGCCCAGGACGCCCAGGAACCACGCTCCACCAGCAGATGGAGTTGCGCGCTCACCTGTCCGTCGCCGTGGCGCCCCGGCCATGAGGGGCTGGCACTGGGCTCAGACTGGCTCAGTGTTCGGGAAGTCGTCACGTGGAATCAAAGCTGAGAATTTCCTTCGTGCGCTCACAGGCCTTGTGGCCCTGGCGTAGCACTTGCGGGATGGGAGGCGGTGACTGTCCGTGCTGGGTTTTTGGTCAGAGATGCTCCTGAGTGTTACTGGCAGCTTGAAAAACAGAATTTGTAAACCTTATCCTGTGAGCTAGAGGTGGCGTCTGGGTGCAGTTTTCTTACAGATCAGTTATGAGGATGATTTCAAATGCAGATTACAAGCTAAAAGATACCGGTTTCATTCACTTTCAGTCTAAAAATGACACACGTTGCTTTCTGTTCTGGTGTTCTTCGCAGGGGTACCCCATGTCTCCAGGTGTCAGAGCTCTCTAGTACATGCAGGGGTCTGGCATTCTGCAGTGGGCAACCTTCACCCTTACCCATGTGAGGTCGGAGGGTGGCAGTGCAGGAAGGAGACCCCTCTGACCCGAGTGGGCCTCCAGGCAGCTCCCCGGGCTGCAGAGGGCCCAGGCAGAGGCCGAAGCTGGGCTGCCTGCCCTCCTGTTTCCTCAGTCGCCTCACTTCCCTCTGTGAGCTCTGTTTTGTGAGTCTAGGAACAGGGAGCAGAGACTTCCCGTGTGGGCCATCTGGGAAGAGGGAGGGCCTGACAACAATGGTGTGACTCCCGCCCTCTGGCACCAGCCTTGCAAGGCAGGCTCTGTGCATTTCCTTCCTGAGAAAGAGGAACTTGGGGTGCAGAGGTGGATTCCAGGAAGGGCCCTCTGTGCTTCTCTGTCCCCAGAGACAGGACAGTGGAGGGAAGGCAGCCCGATCCACCTAGGGCTCTTCCTGGTGAGTACCTCCAAGGGCCGGTGCTCGGAGCACGCCCTGCTCTGCCAGCCATCATCTACAAAGCAGCCACATTTTCACCGTCACCTGCGGTGGCCCTCAGCTGAAGGGGGTCGGGGTCAGTGAGGACCCCAGTGGGCTCTTGTTCAGCCTGGCCTTGGGAACAGGCCCGTCCGTCATCACACCCCATCTCGAACTGTCTACACACCTCGGCTCAGAGCCGGCCCCCTCCCCCCCAGGGCACTGCACTGCTACCCGAGCAAGCCCCCCGCCTCCTGGTCCTGCCCGTCTTCCTCCCACCCGAACAGCGTCCGGGCTGCTCACTCCCTGTGCCCCTGCCTTCCACGCTGGGCCTCTGCCAAGCCGCCTCCAGACTCGCTGGCTGGTTTGGCCACCTTCCCCCTTCTCATCACTGCCGCTCCCCAGTTCTTTCGAAGCTGGCACCCACTTGCAGTGCCCTCCCAGTGCCCACAGCGACAGCCCGTCCACGCCCCTGCGTCAGACCAGGCACCAGCAGTGGCCAGCCTGTCCTCCTGCCTCTCCAGGACCGCCCTGGAGCCCACCGTGTGCTCCCGCTCTCAGCCCGGCTCCCCCCGCCCTTGCTCATCCCCATGGACCCCCACTCCTGCCAGGCTGCTGTCTCCCCTCAGCTGGGTGCTGGCTCTGTCTCCGAGCTGGAGCCCCTTCCTGACCTCACTCCACTGGGACCCAGGAACACAGGAAGTGCCAGTGTGCTGACTTGGGGTCTCCCCACAGCAAACAAGCCCAGACTTGCTGTCCTCCCTGCCCCACACCTCCATCTCCACGGGGAGGCCGAGCCCTCCTCCTTGGGGTCCTGTCCTAGTGAGGCCCGTGGTTGCTTCCTCTGCAGTGTGCTCTTCAGCGAGCTGGGACTGCACGTCAGCCTTGGCCCTTGGGGTGGGGGCACACCTGGCCTGTGCCAGCCGCCGCACTGCTGAGCCCGACCATCTGCTCGGGCGGGATGTGGCCCTGGGCCGGGGAGCGGCTGCAGGCGTCCTGCACGCTGAGGCTGGCCTGCTGTGTCAGGCGCTGGGCATCTGGCAGGGGAAGGAGAGGGAGGCGGCCCCTCGGGCCAGGGCCTCCCACATGCCTGGGGTTGTCCAAGACGGTTCCAGTTATTCTTTGACTGTTTCTCCTATAAGATGATTCGTGAATGATCTCTCGTTTTGAGGGGTTTTGTTTGTTTTATTTCCTAACCCCACTCAAAGAGAAGAAAACCTCCATACTGTAAGGACTGGGCTGGCCTTGGCAGCGCCCGCTCCTTTCCCGCTCCAGGCGTGGCTGGGGTGGAACAGGCTTGACCAGTCTAGTGCAAATGGGATGGAGAGGCCTTTACAGCTTTGGGCAGGTGGTTCCAGGCCTGTGGGCCAGCAGTGGACGGGAGGGAGGAGAGCAGGCAGGAGGCCAGCCCGGTGGAAGCAGGGAGAGCAGCTCACGTCAGGAGGGTGCTGGGCCCCGGCCCCGTCTGCGCGCAGCAGACTCCCCGACCGGTTGGCGGGCGGTTGTTCGGTCGGTTGATCGGTCAGTCAGGCGAGTTTCCCCGTGCTTCAGCCCCCATGCATCAGCCACTGCTCCTCACTGTGGGTCTCTTCTCCCCTCCTCCAAGCTGGCTGCATGCACATCACATAGAGGGCGACCTTGGAGAGGCTAGAGGTCACAGGTGTTTTCATACAGGAAAACCTGAGAGGACCCCAACTCAGGCAACACCCCCGATGACTGAGGCTGGCTTGGCCTCCTGGTTTGGAGGGGTTTCTTCTTTGTGAGGGGGTGGGGAAGCACACAGACTTCCCTGCTTATGGGCGATGGGGGTTGTAAGAACCCTGAAACGGAACAGAGCTGTGGTCATTTCCTCCACAGGCTGGAGGGGGCCCCTCATGGACCCCAGCGGCCTTACCCTTTGGAGGAAAATAAGGCCAGAGTTTCATGTCAGAAAAGCTAGAGTCCCATTTGTGTCATTTGTTGCCGTGCACTGCCATCCGGGCCTCTGTGGTGGTGGGGAAGGGGGGCGCGGTGGTGACCTCAGGCCAGTCTGTCAGAAGGGTGTGGGAATCCAGCAGCCCCTCCAACAGGGCAGGGCAGACCTGGTGAGTGCCTGCGGGGGTCTGAGAGGCCAGTGGGCGCACACGTGCTGGTCTGTCTGTCCGTGCGTCCGCCAGAGCCTGCTCTCCTGGCTCCTCACCTGGGCCTGTGTGTCGTCCGCTGGGTGACAGTCATTCATCACAAACGCTCTTCTGCATAA
Organism: Rhinolophus sinicus; assembly: GCF_057876585.1. Lineage (NCBI taxonomy): Eukaryota > Metazoa > Chordata > Mammalia > Chiroptera > Rhinolophidae > Rhinolophus > Rhinolophus sinicus. The sequence goes on from NC_142505.1 coordinate 111,393,680, forward strand.
AGGAGAAGTGGCCCTCCAGGTTGCCCTCCTCAGGAGGATGCTCCCAAGCCCAGGAAGGCACTCGGCGCCTGGTCAGCTGTGCTCCCTCGGCCGTGCTCCCTCGGCCGCAGGTCGGAGGCTCTGAGGCTGGCTTCTCTGCACCCCGCCAGCACTGCAGAGCTGTCTGCTCCAGGCGTGGCATGTGCAAGTGGGCGAAGCCGGAGGGAGGAGTGCCCAAGGGGTCTGACTGCAGACCCCTGAGCCCCGGTGGTGAACGCAGAGCGAGCCCAGCACTGGTGGCAGTGCCCCCCGGGGCTGCTGTCATGCTGGCTGGGAGATGCGTGGAGACGTGCCCAGGTCAGGTGATTCCTGCTCTGTGCTGGGCCCTGAGCAGGTCTTTTTTGTCTCTGGTTTCTTCCTTGTGGGTGCCTGCAGGCCCCTGGAGTGTGCCATCTCATGAGGAGTCTCCCATCAGACAGCCGGAGACCCAGAAGCAGCACAGGCCTGGGCAGGTGCCGGGCCCACTGCCTCGTCCCACGCTGCAGCGCCAGTGGTAACCAGTGAGCCAGTATGCGGGGCAGAAAGGGCCCTGTGGCCCTGGGTTAGAGTGGAGGCCTGCTGAGGGGAGCCAGGCCACAGGAAGGATGAGCTGGCCAGACAGCTGGCAGCACAGGCCACGCCTCTGCCCACCCCAGCAGCAGGTGGCACCGGTATACACGCTGCAGCCCTGTCTTCACAGGGGTGGGGGTGCCAACTGGCAGCTGCCAGCAGGCCTGGGTGATGCAGGGAAACAGACAGTGACAGGTGCTCTGTGCCTGGAGAGAGCGGGGCCTAGGTGTGATGTCACAGGGCCCCACTGCAACAGGGTGGGTGAAAACGACCCGTCCTGAATAGCTTTCTTACTTCAAGAAAGCAGCTCCAATTCTGTCACTGCCTGGAGCCCTGGCCACACTCATCCTGCCCCACAGGAGGGCACTTTGAAAGGAACTCCATGAGAACAGGCTGCTCCTATGAAGACCATGTCCTGTGGACCACAGACAACCCAGTCAGTGCCAATGAACTGGTCACAACAATGCCACGCCTGGAGGGTCTCCTCCATTTCCTGGCGTCTCCACGGGGTTAAGAGTTCAGACTCTTGAAACAATAAGATACTAGAAGAAAGCATAGGTACTACACTTAAGGACCTCAGCCTTAGAGAGGATATTATGAATTTGACCTCAAAGGCAAGTGAAGTAAAAGAAAAAAAATCAATGAATGGGACCATAGCAAACTGAAAAGCTTCTCCACAGCAAAAGAAACCATCGACAAAACAAAGAGGCAAACAAACGAATGGGAGAAGATATTTGCAAACAACACCTCCGACAGGGGCTAATATCCAAAGTATATAAAGAACTCATACAACTCAACAACAAAAAGCAAATAACCCAGTTAAAAAATGGGCAGAGAACTTGAACAAACACTTCTCCCAAGACATGCAGATGGCCAACAGATATATGAAAAAATTCTCAACATCACTAATCATCAGAGAAATGCAAATGAAATCCACAATGAGATATCACCTCACCCCAGTCAGAATGGCTATCATCAACAAGACAAATAGTAACAAGTGTTGGAGAGGCTGTGGAGAAAAAGGAACCCTCATACACTGTTGGTGGGAATGCAGACTGGTGCAGCCGCTATGGAAGGCGGTGTGGAGGTTCCTCAAAAAATTACGAATAGAATTACCATATGACCCAGCAATCCCTCTCCTGGGTATCTACCCAAAAATCTGAAAACATTTATCTGTAAAGATATATGTACCCCTATGTTCAGTGAAGCATTATTTACAATGGCCAGGACATGGAAATGACCAAAGTGTCCTTTAAGAGAGGATTAGATAAAGAAGATGTACTATATATACACGACGGAATACTACTCGGTCATAAGAAAGGTGAAATACTGCCATTTGCGACAACATGGATGGATCTTGGGATTATTATGCTAAGTGAAATAAGTCAGACAGAAAAAGTCGAGAACCATGTGACCTCACTGATATGTGGGATATAAAACTGAAAGCAACAAAGGAACAAGACAAACACACAAACAAGCAAAACTCATAGACACAGACAACAGTTTAGTGGTTACCAGAGGGTAAGGGGGGAAGTGGGTGGTAGACGAGGGTAAAGGGGGTCAAATATAAGGTGATAGAAGGAGAACTGACTCTGGGTGGTGAACACACAACGTGATATGTAGATGATGTATTATAGAAATGTCCACTTGAAACCTATATAATTTTGTTAACTAATGTCACCCCAGTAAATTTAATAAAACTTAAAAAGGAAAAAACATTAAAAAAAAGAAAAAAAAAGAGTTCGGGCTCTGGAGCCAGACTCTGGGACAGACAAGCCCCCAGACTCACGGCTTTGGTGAGGCAGGTAACTTACTGCCTCAGTTTCCCCAGGTTAGGACAATCTTCATGAGACTGTTGGGAGGATTCAGTAAATGCAGCATGCAGAGCACAGAGGGTGGCCTGGCCAGTCCCTGGTGTTGGGACAATGAGGTCCTTCCCAGACCTTCCACGCAGAGGAGACTGTGGTGTGAACTTGATCTAAGGGTCCTATGAATGAACACAGAGGAAGAAGAGGAAACCAGGGCAAGGAGGGGTGAGGATACAAGCCCTGGTACAGCCAAGTGTAAGATCTCACGGGGAGAGGACGCCCTCTGGAGAAGGCACACGCTGAGTACCCCACTGTCAGACCCCAGAGGCTTCGCTTCCAGTCTGCAGTTGGCTCGGCTCGGGTCACTACACTACAGGGACCGTCCTGATGTTGCACTCAGCTGGACCATAAGTGCAGCCCTCACCCAAATTCACAGCTGTCACCAGAATGGGGAGTGGGCGAGGGAACGAGCTCGGGCCTCAGTCCTTTCCACTTCCTAACGTACGACATTTGGGACTCCTCTCCACAACGGACGCTCTGCAGCCTCTTGTCTTCACTGGTTGCTGGCAAGGGCCACACACCTGCAGGCTGGCTGTTAGCAGTACTCTGAGGCCAGCCTTGGAGTCTTTCTTCCTATGCCTTTCTAGAAAGAGCCCCAAATGGCATAAACCAGCCTGGCACAAGTGCATGTCTATAGGCAACTCAAATGAACTTCGCTAAAACCCAGAACTAAAGGAAATTATGATCTCCATGGAAACAGGAGGCCAGGAATGGTCAGAGCAGCAGCCAGAACGGGAGTAACGGCTGAGGTGACACAGGCGCAGGGGTCCCGCCACCCGGGAATCCTGGTGTGCATGTGTGTGCGCACACAAGTGTGAGAAGGTACACAGAGAGCCAGCAGAAATGAGAAACCAGCAAGGAGCCATGCTTCCCTAGGGAGCTGCATGAGCGACTCTAACCTCACCTTGTGCGTGCGTCCTGGCCTTTGTCATCAGGAAGCTCTGTCCCCATATTCAGGGCCCGACAGAGCGCGCCTGCCACTGTTACACGCAGAGGCCCGTCTCACTGCTGTGTTTGCACACGCTGGTCCCCTTCCTTGCTTCCCCAACTGCTCAGCCAGGACTGATTCAGCCGTGAGTTTCCTTTCGGCGTCAGCACCTGGGGCCCCTCCCTGACTGCTGTCTCCACAGCCTGGACAGGCAGCCAGGTGAGCAGTGTCCCTCTCTTTCCCACCTCCTGAGAGCTTGCAGGGGTCTTTTCTGGGTTTGTGGCCTGCAGCTGGGCTGGCTCTGTCTGGGAAGAGATGCAGTGAGGTGAGTAGAAGGGAGGGCAAAGGGTGTGAGAGCCTCCTGGGGACCCGACAGATAGCGGTGGCCCTGTGACACATCCGAGACCTGGATGTGGGCACAGGAGGTGAGGCGGACAGGGGTCCTATTGACCTGCTGTGCACGCTGAGACTCACCCTGAGATGAATGTTCTGGAACAATCAAAATGCTTTGAAAAGGACTCCTGAGTGTTTATTTCCTTTGTAATAATGGGCAGAAGCTTTAGCTACAATTAACATCCAGCTGGTAGGAGCCAGCCACTCTGGAAAGGCTGCTGCTTTCATAGGTCTTTCAGTGTAGAGAGCTTACTACACAGATTCCTGTCACAAAAGCCATGCCTTCCTGGGGGGTGATAAGAAATGGTTCATCTAGAGATGGGCTGTTTGGATTTGTGTAGCCGTTTGCTTTTTACGGTTCTAAGTTGCAGAGTGGTGACAGTGAGCCCAGCAACCTGGCTCAGACGTGTAAACAAAGGGCTGCCTCTCTCCATGGAAGGGAGCGGCATGTTTGCTGGCTCAGGAAGGGCTGTGGGGCACTGAGACCGGCAGCTGGGCCTGGCCCATGGGCAGCAGGGCGCCTTTCCCTGAAGAAGACTGGACACGTGTCCTGTTGTTCATGGGACACTCATTACTTGGACTTTTTTGTTCCCTGAGTAACTCAGTTTGAAGCTACTGCTCAATCCAGGTACAGCAGACCCGGAAAAAAACAAACAAAAAGAGGCTCCCTCAGAAATTCAAGGGCTGGGCTGCAAATAGCTCAGGTCTCCATTTCAGACTCTGGGCAGGCCTGGCACCCCATGTGGGCTCCCCACCTACCCTGGTGTGCTCTTACCACAGATCCTATCACCACCCCGGTTCTTTCCGGTTCTTTCCGGGAGGTGGCGGGGAGAAGCCAGCTAGTTATTTTTACTTGTAACAGTTGCTTCCTCAGTTTGCTGGGCTCTAATCAAAACCCGGAAGCTTCTGGGCACACTCTGCTGGCATGTGTGGGAGGAAAGGGACCCAAGGTGGGCCTGCTGGGGACGCACAGCACACCCAACCCTGTGCCACTCGAAGGTGTTCTGTTTGCACGTGGAGGCTCCCCGGGGACTAAACTCGGCTCCTCAGCAGCATCGCATTTTGGCAACTTGAATGACAGGGAAGACTGACTTTGTCCTCTCTCCTCTCCGACGCCGCAGCGGTGTTTGGGGGTCCTCGGCCCGGGAGACCCCACGGACAGAGGCAGCCTGATGCTGCCGAGCCATGCAAAGTGGCTCTAGCCTTCGAGAGCGTAGGAGCCAGCAGCCAGCAAGGGAAGCGCTAGGAAGCACTGTTTAAGCAAGAAGGAGAGTGGTTCTGTCATGCGCACTCACATAGCAGCCCTCTGGGACGTGACTCCCCTCCACCCCCAAAGACAGCCCTGGGATGGGTCCTTAAAGCCAGGTAGCAGTTTTGGGTCAGGATTCCAAATGACATTCTAGGGGCTGCGAGATGGAGACCCCCCCCACACACACACACAAAAGCAGCATGTCCTTCTTCCTGGCCCATTTCCCCTGCTGGGATCTTTGCAAATGTGTTATTTTTTCATTATATAATAGATACAGTTTGAACACTGTAACGGAAAACCCCATGTGCACCCATGTTAGGCGGATGGATGCACTTACCTTTCTGTCATCAACCTACCAGGGGCTTTAGAGTTACAGGGACATCAAGTCAGTGTTGACATTTCCATTCTGTCCCCAAGCTGTGTTCCTCTGTCCTCAGGGTATTTCCATACCCACTGGAGAGGCAGGATGATGCGGGCACCCTAGCCAAACACCCTTCTGCTGTGTGTGGCCCTGACCTCAGGGCTTCCCCACTCAGCCCAGCTTCCTAGCTGTGACATGGCACAGTATGCACCCACAAAGTATAACCAGGATTTTTAAAAGCCAGTTATCTTTGGAGGCCTTCACCACTTAGGAAGATACGAGAGGTTCTGGCTTGGAGAGCTGGACCCTACAGCAGTTCCTTAAGCAGTGGCCATGGAGCGAGGACCATGCCCTGGTTGTAACTGCTAGTGCCTCTTCACTCTCAGCGGCGCCGAGGTGGGACCCAGTGAGGACGAGAGAGGCTCTGGTCACCATGATGCAGGAGCAGGCTGGCAACAGGGTCAGAGCCGTTTATGCATAGTCTTGGATTTGCAGAGGCTGCAAAGGAAGTTTCTCGCTGCTTTCCTGAGTGCTGGGCTGTGCTAGATGTTCAGATAGGGGAAAGGAGGCGTCTGCTGCTCAGTTAAGATAAGGAGCTGGTTATTTGAAGGGGAATGGAGCTCTCAAGGGAGTCCATCTTCAGTGGTAAGGGGGAGACCTGAGGAATGAACGCTGTCTGGACTTCAAATACAAAAATCCCCGCGGGGTTCCGCACATCGGAGCACTGCAAAGACCGGTTAGATGAACACCCAGACGAAGAGCCGGAGCTGAGTGCAGTGTCTGACAGTGAGTCGGTGTTGGGTGTCTTGTTGCAAGTAATAGGCGTTCAGCAGCGGGAGCACTGCCTTCCTCTCAGGTCTCAAGGAGCCTTCCTTGCCCAGGGGGTTACATTTTTATCAAGTGGCCAAGAGTTAACAACAGACTTGATACCTCCATTCACACGGAGTTGCAGAACTCACTAAAAATGTTGTGATCATGAAAGGGGATGAAAACTATAACCACGGTGACCCAGGAGGACGCAGTCAGCCCCACAGGACACTTACAGAAGCAGCGCTGCTGCTGGCCTCCTACACAGGCAGCGGATCTCAGCTGCCCCTCCACAGGTTAATGACCGCAGGGCAGCGGCCTGGCCCTGGCTGGCCGCCAGGCTCAGCGCGGCCACAGCGCCCCTCAGCCCCCAAGGGGACAGTGCCCTGCACAGGGGACAGCCCCCCCATCCCACAAGGGGACAGTGCCGCGCAGCGGCCCCCGCCCCAAAGGGAAGCACTCCGCACGGGGGACAGTGCCCCCACCCCGAGGGGACAGCGCCAGGGCCGGGCCGAAGGACCCGAGAGTCCGAGCGGAGCGCCCGCCGGACGGGGACGCCGCAGCCGCGGGCTGGCTCTCCGCGCTGGCCGAGACCTGGAGTGTGCCCGGCCCACCCCGACTCCCCGTTGGGCGCCCACTCACCGGCTCGCTGGGCCACAGGCGGCGCAGTCGCCGTGGGGTGGGCAGCTCGGGGCTCGGAGGACGCGGCGGGGCTCACGGCGCGCACGCCGCGCGGGGCCTGTGTACACACGTGACCGTCGCCGGCCCCGCCCATGGACCGCCCGCCCGCCCGCCCAGCAGCCGCCACCGCCGGCCCCGCCCCTTGGCGTGGCCCCGCCCCCAGGCCGCCCCGCCCCTGGCGCGCGGGCTCGTGGGGTGCTGGCCAGGGTGGCCGGCGACCTTGAGTGACCTGGGGTCAGCCGTGTGCAGGACACAAGTCCGCGGCTCTTCCGGTGCCCAATTGTGCCCCCTCCAAAGCGCTGGTGCCATTTGTGCTGAGTCAGAGCGCGCTCTAATCTGCTTGGGACAGACCCCTCCACCCTCGGGAGGCTGTAATCAAGTCCTTCCTGGAGCACCTGCCCCTCTTCCCCAAAGTGTGCTTGCTGTTTCCGAATTCACCCTTTACTCCCTGGTTTCAGGAATTCTTTGTAAACGGCGCTGACCGCCAGAAACCATTTAAAGAGACAGGGCATTGTTTGCGCCTAATTAACTTCGTAGCTGCTGTTACAACTAAATGTTGGGCATGTTTAACCTTTGGCAGACAGCACATTCAGCATCTAAGACCATTCGTTCTGAACATCCAAGTGTGCGGGTTGCAGAATTTAATGCACGTTTACTCCGTGGCCAGGGGTTGGATGGAACAGGAATAATAATAGCAGCCGAGTCTGGCGGGGGCTCCCTGCTTGGAGCCCCCCACCTTGAGAGGACGGCTTCCTGACCAGGACTGGAGAGGGAACGGGGCTCAGCTGCGGCTGAAGGGCAGGGCAGGGTCTCACTCTCCTTCCGGGTCGTCCCTAGGTCCCGTGGCCTCCCCCACTCCAGTGGCCCTGTGACCTTAACTTGCTCTTCCGCCTCATGCCAGTCTTTGTAGCAGTGGACGTCCGGCAGTGGGCCGCTTTGGCCCCAAGGCCGAGGCCAGTCACAGCCAGCTAGCACTGGTACCTCACAGCTAGACTTCTGTTCTAGGCCCTCAGAAAAACCTTTCAAGCTGTATTCTCCCATATTTCATCAAACGTAGGATGCCATTCATGCAACACACACCATTGTTTTATGGACTGCTAAAAAGGAAACAGTCTGCCAATTAAGTTCTGACACTGTCAATTATAAGCTGCACCCTGAATTTAGAGATGTTAGAATGAGAGAAATGTGTTAGCACCGATGAAATACAGTGTTCTTTTCATTTTCAATTTTATTGAGCCTCGGAAACTTTGAGCAACTTGCCCCAGGTCACAGAGCAAGTCACAGAGGGGACTTGAACCAGGTGGTCTTTGGCTTTGTCAATCAGGGTTGGGCACTTTGGGTTCTCCTCACAATGCCTGGAGAAGTATTGTTCCTCCTTTGTGTGCATGGCCGCAGACCCTAGACTTCCTGGTCAGTCTCTGGAATGCCAGGCTGGCTGAGCTTTGCCCACAGGGTGTTCTGTGGCCGAGCTTGTAACAGGCAGGGCCCTGCCTTTGGCCCCATCGAAGGCACTTCGCCCGCAGGTTGTCCCAACCGCCTTATCTGCAGAGAAGGAAGGATTTCCTCTTCGAGCAGGCAGACAGGTTCACGGCCAGTGGCGGGTCTGTGTGTCTGGAGATCTTTCAGATGAGCCGAGATCATCTTATGGCCAAGACGTAATATGCTCCGGGGGCTGCAGCTGTGTACCTTGTTGCTAGCCGCTCCCCAGCGGCTCAGGCCAGCGCCTGTGCTGCGCCCAGTGACTGTGGGACCGTGGCACCACCCTGGGCACACGTGGACTGGGCTGTAGGAGGCGCGTGAAGCTGGACCTGACTCTGAAGTTTCCAATGGCACCATAGTCCTGTGTCAGTTTTCGAAGAGCACATGGAGCTGGCATCAGCTGCCTTGCTGGTGACTGAGGAGGTGCTCTGATTGTGTGCCCCCCTCTGCAGTAGTAGGGAGACTCCAGCTCGACACTCTGTTCAGGTGACACAGATGCCACTGCATGGGTTATAGAGACGTCTCAGTCACTGTGCTCGGTCTTGAGGCTTGGCAACGCTTCCTGTTTGTTCTGGACGGCACTTGATAAGATCGGCTACATTCCACACCACGGGGACACTGCACTGCTGGTCTGGAACTTGAGAGTGGCCAGCTCACCACAGTCTGTCTGCAGCTGGCCTTGCTCTGGGGACTGCAGGGTGACATGGGGGTTGCAGCTGCCCTGGCTGAAACGGCTGGCTGTGTTCTTCTGTAGGTGCACCTTTCAGTCATGCCACGTGTCCAGGGTGAATCTGACCTGTGTGACATGTGCACCGGGACAAGGAGTGTGTGAAGTTGATGTACCAGTTCTTGTGAGTGTGCTTTATAATAAGGAGAGACGTTTTGACCTCTGTGCGGCTGCATTATTACTTAGTGTTGCACAGGGTCCCAGTAAGGCATAGTGAACTTGAATAAGAATTTGGAGGGCTTGCTATGGGACGGAGGCCTGCCCTAGAGGCCAGTCGGGTACCTGGGAAGCGTGGGGCCATGTCTCGGTGGTCAGTTCAGGGCCATGGTTCCTGCGTGATCCTGACCGGTCGGCTGCCTCACTGCCCACCCTCTGCACGATCCCTACTTCTTCCCAAATTCCATCCTGTGTGGCTTCTGTCGGCACCTCTTCCATGCCCTGTGGAAGCAGGTCTTCCTGTGAGTTGCCTGGGAAGCACCCAAGACGGTTTCCGACTGTGTGTCGAGCATTCTGGCCTAATGATGATACCCATGAGAGTTGCCTTTGGTGTGCAGAGCCCGGCACACAGCCCCTCACGGATGCACAGTGTGGCTAGGCCGCCGCGGGAATCTGCTGAGTGTCACCCCTCCTCGGCCCTGCTGTGTCTTCTGGTGGGCGTGAGCCGGGTGTGTCTTAAGCACCTGCTCTGACCTGGCCAGGGCGAGACAGGCAGGTGAGCAGCGGCTCTGATTCTCCCGGGGGGGCCGGGGGGTGCAGGGCAGCACAGACACTGAGAGTGAGCATGGGCATGTGGGTGGGAGTGTCCTGGGCTGTGGACCTGCCCAGACGAGGGCCATCAGAAAAACCACAGCAGACCCCAAGCCACGGCTGCAGCGATGCCCAGAGCCCCAGGCCCTGAAGACCTCGCGCAGCCCTCTCCGGCCTGAGGTTGCCAGCACGCCACACGCCCAGCAGCCCTGCATGGCTTCATGGTCCGCGACAACCGGCGGCAGCTGGAGGGCGGGGGCAGGAGGCTTTCGGCTCACAGGTGCCGTACACTCGGCCTGCCCCCTGCCCACCATGACCATCTCCTTGACTTCTGGTCTGTATGTGCCACTTCCCAGCAGGCCATGACCTGGGATAGTGTTAAAGAGAGGCTGGCAGCCTGTCCTTGAGGCCAAGTCAGGGGGCTGCAGCAAGCGTTCTGTCCCTGTGAGCGTGCTCTGTGGGGAGGGGGCAGCTCTCCGCTCGGACCCGGGGCCCCTCTAGATTCCAAGTGCTCTGCACTTGCAGGCTGTCCTGCCAGCCTCGCTCAGCTCACACTCCAAGTCCTGCAGAGCCCGCCTTCACCTCCTGCCCCGGCTGTCCCCATAGCCACTCATGATTCCAGCCAGGACTGAGGAAGAGAGGGGCAGCACATCGTTTATGGGGGTGCTCGGGATGCGAGTAACAACACACTGGGGCTTGGTGCAGGTTGCCTGCGTGTGTGCACGGACAGGAGCCTGGGGCCTCACAGGCCATGTGCCGGCATCGGTGGAACCCCGCAGCTGTGCGCCTGTCAGCAGGCGTGGGGGTGCACAGCTTTTCCCTTTTCTTGCTTTATTGCACGGCCAGGACAGGCAGCATGATGCTGACCTGCTGGCCGGCCGTGGTGGGAGTGGGTCTGCCGCCTGGTTGCTGACCTTGGGGGGAAGGGGGTCTTATATATGTCATCTGTCAAGTTGAGGAAGCTCCCCTCTTTTAGTTTCCTGAGAATTTATATCATGAATGGATGTTGAATTTTGTCAAAAGCCTTTTCTACAATTGATATGATCAGGTGATATTTCTTCTTTAGCCTGGTGGATTATATGGATTGATTCTGGAATATTGAACCAGTCTTGCATCTTGGAGTCAACTCCACGTGGTCCTGGTGTATCATCCTATTTCTATGTTGCTGAGTAGGATTTTTGCACTTATATTCATGAGGGATTGTGGACTGTTTTTCTTTTTCTGCACTGTTTTTGGTTTTGATATCAGCATGTAATACTGGCCTCAAAGTGAATTGGGATGTGAGCCCTCTACTTCCATTTTCTTCAAGAGATTGTATAGAGTTGGTGTGGATTCTTCCTTAAGAGTTTAGTAGAATTCCAGTGAAGCCACTGGACTCGGACATGAGGTTTTCGAATCGGAGACATTGGGGCCAACTCTTGCCAAGGCCCCACGACTTCAGGGTCAGCAAGGCCCACTTGGCAGAGACACCAGAGCCCAGCTACTCTGGAGGGGCTGGCGAGCGGCCATGCAAATGCCTTCAGCAGGATTTTGCTTTCCTCCCTCTTGCTTGTGGCCAACAGCGGACATTGCTCACCTGGCACTCGGGCTGGGGCTTCACCCCTGCTCCCAGGTCCCACCTGGAAGCTCTTTGCCTCCAAGCAGGGGTGTCCCTGGCGGCAGGGCTGAGTGGGAGGGGAGTGGTGTGTGCAGGCACTGAGCTGGCTCTGAGCAGCTGTGTGTATCCAGACAGCGCTCCAAACCCCAGCCTGCTGGGGGTTTCCCCAGTGCCAGGTTCCCCAGGAGGCGGCATGCCCAGGAAATTGGGCGTGCTGATCAACCAAGCATTCTGGTTCAGAATGTCTACTTAGGATGTAGTTGTTCTTTCCTTAACAATCCACGTGATCGTGGGTGCCTGATGCCCTGGATTTGAAAACAAATTCTTATTGCCTCTTGGAAGTTTTGGTGGCAATTCTGTGCTTCCAGAACTCCAGCCTGGCAGGGTTGCTCAACACCCCACCCCCGTGTCCCCAGCCGCCCCGGCTTCTCCTCTGCCTCACGTTGGCCTCTGTGCCCCTCCACAGGACTTGGGTCTTGCTTCCCCTCTGCCTGGACCACCTGTCTCCCACATGTCCAAGAGCTGTGTGCACTCCCTCACTGCCAGGTCTCTACTCAGGTGTCACCTTCCTGGTGCCGTTTTCCTTGACCTCCACCCTCCCACAACCATTTTAAGTTACCAAACCTGAATAAACCTACTCTCTGTCTCTCCTACCTAGTTTTTCTCAATATCGTATGAGAAAATGTCATCTTGCCGTGGGCAGGTATCTTATAGTCTATTTGGGCTGCTATAACAGAGCACCACAGACTGGGTGGCTTGTAAGCAACGGACATTTCCTCCTCTCCGTTCTGGAGGCTGGAAGTCCAGCATCAACACGCCAGCAGATCCCATGTATGGTGAGGGCCACTCCTCACTGTGTCCTCCCATGGCAGAAGGGGCTTCGTCTTACACGGGCACTAATCCCACTCACGAGGGCCCCACCCCGACACCATCACATGGGGGGCTAGTGCTTAGCATGTGACTGTGGGGACAGAACACTGTCTGTGGCAGCAGCATGTTCGTTCTGTCCCCCACAGTATGCTAGCACTTAGGGCAATCTGGCGTGAAGAAGGTGCAGAACAGGTATTTGTGGAATGCATACAGGTCCCTGTCGTCTACCCGCTCTTTCTGACCAGGGGCTGCTGCTGAGCTGACTTGCCTGTGGGGAGTGGGGTGGGGTTCTGGGGTCTCTCAGTTCTCTCGGGGCCGACCCAGCTGCTGCCTCCAGGTTCACATGGTAGGTAGGCCCCTGGGTCACACCCTCCCACTCCACCAGCTGGACCTTGTCCTCAAAGGTGCTTGGGGTCGTACCAGGTACCATTCCTCTTGGAGCCCTGGTGCTGAATCACAGGGGTGCAGTGAGCGGCTAGTGCCTTGGCAGATGGCCTGGGGAACGGAGCATGTCCTGCAGGCTGGGCTCAGGGCTGAGAAAGGCCTAGGAGGGAACCCTGGCTCAGGAGTAGGCAGACCTGGCGTACTTCACACCCTCTCTGAGCCTCAGTTTCTTCGTGTGGAAGGGAGCATGAGTGACAGCCCGCTCTGTCTCTGCGTGTCATGTCCTCAGCCAGCATCTCTGTGCCTGTCTACCCTGCTGCCAGGCCATCTGTCTCCCCCTCTCCTGTCTCCAAAAGCAGCCCATTGAGTCACCAGAAGACGACAATGGATGAAAGAGGCTGATGAGGGGGCCCTTGGGTCAGAGGACTGACCATGGAAAGGCATTAGAAAGTCAGCACGCAAATCCTCTGGGACTCCAGAGATCCAGAACTGAGTTCATCCCATGAAACTGGCAACTTGGAAACTTTTTCTTTTTTTTTTTTAACATTTCCATATCTGTAAAGTGGGGACACTGATGCCAGCATCACCGAGATTAAACAAGGAGGCACAGGTGAGCTTGCCTAGCACAGGGGCCGCTGTAGGGGGCAGGCGCCCACCCTGCTCTGCCTCCCTTGCATCCCTCCCGCTCTGGTCCAGCCCTGTGTGTAGATCCCTGTGGGTGGCGGGGAAATGACCAAGAGCAAAAGCACAAAAGGATGCAGCCTTGCCTCTGGGACCTCAGAGGTCCTTATCAGGCTGGGAAGCTGGGACACCCACACCCCAAGCAGGCCGTGCACAGTGGGTGAGGGAAGAAAGGGCTTCTAGAGCACACCTCAGCAGCCTGAGTACAGGGTGTCTGGAGCACCTGGCCTTCCCCAGAGATGCGGGTGAGACAGGCCTGGTCAGGCCCCTGGAACCAGCCCCACCTCCAGAGCCTACTGTGGGCCCTTGGGGGTGCTGCAGGAGTGTGGTTTTTTTCTTTGGATAATAAAATTGATCTGCAGTCTTGCTTTAGCGGGAACACAATCTCTCAAAGAGGTTTAAGGTGCATTGTCCAGGACACAGCTGTGTGACTCACTCACTGACTCCCTGGCCTTTACTGAGCAGCCGCTTCTTGCTGGACGTCAGTGCAGTGGTGAGCTGACACCCCCCCTGCGTCCTTGTGGAGCTCACATATGGGGGGACTGGACATTACTGAGAAGGGGGGGTCGCTGCTCTGGGGAGTGCAGGGGTGCCATGGTATTGGGAGGGTGCTCAGTAGGTGAAGAAGAGGGGTCCCTGAAGCTAAGGATGACGGATATCTGAAGTGAGGAGGACAACTTGTGAGCGCTGCAGGCAAAGGCCCTGGGGGGACACAGGAGGCCAGGTTCAGGGAACCTAGGGTCCTTTGCTGCAGGTGGTGGAGAGGTGGGAATGGAGATGGCGCGCGGGGCCCAAACCTCACCGTCAGACGTGGGTCTGTGGTTTGCGCAGAGAAATGGGGAGCAGCTGGGGGCACTGCACCAGCTGGTTTTCCTGCCTCCCGTGTGGGGAGCTGCCAGGGAGCCTGGCGCCATGGCTCTCGGCGAGGAAAATCGGAAGCAGGGCCTGACGACAGGTGGACCCCTGGACGTGGGCTGTGTCTGCAACTTCGAGGCCGAGCTGTGGACTTAGAAGTTGCCCTGAGCCTCCGATCCGTCTTCTGAACAACCTTGTGAATAGGGAACCCGGCAGGGTGGGTGTTAGTCCGTGCCCATCACCCGCTGCCGCGTCTCCTCACCCCGGACTACATGGCACGGGGGCTTCCAGTGCAGACCCTGGTTGGGTCTAGGGTCCTGCGCCCAAGTGTAGCTGTCGGGCCCCGCCCACCGCCGGAGCCACGCCCAGCCTGGAGTCACGCCCACCTCCCCGCTCTCCACACGCGGAGCGCGGGCGCGCTTGCGTCACCGTCCAGCCGGCTGGATCTGGTTCCAGCCGCGCTGGGCTAAGCCGACATGCGCAGTTAGTGGGGGTTGAGGGGTACGGGCCTGGGCAGATTCGACAGCCGGGGACGCGGAGGTCAGTGCGCCGAGCCCCGGAGCGGGGCCCGTGGGGCGGGCGGGTATCCGTCCTGCACGTGCGCGTGGGGGGCAGGCCTGTTCCCGGAGGGGCTGCGGGAGTCCCGGCGCGTGCGAGCGCCCTGCGTCTGCCTCCACCCTGGAGACCCCAGACTCGGGCCCCAGGGCGTCACCGTGAGGGCGTGGCGCCCCTCCCCCACTGGGTTGGGCTCCACTGTCGTCTTGGGGCCCCGGCCCGGCGCCCCGCATTATCCCTGTTTCCTGATCCCCGTTTACAGGCGAAAGAGGGGACTCTGAGCTGAGCTCCAAGCCTCGGAGCCCTGCATGGGGAGGAGGAGCCCTGCCCAGGGAATCTGGGGTGATCCCCCGGCCTTGGGTGCCCGCAGACCCACGGGCTGCTGCTCCAGGCCGGAGCTGTGTGCGCCCGTGAGGTCCAGAGCCCTGGGTTCTAGTCTCAGCTCCAGGCCGTGTGACCCCAGACAAGCTCCCTTGGCTCTCTGGCCCCATCTTCTAATCTATAAAACCCGGGAGTGGTCTCAACTACCATGTTTCCCCAAAAATAAAACCTAGCTGAACAATCAGCTCTAACGTGACTTTTTTGGAGCAAAAATTAATATAAGACCCCGTCTTATTTTACTATGAGACCTGGTCTTATATAATTGATGTAATATAATACAATACAATACCGGGTCTTAAAATACTAAGTTTTGCTCCAAAAGACGCCTTAGAGTTGATTGTCTGGCTAGGTCTTATTTTTGGGAAAACACCATAGGTCTTTAACCTCCCCTTTTCCCCTCAGACTAGCCTGTGGTCTGTTTGTGACCAATGTTCAGGGCCTTTGGATAGCCCAAAGCCGCCATACCTTTGCAAGGCCCACCCCCATATTGCACATTAAACATCACTGTTTTGAAGCAAAAACCCTCACCAGTATTTACCATTTTGCTTGTGAAATTATTTGGCTGTGAGTAACTCATTACTTAGCAATGTGATTATGTTTTTAAAAATTCATTGTATATACTCAGGAATTCTTGCAAAAGTGAGAAAAACCTAACCCATAAATAGTTTCCAAATGTGATGAAATGATTTTGAAAATTGCATTCAACAATTAATGAAATTGATACAATGATAAACTTTCTGGAAATTTAGTGAAGCATTTGTTTTGATTTGCTGTTTATCTTGGAGCCAATAACATGTTTTGCTTTGATTTTTTTTTTTCCCCCCATAGCTTGAACCTTTTGCAGGTCCTGAACAGCCGAAGGGCAGCAGGATGACTCCTTAATGGGGTGAAGGTGGGATAGGAAGGGGTCCTGAGATGAGATTTTAGTTGCAATGTTATTTGCTTTGCACCCAAAGAAATGGCAGTTTTCTCTTCTAACAACAAGGAGCACAAACGCTACTGAGGAGGTGTTGCAGTCCAGGGACTGCTAGATTGAAATGGGATGAAAACATTTGAAAATCTTGAGCACAATTGTTTTTTCTTTGAGGGAAGTGGTGTTGGTCAGAAGCTGTAGGAAAGCTTGCCTTCTGTGCCTGCTCCTGGAATCCCAGGCCTGCCTCCACTGAGCTGGGGAGATAGGTGTCTGTGCTTTGGGGATGTGTTTCAAATGTTCTTCACATGACAAGGTCAGCACTGCCAAGTTAGCAACGACTCAGCTAATTTTTGGAAGTTTTGAGTACGTTTTATGTATGTTAAATGTGATTCCTAGACTTGTTTACAACTCCTGTACTTAGTATCCAGTCGGCCGTCAGACTCCCAGAGCGGCATTTCCAGATTAAAGCCCACAGTAGCCATCGCATCCTAGTCAGCCACACGTTTCCACAGATGAAATAAAGGCAGATTTGAAGTCTAATAGGAAGGAGCTGGGCAAGGCTGGGACCTGCAGAGCAGAGCAGCCTTCTGCTAACACGGAAGCACGGCTGTGGATGTGAACCTCGCCTTCCAGAAAGAGGCCGTCACTGACGTCCCACGTTAGGCTGTCGACCATGCAGAACGCAGCCCCATCAGTAATGGAAGGGACAGGAGCACTGTGCGTCATCAGGCAGCATCCTCATGGCAAAGTCAAAGGGGGGCCACCGGCCTTACACATGGATAAACAGCTCATGCAAAGGGGACCCCACCAGGGGCCTGTTTGCTTTCCCCGAGATGTGGGCAAAGGCTTAGCTGAGGTTCTGGGAGGCAGTGGGGCTGGTGGCAGGGGTGATGGGCAGGGCCGCCCTTGGAGGTCGGGGAAGCCCGACCTTGGAGGCAGGAGACTCCACTCGGGTCCCTGCTCTGCCGAGCGGTTCGCCATCCCCCTTCGGGTGGCAGTACCCGTGGTCTCTGCAGCTGTGAGGTGTTGCAGTGTCCTAGGGATGTGTCCTGTGCCTGCGCTGTGGAGGGCCCCAAGGAGGCAGGGAGGGAGGACCCGAGCAGTCTGCCCCGGGAGTCAGCATGCCCTCCAAGGCCTTAAAGACTGGCTGTGAAGGAGCAGGTCCTGCTGAATTCCCAAAGGAAAGCCGCTTTTGCACAGCCCCACCCCACCCCAGTGAGAAGAACCACTGGCCCCTTGGCTCCTTGGAGCAGGGTCTCTGGAGATGGGTCACGAGGCCCTCCTGTCAGCGTCGTTCTTCGTCGGCTGGAAGTGCTCCTGCTGAAGTGCGCTGTGTTTTCCCTGCCTACCCCCCACTGTGTTCCGTGATCTCTAAGACCTCAGCAGCCCTGAAGAACACTCGCAGCCTGCGGGCACACAGGTCACATCTGAGCCACCGACGTCCTGTGGGTTGCTTCTCACCTCTCCCCCACAAACTCCACTGCCAAAGTCGCCCCTTCTCCCACAGGCTCAGGCAGAGCCTCAGTCACAGCTCAGCTCGGCGTTGCTCCTGTGTTGCCCCGCCGTCCCCACCTGGAGCTCTTCACGTGTGTCTCAGGGACCAGGCTCACGCTTTGCCCTGTTCCGCCATCTGGGCGGTGCTCTGGAAGAGGAGCCGCTGGGATCGACCGGATTCCACTTTGGGCCAAAACTGTTCTGGGGACCTCCGCCCATTAGTGACACTGACTCATCCTTCTGGGGTAGTGCCCACCCCATGTACCTGCTTGTTAGAATTCCTCCCAGCAGAGAAGGGGCTAGCTGCTGATTGGTTGTCTCTGGCTTACAAGATAAAGGGAGGCAATGTAGGTGGCATTTTCGTTGATGTTGGCCCTTTAGCTCTGCCCGTCAGCCTCAGGTCCCCGTGGGCACACACCTGTGCTCCTTCCCTGGGGACCAGCTTTCCCCAGCGACCACTGAGGACAGCCCATCGGGTGCTCTGCCCTGTCCCTCCCCCAAAGCCCCAGCCTGCCTTTGCTGCTTCATTCCGTCCATCTGTCTGCCTCTGCTGGAGAGAGCCCCAAGGACAGAGCTGCACGTGCCGTGACTGGATGGATAGAAAGCTGTGAAATGGTAAAATGTGCACTAAAGAAAATAGCAACTTGTAGTATCGTAAGACTTTCTGCTTCCAGAAACCCAGTCTGATCTTTGTGAAGAGCATTCCTGTCCCGGCCGTCACACTAGGTCTGCCTCCTGACCAGGGCATTCCTTGTGGCTGGAGGCTCTACTGTGTGCAGGCCTAGGGGCAACCGGGCCCTCTGTTCAGAGTCCCGCTCGCCCTTGCCTTGCAGGCGTGGGGGTGGGAGAGGGGCCGAGGCAGACCAGTCTGCAGAGAGCCTGTCCTTGCTGGCTCCCGACCAGGCTGTCTCCAGGGAAGTGAGAAGGTGGTCACACACAGCCCTGGGCGAGCTGTGGGGTCCTGACGTGCGTCCTGGGTGGGTTTCCTGGAACATTGAAAGGTTTCCTCCGGCCTTGGTACCCAGATTTGCATCATGCCTTCTGGCTTTCCCAGTGCATGTTAGCATCTAACTGACTTTAATCCTTGGGTTAAAAGACCATAAAGTTAAGCCTTCAGGTGTCCCTTCTGAAATTCAGCTCCAGCTGCCAGCCGGCTGCTGTGGCCGCCCGTCTCTAATGACCTAGGGTTTCTAGTTCGTGGGCTGTTTGTCGCTCGCATCCTGCTGAGCGCAAAGCTTTGTTGTGGTGCCCTGTGTGTGGCCTTTGCCCCAAAGCTGTCTCTGATAGGGCCAGTGCCTCCCACCCCCCACTGCAGCTGAGTCTGAGTCAGGTTTTTGGTTCTGAATTCCCTCCAGCCAGGATCTATCAGGAGGCAGGGCCCCTTGTCAGCCAAGGCCACGGTCAGTGTGGAAGACCCTCCCAGAGCACTGACCTGTCCTGCAAGTGCCACCATCCCAGCCCACCTTCCACTTGTGCTGTGACCATGGACAAGACCTCACCCCTCAGCCCTCATCTCTAAACCGAGGAGGTCACTCCATCAGATTCTGGAATCTGAACCCTTTCCTGTGTGTGCCTGGGCTTCCGGGAAGAGGGTCCAACAGGTTTCATCATCCTCTCCAAGGCCCAGGCTGAACGAGACTGAGGACAGGTGGATTTGGATGGGAGAAATATATGGTGGGGAAGGGAGTCCTGATGGGGAAAGCCGGGCCTTTCCAGGGCATCGTGTATGTTAGAGCTCAGGGCTTGGGGGCCAGGCTCTGGTAGGGTTCTGTTTTTAACCCCGTCTCACAAATTCAGGGAGTTTGAATCTGAATAAGAAAAAATAAGTGTGTTTTTGCCTCCTCGAACTGGGTTTTAGCTTTTCCTTCCACTGTGAATGTTGGCAGAGGTGTTGGCAGGACATGTAGGGGGCACAGGTGCTTTTCGCAGGGAGGGGGACATCGCAGTGTCACAGCACTCAGCTCCGCCCAGTTACTGGCTGTCATGCCTGCCACTGAGGCATTGACAAAGCACGGTGATTTTGTCTTCATGCTGATGTCTTTCAGTTTGCGTCCGTATGTCCTGTGTGTTCTGTTTCATGCGTTTTAAAACCTGAGAAGGGCCCATAAGCCCCCGGCATTGCACAGGAGCCGGCTGGAGGAGCCGAGCTCTGCTCTGCGAGGAGGGGCCTCCCGCCCTGACAGCTGCTCTGCTCTGGACCGCGGCAGCCGCTCTCCCTGTCCTCCAGGAGCTCACTTACATCAGGCCGTGAGCTCCTCGAGGCCAGAGCCCGTGTCTGCCTCAGTGTCAGCGCCCGTGCCAGCCCAGGACCTCCGGAGGGCGTCGTGCCCACCACACGCAGGGCCCACGGATCAGCTCGTGGTGTTTCCACAGCAGCTTCTATAGATCATCAAAGCAACAACTTCCTGAATTGTTGATGTGCAAATTTTCTGAAATTATTTTCATTTAATCAGGATTATCACAAACAAACGAAGAGGAGGAAAGTAAGTTTACCAGTTGTTCCACTTGTAGCAGCAGGAAGGCAACAGTATCCCTCATGTTGGTTAGCCGCATGTTTAGCCTGAAGTGAGAGGGTGTCTGGGGAAATCAGCCTTGAAAGGATGTAACAATTTGTACCTGCATATGTATCTTATGTCACTAACTGTAGCAAGTCCGAGTGTTGACTGTGTACTTCTTGTCTTTCAAAAGGCCGCCCGGTCCTGGTGTGACCTTGGCTCTGCAGGTTCCAGCAGAAACTGGTGCAGCACAGGGGTCTGCATTCACCGGGGTCATTATTTCAAAATAAGAGGTTCATTAAAAAATTGGGAAACACTCCCTCTTTTGTTCTTCATTGTTTTAGGAAAGGGAAAAATAATTTGCTGACGTGAGTTGCCATTCTGAGTTTTAATAACTGGGGTAATGGGTCTGATCCAGGTTTAGGCTTCAAAATCTCTGATGGTGCGCGCTGCGGATGTGGGCTTTCTGCCCGAGGAACTCCTGGCTCAGGACCGAAAGACGAGGGGCTCCATGACCAGCTTGCTCTTATCTGAAGTGCAGGCCCTGCTTCCTGCTCTGGACCATGGACTCTGGCTTCAGGGCACCAGGACCGGAAGGGCCAGCAAACAGCAGCGCTGTCCCCAGCTTACCAGCAGATAAGACCTGTGGTGAAAGGTTGCACCGAGGGGCGCCTGGGGGTGGGGCTCTGTCCAGTTGCCAAGCCATTTGGGACTGTCCATCTTTGTAAACAGGGCTGAGCCCAGTGACTGTGCCTCCCCCACCCCCCTGTCCTCCCAGGTGGAGGAGGAGGCATCTGGGCACCAGATGCCCCAGTCACTTTCCTCGTATGTGTGGACAAACGGCAGGCCTCACAGCACCTACCTGTTTCAGGCCCATACCTTAGTGTCAGTTCTCTTGGATGCATTCTTTTCTAATCCACCAATTCTGTAGGCTTGTTGGCCTGGGTTGCAGAGTTGCTGCCCGGCTGAAAGCCAGGCTGCAGGGTGGACAGCCTGCTGGGCCCTGCAGCCAGCCCCCGTGCATCCAACAGCAATCACCAAGTAACAGACCCATGATCTCTGGGGACCGGTCACTGACCCCTCAGCCCCATTCCCCTGGGCTGTAGCTGAGGGGCCTGACAGCGCTGCCTGTGCCTCTGGTTCCAAGCCCAGGCCGTTTGCCAGCACCCGCACAGCCTCCGCCTCCTGAAGGAGGAAAGCAGGACCCCACACTGTCTCCTGCTGCTTACTTTGATGTTCCTTAAAACTGTTTCTGATAAAGTTTAGTTCTGCCGCCATGATGAAAAGGCTTCTGGGGAATAGAAAGCTCTGGTATCATGGGTGAGGGAGGCCTCCCCCGCCCTGGGGCTGCCCTTCCTCCGAGTGCTGTTGTGAATACAATTCCATCTGCCCTGCTCTCCCGACCGCTCTGCCAGCACCGGGATTGTGCAGATGGCTTGACTTCTCTGAAGAGCTTCTAGGAGTCCTGACCCCCCCATGCCACGCAGCTCGGGGTCCCCCGCAGAGCAGGGCTCGCAGGTACCAGCCTGCACATGCTCACTCCTGGAGGTGGCTGGCAGGCCGCAGCGATGCACTGGGGTCAGGTCTCGTGCTGGCAGGAGGAGGGGAGCTGGGCCCTACAGGGTGGGCACGCCCAGGGCCACTGGGAGCCTGGGGCGACTGCCTGTGCCCGCTTCTCGCCCTGCTCTGGGCCAGGCTCTGGGGGTGCGGCCGTGGTGACAACCCAGCCTGGCACGCGGCGAGCACTGGAAGTGTGGCCAGTCCAAACTGAGGTGTGCTCTAAGTGTCAGACACACCGATGTCAGAGACTTGGTAAAAGAAAGATGCAGAGTTTCATTACGGTTTCCTGTGTTCTTCCACTGTCCTTGGCTCTGGCTTCCTGACGAGCATACCACCTGCCAAGGCCCAGGTTGCAGATCCTGGTGGAGTGGGCTCTCAGCTGTGCAGTGAGGGTGTGCACACATGTGCGTGCGTGGGGGGTTCAGACTGGAGTGTCGAAGAGTCTGGGCTGGGGGGCTTGTGGCTAGCCCATGGTCAAGAGTGTGCGTCTTTGTTTGAGCTATGGCTGAGTCCTGGGTCTTACATCTGCTGGAGTTACTTTTCCTTTATACCACGTCTTAGAAAATAAAATGTGGGGCGGCCGGTTAGCTCAGTTGGTTGGAGCGTGGTGCTGATAACACCAAGGTTGCCGGTTCGATCCCCGCATGGGCCACTGTGAGCTGCACCCTCCTTTAAAAGAGAGAGAGAGAGAGAGAGAGAGAGAGATAATTCATTAAAAAAAGAAGAAAAAAAAAAGGCAAATGTGCCCAACCAGCGTAAGGAGGCATCACTGGCTCCGGTACATAGGCAGGCGGAGGTAGGAGGCCACCGAGCGCCCGTGCTGGGTCGCAGCGCTGCCTCACATCCGTCCAACTGTGCGTTTCCACACCGACCTCACCGAGCAAAAATGTTGCCCTTGCTCAAACAGCTCTGGTGTCAACACTGAGTCAGTAGCCTGTTTCCACATGGGAAGTCCTGGACACTCGGTGCTCTGTCCCAGCTCCCCTCTGCAGCCTGTGGCAGAGCCAGCTCAGCCCAGGTCCTGGAGCTCACACCACCCTTGTCCTTGGCACGTGTGCTTCACCAAGTCCCCGGTGGACTCCTGCACCCGCCGTTCACTGCCTGGGACTGCAGCTCCCTCCTGTGTGCTCAGCGGGCGGATGGGGCGTCCAGGGCCAGGCAGGCAGCCTCTCTCCAGCTCTCTGTGGAAAGGAGAGTGCTTTATCTCCACTCTCCGCAGCTCTGGGCAAAACAGGAACCCTTTCCCGGGGACATAGAGCACCGCTGTTGACAGTCATGGAGGCCAGCTTGGGCCAGAGGCGATGGCTGGACGCCTGGGGCTGGCTGGACGCCTGGGGCTAGGGCGGCTATGTGCCCAGCAGCCCAGAGGCGGCGGTGCTCCGAGCCTCCCTCCAGCCCTAAGGTGCAGGGCAGTTGGACGTTTCAGCCTGGGCACCCAGCACAGGGTGGAGCATGGACAGTGCTGTGCTGACCTGTGTCACCCTGGATGCATGGCTTGTGTGTGTGTGTCAGACAGAGCTAGTGGGTGAGCTGACACGCCCGCTGAGTGGATGCGTGTGATGTCTCATTGGGCAGAAAGTCCAAAGTGGACAGTCCGGAGTCCCCAGGCCGTGGTGATGTCCTCCTACAGGGAAGCCAGGGCCCTTCTCGGACACCCTACCTGGGCTCCACACGGGGCCACCCCCAAAAGAAGAGAGCAGAGGGTGGCCCCTGGAGTGTAGTGTGTGGATGGCCCTCAATCCCGTCCCTGCTCAGCCTGAGCAAGCCCTGGCTTCCCACAGGTGACGGGGACCAAGGTCACAGAGCACAGCCCTGGTGTGGCCGCACAGTGGTGCACAGCCAGGCGTGCCTCCTCTCCCCGCCCTGCAGCCATGCTGTGCCCTCTGCCCAGCAGTTGCTGGAGGTGGGAATGCTGACCTGAGCCGACCTATGTGCCGTGTGTGCCCGAAGGGCGCCCAGTGTAGAGGGAAGCACGAATTGGGGTCCCCAGAGGCCAGGAGGAAGAGCATGGGGTGGGAGGCCCTGTCCTGTGAGTCTATACTGGGCCCTCCCTGCGGGTCTGTCTCCTTTCTCAGACGAAGCTCCCAAGAGGACGGTTTGGCACCTGGAACCCCCCAGGTGGGTGGCAGCGAGGTGCCCTGATGTCCACTCACTGCGAGGCTGCCTAACCCATCACCAGTGTTGCCAGCCTCACAGTACCTTCTGATGGCCCCAAACTCTGGTCCTGAAATCAAGGCTGGTGTTCATCCCTGAACCCCAGAGGTGACCGTGTGCCAATGTGACCCCGCCCCAGAGGTGACCACGCCCCAGTGTGACCCTGCCAGCTGGGTCAGCGGCTCTCGCCCCTGCAGGGACAGCTTCCATGCCTGTGTGCTGCCCTCTGCTTCTCCCTACAGATCAGCCAGCCTGGGGAGCATCAAAGGCCACTCCCCCGCCTGGCGTGAGCCCAAGGCAGGCTTCGACAAGGACCCTGACTGACGAGGCTGTTTCTAGGGGTAGAGAGGGTGGGCAGGCACTGCTGTCCTCCCAGAGCCCCCAGAGCCCCGCTCAGGTGGGTCTGGGCAGCAGGGCTGAAAGCAGCCGGAAGCTGCTGAGCATGGCTGCCTGAGACTGGGTTCCCCCAGGAAGCAGAGTCGGAGCTGTGAGACCTTGTGCAGGAAGTGACCCCAGGAGCATGAGGGGACTGAAGAGTGGGCAGTCCAGACGCGCTGTCCTGCTGCTTGGGGCCTGTGCAGGCATAGGGCGAGCCCTGAGGTGAGAAGGTGAGGGAGGCGCCCTTGGTGGCCAGTGTCACAGCGTCACCGGGACAGCCCTTCCAGCCATGCCCGCTCTTACCTGCCCTCACAGTCGGCTCTCACTGAAGGAAAAGCCTGCAGTCCACGCCAGGGCCAACAGTTAACATGAGGCTCGCTTTACGGGGTCGAATATTCACCAGAGGTAGGAAATCCCACTGGGTGTTTCCTGCCTTCCTGTTGGCTTGAATTGCAGACCCCTCTGGTCTCCCTGATACCACCTTCCGGGGTCTAAGCGGTTGTGGCTTCCCACTTTCGCTGGTTTCTTTGGTTGGGTTGTGATGGCAGCACTGTCCTCCTTGGGGTCTGGTCTGTGGGAAAACCCAGGTTTGGTGACAGGGTCCAGGCCCCCCCAGGAGAGCCTGTGGGGCCACCCTTGTGCCAGGTGCCTTTCTCAAGGACAATAGCCCAAAGGCATCTTTCCTGGAGCTGACCTGTGCCTGGCCGGTCCCTTTCAATTGGCACATCGGGTCTTGTCAGGTCTTGTGGGAGGTTTTCCTGCCTGGGCTGTCAGATTGGTGGGATCCCTTCTCGGGTCTCTCGCCAGCAATTATCAGGGTGAAGAAAAAGATGGTTTTGTGCAGCTCTGTTTTCTCCAACGGGCAGGAAGTCTCGCCGTCTCTCCCACCCCTTTCCGTCTGTGGGGACGTTGGATCCCTTGTTTATTTCAACACACCTGTCGAATGTGGTCAGTGTTTTCATTGCCCTAGAAGCTGGTGAGGATTTAGTATTTCAACACATTTCTAACTACATGTGTCTACATTATGAGTACGTTACGTGGAGGTATTCACACTGAAACACAGACAGCGTCGCCGAAACTCAAGGTCCCTTGGCCACAGCTGATGCCCTCCTCAAGGGGAGCTTCAGTCTATCCACTGGGCACACGTGCAGCCACGCACACTGACTTGTCTTAGTGCCTTTGAAGTGGAATCCTAGGGATGTTAAGTGTGGAAAAGACTTGCAGAAATTTTGCTTTACCTCACTCAGTTTGAGTCTTTATGTCATCCGACCCAAAATGCCAGGCACAGCGGCAGCAATGCAGAGCTTTCTGCAAACAGGCTGCAGCTTCAAGTGCTTTCCAGTGTGTTTGGGGAAGTAGTCGTCTTTAGAGCAACTGACCCATCCTGCCGCTGCCCCAGGTCTGCCCTGGAGAGTGGGCCTGGCCTGGAGGCCTCCATGGGACGAGTCCCAGTGTGTCCTGGGGCTGGAGGCACTCCTGCCCCTCCTCCTGCCCCAGTCCACCCAGACCATGCCATCCTTCCCTCTGGCCTCCTTCCTGTGCCCACCTCATGGGCTGTTGCTGGTCCTGCAGACTCCCTGGGCGTCCTCAGGGCACAGGGCAGCCTCCCCTCCATGACCCGGCTCCTCCAGCCTCGGTGGCAGCAGCCAGCACCCCAAATGGTCACAGCGAGCGGGTGGCAGGGTCCAGGCCATGGGTTGGCAGGGTATTGCTGTGCCCTGGTGACAGCGGGAGCCATGGGATGCTGAAGAGTGGTAGCAGGTGCCCCTGTTGTGGGGCCAAGGTGCTGCCCACCCTGCTGGCCTCCCTCGGGGGTCAGTTGGCAGAGCCCAGGCCTGTGGCTGCAGGGAGGGTTGCCTTCCTGCTTGTCTCCATGGTGGCCACCCAGCTGGCTGGCTGTGTCCGTGTGTGTCATGCTCACTGTCACCCTCCTCTGTCCTGCACCTCAGCAAACACCACTTCAAAAGCACAGCCCTTGGCAGCTGGGTGGGTTCAGAGCCCCCTGCTGCCCTGCCCTGGGCCCCAGTCTTCCAGGCTCTCCTGGGCCGATGGGCTGTCCGCACGCCTGGCAGGTGCACGTACACCTCCTGGGCCCGTGCCCTGTGAACCCTACGGGTCAGAGCTCTGTGTTTCACATCGAGGCTGCCGCCCAGGATAGCCCTGAAGCTGGAACATTCCAGCTGGTTTTCAAGGAGGAGGGAGGAGCTGGGAGAGCTGTTGTTTTGTTTTGGAAGATTCCAGAAGGAGCAGGTGTTGAGTGGGAACACAAAGGTTGTCAAGGCGTTGGCACTTTGTGAAGGACCTGCTGGGCTGTGTGGGAGGAGGGGCAAAGGAAGGAGGGGCGTTGTGCAGCTTGAGGGGGACCCTGGGGTACGCAGCTGGGGGCACAGGGCACACCCTGAAAGCGCTTGGGGCCAGGCCCCTGCAGACCTGAACCAGAGTAAGCACTGGTGTTCTGGGCCCACGGGAAAAACATGAAGTGTGTGTGCGCACGCGTGTGCGTGCGTGCTCACCCTGCAGCACCCCCCACCCCCAGTGTGGAGCTTGTTTGGTTTGTCAGTGGGGGGGGGGCGTGGCTGTGCTTTCTTGGCAGAAGTGGCATCAGGAGGTCATGATGCGTCCTGCCCAGGGAAGGATGGGCACCTCCCACTGTCCTCAGTGCGAGGGGCTCAGGAAATTCACGCTGAAGGAAGCCCAGGCTCCCAGGAGCCAGTCCGCTCTCAGCCAGGCTTCTTGCACCCTGCAGGGGGTTGGGGAGACAGCCAGGGCTCTGCAAGTGTCAGGAGCATGGGGGCTTCCCACGTGCTGGGGTGCGATGGAGCCACAGGAGCGCAGGGGTCTTTCCCAGCGACCTCACTTACGGGTCCTGGGGGCGGGCGGGTCTGGGAAGCCAGCGCAGTGGGAGAGGCGCAGCTGCAGCCTGACGCAGCACACCCACTCCCTGCAGCTCTAACTGGCAGGTTCCCCTTGACTTTCAGGGAGCAGCAGCGTGCAGGGACCCTGAGCTGTCCCCAGAGCTGTCCCCGGAGGAGAAGAGGGTCCTAGAGAGGAAGCTGAAGAAGGAGCGGAAGAAAGAGGAAAGAAAGCGTCTGCGGGAGGCGGGCGTCACCACGGCCCCGGGCCTGCCAGCCGAGGGCGCAGGCGCCCAGCGGGCCCTGGACTACCTGCGCGGGTAAGAGGCGTGGCTAAGAGGCGAGGCTGGGGCTGGCCGGCTGCGCCCGCCCGAGTGAGCGCACGACTGCTGCCCTGGGAGGGGTGCGGGCTGTGGGCTCAGGTGACCGGGCTGGAATCTTATTCTCCCGGGGCTGCCAGCCGCCTGGTTGTATAGTGTTTCCCAACATCGCCTCACGTGATGTCAGGTGGCTTGAGATCTGCAGAAGTTGGCACGGCCACCAGTGTGGACTGCAGACCTTCACCAGCACAGCATTGTCTGTGGAGTGGAAGGGAGGGCATGGAGAGGGCACCATTGCTGGGCAGGACTTGACTGTGAGGGGAGAGGAAGTCTGTCACCAGACCCGCAGGGCCCCCCCAGGTGTGCCCAGGAGACCACCCAGAACCCAGCAGAGGCTGGCCTGCATTTGCTAACACAGCTCGGTACAATAATTTTCAGAAGCCCCCGGAAAAATGAGGCCTCTGGAAACCACTGGTTTCTATTGGCAGATAAACTGGTTGGGCAGTGGCATCCCAGCAGAGCCTGTCCTGGTTTTCCTCCTGCCTCTTCCAAAGTGTACTCACCACACAGGAGGCTAGGGTGGCCAGCCCTCCTGGGACGGCCCACCAGGGACGCCTGTGTCACTCTCTGACCTGTTTCCTGTCTCTGTGGCTTGCCTGTCCTGGGCATTTCGTATGCACAGGTGGCCGGTGTGCAGCGTGGCAGACACAAGGATTCATGCCACCCTGGCGTGAGCAAGAGATGGGTGGGGGCCCTGCCTGCAGAGCATGCTGGGACCCTGGTGCCTTCCACCTCGATGGTGTGCCCTGTCCCTGCCACCGTGCGCCCCACATGCAGCCCCATCCCCAGCACAGCTGCCCAGGTGAGCCCACGTCCGGTGGGGCAGGGCCGCCCACGGCTGAGTGTGGCTGGACCCCAGAGCTGTGCATCCTGGCCCGTGGGCGTGTGTGCACGGGCTCCAGCCTGGTGCGGCCCTGCTCGCCACGTGCAGGCTGTGCTGTCCCCTCTGAGGGTGTGTGCCGTAGGGTCTAGGAGTAAGAGGGTCGGTATTTTTCATTAAAACCTACCGATTTCCTCACAGGAAATATGTCTTTAATTAAGTGACTCTCTTTCCTCACAAAGGGTTGCGTGGGGCCCTTCCTTGCCCTACAGAAGCCACAGGTTGACAGTTGGGCCTGATGGAGCCCAGGTGGGCTTGAAGGTCCCCGTGCATGGAGAGTGGGCTTTCCCATTGGGCCGAGGACCCTGGCAGAGAGCTGGCAGGTCCTGAGCAGCCCCGGCCAGGCTCAGTCCACTGGGTGGTGCGAGCACGGGGGAGCGGCCAGTTTCTGCGTCAGATCAGCTCTGAGGCACAGTGTGTGGTGCTGCCCGAGGGGGGTCCACAGGTCCTGCCTGCAGAGGCAGGACACTGCACCAGCCACCGCAGCCTGAGGCCCCCAGGTCACCCCTGTCCCAGCCCAGGCACTGGAGTGGACCTGCCCCTCATCAGGCAGGTGAGATGTGTAGTGAAGACAGAGCTGCACAAAAGTGTCATTTCCTCCCACTGCAGGAGGGAGCTCGGTGTCACTGCGACAGGCCCTGCTCTCAGGAGGTGACGACAGGCAGGAGCCACCGCATGTGGGAGGCTGGGAGGGCAGTGAGGACAGCCATGTCAGGGAGGGGCGGGGGGGCGTCGCCCATGCTGATACGGGGGTGATCAAAACATACGCGATGCACCTGCTGAGTGGCATCCAACGGAAAGGCAGGGACTTTCAATACGGGAAGTGGCGCGTGGAACCTTAGTAACCGTGGGTGACAAGTTCCAGCTTGTTCGGTGCAGTCAGTCGGGTGTGAGCTACGGTTGAGAGAAGGTGTGTTTTAAGTGTGCTGTAAATCATTCTCCATCATGACAATGCTCCGTGTCACACATCGCTTCTGGTATATGGCAATTTCTATCAAATCAAAACATCACAGTGTGTCCTCATCCACCTTATTCACTGGATCTGGCACCATGCAACTTCTGGCTTTTCCCCAAAGTCAAAATGACCATGAAAGGTAAACGTTTTGAATCAATTCAGGACATCCAGGCAGCCACGACAGCACAACTAAAGACACTCATGAAAGAGGACGTCCAGAACTGCCTCAGAAAGTGGCAAGAACCATGGGATGTGTTTGAGCAAGGGGGAGTATTTTGAGGGGGATTAATGGCAGTGTGCCTTTTTCCGCAATAATATTTTTTCACTTAAACATTCACCGTGTGTTTTGATCACACCTCATAAGTGCTAAAGCCCAGAAGTGAATTTAGGCCAGGACTGTGGTGTCTGGTCCCTGGGAGGACAGTCGTGGCCCATCCTGGCCTGGGTCCTGCTCTGTGACTGCCATGTGACGTGCCCACGATCCTAGGCAGCGTGCTCTGGGCTTGGGCAGCTCTTCTGTCACATGACATGGTGTGTGCTTCCACCCGAGCCCCGCCGGCTGGGGAGCTGGCCGAGCTGTAGTCCAGAGAGAACCAGCCAGGGCCCTCCCCACATCTCCCTGAGGGGAGGCAGTGAGCCTGCGGCTAAAACAGCCTCTGCCCGTGTCCCCATGGCCACCATGCCCCCGAGTCCCAGACATGCAGATCCTCTTCACCTCTGTCCCAGCGTTCAGGTCTCACCTCAGAGAGCCCGGCGCTGCTGTCCTGGCCAGAGCAGCACCCTCCCTGCCGTGTTTCCTCCTCACACTGATTCCTGGAGTTACCTGTTTCCTTAGCCTCCGCCCCCGCCCCCCCACCAGTGGGCTCCAGCAGGCCGGACCGCTTTGATGGGTTCAGGGCCGGCGCAGCCGCGACCTCTGTCACTGTCCTGGCACCTGAGCTGCCCAGCCAGGGTGGCTCTCGGGCAGAGTTCCTGGCTCCTGCTGGTTCTTCTCCCTCACCCTCCGCACATCGTTCCCAGTCTGCTTTCCCCACGCCAGCAGACACTTCTAGAAGAAGGATGGAATTCACAAAATTCAGGATGCTCACGTTAGAATCGTAAAATCATGGGGTTGTGGACCTGAAAGGAGGTGGCCCGGGCCATCTGGTCCTTCCATCCAGTGTAGATAAGGGCCTGGCTTGGCTGAGGGCCCACAGCGGGCGTGCGGAGTGGGGTCCTCCCAGCCTGGGCCCCTCGCCCCCTCTGCTCTGTGTCTGCCACGCGGGGGCCGGGGAGGGTGTTCCCCAGAACCCCTGCGGACACCCCCCACTCCAGCCAAGAAGAGGCCACCCAGGCCAGTCGTACAGACAGACCCTTCCGGCTCCTTCTGTCTGGCACCTGAATGTTGTGTCCTCGCTCTCCCAGCTGGGCCCAAAAGCACGAGACGTGGAGATTTCAGAAGACAAGGCAGACCTGGCTCCTGACGCACATGTATGATAGTGACAAGGTGAGAACGTGGGGGGGTGGGGGCGGGGTCTGCACCTGAGGGGGGAGAGGATAGTGACAAGGTGAGAACGTGGGGGGGTGGGGGGGTCCGCACCTGTGGGGGGAGGGGATAGTGACAAGGTGAGAACGTGGGGGGGTGGGGGCGGGGTCTGCACCTGTGGGGGGAGGGGATAGTGACAAGGTGAGAACGTGGGGGGAGGGTGGGGGCGGGGTCTGCACCTGTGGGGGGAGGGGATAGTGACAAGGTGAGAACGTGGGGGGTGGGGGCGGGGTCTGCACCTGTGGGGGGAGGGGATAGTGACAAGGTGAGAACGTGGGGGGAGGGTGGGGGCGGGGTCTGCACCTGTGGGGGGAGGGGATAGTGACAAGGTGAGAACGTGGGGGTGGGGGTGGGGGCGGGGTCCGCACCTGAGGGGGGAGGGGAAGGGGCTGAGCAGCAAGGCAGCTTGTCACTTCTCTTTTCCTCCGTTCTCCTTGTCCTCGCACATTTCATCTCTGAACACTTATCTGTTTACTGTTGATTCAGGGGCTTTTCAGAAGGGTCTAAAAAGGGATGGCTGCCAGCCTCTTTAAGGGAAGCCAGAGCCGGAAATAGCCCAGGGCTGGAAGAGCAGCTGGAGCAGGTGGCCTTCCCTCTCCCGCCTGCCCCGGTCCTGTCGTCCTGGCGCGATGGGACTGAGGGGAGCAGGTGTGGTGCTTGGGCCCTTTGCAGGTGGCAGGCCTAGAGGTTGATGTGATGCCCACTGCTGCCTGGCCAGCAGGCTCCTCGGGCCCTGGTGTGAGGACGCTGTGAGCTGGGTGGTCCCCTCGCAGGCACAGCGGTGAACCCTGGGACACCAGCTGCGGGGCCAGCAGTGCCGGGACCCCACTGCTGTGTGCCCCCACCTGACAGCTGAGCAGCTCTTGTATCCTGTCCAGGTCCCCGAGGAGCAGTTCCCGACCCTGCTGGCCTACCTGGAGGGGCTGAAGGGCCAGGCCCGCGAGCTGACTGTGCAGAAGGCAGAAGCCCTGATGCAGAAGCTGGACGAGGCGGGCGCCAGTGGCCCAGACCCCCTCCTGCTGGGCAAGACCCAGCGTGTCCGGCAGGTACTGCAGCTGCTGTCCTAGGGCGGCCAGCCGGCCAGCGAGGGTGGCCCTGCAGCTGATCGCTCCCCCGGCGGAGGGGACATCTGCTTCTCTGCCAGGGAGCTGCCCTTCCCACCAGCTGTGGTCCGTCCGTGTTGGGCTGTGGGAAGCACCCCGGCTGTAGGCCCCGCACATCAGTTTGGGGGTCCTTCCTGTGCAGGCCACACGTTTCCTGGTCACCAGGCTGCCCTCGCCGAGGCTCCCAGGCCGTGGCTTGTCTATGTCTGGCCTCCTGCCTCAGCCCATGCCACGGCCTCCTGCCCAGTTACAGGGAAACCTGCTGTTTCAATAAAAGTAGCCCATGCCAGCCATGCCTCCTGGTTCGTCCTCACTGGCTGCTAGCCTGTGAAGGGCTTTTCCTGCAGGGAACGTACTGGGCTGCGAGGCTATCTGTAGCCCTGGCCTCCACGGGGCAGCATCCAGGTGATCTGCTGGCACTGACCCCTCACTCTGCAGGCCTGCCACTACCAGGTGTCGGCAGTGACCACGACGGCTGCCCTCCCACAGCTGTCCCAGCGGGAAATACACCTGCTCTCTGCACAGAGATGGGACCTGTCTCCCTGCTTCCAGAAGCGTGCGTGCATTGAACCCCCTGGAATGGCAGGGTCCAAGCTCCAGAGGCTGCGTTGTGGGCGGTGGCCCGCAGCTCCACACAGCAGGCCCTTCAGGCCGTGGGAACTGGGTCGTGGATGTGCTGGCCACTGTGTGTGGACGCCCTGCCCTTGAACACGGTCAGCTGGCAGCCAGGGTGGAGGCCGGAGTATGCCGAGTGACTTCCAAGGCCAGGGCAGAGGAGGCAGCTGCCACCTGCGCTCAGGGCACTTGCCCTTGGGACACAGCTGCCATGCTGCGAGGAAACCCTGGCCGTGTGACGAGTCCGCGTGCGACGTGGGTGCTCGAGCAACGATGAGTCTTTAGTTGCCCCAGTGGCACTGAATGAAGCAGAGCTGAGCTGTCCCCACCAAGTCTTGCTCACATTGCGGGTTTGTGAACCGTGGGGCTGGGGTGCAGTCGGTGCCAGGACCCCGACACTGCGTGAGCTGGACAGCCGGGTCCTTAGTGACAGTGAGCAAGGGCTGGGCCTGTGCGTGGAGCCTCTGTCCCAGAGTCAGCTCCGGGCTGTCCTGTGGCTGTTCCTCGCCTGGCTGGGTCTCCCGGCCGGCCATGGACCCTGGACATCCCACCTCAGCGCAGTGTCCCAGCCATGGCTGGTTCCCTGCAGGCATCTGTGCTTCAGCCTGTTACTGTGAAACACCATGTCGAGGGGTGCTTCTGAATGGTGAGGGTGGGGCCCTGAGGAGGGGTGACCCCAGCCCAGGAGGGACACACACATCCACAGGGCCTGGGAAGGTCCCTCACTGAGCACTCGCCGCCTGTCCCTCCTCTCCTGGAACGCGGAGCCAGCCCGCCCCCCAGCCAGCACGGGAGCCTCAGCAGCACCCCCAATGTGGAAAGCTGGGTGCTGTGCTGCCGCTTGGGGGCCGTCCCCCACCAGCTGCTGCAGCTGTAATCCTGATCACGTGCACACACTTGCTTACACTCACGCTCACACATGCACACGCTCGTGCTCACACACACATGCGCACATGCCATGCATAGAGCCAGAAGGGCTTTAGAACTTAGACAACCATTGAACCAGGACCCTGCCAGGACCTGCTCTCCCGCCCCACATTTGCCCCTATAGGGTGGCTGGCAGTAGCTCTGCTGGCTTCTTGATGGCAGAAGGGTCTCCCCAGGGGATGCCAGCCAGCCTGGGAGCTGGGGCCCTAGTCTGTGTGTGTCCTGGAGAGTTTGCCTACAGTTTGGGGTTTGGTTTGGGTTTCCGTGGACTTAAGAGACACCTGCAGTGTGGTTGGGGGCCAGCACTGGAGACAACGGTGGATCTTGGGCCAATAGCCACCCTCCAGCCCCCGAGGTCCTCCCTTCAAGACGAGAGGCAGGGGCGCTAAGCACAGGTGTTCAGAGAGCCCCTCTGCTCCCATCCCAGTCCTGCGTCCAGCCGTCTGTCCCTCGTGACCCACACGGGAGCCTTTGCCACTGAGCCTCAGCTGGTCGGGACCAGGCTGCATACACTTCTGGGGTTTGGCTCGGTGGGCGAGCACCGCCTGTTGGCCCCATGGGACGTCCCACGTGCTGTCCCCATGCTGATGAGCGAAACGAAGCTGGACAACTGCTCACTATTTTTATTAAAGTGTGTTTTCCATACTTGAGGACAGTACATTGATACTGCTTAGCTTTTGGGGGGTCCTGGCTGTATCCCCTGTGGAAGTCCTGACACTTCACTGACATGTTTCTTTTGTGGGTGCAGGGGGGTGAGAGGTCATACAGTCGGGTCCAGGTGGGGGTGACAGTTTCATGGGTCAGACATGTGGAGATGGGGTGCTGCACCAGTGGCTGTGGGGGCACCCGGAGGGGTCTGGCCTGGGTGCAGACAGAGGCAGTGGCTGATAGATACTCAAGGGGGGGGGTAGGTAAAAGGTCAAGGGGGGCAGGGGGCCCAACTCTGCACTCGGGGCCCTGCCTGCCCTGGGGGGAGACTGGAGGGAAGGGGTCGGGAAGACGGTGTGCCCCCAGGGGCACAGGTGAGGGCTCCTTTCCAGCCCCCCTGGATGGGGCTGCTCAGGCCCACAGTGGAACTGCGGCTGCTGGGGAAGGAGAGCCCCGTGAGTGCCCCGATGAGGGGCTGTCTGTCTGTCCTCAGGCTGCTGTCTGCCTCCCATGTCACAGAGCTCTGCCAGGCTTGGAACAGGTGAGGCAGGGGAGTGACAGCACAGGCCAGGCCCCTTGGTCAGTGCCCCTGGCGCCTGGGCACTGCACACAGCACCTGGGCCGGCGGCCGCATGGTGAAGGCTGGCGTGGGTGTGGTGTCCAGGCCAGCGGGGCTGAGGCCTGGCGGGGGCAGCAGACGGAACCTCTGGAGAAGGCCAGCAAACAGCAGGAACAGCTCCGTCCTGGCTAGGCTCTCCCCCACGCAGACGCGGCGGCCTTTGAGGGAAACCGAGGCACAGGGTGGGGCTGCCAGGCCTGCTTTCCACAGCCTGGCTCCTGGAGTGGAAGGGGGGGGCTGCCGCGGAGGGAGAGCACAGCCTGGAGTAACTGGGACAGGGGTCGGCTCTGAGCCGTGAGCCCAAATCTGAGGTCCCTGGTGACGAGCTACACAGAGAGGGGGAGGTCCCTGTGGCCCCCCCCAAGGTCTGTGGTACCTGCAGAGAAAGGCAGGAAGGCCGCCCTCTTCACAAAACACCCGCTGGCGTCCAGGAAGTGGCCCGGGTTGAACTGGTGGGGGGTCTCCCACTGCGTCTTGTCCAGGAGCACAGAGCTCAGCAGGGGGATCACTGGTGTGCCCTGTGGGGCCGGGCAGCAGGTGGGGCCAGGCCCAGGTGCCGGTCCGCCCGGGCAGGCCCCAGGCTGGAACACTGGGACATGGCCCCCGAGGAGGGGGAGATGAGCAGGCCTCCCAGCCCCCCGGTGGCGGACGTCTGCTCCAGGATGGGCCCCGGAGCTCGCCGGCGTCCACGGGAGCCCTGGCATCAGGCACCCCAGGGTTCCCCCAACACACACACAGAGGAACAGGTGAGTGAGGGGGGCCTGGCTGCCTCACCTTGGGGAGCAGGTAGCCGTGCAGCCGGGTGTCGGCCGCCGTGCAGCGGGGCATGTGGGGCAGGAGGCTGATGAACCGCTGCACCTCATGTAGCACGGCGGTGGTGTAGGGCAGGGAACGCTGGTCCTCCGGCCGCGGTGGCCGCCCAGGCCCCAGCACGCTGTCCAGCTCCTCCTGCACCCGGTCTGCGGGGAAAGGCAGTGGGCTGGTCCCTGGGAGCCTTCCTCCCGGGGACCTTGGGGGCCGCCCGCCCAGCTGGGACGCCAGCACACACCCTGCACGCTCGGGTGCTTGCCCATCAGGAGGGCGGCCCACTGCAGTGTAGCCGAGGTGGTCTCCGTGCCAGCCATGACCATGTCCAGGACACAGGCCACCATGTTGGTCTGGGCAAACAGGCCATCCGGGTCTCCGCGCTGCTGAGGCGGGAGGTAAGGGCTCAGGTGGAGGCTGGGCTCAGGACCCCTCCAGCCCAGGACTCAGGAAAAGGGTAGAAGACAGACTTGGCGGGAAGGACAGAGGCGACGGGAGAACCAGCTGGCGCGGCTCGCGCATCCCCCGGCTGCCCCAGAGGCTGGCGCTGCGAACCCCCACTTCACAGGTGAGGAGATCGGGATCAGAGAGGCCCCCAGTCAGGAGGCGCAAGAACCTGGTGCAGGCCCAGCATGGACTCCTGGAGTGGGGTCCCCGGGCTGCTTCCGGGGTGGAGTGGGGGTGGGTCTCGCCACACCTGGCCCTGCTGGATCAGGGCGTCCACGTAGCAGTGCACGGGGCCTCCCCCGGGCGCAGGCGGCCGCCGCGCCTCCAGGAGGGTCGTCAGGATGGCTCGCACCTCCTCGATCTTCCGCAGGACAGGCCGATGCAGCTGGAGGAGGGCCCCGAGCCGGGGGTAGATGTTGAACAGCTGGTGTAGGGGTGAGACGTGAGACGGCGGGGTTGGCGGAGGGGCGCGTCGCCTGCCCTGCAGACGTGCCAGGACGGTGCCGGGGGCCTCCAGAGGGCGCCCGGCGCGCGGCACGGGGCCCCACAGCTCCACCTGGTGGGACCGGCTTGACAGGTAACACCGGGGGTTTAGTGCAAGTCGCAGCCAGCGACTGTAATCACGCCCCTTGCTCTGTATCCCCCTCAGCTGGCAGAAGGGGACAGGGTTGTCACTGTGGAAATAACGGAGTCTGCTGCAAGCCATTAAAAAAGGAAGCATTTGCAGACTTCGGCCCTCAGCTCATCCTGCTGTGAAATGGGGCTCACGGCAGAGTCTGGCAGCCTGTCTGAGGGGTGCTGTCCTGGCTACACCCGGCACTACTTGTGTCCCCAGGAACTTAACGGTCCCTTAACGTTGCCCTGGGGGTCCCTGGGGAAACTAGTGGCAGCTCAGCGGTGAGGAGCCCGCACAGGGATGGAGGGCCTGGAACGTTCTGTTGCCCTCCTCCCTCCTGGGGGCTCCCTGACTGCACTGGGTCAGCCAGCCTGCAAAGGAGGTGGCACCTCCTGCCCAGGCGACAGCGAGCCTCCCTGACCAGGCTCAGGACTCAGTCGCACTTCCCGGACCTCGTGTGCTGGAGCAGCCGCTGAGCTCCGCCAGTTATAGTCAGTGCAGCAGCTGTAGTCGGGGTGGTGAGGTAACAGCACAGCAGCGAAACAACGGTGGGGGGCGCGGGGACAGGGACTAGACTTGGGGCGTCGTCCTCAGTTATATGGCTGATTAACTACTGCGCTGCACTCCTGCAACTAATGCAAAGTCATATTGAACATCAACTGTAACTGAAAAGTAAGTGACGTAAAAATTAATTGAAGGAAATCTTGAAAGAAAAAAATGATAAGGTTACGGCAAACAGGGATTTTCTAAATGGTGGGAAATGGCGTGCTCACGCCTCAGACTTCTGAGAATCAGAGGGGCTTGTGAACCCGACACTGCGAAGGACCCTTGGGGGGCGGGAGACCCCCGGGTTGTGAGGGCTGGGGGCCTGCGGGCATCAAGCCCAGACCCTGGTGCGTCTCGCTGAGGGGAAGGAGTGGGAGGGGGAGATGAGGACCCCCTGCCCAGACCCCCCTCCTTTCCCGGACTGCACGAGGGCCTGGCCTGGGCTCGCAGGGCCAGCCAATGTGTCCAGAACAGGACCTGCCTGAGTCTAGTGCCGCCTCTGCAGGGGCTCATCTCAATGGTGTGTAGCAGCTGGGACTCCTGCCCTCCGGCTCAGGCCGGGGCCAAGGCCTGGGAGCAGTGGCCTCTTACCTGTAGGCCAGGGGCCC
This sequence comes from Rhinolophus sinicus, assembly GCF_057876585.1. Lineage (NCBI taxonomy): Eukaryota > Metazoa > Chordata > Mammalia > Chiroptera > Rhinolophidae > Rhinolophus > Rhinolophus sinicus. The sequence goes on from NC_142505.1 coordinate 111,431,350, forward strand.
CCAAGAGGACCATGACCTCACCGATGAGACGCAGCAGGGACACGAACACAGGGTCCCGGTAGTCGAACCGCTGGCCAAAGAGGAGCGCGAAGGTGATGTTGGAGGGAGCCCAGCCAAGCAGGGCCAGGGGGAAGGGCCGGCCTGGGGGGGGGAGACAGGCCTCAGTGGGGGAGGGAAGAAGGGAAGGGGGTGTCCCCGCCCCCCACTCACCTCCGTAGTGGTCCAACTGCCCCATGAGGCACCTCAGCTCCTGCAGGACCTTGTCAGCCACAGGACCCCTCCCCACGCCCAGACCATGGAGGGTGCGCACGGTGAACTGGCGGGCGGCCTTCCATCGCGCCCCAGAAGAGAAGAAGATGCCTGCGAGTGGGCAGACACGGTGCTGAGCAGCCCTAGGAGACGCAGGCGGGCGCGGGGCTGGGGGGCTGGCTGGGGCCTTGCTCTCGTCCCCAGCCCAGGGAGCTGGCCGTGGCACGCCCTGTCCCCCTTTTGGTGTGACATGGCCCCCTATGCAGACCCCCCCCTGCCATGTGCACAGCCTCCCCAGGGGCCACTGCTGCCAGGAGTGGGGTCCCTCTCCTCAACCCCCACGGCTCCCTGCCCAGCAAGCCCCCAGGAGCAGAGCTGGTGACTCCCCGCCCCCCACCTGGGGAACCGCTCTCCTCCACACACACCTACCCCCGCCTCCCTGGATGAGCTGAAAGATGGCGATTGGGGGCCGGCCGGCCAGCTCCTGCCCGGTGCCCACCAGAGCCTCCCTCACTGCCTCGTAGCCGCTCAGCACCACCATCTTCTGCCACCCCAAGTGGATGGTGAACACCGGCCCATACCGTTCTGAGAGCTGGCAGGATGGGCAAGGATCACTCAGGCGGTCCCCCTGTAGGGCCCCAGGAGCCGCTCTGGCCACACCTGTGCAGGGTGGGGGCCTCGGCAGGGCCTGTGGAACCGGGCTGGGCGGTGGGGGCCTAGGAGTCAAGGCCCAGGAGCCACAAAGCAGGAGGTATGGTTGGCTGGAGCCAGGTCTGGGGGGCCCCACAGAGCCCTTCCACCCCTCCGGGGAGGCAGGCTGCCACCTTTGGTGCTGGGGGTACTGCTGTGGGTTTTCTTTTCAGGGGAAACATTCGAGGGGGCTTTTTTTAGCCCCAAGACAAGGTGGCAGGACCAGAGGGCTGTCTGCTGGGGCAGCCGTGCCGAAAGCCCAGGTCTGCACAGGAGCAGGCCTGATGGACTCAGCTGCCCAGGCCCCACCCCCTCACAGGGCCCGCCTGGCTAGTAGGTCTCCCGCCGACCTGCTCTGCCCAGAGTGGGCACAGAATGGTAATACCAGCAAGGGCTGGCTTCCGGGCCCTCCGCGTGTGCCTGTGCCCTTCTGTTCCCACAGCATCCCTGCCTGAGGTGAGGAGGGCTGTCATCTCCCCACTTTACAGATGAGGAAGCTGAGGTCTAGAGGAGGAAGTGAGTTGCTGTCCATGCCCACTGAGAGACAGCCGGCCTCATACCTGGCTCAGACTTGGGTCTCTGTGTGCAGGCCCCTTCTGCAGCAGCAAGGTGCCGCTCCCAGGAGCACCTGCCTCTCCCCTCTGCTGCCCCAAACTGGGCTGTTCTGCAGGTTGTCTTCAAATTCTGCCTCCTCCAGGAAGCCCTCCTGGCTCCCTGCTCCTTGGACAGCCCGTCTGCTTCCCTGTGAGGTGGGGTATCTCTCTCTTCCCCAAGGCAGGGAGGGCACTTGGGCCTCCTGTGTCCCCTGCCAGGCCAGCACCAGGCTGAAATGTGAACCTCCTACCCCACAGGGGTCTCGGAAAATAGGGGCTCGACTTCCCTCCAGATGGGGGTAAGGTGCCACAGCCATCGAGGATGGCAGGAGCCGGGCTCTGGGCCCAGCTCAGGAGCCAAGCTGCAGGCAGGCTGCCCCGACTCACCTCCATCAGTGACTGGTCCTGCTGGGACACCCGCAGCAGGTGCAGGTTCCCGATGAGCGGCAGCGGGCGCGGCCCAGGCGGCCAGCGCGGGGCCGGGCAGGGGCCACGGGTGCAGGCTCGGAGCAGCCCCAGTAGCCCCAGCAGCCCCAGCAGCCCCAGCAGCAGCAGGGCCATGAGGGTGGCAGGCGTGGGGCCCCAGCTCCCGCCCTGAGCCTTATAGGGCTCTGGGAGGGCGTGCCGGCACCCCACCCACCCTACCACCCCGAGAATGTGGAACGAGCAGTTTGCAGGGGACAGCCAGGAGACTTAAAGTGACAGGTGTGTGTGGAATGTGAAGTCGAGTCTCTGCAGGGAGCTGGCACTGTCTGGGGGGCACCCCACTGTCCCTCACACGTCTGGAGAGGACATACCCCCCTGGAGGGTGTCAGCTCTGCCTCAGCCTCCCCTTCAGAACCAGGACTCCCAGGGCTTTGGGACACAGCCCAGCTCTGAAGAGAGGAGCCCGCCCTCCCCGTGCTCTGAGTCTCCCTCCGTGGGCCCCACAGGTCCCCGAGGTCTGTGGGCCTCTCCCAAACCCACCACCACCTGTGTCCACCCAGCTCCTCTCCGACAGGGGCCAGTGCGGGGTTACGAGGTATGGAGACCCTGGGGCTGGCTCATGAGGGTCTGCATAGCAAACACCTTCAGAGGTCACCAACTGCGTCCCCCCACCAAGGCTATGACGTGAGCTCGCCCTGAGTGACAGTCTATTCCTTGGTGGCTTTGTAAGCACTGTTACCTGGGGCAGGAGGCACCAGCCCCAGGGTGGGGCAGGTGGGGGTCCACCCTGCAGGCAGGGCTGGGCTGGGGCAGCGCCACTGGGTGACAGGTGGCTGGGTTTATGAGCCCTGTCTGTGCCACGCTCCAGTCTCCTAAACCCTGGTGGCCTGGCTGGGAGCGACAGAGGCACTGCGTTGGAAATGAGCTTCGTGGGGTGGGAGGGCTGTTGGCACCAGAAGTGGCTGGGCCTGCTCGCACCACCTGCCCCAACATGAGGCCCCTAGAACCCCATCGCCTCTGGCCTGTCACCACGGGACCTGCCTCTACACAAACCCCAGAGCCAAGGCAGCCCAAGGGCCCTTACCTCCTCCCAGCCTTGACTTGCACACCTCCTGCATTGGGGCGCTCGCTACCTCATAGGCGGCCTGCCCTGTTGCACAGCTGTGGGCTGCAGGGAGATGACGGCTGTCTAACCATTGAGTCTGCGAGTCACTCAGGCTGAGCGCCTGGCACCCAGGCTGATACCGCTGGGAAGGCTGGGGGTCCTGCCCACCCACAAAGCTTCATTTAATTAATTCAGTGAGCGTTTATTGCGCACCTGTGTGTGCTGGGCTCTGTAGCCAGGAGGTAGGGCTATGGAAAGTGGTGTTGCAGAGATCCTGAAAGACCCCTGCAGCCCAGTGGACACAGGGGGACAGCGAGTCAAGGCCAGGGTCTTTCAGAGGACACAGTCTCAGCTGAGTCCAGATTCTACTGCAGGGAACTGCCTGTGCAAAGCCTGCAGTGTGAGCAGGGCCCGGGAAAGGGGGCAGCTGGCCAGGCCGGGGCCTGAGCCAGGAAGGATATGCCTAGCAGGGAGCGGCAGTGTGGTGGGGGGCCGCTGGAGGCAGGGAACTCGGGGTCCTAGGCTGGGGGGTTCAGTCCTCCACACCTCCTCTTTCAGATAGGGAGGCCGTGCTGGGCCCCAGGTCCAGATCTTGGTGCTGCCTGCCCCCAACCGGCACCTGTGCAGCCCCCCCAGACTCTGGGAGGACCCTTCCTGGTGGCCCCAACTTTTCTCCATGTCCACCTCCATTGTCACGCAGCCTGCTCTCCCTGCATGTGTGTCTCTCCTTTTCTGTCTCTGGTAAGGACGCCTGTCATAGGGTGTAGGCCCACCCTCATCCAGGACAACCTCGTCTGGACTCTATTACCTTAGTTATATCTGCAAAGACTAGGTGGGCCCATCTTTTGTGGGGCCCACCAGGCACCCTGTTGTGTATGGAGGCGTTAGTTGAGTGTTCATCCACTGGGTAGATAATGGACACACACCAGCGAGAAGGCCCAGACGTCTAACAGGGCCCCTCCCCACTGTGCCTTACAGCGTGATTCCCATGCAGCACGCAGCACGTGGACAGGGCACAGCTCCGTGTTTAGATGTGAATGACCGCTCAGAACAGTGAGCCTGTGGTCAGTCAGGGACCTGCTCCTCTGTGACCGTTGCCTGGCTTGGGCTGTCACCAATATGCTGCTAAACGTACCTGCAAAGTTTTGTGCACAGCTGCAAAGGATACTGTGAAACAAATTCCTAGAAACGGGATCCCTGCGCCTTAGATTCCAGTGCACTCCTGGTTCCCACTGACCCACCCAGGGCGTGGCCACCTATGGAGGTCATCAGGAGGAGCCCCACCTCCTGGGCCCTGGCTCTGGGTGCCCCCTCCTCCTGCATTTGCTCCAGCCTCATGAGGATAAGGGGGGTCTCCAGCTGATTCCGGGTGGGCCATGTCCCCCAAGGCCTGCCCACACTGTGAGTTCATGAGCGAAACCAGCGGTCGCTACCCACTGAATCCGGTAGATAACACACACACTGGCTGTGCAACCTCAGGCAAGGACTTGACCTCCGTGGGACAGGATCACCGTAGCCACCTAACTGGGTTCATTCCTCAAGGAATATCGACTGAACACCTCCTGGGTGCCAGGCACTGTTCTCAGCCCTGGGGATCCATGTGAAATAGCCTAGCGCACAAGAGGGGTTCCAAAAATGTTAGTTCCTCCCCCACTTTTCCTGCAGCTAAAAATCCTTCCCCTCTCTCTCAGCTAAACATCTGAGAGACCAATAATCATTTGCCAGGTACAGAGGAGTCAAAGCTGTCACCTCCAGGTCAGTGATCCCTCTGGCTGCTCAGCCAGAAGCTGTGGGCAACCTTGGGGGAGGGGCTGTCCCTTTTCTGACTAGTTGGAAAAGTCCGTTTACTGAGTAGGAAGAGCTATTGCTCACAGCCCTGCAAACACATTAATGAATAACCCAAGTTTGGCAAACAGTCATTTTGTAACAAGAACAAGGTGCAGTTGCCCTTCTGTAGTTGTAAGTGGGCCCAGAGCCCAAGGCCCAGGCAACAAAGGGGTTTCCAGCAGCACTGGGCTGGCCCTGCGGACAGACCCCCTGCTGGATGGTCACCAACACTGGGTACCACATCCAGTGGTGGTCACTGCAGAGGGGCAGCGGACCCAGTGAGGGGGGGGGAGCCTCCTGGAGTGGAGGGGGCGTCTGAGTCAGGCCTTGAAGGGAGGAGCAGGCTCTGGGTTCGGGCTGTGGGGTCTTGTTGGCAGGCACTTCTCTGGAAGCCCCAGCGTTTGGAGTTGGCTCCGCCTCCTGACCTTAGAAGGAGCAGTGGTCACAGCAGGGACCTGGGGTGAGAAAGCTTGTCCGGAGGGGCCAGCTCTGCTTATCTGCAGGGCCTGTTAGTCACTGGTGCTCAGTGACTTACATGGCTGAGATGGAGCGTGGATGGAGCTCAGGGCAGACTTGCAGGCAGCAGGCGGTGCTGGGAGGGCCCTGACCTGCCACCCTGTCATCCAGATAAAAATTGGAGGCACGGAGTAGGGGTGCCCTGGGAGCAGGGCTGGGAAGCATCTCTGCTGGGGAGAGCTGGGGTCCCGCTGAGTCCTTTCACTAGTGTTATTGTTGCCATAACAGCAAATGACTGCCTGGGGCTAAACTGTTTATGATGCACTTTGACTTGGTTACAGGTAGAAATGGGACCCTTTTGGAACTAGGGCTCATTGTAGGTATAATTAGCTAAGGTGAGTTCACTGAGGTCGGCCCTAACCAAGTGACTGGACACAGTCACACCCACAGGGAGAAGCCAGGTGAGGACAAAGGCAAAGGTGGGGTGATGTGTCTGCGATGGAAGGGACACCGAGGACTGCCTACAAAGCCCCAGAAAGGAGGGGAGGGGCCGGAGCAGACAGAACCACCCCTGCCAGCACCTCTGTCTAGGACTTCTGGACTCTAGACTGCGAGAGATGAAATTTCTGTTGTTCTGAGCCGCCCCAGGAATCTCACAGACACTCGTCTTTACTGTATTTCTCACCAGGTGAGCACCCATGGGGAAAAGCCCTGTGGACACCCTGGACGCAGAGGGATACACAGATGTGTGAGTGACCTGCCAGGACGTGCCAGTCTGCCTGCCCCTGCCTTGGGGCTTGTTGTGGACAGAAGCTGTGTGCCCTTGGGCGAGTTGCTGAACCTCTCTGAGTTTCCGTTTCCTCTTTATAACCGGATGACCGAGGGGGCTCCGCCACTGGTTGCTGTGAGGGTCCGAGGGGCTGGGGCTGGAGAGGGGCCGGCAGAGCAAGAGCGAAGACCACGCGGATGGGCGGGGCCTGCGCAGCGAGGGGCGGGATCGGGGCAGGGGGCGGGGCCTTAGGCCCCGGAAATCCTCGGCGTTCGACGTGCTCGGCGCTCGCCTGGCCGGCTTGCGTACGGCGCGCGTCGTGCTGGGGGCTTCGCACCGTCGTCATGTCCACGGCGATGAACTTCGGTTCCAAGAGCTTCCAGCCGAGGCCCCCGGACAAGGGCAGCTTCCCGCTGGACCACTTCGGTGAGCTGTGGGGGCGCGGGCCTTGGGCGCCGGCGGAGGCCGGAGGTGGGGCGGGCCGGGCCGGCCTGCGGCTTCTGCGCCCCGGCCTCGGGTCCTGACACCAAGCGCAGCAGGTCGCTGCGTTCACCGCAATGTGGGCTTGTTCTCCGTGTAGTTGTCAGCGTGTTTCTGAAGGAAACAAGTTTGTGTTTTTCAGGAACTGAAATTGGGAAATGCAGGGTGTTTTTTAATTATCATCGGGGACGTTGGGAAGCAGTGTTTGTCCAGGCCCGTCCGCTGCAGGGCATCGTCCTCGGCCTGGTCGGAGGCGGGGGTCCCCCGGGCGCGCTGTGCGGGGCCCGCGCTCACGCCGAGCCATCCGGCCGCCCAGAGGGAAGGGTTTCGAAAGGGAAAGTCGTGCTGCCGTGAAGCCGCTGGGTGAGCTCGGCACGTCTTCACTTGCAAAAGAAAATGCTGGGTTTTTTTTTTTTTCGTTCTAGGTGAATGTAAAAGCTTTAAGGAGAAGTTCATGAAGTGTCTCCGTGAAAATAATTCTGAAAATGCTTTGTGCAGAAACGAATCAAAAGAATATTTAGAATGCAGGATGGAGAGGCAAGTACTCGCTAACAGCACCCCCTCCGGGGACCCCCACCTCCCCGTGGCCCCCCTCCTTCCCCGGCGGCCCCAGGCAGGCCCGGCCCGGCTTGGTGCCGCCCGCAGAACTGCCGCCCGTGGAACCCAGGCTCGTCAGGTGAACGGTGCTGAGAGGGGAGCAGGTGTGGGAGCCTGTCCTGAGGATGGCGTTGCTCAGAGCGTTTCCTTTCCCAGGTGGGGTGCTCCTGACCTGTCCTAAGGCTTCAGAATCGTACCCCATAAAAACTCCGACTGAGCTGACAGATGTGAAGGCTGTGGGCCCGCAGGGAATGTCTTTCACCTTCTCAGACCGCGAAAATACGTGCTCTGGTTTTATTCCACCCTGACTCGGTTCTGTGGAATGTGACAGGGAATACAGTGGGATGGGTAAGAAACGATGAAAGATATAAGTGGTTCTTCTGTCTTAACGAGAATTCACCAGAGCTCACTTTTAAACAAAACAAAAAATGTGCCTGTGATCCATCGAGAGTTAAAGTAAGAACTGTCCTAATCCTCAGTGGGGGAAAGCGTGTAACGTATAATTACCCAGCGGGGGTGGGCACTGTTGTTTCTGCCTTTTGAGCCCTCGTTATCCATTCTTCAGACAGCGCTGTGTGAAGACAGGCCAGCACAAACCAGTTCAGTGTCCATTCTCCCATAACAAACCATTTTCCATTTCCATGCTCCCATAACAAACGCCACAGAGTCGTTTCCCTCAAGGCAGAGTCTGTTGTTCTGTTCAGGCCCACAGGTGTGTTCGGGGCGTCTGTGGACCTTTGGGACTTTGAGGGGGATGGGCCTTGGCAGCGTGGCCCTCCTGTGAGGCCTTCTTACCCATCTTCAAGGTTGTCCGGGCTCAGCAGGGATTGCATTCGACAAAGGGCCACCCTGAACCTACTTCTTGGCGTTTTTAAATAGCTCATTGCTGGGATCCACGTGTTTAAATGACTGTCTTTTAAATTATTACATCTTAAAAAACTGGAACTAAGTGAATTTCTTCTTGGTGCTGCCATGCCTTGGAGACATGAAGTTGTTGTTGCCAGTGAGCGTGTGAGCAGGTCACGTGCCCCTGACGCTCAGGCTCATCATCCGTGTGCCAACGGTCGGGCTGGGGCAGCGGCGGAGGGTTTCGCTGCTCTGGGTCCCCAGAGTCTCCTGGCTGTCCTGTCGAAAGACCAGCAAGAGGGCCGTGTTTTCTCTCCATTGGCCTGGGAGCAGCGGCCCGGGTCTACATGTGCTGGTACCTTGTAGACAGCACAGCTTCTGGAGACTGGCCTCCCCAAGGCCTGCTGAGGACGGGGCAGGGACACAGCTGGCCGCTGCGGGTTCCGCGACCTCAGGTGGCTTCACTGCATGCTCAGGTGACGTTCGCATGAATGGACGGGGCGGGGTGGTGTTTCTCACTTGGTCACTTATGTTGGCCGTAGACTTTTGGCTTGTGTTTTAATAGAAATCCACAGACACGCAAAGGTAGAGGGTAGGATGGGCCTCTGTAATCATCACCCAGGCTCACTGTCAAGATTTTGCACATTTGCTTCCCCTTTTAAACATTTTCCTTCCTCTTTTCTCGTGTGCTGAAATCGCAGGCGTTATCTTATTCCTACTTACTTCCATATGCATCTTTTTTAAAAACTAGACCACAGTAGAGATTTCAGAGTTGTCCCATGAGGACTTGGGCCGTTTTAGCCTGATGCGAAAGCTGTTTCAGATGTGAATCGCATTTTCTAACAGAAAAACTGCTCAAATTGAGATTATAGTATTGCAAGGACAACAGCCAGTGCAGGGGGCGGGCGGGGGGCGAAGGTGGCTGCTCCTGGGAAAGCCGTCAGCGGGATTCAGGCTGAGGCTAGTAAACGCTGTTATTGCTGTGGCCCTAGAGAATATGGGGTGTGTGAATAGTCACCTGGGACCACGGATTCCATGCTTCTGGAGCCATGGCGGTGTAATGAACGGTTGGGAGGAATTTTGCTTTCCGTGAAGATTCCAGGGTGATCTGAATGGCTCAGTCCTTAGAAAACAGGAAATGGGTCATTTTCTTGGTCTGTTCCTTATGTTAAAGGCGGGCACTGAAGCCGTCCTGGTGGGTGAAGAGCTTGCTAAATGTTATAATCGCCATTTTTGGTGACTTTGCCAGGGAGCTGGATTTTACAGATTTGCAGATTTGTAGAAAGAGGGTATCTTGAACCATGTCTTACTTGGCTTGTAGTTTTTTCCTCCTTGTTCCTTCTTTGTGCTGCTCAGCGGGAGGGCTGGTCCTTGCTGTCACAGCCGCGTCGCGTCGCGTCGCGTTGGAAGAGCAGCTCTCCTCCCTGGACCTGCGAAGGAGCTCCCCTCACACAGGTGGCAGCAACAGCCCACGTGTGTCCCCCCACGTTCTGCAGGGTGGAGTCTGACACCCGTGCTAAGGCCACGGGCTCTGGAGGGCTGGGCCTTCCGGAGGCTGCAGCACACTCCCCATTTCGGGCCTTTTCCAGCCTTTTCCGAGGCCCCACATCCCCGGCTCCTGACCTCGGCCTCCATTTTCAGAGCCGACCTCCTGACGGTCCTGTCTGACCAAAGCTAGCAGAGGGTCTCCGGTTTTAAGGGTGCGCCTGGATCTTCTCAGAACCAGCTTGTTTCCATCTGCTGCCTTGCCTCCCCTCTGCCTGGTGAGGTAACAGGCTCCAGGGGTGAGGCTGTCATCGGGGGTCATTGTTCTGCTGACCACAGCCAAGGCTCCGGTCAGTATAAGAACTGTTGATAGGTGTGCTCTCTGCCGAGATGTGAAAACCTGTCATTGCCTGCCTAGCGTGGGTTGAAGGAGTGTCTTATGAGTCCCACTGCTGTGGAATTACTTTGCTACCTGACTGGGATTTGCCATTCTGGGGACGTTTTCCTGAGCGTTAAGTGACAGACCTTGGGTTTTGTTGGCCGGCCCCTCAGAGCCCGGGATGTGCTGTCCCGCACGCAGCCCCTCCACCAGTCGGGTGCACTGGCCTTTGGGGTCTTCCGTTGGCTTATCACCAGCCAGCGTGCGGAGTTCAGAGGCCACATGGGGGCAGGGTGTTGCTGGGAGAGTGGCGTGGTGCCCACTGTCTAAGCCTCAGCCCACCTTGGCTTTTCAGCTGCCCGCCCGGTGGCCCAGGGGCATTCGCTGTTGAGGCAGCTGAGTCTCGGTGACAGCTGGCCTTGAAGTCCTGCACTGTATCGCCTCCGGTTCCTCAGGCATCTCTGAGTCCCGACCACCCCACCGTCTGTGTCCCAGCTCCAGGCCAGATCGCCACCTTTCCCATGAAATTTCCTGTTGGCTGGAAAAGGCCACCTTTCTTGGCAGTTTCCCAGGGATAACCTGGAACCAACCGCAGAAAGAGGCAGGCCACTCCAGCTTGGCAGGTTTAAGAAGCACTCGGCTTGGGTGCTGCAGAAAGAAGTAGTTTTCCGTACCTGTCAGAATCAAAGTCCATAGAGGCCCTGGTCCTCAGTCACACACCCTATCCAGATGGTCATCACCACATTTCTGTCTTGGTGGTGCCCTCGGGCGGCTTCTGTGTGGGGAAGGGAAAGCCCGTGTGTATTCCAGGCACAGAGAGGTGGGGGCGGGGGCGGGCGCTGAGCCTCTTAGCTCCCAGGTCCGACTCGTGGATCGAACCAGCAGCCACGTCTTCTTGATGACCTTCCCCACACTTCCTGGTTTTCCAGACAGGAGAGGGATGCCCTGTCCTCTGAGCTGACGTCATAGTTAGTGTGTGCAGGACTTTGTGTTGGCCGGGCTGTGTTTGGTTTTCTCGAGTGTGCGCTTCTGGCCCCCTGACTGCGCATGGGACACGTGAGCAGGCGGGAGAAGCCTGCGCTCCTGGGCCAAGCCCCGGCCTGAGGCAGAGACCAGTGGGAGCCCCAGACCAGGAGCACAGTCACCTGTCAGGCGGCAGTGCAGCTTGCCCAGCGCCCTGGGGACACAGGCAAGTGACGTCTGGCCCATAGGCCCACTTTCTTTTCAGGTGGCTTTTTGTAGTGGAAGTTGTCAAGCACACACAGAAGTAGGGAGAACAGTGCAGCTCACGTCCCCAGCATCAGTAATGGCCAACAGTTCTCGTTTCTTTCATCTCCCCCCGTTGTCTCCACTGGAAAGTCTTTGAAAGCACTGCCCAGACATCCTGGCTGTTTAGTTTTCCGGAAGGGGATGGCCTGTAGGAACTCGGGACAGCAGGCCGTTTCCCGGAGCTGTTCTGTGTGTCTGCGGAAGCGTGGCCGGCTGGCCCAGGGCCCACAGCGCCTCAGAAGCGTGCTGGTTGGTGTCCCACTGCATTCCTAGGCTTCCAGTGTGCAGGGGTGGGGGGGCCACTGGGTCTGAGCACCCTCGCATGCTGCATCCGTCGGGCGCACGCGCTCAGTGGTGGGCGAAGGGATGTCATGACAGTGGCCAGTGTGTGGCAGGGCGCCCACGTTCCTGGCACGGGGCTGGCGGTTCCTGCCTTCTCCCAGCACGTCCAGGAGGTAAGCGGGAAGGCCTCAGAAAGCTGGTGTCATCCACCACCACCCATCGAACAGAACCACAACCCAAGCTCTGCCCCAGGAGCGTGCGCGATGGGGACAGGAGGGGCGGCTCTGGGAGCTCGGCATGTTGCCGTGGGGGCCTTTTGGACTCTGTGGCTCGGACCTGAGTGGACGCAGGGGAGGCCGGCAGAGGGGCCCCTGCCTGACGCTCTGCTCGGTATCACTCGAGGGCACTGGTAGCGCGGGAACAGTCTGACGTGGCCCTGGGTGGACAGTCTCCCCAGTCTTTCCCCCATCCGCCTTGACAGCTGTCCATTTTTCTTTTAGGCAGCTGATGGCACAAGAACCACTGGAAAAACTGGGATTTGGAGATTTGATAGGTGGAAAATCAGAGACAAAAACTAAATTTTGATGGGAAGAAGACTGCTGGGCTGTGTCAGGGATCGTCTGGGACAGAGCAGTGGCGCTGACCATGTCACCCTGACGGTTTCCTTACGAGGTGCAGTGACTGACAGAGGGGCGCCCAGAGTGCCCTGGAAGTGTCTGTGAAATCAGAAGAGACACACCTCCTTGGTGGGCAGGGCTCACGGCTGGGGGCGTGGCTCATGCTCGGAAACCTCCACATTAGTGTGAAAAATTATCCTTCCTTTTAGAGTCTCATTTCCCCCTCAGGGTGTTAAGCTTTATCTTGAAATCCTTGTGTGTGATGCAGTCAGTCCCTGGGAGGCGCATGACAGTGGGGGGGGGGGGTGCTGAGGACGGGCTCATTAGTGAGTGGACAGCTCAGCTCGGGGCTCCTGTGAAGTGGTGGCTTTATATTATCATATTCTGCACAGATTTTCAGTAGCAGCGTGCTAAATGTTTATGAATTTCAGCCTGTTACATAGACAGATGTCAGAAAATTATTCCCTAGCAAAAGGGTTTCCTTTCCTTTTTTTTTTAACAAAGTAGAAGACAAAGTAGGAAGTGAGAAATGGTCTGACTTTTGACATGTTTGACTTCTCAGTCTTTTTCTGGTAATGCCTGACCACGTATCTTTATAATCCCAGGGTCATTTTCTGATTTGTATCAGACTGTATTTATAAAACTAGATGTTTAATTTCAATAACTCATTTGCTGTAACTCTGAAGAATGGATTGCCAGTTCATTTGTAGTTGGACTTGCACAGTGCTTTGCAGTTTTTTCCCCAAGGACACCACACTTAGGCACCACCAGCACTCGCTCCTGGGTCCACTTGGCACGTGTTAGAGTCGCGGTACCACAGCAGCCCAGCTGGGACCAGAATTGCCTGTGGGGCATTTAAAGCAAAGAGGTGTCTGAATCCTGAGCCAGGATTTCTGGGAGGTTTTGGTGTGTGACCAGGGTTTAGAACCACGAACAGAACACTGAGTGCTGGGCCTGCCTGCCCTCCGACCTGTCGCCCCTCCCTGGCACAGCCTTCCTTCCCTGCCTTCTGGTCAGCTGGCTTTTGTCCCGGTGTGGCCAATGGAAGATGGTGATGGGAGAATCTGGGGCATGTCCCTCTCAGACAGCAGCCCTGGCTGTGGTTGCATCTTCTCCAGGCTCTCGCAGGTGGGGACAGCCGACCTTGACCCAGGCCGGCCCGGACTCCAGGAAATCACTGCCCTCCACTCCTTGGCCATGGGTGGTACGGCATCTCCCCCCGTGTCCAGTTCACCGCGTTAACGCCGTTTTCAGTCCTGCAGTGATGGATGTCTCTTGGTGAGACCCTCCCTGAATCAAGTCCCTCCCACGCTGACTAGTCCCATGGTGCCCTCTGGGCACCAGTCGCCACATGGGTGGTGTGGCACCAGCTGCTCCTGTCTGCAGCTCACTTCATTGTTTGGTCTCTGTATCAGAGGCCTTTGATGGTATGCTGCAGATTTTTTGCATATTGTCTAGTTTATGAAAAACCTTGGTTTTTATCACCAAACCAAACTGAGCCATCAACTGTTTTGTATTTTCCAACAGCATAAAATTACACACACACAGTTACTTATTGCAGCATTGTTTGTGGTTAGAAACCATGGAGAGACCCAAGTGCCCATCCATCCGAGTGTTTGAGTAAACTGATTTGTCCACACAGCAGGGCGCGTGCAGTGCAGAAAGGAATGGGGAACGTGGGGGCGTCTCAGCTGACATGGAGTGACCTCGAACCACAAACATGCTGCTAAATGAAAAAAGCAGAATCCAAAAGCGTATCTGTAGTATGTTAAAAAGAAAGAGATAAGGAACTCTAGAAATAATCTGTGTGTTTGTACAAAATATAAACTCAAGGACAAACGAACTGGTGAGAAGAATCACTGACATGTAGTTTAGTTCCACATTCCTGTCCGACGTGCTCGAAAAATCAGCCAGGGAGCGGGGACCCAAAGTGGAACACCAGCACCGTGTTACAAATGCGAACTTTGACCACACTGGGGGGGCAAGGGAGACAACAGCTGAGTGACTTTGGAAGCAGGATTTTGTCCAAAGCTAGAGACAAAAAGACAAGATTTTGTGCCCTAGTGAGTAAGTTTGTTTTTCACATGCACGACAGTCTGGAGCTGTACGTTCAGACTGACAAAGCTAGAGCTGTGCTGTAGGTAAGAGCTGGGTGTGCCGACCTGGTTTGCTGACACGAATAGACGTGCATGCGTGTGCGTCTCCATACAGCTGTGTCCAGCTCAGCACAGGGGCCTGGAAGCAGCGAGACCAATGGCAAGGTGCACACCCAGTGCCCAGATCGTGCGCTCCCACGCCGTCTCCAGCAAAAGGTCAGGGCTCCTTGAAACGTCCGACTCCAGGTCCAAGGCTGGGATAGTCCAAGGGGCGCCTGGACCGTCTCGTGTCTGAAGCAAGGAATTGCTGAAGAACTGGTGGGACTTGTTGAAAACCAGGCAACCGCGTCGGGGCACAGTCCCAGTGGCCCAGACTGGGACACAGCCGGGATGGAAGAGACAGAAGAAGGTAAAAGGTTATCGCCCTCAGAATAAATTACTACCCAGAAGGCTGCTCTGATGCAAATCGCTGAGTGATCAAGCTCCTGAGGGGAAGAGCTGCCGGTGGCAAACGGTTGGGGCCAGGACCGTGGTGGGGTTAGTGGGCGGTGTGTGATGTGGCCGGCGTTCCGCCTGGCCCTGAGGACCTGCGCTCAGGCACTCGGTGATTACAAGGGGACAAGAGACGTGCAGTGAGGTCACCGGAACCAGCTGGTCACACAGGAGGGAGGCCTCCCCACAGCTCGTGCCCCCACCTGGAGCCCCAAGGAGGCACCGCCTCACTTCTGTGGGTTGCCAAGAATGCATAACCTTAAGGGGGGTGGGGAGTGGGAGATGAGGGTAAGGGGGATCAAATATATGGTGATGGAAGGAGAACTGACTCTGGGTGGTGAACACAATGGGATTTATAGATGATGTAATACAGAACTGTACACCTGAAATCTATGTAATTTTACTAACAATTGTCACCCCAATAAATTTTAAAAATAAATTTAAAAAAAAAGCATAACCTCAGTCTGCTGAGGGACCTACAGATGAGGACCAGCGCTGCCCAGATGGCCACGGCCTGAGAGACGGAGGGGCTGTGCCAGACGGGAAGGAAGGAGCCCTGGGCACTGGGCAGGACCCCAGCTCTGCAGGCTGGTCCTGGGCCCTTGGATGCTTGTTCTGTGATTACGTGAGATGTTACTTGGAGAAGTGGCACATGAGCTCTGTCCTGCTTTTACAACTTTTTGGAATTCTGAAATGATTGAAAAGTTAACATTTTGTATCAAACCCTTTGTAGTTGAACTTTCTATACACGATGGAGTACGTTCTCATTTTCACGTACATTCAGTGAATTTCAGGGAGGGCAATGCAGGCGTAGATGGTCTGGGAGGACAGGGAGAGAAGTCTGAGAATAGCAGCGGGGCCGGGGGTGGGGGGGGTACTGACCTCCTCACAAAGGAGCAGCGGCTTCCCGAGCTGCCTCTGATGCCCAGGAGCTGGACGTCCTGCCGGCCGCTGCCAAAGCAGCCACCAGATGCTTTTGGTGGTCCATCACGTGTTCTGTAAAGAACATGTTTTCTTTCTCATGTACACTCATTGGGAGGGGGCAGGAGAGCTGAGTCCCACCCGACCTCAGGCTCTCCCAGGGTGGGAGAGCAGCCCTTGTCCCAGGTGCAGAGAGACCCTTCTGAGGATGCTGGGCTGGGGACCACTGGGGGGTGGGGTTGTTCTGTGGTCTGGGGACCATGTCACTGAATTACAAAAGCCTAGCAATGCGGGAGGGGCGGGCCAACCACTCTGGGAACCCGCTTTCTGTCCCTTGACCGAAGGGGTCAATGGCACCTCAGGGATAGAATGTGGTGGCGTGGCGGCCCCTGCCGGATGGTGGGGGCACTGCGGCGCCAGAGTAGGGTCATTGGAGGGGAGGGAGCTGAACGTAGGACCGCAGCTGAGTGTGCCTAAGACCTCAGGTGTTCCTGACTAGCGAGCAGCTGGGGGTGTCGGGGCTCCGTGAGCAGGGGAGCCCCAGCTGAGGCTCATCAGTACCCCGTCCTCACCTGTGTGCCAACACCCTGTTCGCGGCAGGGCAGCACGGAGCCGGTGGCGCTGTGGCCTGGTGGTCAGGGCTCACTGACCACAGCTGCAGACTGAGTGCTGGGGCAGAGGCTACAAGGGATTGAAATGGAACTGGGGTCCCTCGGAGCTGGCGCTGGAGACGAGAGGGGCTGGGGGGGCTGGGGCAGGACCAGTCAGCCTCACTGGGTTGCAAGCCACCCCAAACTAAGCTTAAACAACCGTGTTTTGTGGTGACCGTTCTCGGGCTGAGAGAACTGCTCAGGCCGGTTCTCCCCAGGAGATGGCCGAGGCTGGTGAGCTGCGCTGGGAGGACAGCAGCAGCGGGGGCTACAGCAGGCATGGGCTCGGGGCTCTCTCCACCGGGCTCTGCAGTGCGGTGGCCACAGAGAGACGGAGACAGAGACAGCGAGTGGGGCTGGGGGAGAGACAGAGACAGAGACTGCTTGCTGTCATGACCCAGACCCAGAAGTCCTGTGGCACCTTGAAGCCACCCTCCAGTGGTTGGAGCCATCAAAAGCCCCACCAGGTTCAAGGTGAGAACATGGACCCCACGTGTCGTGTCGGTGGGAGGTGAGAAGGATGTCAGTCATTGAAGCTCAGGTGGGAGGAACTAGGTGACAGGTGCACGGATGGACCTCGCAGTGTCTGAGCATCACTCACTGATGGGGATGCAGTGTTTCCAGCTTCTGGCTGATGTGGCTGGTGCTGCTGCAAAGCTGGGGTGCAGGTACATGACCACACCTGGCTCCGTACACAGGACAGGAGCTGCGGCTTGACCGCTGGGGGGGCGGCTGGACGGGTGTCCGGCCCCCGCTTGTGTGCGGTTCTGAGGCCCCACTGAGTCCCACTTACTTTCTATGTTTGAGTCCTCGCCATGCCAGTGTCTGTGAGGGGGCGGCTCCTGGTGTCTCTCAATCTGCGTTGCCTGGAGCTGAGCTGCTTGTCACCTGCTGCTTGAGGCCATTTGTCATTAGGATCCCTTCTCCATTGTTTAACTGGGTCACCTGACCTTTTATTATTGATTTGTAAGAGTCCTTTATAAGTGAATTTTTTTTTTTTTGAGTTGCACCAATTTGTGTGTGAACTTAAAACGCACAGCTCCGTGCTCATTGCTGAAAGGGGGCATGGCCAGGGAGAGAGAGCAGTCCCCAGCATCCTAGCTCGGGCCTTGTCCTTCTCCCCAAACCAGGCTTAGGACCTGCTGAAGATGGCGTATGCACAACTGTCCCCCCCTGGTCCCCACCCTGCCCCCGGGAGGGTGGCTGCCTGGGGTACCCGCCCTGCCCAGGCGCTGAGCCAGCCACCTGCCCTGCCGTCCCCGGGGGCTGGGAGCAGCTCGAGCCTGAGCACGTGGCCCTGGGGTCCTGCACCGCCTTCCACACCCACTCTCCTTCCTGGTCCACATACCATTTCTCTTTGGGAAACCATGCAAAAACTATCTTGAAATGTCCCCAAACCTACTGAACAAACCTTAGCACCCCTGCCCCCACGGAGAGGCCCACCTCTGTCGTCCCAGTGTCATCTTTGGGGACATCCCTGGAGACCCCCGCCTTAGAGGGGGTGCCTGGGGCTAGCGCCACTCCCAGGTGAAGGGGTGCGGCCCTCGCGGGTCCCAGTCATCCCTCCGCTCCTTGGCCTGTCTTGGGGGCTGCGCGTCACTGATGCCTCTGCTTTGGGGCCCAGGGAGGAGTGGCTCCCTGTTGCCACATCTGCCTCATGTGCAAAGCTCCTGAGTGACGCAGCTGTGCCATGGGTCGTCTTTCCTTGTGCTTTTTCTGTTTCTCTTGCTGAAAACCAAGATGATCCTCCTTGTTGGGGTGGGGCCGGGGCTGACAGCAGTGGCTGCTGGACGGTGTGGGGTGAGGGCGGCTGGGAGACCGGAACGTCCCAGCCCATCCAGGAAGCTGTCCTCAGGGCCGCTCACTTCAGCCCGGGCTGCCTGCTGTCTTCGCCCTGCTGGGCAGCTGGCTCCTTCCCTCGGCGTCCCACTCCGTTGTAGCTGGCACTCGGGCGCCCCGAGTAGGGCTGCCTCCAGGGAGCTGACACCCACCGAATCCCCAGCTCCCCACTCGTGGGGAGCCCCCTGGGGTCTGTCTCGGGTCTGGCATGGAGCAGGCCCAGGGAGGCGGGAGGGCAGAGGGGGAGGATGTGGCCATGGCCCACCTCCTGGCCTGGCCCGGGCCAGAGGAGGGAGAGACCTGGAGGGTGCCTGCCGGCCGCCTGCCCTGCTTCCGCTCTGCTCCCATCTTGCCCAAGGCCACCGGGACCTTGGGGATTGCCCAAGAGCTGTGATGTCTCTGGGGAGGGCTCAGGGTGGGGTCTGGTTCTGGAAGGCAGCCCACGCTCTTCCTACCTATGCCGGGCTGGGTGGGGGCTAATTCAGCCTAAACCTGTGGGTGCTCTCTCTGGGCGCCCCTAGGATCCCTGTCTCCTCCCTCCCAAGCTGCTCAATGAATGCTGTCAAGTGAAGGGTCCTAGGGAGGAAGGCCCAGCCCTGCCCCTCCCCCTCGCTCGGCGCTGGCTCTGCGTCAACCACGAAGCTGTGAGTTCATGAGCACCTGCGTGTGCCCAGGCTGCGTGTGCCCAGGCTGCGTGTGCCCAGGCTGCGTGGGGCCTGCTGGGAGGGGCCTGGCTGGGAGGGGCCTGGCTGGGAGGGGCCTGGCTGGGAGGGGCCTGGCTGCGTGTGCCCAGGCTGCGTGTGCCCAGGCTGCGTGTGCCCAGGCTGCGTGTGCCCAGGCTGCGTGGGGCCTGGCTGGGAGCGCCTGGCCTGCTGGCCACCTCCTCCGGGCTCAGTGCCTCCCCCACCTGCTTCACAGGATTCCCTTAGGAACCTGGAGATAGCAGGTCCTGGGGAAGAAGAGCTGACAGTGGCAAGTGGTTGATGGCCGATGCCCCACCAGGCTCCAGGGACCGCCTCTGCAGGGATGGTGGCACCCAAGCCCTTACGCCACTTCCTTCTGTCAGAGCTTGTCCCCTTCACACCCCCCCCAGGCACCCCACATCCTCCCTGCAGCTTCCCCTCTCCTTCCTCCAGTCCTCCTTCCGGCCCTCACTCACCCCTTCCCTTCCTGGCTTGTGATTGCCTCTCACCCGTCCTGTGGACCCTCTGCACCCGCCGTTGGCACCCAGGTCCCGTTGGCCCCTCTCCCCTACCTTGTGCAGGCTCCTGATTGTCCGACTGACCGGGGCTCTGTCTCCAGCCTTCTGTGTCTGTGCTCACGGGTTCCCAGTGGACCCCTCCCTGGACCTTCTGTGGGCTTTGGAGGCCACCATCCCCAGGGCCTCCCATGGGCCATGAAGCCCTGGTCCTGGGTTTTTCTCCTCCCCAGCGTGTGTCTCCCATGCCTATTCCTCCAGGACCCCGCCCTCAGGCCCACCCTTCCCAGCCCACCTCCCACCCCTCCCCAGGCCAGGGCAGACCTGACTCATCACTCTCCTTACTGCCCGAACCCCCCAGGACAGGGGCCACCCTCCCAGGACTGGGCCAGGACTGGGGAGAGCACGGTGGTGGGGGCTGGTTCCTCCGAGGCTGTGGGGGAGGGTCTGCTGCAGGACCCTCCTCTCACTTTGGAGGTGGCTGGCAATCCTGGGCCTTCCTGGGCATGTAGGTGAGGCGGCCTCCTCCCTGTGTGTCGGTTTCCAGGGAGGCCCACCCCAGTGACCTCACTGTCTCTTGCTTATCAGCAAAGACCCTGTCTCTGATCAGGCCACATTCACACATGTGGGTAGGACTCCAGCATGTCTTTATGGGGGAGGCAATTCAACCCGTGTCACAAGCCAGCAAACAGAAAAGCAGAAAAGCACACTGGAAACACCCCAGCAACACTGGGGGTGGGGGGACACTGTGTCCAGGGCCGTCCATTCTGAGGTTGCCTCTTCCAGGCACCGCTGCTAGGCCCCCGGTGTGGCTCCTCTGCCCTGGAGCAAACCTCACTTTCTGCCGGCCAGTGCCCAGGGCCAGACCTCTGCTCTCGGGGCATCTCTGCCCACCTCCCAGCCCCAACCCAATTCCTCCTCCATCAGCCTGTTTCTCCGCCCTGCCCAGAGCCGAGGCTGCAGCCAAGCCTGCCTTTAGCTTTAGAATGTAGTCCACTCTCCCTGGCTGGGCCAGAGGGACCCTGTCCAGCGCTTGCCAGCATTTGTGTCCTGTGACCCCCACCCCACCCCCTCCAGGAAGCCCAGAGCCTGCTCTCCATCCAGGGACTTGATAACAAGGCCTGAGTTTCCAGCCTGGAGCGTCCTGCCATCTCCCCAGCCATGGCCACCTAACCCTGGTGTCTCTGAAGAGAAGTGAAGGTCATTGTCATGGGGCAGAGGACATGGTGGAGGAGCTGCACGGACCAGAAAGGTTTCTTGGTGGTCACACCAGTTCTTGCTTCGGTGATATTAGAGACCCGGCGAGTAGAGTGTCCGCGTGTCCAGTAAACGGAACCTGTTGAGAGTTGGTTTCTTCTGTGTTCTCCTCAAGGGAGTTCTGGGACTGCGGCGGCTTGGGCCTGGTCACCTGGGGTCCGGGGCTGGCGTGGGAGCTCCGGGCTCCCTGTGCAGCTCCTGCAACTGGGGGGCGAGGGGGGGCATCTCTTTCCTCATTTGGGGGATTCTGCCTGGGCAGTCCAGGAGGTAAGACCAGAAGGAACAGGCCAGGGACCATCCGGAAGGGTGCTGAGGGCTTATTACCAGTGGTTGGCTCACAGTGGTCTGGGGCGGGGGTGGGGTGAGACTGATTTTTCAGGCTAGTACTGTTTCAGTTTGTTCTTAACACGATGCATCGTTGCATCATAATTTAAGAAGAAAATGGAAATAATCTGAAGAACTGCAGGGGCATGAAAAGGGAACACCCTTTTTGTTTCGTTTTTAAAAATGTTTATTGGGGGATATTGGGGACAGTGTATTTTTCCAGGGCCCATCAGCTCCAAGCTGTTGTCTTCAGTCTAGTTGTGGAGGGCGCGGCTCCCTGGCCCATGTGGGAATCGAACCCGCAACCCGGTTGGTCAGCGCTCCCGCTCTGACCACTGAGCCCTCCACCGCCCAGGGAACACCCTTTTTGTTTCCTGTCACCTGCATCTCGCTCCATGTTACCCTTCTGCGTGGGTCCCTGGCCCCTTACACAGGAAGCTTTCTCTAGGGCACTGTGGTCCACGCTGGCCCTTTCCCTGCTGTGCATGGAGTGGGGAGGCCCTTGTCACCCGCTGGCCGT
Source organism: Rhinolophus sinicus (assembly GCF_057876585.1). NCBI lineage: Eukaryota > Metazoa > Chordata > Mammalia > Chiroptera > Rhinolophidae > Rhinolophus > Rhinolophus sinicus. The sequence goes on from NC_142505.1 coordinate 111,452,717, forward strand.
CTCTTCGCAGGGCAGGGATGGTGTGAGCCCGGGTCCCCAGCCCTGGGTGCTCAGCCCTTCCTTCAGCATTAGCAGTGTGCCCTCCGCGCTTGGCAGCCATGCTGCCCGCTGCCTGGAAGGTCCCCTGCCCGAAGGACAGCAGGGTGATCACACCCAGGCCGGCAGTTATTTGGCTCGCTCAGCTCCCGCCAGTGTGGCTGGTGGCATCGTGCTGAGCAAGTGGATCTTGGGCTCGGATGGGGATGGGCAGCGGGAGGATTTCCCCAGACGGCTCCCCGGGGCGCGGGCTAGGGGCGGCGTGTGGGCGCCCCAGGAGGCCTACCGCCCGCGCCGCTGGGGGCCGCCCGCGGGCCGTTCCGGCCAAAGCGCGCGGTGCGCCCAGGGCCCTGCGCCCGCACACGCTCAGCAGCCGCGGCGGCGACACGAGCGGCGGCATCTCCGGGCCGGGCGGCAGGAATGCGGAACCGGCGCGCGGGCTGAGGCGGCCCAGGATGGCGCAGGGGCGGCGGCGGGCGGCCTGCGTGGGGCCCTAGCGCGCGGGGTGGACGCTCCCAGCCCCCGCCCGGCCCTGGCCCCGGCATCGCGAGCGGGCGGCGTCGCTGCCATGGCCGAGGAGCAGCGGAGGGCCCTCCTGGAGCTGCTGCAGCGGCCGGGAAACGCGCAGTGCGCCGACTGCGGCGCCGCCGGTGAGTGCGGGGCTGGGGTGGGTGCGCACGGGGTGGGGGTGGGGGGCGCGGGCCCTGGTGAGTCCGCCCGGGGGGGCGCCGGCCTGGATGCCAGCGCCGGGGACAGGGAGGAGTGCTGCGGCGCCTGCGTGGCTTGGTCCCGCTCGGGTGGGGCGCGGGCCCTGGAGTGCACCTGCGGGGACCCGGACGTCGCCAGCCCGCGGCCCCCCGGACAATGGCTGTGTCCCCTCCTCCCCTCCCCCCATCCCTCCCGTCTGCGTGTCTCGCTGTCACCCGCCGCCGCCTTGAGAGATCTCGGCTTCCTAAAGAAAGAGGAAATCGCGGCCGGTGACCGGCTGCAGGGAGACATTGGGCGAGCTGGCCCGCGGGCTTCAGTGAGTGGTTGTGGGGGTCCACCTGGCTCCTCGCCACCTGGGGGTGACGTCATGGGCTCCCTTCTAGAGCCACCCTCTTGCACCGCGGCAGAGCAGGAGGAAGCCCCAGCTGCCTCCACGTGGACCGGTGGGAAAAGGGCGCCCCTCCTCTCAGCCGGGCGCCTTGCTGCTCGGGGGCAGGTGGCCAGTTCAGGCGGCGCAGGGGCAACTGCGGCTGGGAACAGGCACATGGCCCACCTGCACCCCATCCTCCCAGCAGGTGTCGCCTGGACTTTGCCCCTGGGTGGTGCCGGTTCTGGGTGATTTCCAAGGTGCCAGGGTCCTGGGAGCTTCCACTCCCTTCCCCAGCTACCTTTCCTGCGATTGGCAGGAACAGAGACCCACAGGATCTGCTTCTGGGCCGGCAGCCCTGGCTGATCCTCACAGCCTCTGGAGGCTCACCTGCTTGTGTCCCCAGTGTCAGGGGGTCCACTCAGGTGTCCCCCAGGAGGACACTGGACACTCCACTGGGGCCTCCTAGCCTGAACCCCTCAGAACAAACCTAACACATGTGTGGAGTGGCCGAGGTCCCCAGAGAGGGAAGGTGGGAAGATGCTGCATTTGTCCCAGATGCCTGGCAGCCCCTGGACGTTCCCCAAACAGGGTCCAGACCCCAGCTCTCCCTTGTGGGCCACCCACTGGGCTGGGAGGGGTCTCTGACAGCCACAGGTCCTGGGAATCCACTGATGAGCTGCAGTGTCCCGCAGGCTTTTCTAGAAGCGCGTGGGCTGAGGTGCCTTTTCCTGGCCTCCACTGACACTGGGCACTGCTCCTGCCAGTGGAGCCGGCTCACCACAGACTCACCTCACCACCCTCTCCCCGACCTGTATTTTCACGTGTTTGGGAGAGCGGGCCATGCCAGGGAGAGATCGGGGAGAAAGGGCACACAGCACATTCCTCTCTCAGGCTTGGCTGAGGAAGGGGGTAGGAAAGGAGGGAGGGCTGGCCTGTCCCTTTCCTTCCTGGCCACCCTGCCCAGGAGTGCCTTCCTTGGACCTAGAGCCTCCCTCCAGCCACCTCTGGCCCCCCCAGCCTGGCAGGAGGGAGGGGTCTTCCTCAGCGTGGTGGGTCCTGCAGGTGCCGTGCCCAGCCCACCCACTCGCCCCGGGGCTGTGGTTGGCAGCCGGCTCTCACAAGCCCAGCTCTCCCTGGCACTGGGGCCAAGCCTCTGGTTTCCAGAGTTGGTCCATGTCACCTGCATCTTGTCCCATCTGGCAGGCAGCCTGTGGAACAGGCAAGGTGTGGGTAGTCGGCCCCATTTTACAGCTGGGGAAACTGAGGCCTTGAGAACTGAGCAGGCCAGGGCCTCTGATGCCCGGCCGCAGCCCCCTGCCCACTCTGCCTTGCCCCCTCACGGCCTCTCCCCTGCTCCGGGGGTGTTGTGTCGGAGGCCTCTGCCCAGCCTAGCCCCAGGCCCCATGGAATGCCTGTCCACGGTGTCATGCAGGGCCCACCAGAATGCTCCCCGCACCAGAACACAGGACATGGTGAGGCCAAAAAGGAACACCATGGAGCCATAGATAGGGGAGTCATACCAGTATATTCTCGCTGGCAGCTGGGTTGGAGACACAGGGAGCAAACATCTGCCAGTACCCCAACAAGGGGTCTTCCTGCACCCCAGTGTCGCTGGTGACTGGGCGAGACAAAAGAAGTAGGAGCCACACGATCCGCAATCCGCCGTCTACTTCTCTGCCTGCCAACCAACCAACCTCTTGCTAACTGCAATCCGTGCTTGCTAGCTCAGCCACAGCAGTTATATTAGTGGCCAGTGGCTAACTGGTGACAGCTGACGGCCATCTACTACCTGAGTCAGCACCTTTCCAAGTGAGGCCGAGAGCGTGGAAACTGCTCTCTGGGACTCTATCCCCACACACGGTCTGTGCTTCTCTGCTGAGCCCTGCTGGTCTGCCCTTGTTTGGTGATGCTACAGCGTGCCGCTGGGGCCTCCTGTACCTGCTGTGCCCAGATGGACAACCAGGGACCCCACTGAGGGGCAGGAGGAGGGACGGTGTGTGATGCTGTTGTCAGAATCCCATCAGACAGACCCCCTCAGGGCTGCTCTGCCCGGCCACAGCCAGCCAGGAGCAGGGCATCAGTAGGGTGAGGGTCCCACAGCATCGGATCTGGACAGCGGACACAGGGCAGGTCTGGCCGCCCCTGTCCACTAGGCCTGGGGTGTTTGGGAGCAGACTTGGGCAGTCCTGGCCAGCTGGCCTGCGAGGGCTGCTGGGAGGGAGGCAGTTCGGGGGTCCGTAGAGCTGCCCAGCACCTGCCCCCAGGCCCTCCCCACTATCTGCCCCGACGGTAGGCTCTTCCATGCCCGTAAGCATGGCCCTGGCTCAGCCTCGTTTCTCAGGCTGGGGGATGGAGGCAGGGAGAGGAAGGAGGAGGCAGCACCTTTGTACACTTGTTCTGAGTGTACTTAGGGGGTAAGGGACAGACCCTCGCCTTCAGCCTCAGTTCCAATGCCCCAGAAGGACGTGGGGGCCTCAGGTCTTTAGTTGGATTGGGCTGTGGATGGTAGTTTTGTGGTACTTGGATGCACTTTACCTGGGCTTCGGAATGGCCTGGCGTATCTGGGCCTTCCTATCTGAGAGCCCTGGCTCGGTAAGGAGAGCTTCATTTCTGGCGAGATGGATGGTTTGGGGCGCTGTGTGGAGACCTTGCTGCTGCAGGCGTGTTTGCTGGAGCCGGGATCCAGGGACATCTGGGCACGACTGGCCCTGGGTGCCTGTCCTTGCAGGGCTGAGGCTGGAGTCTGTGCCTGCCAGGCCTGGAGGGTCTGCACTCAGAGCAGGAGCGCCACATTCAACCCAGAAGGCTTCAAGGCAGAGGTGACTTTTCAGACGTTGCTATAAACCAGGGCAGGGGAGGAATTTCAGGCATTTGGTTTGGGAGAGGATCTGCTGAGAGGATGGCAGGCAGGGGCTGCTGAGAACTGGGCTGGATGGACAGTGCTCTCCCAACTCCCTCGCCCGGGCAGCAGCCCACCTCATTTTGGGGTTTAAAATGTTTTCCCATAGTGGTAAAACATACGGTATAGGTCCTTGAATAATGTCATTTCGTTATCACGTTGATGAAGAAAAAAATCGATCCACGGCAGGTCCATCTGTGTGGAGTTGGCACGTTCTCCCCACGTCTGTGGGGTCTTTGTGGGGACTCAGGTTCCCCCCGCACCCCAGAGATGAGCGCGTGAGGGGCGTGTCAGATTGCCAGTTAAAGTGCATGAGTGTGGGTGTGTGTGGGTGGCCCTGCGATGGAAGGGCGTCCTGTGCAGGGTGGGACCCGCCTGCACCCTCAGCTGCCGGGAGAGGCTCCGGCTGCTGTGACCCTGAACTTGAATCAGTGGGTTGGAAAATAATGACCTTACTTATTTCTATTCATCTGTCTTGAATGTATGTAGAGCTTACATTTATTTCAACGTTTAATATTAGAAGTATTTGGGGTCTTTCTTTAGAAGTTCGGTGATGTTTTTGTGATCAGAAGTGTGCCATAGGAGACCTCACTTGGTTCATGTCACTGAGCCTCAGGTACAGTTGGGTTTCCTTCTACATCGCTTCACTTCAAGTCAGCGTCCAGGAACCTCTCGATGCTAAGTAAGGATTCACGGTACAGCGTGAACAGTCCCTTTTTAACCATTGTACGTGTGCAGGCCAGGGCACTCGTGCGCCCACACTGCTGTGCAGCCCTCACCACCGCCATCTCCAGGACTGCCTCATCCTGTAAACCTGGAAGTGCACACCTGTTAATCAGCGCCCCTTCCCCTCTCCTCCCCACCCTCCTACTCTCTGTCTCTGTGAATGTGACCCCTAGGTCCTCATGTCAGTGGGATCACACAGTGTGTCCTTTGTGACGGGCTGGTTTCATCAGCAGTGTCCTCAGGGTCCATCCACGCTGTAGCAGGGGTCAGTGTCCTTCTTTTTAAGGCCGAGTAACGTCCACTGTGTGGAGGGACCGCATTTGTCTGTCATTCACCCGTCAGTGGACGCTGGGCTGCTCCCGCCTCCTGGCGCCTGTGCACAGCGCTGCTGTGGACGTGGGGTGCAGGTATCTTTGAGACCCCGCTTCCGGTTCTCTTGGGCGCAGACCCAGGAGTCAGACTGCTGGGTCACATGGTGATTATATGTGTGACTGATTGGGGAGCCACCAGCCTGCTTTCCCTACCTGGGTTCATGTTCAGGCCACAGGCCAGCGGGACCCTCGTGTCTGCCCATCCTATAGCCGGGTACGGAGGCCTGGTGCTAGCCAGGAGGGCTGCTCAGGGCCGGGGAAGAGCTGCAGCCTTTCCCTCTGGCCGTGTGCTTGGTGACACCTCTCTGACCGGTCGCCCCCGACCCAGCATGGGAATTATGGCCACCCCTGTCTGCAGTACTGGGGGACACTCACTCGGCTGAGGTTACCCCGGAGTGGACTCCCTGAGCTGCTGGGGTGGCTGGGGCGTGTGTGAGCCAGGCCTGTGCTCTGGATGCATTGGGAGGGGGATAAGGTTGCCCTGTCCACAGGCCCACGCTCCCAGTTGGCTGCTGGCTCTAGCCAGGCTCCCGAGCCCCGCCCAGCACAGGCGCCTGCCAGCAGGGCATCCCCTGTTTACTGTCCCCACACCTGTGAGCCGGCTGCATAATCCCACTTCACTGAGGAAGGAACGGGAAGGGACTCTGCTGGGGCCCAAGGGTGACAGCGGAGGGTCTGGTGCAGCTGGTGTGGCGCTTTCTCATCTGCTCTCGTCACTGGCTCTGTGTGTCACGCTGTCAGGCCCAGTGCGGGGGCCGGGACAGGCACTTTCTTCTTATTGTGTTAAAACACACATAACAAAATGTACCATTTTAAGTGTCCAGTTCAGTGGTATCAGATGCATCCACACTGTTGTGTGGCTGTCAGGACCATCTGTCCTCATAACTCTTCCTGTCTGTCCCCGTTAAACACTAACCCCCTCCCCCACCCTCCTATCTCTGTCTATGAATCTCCTCCAGGGACCGCATATGACGGCAGCCGCACAGTGTGTGTCCTTTAGTGCCCGGCTCATTCACCAGCACAGTGTCCTCAGGGTCCATGCCTGTCATGGCAGGTGTCAGAGTTTTCTTCCTTTTTTTTAAAAAAAAAAGAGCTATAATTGACATATAACGTTGTGTTCGTCCGAGGTGTACAGCACAGTGGTTCAATACTTGTGTCGACTGTGAAATGGTCACCACAACAAGCCTTCTCCCCTCCCCTCCCCTCCCCTCCCCTCCCCTCCCCTCCCCTCCCCTCCCCTCCCCTCCCCTCCCCTCCCCTCCCCTCCCCTCCCCTTTGCTTTTCCCCTAAATGCTGAGACTTCCAGGACTGTATTGAATAAAAGTGGCAAAAGTGAACGTCCTTGCCTTGTCCCTGCTCTTAGAGGAAAAGCTTTCAGTCGTTCACCATTGAGTGTGATGTTTGCTGTGGTTTTTCATATGTGACTTACGAGGTAGTTTCCTTCTATTCCTAGTTTGACTGTTGTTATGAAAGAGCGTTGAACTTTGTCAAATGCTTTTCCTTTCTCAGTTGAGATGGTCCTGGGCTGTTTCCCCGTCATTGTGTTAATGTAGCGCATTACATGGAACAGTTTTCATGTTGAGTTGTCCCTTCGTTCCAGGAATAAATCTTACTGGGTCGTGGTTATAACCCTTTAATATGCTGTTGAATTGTTTGCTAGTATTTTATTGAGGATTTTTGCGTCAATTCTTATCAGGGATATTAATCTGTCGTTTTCTTTTCTTGCAGTGTCTTTGTCTTGCTTTAGTGTTGGGGTTATGCTGGCCTCATAGATGAGTTAGGAAGTGTTCCCTCTTCTTCAAATTTTTGAAAGAGTTGAGAAAGATTGGTATCAGTTTTTCTTTGAATGTTTGGTAGAATTCCCCAGTGAAGCCATGAGGCCCAGGGCATTTTTGTTGAAAGATTTTTGATTGAATCCACTTACCAGTTATAGATCCATTCAGATTGTCTATTTCTCCAGAATTAATCTTGGTAGGTTTTGTGTTTCTAGGAATTTGTTCATTTACTCTCTGATATCCAACTTATTGGTACACAGTTGTCTGTAATACTCTCTTACAATCCTTTTTTATTTCTGTGGAATTAGCAGTAATGTTCCCACTTTTGTTTCTGATTTTAGTAATTTGAGACTTCTCTCTTTTTTATTTCTTAGTCTATCTAGCTAAAAGTTTGTCAATTTGTTGGTCTTTTCAAAGAACTAACTTTAGATTTCACTGCTTTTTCTCTATTTTCCTATTTCATTTATCTGTAGTCTAATCTTTATTATTTCCTTCCTTTGCTAGCTTTGGGTTTAGTCTGTTCTTCTTTTTCTAGTTCCTTAAGTTGTAAGTTAGTTTGATGATTTGAGGTCTTTCTTTTTTTTAACATAAGCATTTTTTTGAATGTAAAACTTCCCCCTATTTTTGCATTCCATAAATTTTGGTATGCTGTGTTTTCGTTTTCATTCATTTCTAAATTATTTTTCTAATTTCCCTTGTGGTTTCTTCTTTGATCCATTGGTTGTTTAAAAGTATGTTAAGTTTTCCTAATTGTGAATTTTCCAGTTTCCTTCGTGTTATTGATTGTTAACTTCATCCATTGTGGTTATAGAAGATACTGTGTATGATACCTATCTTTTTAAATCTATTGAGACGTCCTCTGTGGCCTCATCTCTGGTCTATCCCGGGCAGTGTCCCACGTGCCGCTACTGGTGTGGAGAGTGCTGGATGTGGTGTGAGACCTCGTGGGTTCATTGTGTTGCATCCTCTGTTTCCTTACGCATCTTCTGTCTGGTGCTTCTATTCATTGTTGTGAGTGGGCTACTGAAGTCCCCAACTATTATTGCAGAAGTGTCTTTTTCTCCCTTTAATTATGTCAGTTTTTGGTTCATATCTTGATGGTCTGTCATTAAGTGTGTAAATGTTTGTAATTGTTATATCTTTTGATGTATTGAGGCTTTTATTCGTACATAATATCCCTGTTTTTCTCTTGTGATCTTTTTTGGCTCGAAGCCTATGATGTCTGATATTAGTATAACCACTCCTGCTCTCTTTTGCCTCCTTTTTGCCTGAATAGCCTTTTCCATCCTTTCACTTTCATCCTGTTTATGTCTTTGGATCTCAACTCTGAGTCTCTTGCAGACAGGATGCAGTGGAGCATGGGTGTTTATCCGTTCTGCCAACCTGTCTTCTGACTGGAGAGGTTACTCCATAAGCATTGAAAGTAATTACTGATAAGGAAGAACTTCTTTCTGTCATCGTACAACTTACGCCCTGCAGCCTTTTTGTGTCTCATTTACTGTACTTCTGTCTTCTTTTGTGTTTAGTTGGTTTTGTAGTAAAATGTTTAAATTTGTTCTTAATTTCCTTTTGTGTTTATTCTATAGCTGTTTTCTTTGTGGTGACCATGGGGATTACGTTTAACATCCTAAAGTTGTAACACTCTAATTTGAATTCAGAGCAGTTTAACTTCAATAACATATAAAAACTCCGCTCCTTTACAGCTCTGTCCCCACCCCTTTTTGATATCAGAAAATTACATCTTTATATCTTGTGCTCCCCAAACATAAGTTAATAATTTTTAAATGCATTGGTCTCTTAAATTAGGTAGAAAACAAGATTTAGAGTTACAAATCAAAGTTATAGTAACATTAGCTTTTATTTACATTAATAATTGTTTTTTTCTTTATGTATTAGTCTCTTAAATAATGTCAAAAACAAAACATAACTTTATAAACCATTATCACAATTATACTCGCTTTTAGAATTGGCCTTGTATTACCCTTTCTGAGACCTTGACTTCTCCATATGGCTTCAAGGAACTGTCAGGCTTCTCTCAGGTCACCTACAGGACTCCCTTGAGCATTTCTTGAAGGGCAGGTCTAACGGTCAGACTCCCTCGGCTTTTGTTTATCTGGAATGTCTTGATTTCTTCCTCCCTTTTTTTTTAAATATAGAAAAATATGTGTTATTTTATTTATTTATTTTTTTAATATTAGTTTCAGGATCTTCCTCACTTTTGAAGGACAGTTTTGTGGGATATAAGATTCTTGGTTGACAGTTTTTCCTTTGAGCACTTTCAGTATGTGGGCCTTTGTCTGCTGGCCTCCAAAGCTACTGATGAGAAGTCTGCTTCTGAGCTATTTGAGGACCCTCCTATGTGATGAGTGACTTCTCTCGCTGCTTTTGAGATTGGCTTTTGCAAGTTTGATTATGATGTGTCTCAGCCTGGGCCCCTTTGGGTTCATCTTAACTCCAGTTCATTGAGCTTCTTGGATGTTTTATTCATATCTTTCATCAAGCCTGGGAAGTCTTCTGCCATTAGTTCCTGAAATGTTCTCTCGCTTCTCCTGGGACTCCCACAATGCATCTGTTGGTCCTCTAGATGGTGTCCCACGGGTCCCTTAGGCTCTGCTCACTTTTCTTCAGTCTTGTTTCTGTCTGTTCTTCAGCCTCAATAACTTCCACTGTCCTATCTTCAAGTTCACTGATTCCTTCTTCTGTGCTCAAATCTGCCTTTGAATCCCTCTAGTGAGTTTTCCATCTCAGGTACCGTATTTTTAGCTCCAGAATTTCTGTTTGTTTTTTTCCTAGGTTTCCTGCCTCTTTATTGATATACAGGGTGCTGTGTGCCTGTAGGAGCTAGAGCCTACAAGGGCCTGCCTCTTTATTGATAGTTCTGTTTTGTTCCTATATTGTTTTCTTAACTGTCTCCACAAGTGTCTTTGGTTCTTTGAGTGTCTTTAAGACAGTTGTTTTGAAGAATTTGTGTAGATATCTGCCATTAACTCTCAGGGACAGGTTCTGTTAATTAGTTTTCCTTTGACTGGGCCATACTTTCCCGTTTCTTTGCATGCCTTGTGATTTTTTGTTGAACACTGGACATTTGAATCTGGTAGTGTGGTAACTCTGCAAATCAGATTCTCCCCCTTCCCTGGGGTTTGCTTTTTTGTTGTTATTGTTTGTTTTGCTGTAGTTGTAGGCTGTTTTGTGCTGAGGATCAGCCTGAGGTGTACGTGTAATGACTTCTTAGGTCTTTTCGGAGCCTTTTTCATGGTCAGGTTCTAATTTTCCCTGTATATGTGGTTGTTTTTGAAGGTCCTGGTCGTTAATATCAGGCTCCCAAAAGGGGAAAAATGAAACATGAAATGGGGAAGGGAACCAGCCCTTTAATCCCTTGGAAGCCACTTCAGCTGGAGGGGGCAGGGCTGTGACAATGTGGGGAGGTGCCACACCAGTGGCTGCCGCCTCGGCACCTCTGTGACCCGAAGCAGCAAGCAGGTATCAGGCATAGACCTGCTATTTAGAGGACAGGGTCCTTGCCCACCCTAGGTCCCACACGTTGTGTACACAGCTGCCTGCCGGGGACAGGGGTGGGTGGGGAGCTGCTCCTGTGCTAAGAGCTGAAATTACCACAATGTACCCCAATTTACTGCCTAAGCCTTCCCCCAGAAGCTGCGAGCCTTCAGCAGACTGCAGAGTTCCGAATGGTGACTGGCGTCAGGCAGGTTCTTCCTGAGTAGGTTGTCCAGTAGCGGAGTTTCCTGGTGCTTCCTGCTCTGCCATCTTCCCAGAATCCTCTCTGGGATGGGCTGTCAGTCCCGGCTGTCAAGGACAGTGTGGAGGCCGGGATGGACAGCAGTGAGTCAGTCTGCGGCTGGGCGCAGACCTGGCCTCTCGACTCTGACCTGCAGACATGCTGCCGCTTTGCAGGGGTGGCTGCTGGCAGGATGGCTGTGCTGTGTGTCTGTAGGAACTAGAGCCTACAAGGGCCTGAGGTGGGAACCCAGTAGAAGATATCAAATGTGCATAAATGTTTGTTTTTTTCCTTTTAATATATGTGAAATGCACGTTACATACAATTGGCTATTAAAAGTGAACAATCGAGAGGCATAGCATTCCCGATGTTGTGTGACCACCACGTGGATGTAGCCCTAAAATACAGGTTTTTACAGCCAGGAGACCAGATGAGATACGAGGGAGAGGGCCCTGGACGAGTGGGGTGGGCGGCAGGACCTCCAGCAGGAAGGGCCTGCTTTTGCATTGTGAAGGGAGGCCAGTGTCTGCCATGGGCGTTGGTGGTGTGGAGGTACCTGAGGAGGCGGCTGGAAGGGAACATGGGGTCAACAGATGGACTTTGGAATCTGGCCATGTGTGTGGGCGCTGAGGGGAGTGAGCAGGAGAGCGAGAAACTGAACTGAAGGTGCAAGAGAGAGCAGGGAATGTGCTGGAAGGCGCCCCCTGGGCCAGGCGGGAGGGGACGAGAGGCAGGACACTGCCCGGGATTCTGTGCTGTGGGTGGGATGGGAGACCGGGTCCCTCGCTGAGAGGGCGGCGAGTGGGGAGAGAGAAGGTGCCAGCCTCACTCATATGGGGGCCTACTGGGTGCTGGGCACCCCTTTGGTGATGGGCTCACGAGTGCCGCCCTCCTGGAGCTTAGATCGCAGCGGGAAACTGGATAAGGAAATAAACACCAAACTGTGCAGCACACGGAGGCAGCCACAGTGAGAACAGGAGTACGCGTGGGCAGGGGGCGGGTGCTGTGTGTGGGGAGGGCGTGGCCTCTGGACCTGAGCCACTGACATGCTGTACCAGGGCCTGTCCTTCTGTCTCTGGCACAGCCCACGACCGACCGGCTCTCACCACCGGCATTTCAGCCCTCTTCACTGCTGGGCCTCGACGTGGGAGGGGCAAAGGTCTTTGGAGCCCGGCCGCAGGGCTGGCCAACCCCTAGCTCGAGACAGGTTCCACCACACACCCTCCTCCCTGTGCAGGGCCTTGGCCTAGAGGATACACCTGTTCCACCTGGCTCAGTGCCCCCCACCCCGCCTCGCCGGCCCAGGTGCCTCAGTCCACCTCCCGGAAATAGTAAGGGGGCTGAGTCACCTTGGAGTGCCCTGGGAGAAGGCATGGCACAGCGGGGCACATAGAGGATGGTGACAGCGGGGGGAGTGGGAAGGGGAGCCAGGAGGAAGCTGGTGGCTTGGGGCAGAGTCTGCCCTGAGCCGCAGGTGATGTCACCCTGACCCAAGGCTAGGAGAGGTCTGGGGACACGTGGGCAGGCCCGTCCTTGTGGGGCTGGGGCAGCAGTGCGCACGGAGACTCAGGCCTGGCCTCGCCCACGTCCTCCTGCTCCTGCAGCGTGTCTGCCTGCTCCACACACACCAGCCATGCCTTCGGCCGCCCTTGGGCCCGTCAGTACATACACGGGCCTCATGGTCTGTCCTGGGGGGACCTGAGGCTCTGGACACCGACCTCAGCTCACTGGGCGGGGCATTCCTGAGTTCTGGGTGCTCAGATGTGGACCCCGCCAGCCTTCTGCCCTCCTCCAAGGAGGGGCTCTGAGTTCAGAACATTGGGTTTGTGTACATGTGTACACCCCACTCCTCCTCCCTTTCTACTGGTTCTGATGGGGGGGCTTGTGCACAGCTGGGCAGGCCTGGTGGGGAGGGGCTTGTGCACAGCTGGGCAGGCCTGGTGGGGGCTTGTGCACAGCTGGGCAGACCTGGTGGGGAGGGGGCTTGTGCACAGCTGGGCAGACCTGGTGGGGAGGGGGCTTGTGCACAGCTGGGCAGGCCTGGTGGGGAGGGGCTTGTGCACAGCTGGGCAGGCCTGGTGGGGAGGGGGCTTGTGCACAGCTGGGCAGGCCTGGTGGGGAGGGGGCTTGTGCACAGCTGGGCAGGCCTGGTGGGGAGGGGGCTTGTGCACAGCTGGGCAGGCCTGGTGGGGAGGGGCTTGTGCACAGCTGGGCAGGCCTGGTGGGGAGGGGGCTTGTGCACAGCTGGGCAGGCCTGGTGGGGGCTTGTGCACAGCTGGGCAGACCTGGTGGGGAGGGGGCTTGTGCACAGCTGGGCAGGCCTGGTGGGGAGGGGCTTGTGCACAGCTGGGCAGGCCTAGCCGTGCCTCAAGAAGGAAGCCCGCAGGTGCAGCCTGGCCACTTGGAGAGTTGAAGCACCAACCCACCCGTCTCCCCTGAGGACCTCCTCCCAACCTCTGTTTTGTCCAGCTCCTAGTCTCCCCACTGCACGTGCACACATAGGAGCCCGCCCTACACGTCCTTGGCCAGATGGTCAAGGTGGCACCGGGACAGAATGCCTTGGGATCTGTAGCCGAGGTCGGGCAGAAGCAGGAGGGCCCACACTCTCCCACTCAGGTCAGCGCCTCCCTCTGGCTTTGGTCAGCCACTCCCCGCCCACTGCTGGCTTGGCCTGGACGGCCCCCATCGTGCCTCCCTCACTTCCTGCCTGTGCTTTGGTGCCTAGCTCTCTGCTTCCTCCTCCCGGCAGGCCTCCCAGCAGCCCTGGCACCTCCCCTCTCCTGGAGGCGTTTATCTTGGTGTGATGTAAAGCTCTTCTGTGTGATTGCAGTGCGGGCTCCTCAGGCAGGAGCCCGTTCTTCCTTGTGGGTGTCACAAGGGGCAGGTGCAGGGCAGAGGACAGGCTTTGGGTCAGAACACCTGCTCTTTCCAACGGCCTTCCTGGCTTGTCCTAGGAGGGGGGCAGAGGGAGGATGGACAGGTTGTCACCTCAAGGAATGACAGACGAGTTTCCTCATCCGCCCGGGCCCTGGGCTGGGGCTTCCATGGGCCCTTCTAGGACTGTGGATCAGGGCTGGGGCTGGGCTGTGGGAGACAGACCCCAGTTCTGCCACTGTGTGACCTCGGGCAAGTGTCTGACCCTCTCTGGGCTTATCTGCCTTACTCCGTAGAAGTGGACTAATCGTGGACACGATTGCACCTCCAAGGGAATTGTGAGGATTAAGTGAGGTAATTGGTCAGTTGGCACGGCCCGGGGAGGCGAGGGTCTCCTGCTGCTTCCTTACCCAAGGCCAGGCTTCTGGAGTGGCCCACGTGTCTCTTCCCCCCTTCTGGGAGAGCATGGTCGCCAGGTCTGCGAGAGGGGGGGTGCGTCCCATGAGAGGGACATATCCCTGCTGAACCCAAAAGCCCCAGAACCGAAGACCCGGTTTTCCTCTTTCTCCCGTCTTTGGAATAGGGCTGGGGCCATAGTCACGCCAGCTTCTTTTAACAATTCCCCTTTTCTGAGGTGTGATTTCTAGAAAAGAAAGCACACCCTTTTCTGGCATGCGGTGGGAGAAGTAACTGCTTCCCGTTCCCGTTACCCCGAAAGCGCCCTCGGTCTGTGCAGTCAGCACCCACGACAGTTGACAAGTGATGTGGGGCATCTTGGTTAAGTTCTGTTCAGGTCCTTTACCTGTTTCTGTAGTTGGGTTGTTGCCTCCTAGAGTCTGAGCACTTTGGACACAGGCTCTCATTCATCAATGTTGGGTTTGTAGGATTTTCTCCCGTGTGACTTGCCTTTTCATTCCCTCAACCAGTGCCTTTCAAAAAGAGATCTTTTTTTAAAATTCTGATGAAGTCTATTTATCTTTTTTCTTTCTTTCTTTTAACATAAGTTCTGCTTTTGGTGTTGTAGCTAACAGGTCTTTGCCTCACCCAAGGTCACGAAGGTCTTTCCCCTGTTTTCTTTTGGAAGTTTTGTGGTTTAGATTTTACGTTGAATACTGCGATGTGTAGTGAGTTTCTCTCTGTAAATGGTGAGCAGGATGGACCCAGTGTAGTGTTTGCAGGTGCCATGTCCCTGTTCCAGCACGTGTGGAGGAAGGTTACTCTGTCCCCACGGAGCTGCCTTTATCCTTTCGTCCACAGTCAGTTGTCCCCAGACTTGTGGGTTTATTTCTGGACTCAGTCTCGCTCCGTTGACCCCTGTCTGTGTCTACGCCAATAGCACCCCCGTCTTGACAACCAGCTTTGTGATCGACTCTGAAGCCAAGTGGCATTATTCCTTCATCCTTGTCCTTTTTCAAAGTGGCTTTGGCCGTTGTAGGTGCCGCACTGACGTACGGGTTGTAGAGCCAGCATGTTAACTTCCATTTGGTGAATACTGCTGGAATTCTTACTGGGGTGACACTGAATCTATAGATCAATTATGGAGAGAATTTACCTCTTAACAATATTGAGTCTTCCAATCCATGAAAATGCTCTTTTTCACCATGTGTTTAGTCGTCCTTAATTTTTCTCAGTGATGTTTTGTAGTTTTCATTGTAGTGCTTTGCATTGTCTCTTATCATATTTAGCTCTAAGTTTTCATATTTTTGTGCTATTTTAAATGGTACTTGAAAATGTTTAATTGTAGTAAAATACATGCAGCACAGCGTTTACCCTCTTGCCCACTTTTAAGGGTCCAGTTCAGTGGTATCACAAACCCTGACACTTGGTGCAGGCCTCTCCTGGCGTACACGTGGCTTTTAAATTGCCTGTTGCAGCAGGTGTATAGAAACAGCCAGTTTCTCTCTGTGTGTCTTGTATCCTGTGACCCTGTTTGTTAGTTCTGGAAGTGTTTAGTAGAGCCTGTTGGATTTCCTACCTAATCATGCTGTGCATGAATAAAAGCAGTTTTATTTCTTCCTTTCCAATCTAGGTGCTTTTTATTTCTTTTTGCTGCCTCGTTGCACTGACTAGAACCCCCAGCTCAGCACTGAATAGAAGTGACTAGAGCACACGTTCACATCTCGTTCCTGATTTTGGAGAAAGCGAGTCTTTCTGCCCCAAGAAGGATGTCAGCTACAGACACTTCAGATGCTGTCAAGTTTGGGCATTCCCACCTATTCCTAGTTTTCTGAAAAGTTTTATTGGGATGTTATGCTTTCCTGCATCTATTGAGACGATCATACGGGTTTTCTTTTTTAATCTGTGAATGTGATGAGTCACACTGACTGACTTGCAGGAGTTAAGCCAGCCTTGCATTCCTGGTCTATAGCCCGGCCAGTTGTGTTCGTTGTCCTGTGCTTTTTACAAACTGTGGGATATGCAGATCCTTTGTGGAGACATTTTCATTTCTCCTGGGTAAATACCTAGGAGGAGAACTGTGGGGTTGTAGCAGAGATATAGGTTTAATATGTAAGCAGCTGCCAAACTGTCTTCCCGAGGGGCTGAGCAGTCTGCATCCCACCAGCTGTGAGAGTGCCACTTTCTCTGCATCCTCAGGGACACCTGGCAGTATCAGCCCTTCACATGTGAGCCATTCCCAAAGCTTTGACAGAGGGCACAGGTTTTCTGTTCGTCACGTGACAACTCTGTGCTGCTCCGGCCCTCAATACACTTGATATAACTGGCCTGTCGTTATTCTTACATAATAGGCGGCCCGCACACGCATGAGAACATCCCCTCATACACACAGCAGGCAGCGGCAGGTTCTAGTCACACAACCCCAAATTGCACCCCTGTGGGTCCTCGCACAGTTGCCACATGTCAGGCAGGTGTGAATCCTCTTGTGGAACCTCGGTACCTGTTGTCAGATGATATTAGCAGTCCTGATCACATGCTCTTCTGGGCTCACTCTGTGTCACACCCTCTTGTCCTTCTAAAGCAGGGCTTGGCAAACCCTTTCTTAAAGGCCCAGACACAAATATTTTCGGCATTGTGGGCATGTGTTGTCTGTCACAACCACTCAGCTCTGCTGTGTACTGTGGAATCGGCCACTGGTCAGCCAGGGTATGGACAGCAGGCTGAGGGGGGGTGGGAGCCAGGGCTCTTCTGTTGCTCTGAGTGCGAGTGGTGTGAGGGAGCCACTGCCCCCTTTCTGGCTTTTGGAGGACAACCACTGCCCTGCCCTGGTGTAATTGTCTAGTGGAAAACCTGCCACCAGGGTCACCAGCTCCCCTCTGCTCCATGCCACTAGGAAGGGTCCGTCCTCCCCAGGCAGCACCACTGCAAGAGGGCTAGGTGGTAGGCGGGGCGGGGCCACGTGTCTCACCTGGGGAGCTATGCGGCCTGAGCCGTCCCCTGGATGGTCGCCGTGTCTGTGGTTTGTGAGCCCATCTTCCCTGTTTGTTCCCTTTTTCTCAGACCTGCTGGCTTTCGGTCCAGAAGATTTCCTCATTTCCTGTTGGGGCAGCATTTTCGCAAAGAGGGAACTGGCTCCTGAGACCCAAGGAGGATGGCTGCATGCCTGGGCATCCTCAGGTGCCCCAGAGTGGCTGCAGGGACCACTGTGGGGCAGGCTGTGCCCACTTAGCACAGGACAGGGGACTAGGGACGTGGAGTGTCCTCTGCAGCAGTCACACAATTCGAGTGACACCAAAAGGGAGAGCAGATGCTGAGAACAAAGCCTTTAGCAGAACTCGGGTCATGCGGGCTATGAAACCTTCTCTTGGTCCCCATGTGGAAGCCTGGTCACGGGTGGGCTCCTATCTAGGGCTTCGAGAGCCCTTTGGCGGAAGGTGGTTTATGGTTCTCTGACTGTTACCTTCTGCCCCTGTCCCCTGAGGCTCAGAGCTGGGGAACGTGGCCTTCTCCCCACCCGAGACTCCTGCTGACCACATTCCAGGGTCTCCCACAAGCTCCGGCCCCACCCTCTCCATAGAACCCTGGCTTCTGGTTAATGCCCAATCCTTGCCACCACAGGGGCTGGTGACCTGTCCCTTGACGACCTCAGAAGGTCACCCTGGAGTTTTGGAAGGGAGCCAAGGGACACGACTTGCAGGACAGAGCAGATGTCTGGGTCCCTACGTGTGGGCATCTGTCTGGCCGGGCCGGGGCTGCTGGGGGGGAATAACAGCACACCTAACCCCTGACTCCCTTACATTGTAGGGGCCCAGGCAGACCATGCACAGCAAATGGGCAAATAAATGAAAATGCCTGGATTGGCAGGTGCTGGGATGGAAGCAGAGGGGTGTCTGACTGGGGATGTGTGGGGGTGCTCCTGGTGGCCTCAGAGCACCCACCTCTGTGTCCCTGTGGAGGGGCACTTCCCCTCCCACTGCCTCAGACCCACCCGAGCCCTCCCTGCACCAGCCAGCCCCACCCCAGAGACACTGACGTGTGTGTGCTCCTCGCCCATCCGCCAGCGTAGGAGGCTGGGCTCCGTGTACCCACAGCCCCTTGGGAGAGCCAGCCGCGGGGCTGGGTGCAGGTCTGCAGGATGACGCGGCTGTTTTTCTCCTGAAACTTCTCTATTCTGAGTGCCACTTAGAAGCCGAGTCTCTTGGGCCAGTGACCTGCCTCCCGGCCTCCACTTCCTCCGCTCGCCCCTAGACTGTCACACCCTTGGGGACCGGGACAGGGATGCTGTAAGCTGGGCTGGGCGGAGTGCGGGCTGCCTGTACTGCCTGGACCAAGCTCTCTGGCCGCTGCTGAGCTCACCCGCCTGCGCCCTCTCAGCTTGCACGCTCACTGGTACACCCTGCATGCTCATAGTGCACACGGCACACTCACAGTGCACACCGCACACTCACGTGCACACGGCACACTCACAGGGCACACCGCACACTCACATGTGCGCACGGCACACTCACAGTGGACACCGCACACTCACATGTGCACATGGCACACTCACAGGGCACACCGCACACTCACATGTGCACACGGCACACTCACAGGGCACACCGCACACTCACATGTGCACATGGCACACTCACAGTGCACACCACACACTCACACGTGCACCCCACATGCTCACACTGCACTCCGCACGCTCACGCAGCATAGGGCTGTGTGGAGCTGTGGCTCAGGCATTTGGTATCTGAGGAGGAGCTCAGACCACTTGGCACCAGGGTGGATGCTTTGGAGGCCCCTGAAGGGAGGTGCATGACCAGGTCCTCAGGAGGACAGGGGGTGGCCTGTGGTGGCCCACAGTTGAGCATAGCCACCTCCCAGCCCTGTCTTATCTGAAGGAAAGTGTCCCCCAGGCCTGGGCCAGGGGTATCCATGCAATTGACCCCCACAATCCCCAGGTCTGTGGACTCCCAGCCCCTCAGGCCGTAGTGACCACAGGGTGGCATAGCCTGGCCTCTCGGGGCTCCCAGGGAGTCCCGCTCAAGCTGGTGGCCTCAGCCGGGGCCAGGAGAAGGTTTTGTGGGACTCCTGTGGGCAGCCCTGCCCTCGCCCAGTTTCCATGAGGGATGTGCAGAGGGGAGGAGGGCGTCCCGGCACCCCTGGCCATCCCTTCCTCGTTTGATTGGCGGGCACTCCGAACCGTTGCCCCCCCACCCCCCATTCAGATTCCCGACCATTCACTCTGCCACGTTTACTCCATCTACACGTGTTTCTGGTGAAGTTTTCCAAGTAAACTAGACACCAAGGTGTGTTACCCGTGAGTGTGTCGGCGTGCGTGGTCAAGCCAGTGTCCTTGCCACACTGGGCAGCATCGGCACTCATCGCGGCTGTCATCTGGCATGTTGACCATTCGACTTGCTGTCGCCCAGCATCTCCCTGGCTACGGTGTCCACTCGCTGTCTGAGAGCACTCTGTCCCCAGGCAGCTGGGATGACCGGTGGGGCTGCTCCTCTTGGGGGGGGGGTGCGTGCAGGGGTCTCTGCCGAGGGTCCCAGACTCAGTGAACTCGGATTCCCACGCCAGCCTCCTGTCCTGTGGGACTGGGGCTTCCAGCCGTGGGCCGGGTCCCCCTGATACTGTGCCCTTTGCTTTCCAGACCCTGACTGGGCCTCTTACACCCTCGGCGTATTCATCTGCCTGAGCTGCTCCGGGATCCATCGCAACATCCCCCAGGTCAGCAAGGTCAAGTCCGTCCGCCTGGACACCTGGGAGGAGGCTCAAGTGGAGGTACGGCCTGGGCGGGGCGGGAGGGGTCCCCTGGGGGCCTGCCCTGAGGGTCAGGCAGGTAACACCAGGCGATGAAAAGGGTGGTGACTGGGGCTGCGGTGGCAAGAGGGATGTGGTGTGGAGACCACCCAGGTGGGGTGCAGGAGGGTGGGCCTGACCCGTGAGCCCCTCGTGGAGGCCGTGGGGACACAGGCGGGGAACCGAGGACCAACACCTACTGGTGCTTCAGACCCCACTGCAGGGGCGAGGGCCTCGGGAGGCCTGGTGGCCAGCCAGTGACAGAAGGTGGCAGCTTGGTCGGGGGCCACCATGGGTGTGGGGAGTCCAGGTTTGGTGGCCCCGTGTGCACCCCCAACCTGAGAGTAGCTAGTTCACTGCTCTCAGTGTGATCCTGGTGACATCGGCCTCCCCAGGAACTTGGGAGAGGTGCAGAGTCCTGGGCCCCCACCAAGTCAGAACCTATGCACGCGGGACACTCACCGAGACACCCTGATGTCAGCAGGTCAGACAGGACATAGGAGGCCCCCCTGGGTGCCTTCCTGCAGTGGGCTCTGGCGCCGAGGCGGGAATGACACTTGTGGTGTGATGCCATGGTGGGAAGGAGGGAAGAGGAACCCAGACTCGTGTGCTACTAGGAAACCTCTGCTTTCTATCTGCAGATGCTCATGGGAAGGTGTGCAGAAACCGGCTGGTGCCGATGCTGGCTGCACAGGGGACAGGGGCAGGGACTTGAGTCCTCTGTGCTGTCTGCACCTGTGCTCTGCCCTTAAAACACAGTGCCTGAACTCCCGCTCCAAGGCTGGGTCTCGCCCTGGCTTCTCGCTGGGGAGTCTGGAAGGGGGGCTCCCTGCAGCCCTTTGTTCTGGGCTGCTGGTCAGCTGGGGAGTCCATGACTCCAGCCAAGCCAGACTAGCCTGGGGCATGAGTGTGCTCACCGCCCAGGACTCCTCTGTGACAGCTGCAGCCGGGAGCGGGCCCTGGGCGGGCCGCCTCGAGGGGCTCGTCTTTTCCAGTCTCTTCGTTTCTTTTCCTGCCCTTCCCCTAAACTTTATGTCCTATGACATCCCTTAAAACACTGGTTACTGAGATGGGACTCACATGCCATCACGTCACCCATGTAAGTGCACAAGCCTGTGGTTTTTAGTGTGTTCCCAGGGGTGTGCAGCTGTCACCATAGTCACTTCTGGAACACTTTTGTCACCTCGAAAGAAACCCTGTAGCTGTCACCCCGCCCCAGGCCTAAGCGGGCACACCTCTGCTTTGTCTGTAGAGTTGCCTGTTCTGGACATTGCACATGAATGGCACCATGCTTGTGAGGCCTCCCGCGGTGGCTTCTGTCACTGAGCATCCTGTGGTCACTGTCCAGTGTGTGGTGGCAAGCGTCTGGCCCCCCACGTGCTCACGAAGGCCGACACAGTCTGTGGTGTGGCTGGGCCACAGCCTGCACACTCCTCCGTCAAGGCACTCGGTGTCTCCCCTCCTCCCTGCCCTGGGTGGCGGGCTGTGCATCTTTCTGACACGCCCAGGTTGGACAAGTGCCCTGTGTGCTCGTGCGTGAAGAGCACCCCATTCCCCCTGTGGCTGCAGCTGGCCTGTGTGGAGAATTTTCCCTGACTAACCAGGCCTCTCTGGGTGGACACGGTGGGTCTCGTCCCCTCCCACTGTGACCCTCGGCCAGTGACCAGCCTCTGCGTCACCTGGGTCACGTGGAAGTCAGTGGAAGCTCCTGGATATGGAGGTGCATGGCCGGAGGCTGCGTGCCTGGAACTCCCCTGGCGCTGCTTCCAGCCTGAGCACGCCCCCCAGCAGGCCCACGGCCCCGCCCATCGCGCACAACTCCGCCCACGGCCCCGCCCACTGCTCACGGCCCCGCCCACTGCTCACGGCCCGCCTGCAGCTCTTCCTTTGCTAGGAGTGGGGGGCTGGTCTTCAGCTGGCATTTTCTTATCTTGAATGAAGTTGTGTTGGGTGACACGAGGGTCCTTGGTGTTTCCTCCCACTTTGTTACTAGTGACTCATTTTCTCTGGCCTTTAACCCTTTAAGGTACAGGCTGAAGACGGTTTTCTCAGTTGCCTTTTGCCTTTGCTCATGTGCTTTTGCCGTGGGAACTTTGTACTTTGATGTAGTCAAATCTACCAACCTTTCTCTTGTGGTTTCAGGGTTCACAGCAAGCGTAGGTTGGCCTCCTCCACCCCAGGGTTATTTTTACTCAAAGCAGCTTTATTGAGGCCTCATTCACACGCCCTGCGACTCACCCTTTTAGGCGCACAGTTCACAGGGCCGTGCACCCAGCGCCACCGTCTGATTTCAGAAAATTGTCATACCCCGAAACGAGCCCGGCCGGCCCCCACGGCAGCCGCTCCCCAGTGCCCCGTGCCCGGCCCGCTGGCGGCAGGAGGCCTGCGTCTTGTCTCTGGACCTGCCTGTCTGGGCATGTCACCCCAATGGAGCCACACGAGCACGGCCTCCTGTGCCTCTGTCCTCTCACTGAGGCCACAGGTATGTCGGCGCCTGGCTGCCCTCGTAGCAGCATAGTTTCCATGGTAGGGACGGGCCGCGCGTTCGTCCTCTGCAGGGTCTTGTTGTTCCCGCCGTTACCAGAATGCAGCTCTGGACTCTGCGTTTCTGTGTGGCACGTTTTCACGCCTCTTGGGCGGCAGCGGAATTGCTGGTCTTGTGCTGACTCTGCTTAACAGTCGAGGAACTGCCAGACTGTTTTCCCAAAGCCGCTGCACCTCCCCCACCAGTGACATGTAGGAATCCAGCCTCCCTGTCGCCCCACCGTCTCTGGTCTCAGCCAGCCAGTGGCCCTGAGGTTGAGCTCGCGGTTCTGACTTGCAGTTCCCTGGTGGCCGGTGGTGGTGGGCATCTCTGATGAGCTTTGAACGATTCGTATGTCTTCTTTGCAGAATGTGCATTCAGACCCTTTACCCATTTTAAAAATTACTGGTTTGTCTCTTAATTTTGTTACTAAGAGTTCCTTATATATTCTGGACAAAAGTCCCGTATCAGATACAGTATTTGTAAATACTTTTTCTCATTCTGTGCATTGTCTTTTAATTTTCTATTTTCAACAATATTTTTAAAATGTAAATAGTAGAGTTTATATTCTTAAGGAGCTAGCTATATATATTTTTTTTATTTTTTATGTTGACATAACGTAAAATTCCCGTTTTGCAGTGAACAGCTCAGTGCCATTTGGCACATTCACAGTGTTGGGCAACCGCCCCTCTGTCTGGGTCCAAAACATTTCCAGCCCCGGAGGAGACCCCACGCCCGCCCCAGCCCCTGGTGACCACTCCCCCATTTCCTGACTCGTGGATGTGCCTGTTGTAGACACTTCACATGAGTGGAATCACACGCTGTGACCTTTTGTGTCTGGCTTCTTCCGTGTAGCATCACGTTTTTGAGGTTCAGCACATCTTTTCACTTTCTTGATGGTAACCCTTGAAGCACAAAAGGTTTTAATTTTGAAGAAGTTGTAGCGTGCGTCCAGGCCACCCGCCTTCTTATGCTTTTGGTGTCATATCTAAGAAACCATTTCCTAATCCAAAGTCGCAAAGATTTCCTCCTATATTTTCCTAAAATTATTTTTTAAATTGTCCCATGATTTTTATCTGCCACTTTTATTATTTAACTTTGGAAAGAAATGTTCAGTTGGAGTTCCCTTTACTGGAAGGTGTACCCAACCCTACTTTTTCTCCGATGCTTTCCCAGTGTCCTAACCCTATGGATAACCACCTAATGGACAGTCCCCACTGGCCTGCAATGTCACCACTACTGTGCGTTACTGTGCTGGTTGAGCTGCTCAGCAGTGGACATTGGGTCCTGGTGGCCCCCTTGCTGCACCTTTCGCTGTGTCGCATTGAGTTACGCTTTCTGCTTGGCACCGGCTTTGTCTATGGTGGCGTGCCTGCAGGTGTCAGCATCTGGTAGGGACATCCTCATTTTCAGAACTTTCTAGGGTATTTTTGCTTCTTAATTTTAAGGTGAACTTTAGAATCGTTGCTGGCTTTAGAAAATTCTGTTCCTGGTTGTGTGTGTGTGTGTGTGTGTGTGTATTGCAATAAACTACACAGATTATCAAGGGAGAGAGTCTGCTTCCCGTCTCCCCGTCTGAGAACGCATGGGGGGCATTTTTGTTCGTGTTTCGGTTGCCTCCTCAGAAGCACGTTTTTTCTCTGTAGAGACTTTGAATGTTTCTCATTAGGCTAATTCTTAGGTATTTTGCCTAGTCGCTGTCGTAAACGGGTCTTTCCTTTGGTTATATCTTCTAGCAGATTGAGTTTTATACAGAAAAGAAATTGATTTTATAATTCTAATTTGGTAGCAGTCTTTTGCTGAAATGTCTCATCCCTGATTTTTTCCAGTTGATGTTCTTGGGCCACCCATATTCACAGTCCGATGGTCCTCAAAGCGCAGTGACTTTAGACGGAGGGGTTTCTCGTCCCCTTGTCCTCGAGGCGCCGCAGGGCCTCCCCACCCGCCATGGCTGCAGGTGTCTCCCACATGCCCGGCAGGTGGGCCTCAGGGCCTGTGCACGTGCTGTTTCCCCTGCCAGCGCCTCCTCGAGAGCCATCCCCCAGCCCCTGTGTGGTCACCCTCCACCCCCCGCTGCTTTCCTTCTGCTTTGGTGCAGTTTGTAATCACTTTCTGCCTTCCAGGGGCGTCAGCCTCATGTGGGCCAGGTGGCCTTCTCTCAGCTTGTCTCCAGGGCGCCCCCTGTGTCTGGTACACATTAGCTGTTCCCTAAATATGGGTCCCTTGAGTGAATAAGCCAGGCGTTGTGTGAGGCAGACATGGGGCATTTCTGGCAGAGGGCTCAGACCCTGCAGCCGGGTGCCTGTCTCAGGGTGGCCGTGGGGCTCAGACCCTGCTGTCCCAAGGAGGCGCTCCTCTCTGCACCTGCTGGGGAAGCTGGGTCTGTGGCCTTTCTCTCCAAACGGTTTCCCTGGGACAGGGATGGGGGTGTGTGGGGGACGGGAGTTCCCGTCAGGCAGTGGCCACGCCCTCGGGGCCCTGAGGTCTGCCCGCTCTGGGCCCCCAGGCGCTCTGACCCCTTCCTCTCTCTTGCAGTTCATGGCCTCGCATGGGAACGATGCTGCGAGGGCCACATACGAGTCCCAAGTGCCATCCTTCCACTACCGGCCCACGTTTTCCGACTGTCAGTAAGTAACAAAGGGGCTTTGTCTGCGTCACTGGTAAACAGTGCTGGGTCCTGGCCTCCACCCCCTGCTTGGCTCCCAGAGGACCAGGCAGGGGAAGGGCGGGGAAGCCGGCTGGCTGCCACACTGTGCGCAGCCCCTCCCGTGCTTGGTTTGATTCTGGGCATGGCAGCTGGGGGAGCCGGGGACGTGGGGAAAGGTCTGGGACTCCTCTTGTGTGTCCCCTGGAGGCCTTACATCAGTCGCTAACCTGTGTGAACCTCAGTGTCCCCTTCTGCCCACACCATGGGGCCTTGCGCGACTGTCCAGCCTGTATTCCCAGCCTGGCTGCCTCTGACTGTCCCCTCTCCCATCCAGGCGATGGCCATCCCTGCGCCCATGCCCACGTTTGCCCCACCTGTCCCCAGGCCCACCTCCAGTGACACTCCCGCCCCCTCTGGTCTGGCTCCCTTTTGTGTTTCTGCTGAGGACCCTGTCTCTGGTCACCCAGAGCTGGGGACCCTGAGTGCTTTCCTTGGGTCCCGTGGGCTAGGGCTCCTCGAGGGGAGGGTGGCCCTCAGATGCTTTCTTCCCCACGCCCAGCACAGGGTGGGCACACCTGTGGGTGCGTGCGAGGGGCAGAGGGCCCCCATTCTTGGGGTACTAGGGGGCTGGGGCAATCAGCTGTCCTGATCCTTCTGCGGGGGGCTCCTGGGAGACCCGCCCCCGTCACAGGAGCTGCTGCTCAGGCCTGGCCTTCCTCCTGTCCCCTCCTCTCCCAGCACTTCTAACTCCCAAATCAGCCCCCAGGACGCCCCGGCCTGTGTTCCCAGAGCAGGATTGGCTCCCAGGGTCACTCAGAACCCCCGGCCAGGCCTCTGCTGCCTCCAAGGCACTTGGAGATGAGCGGCTCCTGATGAGGGGGCCCTGCGGCCCAGAGGGGTTGGTCCCCGCATGACAGAGCCCAGTGGAGGGCCAGGCCCGGCCCTAAGGGGCATGGGTGCCAGGAGAGGTGGGGTCTCAGAGATCCCCTCACAGGGGGGTATCAGCAGGTAGATGTACCCCGGCAGCCATAAGTCCGGGACGGTGGCAGGGGGTGTGTGCACCAAGCTCACTGTGGAGTGCCTGCAATGGTGGAGGTGGCATGTGAATGTCTGTGTAAACTGTAGAGCGCTGTGGAAGGGCAGGCGGATGCATGTGAAGCCTATGCATACTGTAGAGAGGTGTGCAATGGTGGGAGGTGTGGTTTGAATTCCTTTGTAGACTTCAGGGTGCAGCCTCCGACTTTGCACACTTTGAACAGGTCTCCTTGCACGACTGGTCTGCAGCAGCCTCCAGGAGGCAGAGGCCTCAGTTTCCCCAGCTGTAAGGCCAGGAGGTTGCCGCCTGGTACCAGGGTGTCATGGGGACAGAACGAGGTGACGTGAAGCGTGTGACCGAGTCTGGGCCAGAGTGAGTTCTCTGGACACAGTGGTCCCTCCCTCCCTCCTGTCTGAGGCTCGGAGCCCCTGTGAGCTGGAACCCAGGGAGAAGCATGCAAGGCTGAGGGTCGTTTCCGGTGGCCGGCCATGACTCAGGCTGTCTTCCTGTCTGACCCCCCCCCCCCCCCCGTACCCTTGAGTTTCGATCCTGATGTGGGGGACAGACAGTCATACCACTCCTCTCAGTCTTACTCATGGAAACCAGCCCCCCGCCTGCTTCCTGTGTGATTGGGGTGGCAGGGGGTCTGGTACAGAAGTGCAGCAAGCACCCCGCTTCCCAGCAGCTGTGGGCCGGTAGGTGCCCCTCGCTCACCGGGTCCCAGCGAGTAGTGTCCCTGCTGAAAAGAGTGCTGTGTTCGCTTCCGGGGGCCTTGGTGACAAAGCACCACAGAGGAGCAGCTCAAATGAGAGCTCAGTGTCTCCCGGTCCTGGAGGCTGGACATCCGCGAGCAAGGTGCACAGGGTGGGGCCTCCTGAGGCCTCTCGCTGGCGTGTAGACGCATCTTCTCCCTGTGTCCCATGTGGTCATCCCTCTGTGTATCTGTGCCCAGATGATTTCCCCTTCTTATGTGGCCCCACGTCAGGGCCACCCTTTCCAGGATGACCTCATCTTAATTTATGAATCTGCAACCACCCTGTTCCCAAACAAGGGCCAGTCTGAGGTCCTGGGGGTTAGGACTCCAACAGGAGGTTTTGGGGGGTGGACACAATCCAGCCTGTAACAGCCTCAGGAATCCCACAGATGACATGATGGGGCTGGAGGGGGCAAGAGCTGAGCGGGAGTGTGCTGTGCCCTCTATACCCAGTGAAAGGGAAGGAACCACCTGATGCACTGCTCCTGTGTGACAGGGAAACCGAGGCACGAGGGGGTCACGTCCCCAGGAGGCAAAGCCTCAACCCAGAGGCTGGCGCAGTGGAGCTGGGGTGAGAGAAAGGCGTCCAGTAGTGACAGTCAGAGGCCAGAGCCCAGGGGCAGAACCGCAGGCAGGAGGCAGGACCCCGGCACACCACGCCTCGCGCATCCTGCCAGCCACGTTTGTCAGGGGTCATTTCAGCAGGTGCCCTCTGGCCGCCGGGCTGCACCAGCCTTGGGGGCACAAAGATGTCTGGCGCCATCCTCGAGCTGCAGGTGCCAATGGGGGCAGGGTGGGAGCAGACACCTGGCATCCCTGCCCTCCTGGCACCCGTCCCACCTCCTGGTTGTCTCTGGGTTGAGGGGACCCATTTTGACCCCAAGGGCCCTGACGGGATGCTGGTGGGGGCCTGGTTCTCCAGAGCACAGGACAGACGCTGGGGCCCTCACGTGGTTTCATCCTGGCCCCCCAGACACCATCGGTGTGGGTGTGGGCACTCCCCCCTCGTCACAGGTGTGCAGGAGGCTGAATCAGGTGGCCTCAGGCGGTCAGGGCCCCATGCCATGGCAGGGCCAGCCCAGGCAGCTGGCTATAGGCTGACCCCATTCATCGGGACAGCTCTTCCAAGTGGGATGGGGACCACCCCTCGCTCCCCCCACCAGCCCGTTCCTGTGGCTGCTCTGGGAAGCTTCTGGGCCTGGGGAGGCCCTTGTGTTACAGATAAGAAACTGGGTGCAGGAGAGGAGCTGATTCCCTTGAAGGGGTTGAGCAGCTTCTCCCAAAAGATAGATCACGTCCTCACCCTGGCTGTGAAGGGACCTTGTTTGGAAAGCGGGGCTTTGCAGATGACATGGAGTGAAGGGTCTCGCGTGAGGTCATGGTGGGTGAGGGCAGCCCGACTTCCATGCCCGGTGGCCTCATAAGAGGCAGGAGAGGGTCACTGAGATGGATGCCACAGACGAGCAGCTCAAATGACAGCTCACTGTCTCCCTGTCCTGGAGGCTGGACATCTGCGAGCAAGGTGTACAGGGTGGGGCTTCATGGGGAGGCCCCGTGAAGAGGGCGGGACTGGCGGTGCGGCCACACACCAGGCAGCCTGCGGCCCCAGAAATGGGGGTACTTGGACACCTGTGGGGCTCCAGAACTGGGGGGTTGTGAACTCTTGTTCTGAGATACCCCATGGGTGAAGACACTGAGTACAGCCCAGAGCTGCTGTGGGGGCTGCTGTGGGGT
The DNA here is from genome assembly GCF_057876585.1 of Rhinolophus sinicus. Lineage (NCBI taxonomy): Eukaryota > Metazoa > Chordata > Mammalia > Chiroptera > Rhinolophidae > Rhinolophus > Rhinolophus sinicus. Next base: position 111,481,096 of record NC_142505.1, read on the forward strand.
GGATCGCACCCCGGCACCCAGGTCCAAGCCCAGCGTTGTGGCTGAGCGTGGGCCAGTGAAGCCAGAGGCTTCCTTCTGTTCTGTGCGGCGTGAGGGGCTGGAAACAGAAGCAGCTGGGCCTGGGGAACGTGCTGAGGCCGAGCCCACCCTCCCCCTGGGCCCACACCCTGGGCGGATGGCGTCTTCCGAGGTAAAGTACAGCTCTGTGCAGTGGAGTTTAAACCCGTACGAGTGAGAAATGGAAACAGAGGCCGTGGAGCCCAGTGGACGCCATGCCGGCCTTGGCACATCAGCTGACAGGGCAACGCCTCCTTGATGGCCTGAGAGCAGGGGTGGGGTGAGAGGGCTGAGTGGGAGCGAGGGAGGCAGCCACCCGCTGAGGTGGGGGAGCTGACACACGGTCAAGCCCCCTGGGGTCACAGAGGGTCCTGTGGGCACTGGGAGAACTGAGGGAGCTGGGACGTGGGGTTTGGGTGTACACTATCCTGCCTGGGGACTCCAGGCTGTGGGGTGGCCAGCGGCATGGCAGGAGGGCACACGGAGTGTGGGTGGGTGAAGGAGCCAGTGGCTCTCCAGAAAGGGCCAGAGTGGTCAGAGGTATGGGCTGCCCTCTCTGTGGGTCAGGCCGCCCTGCCGGGCGGGCTTCCTGCTGCTCTAGCTCTGCTTCCCTCCCTGAGACCTGAGCTGCGCCTTAGGACCCAGCTGACCCCGGGGATGGACAGGCGCCCACTGCGGCTGGGGGCTGGGCCCAGCCTCACCTTCCCCCACCGAGCTGAGTCCTGCCTCACAGGCAAAGGGAGAGTCGGCCTGAACTCATGCTCAGGAAGGCAAGCCGGTCACAGCAGCTGCCACGCTGCACAATTCGCCCACACGAAACGCCCAGAACCCACAAATACAGAGACAAGCAGTGGACTCGTGCTTGGGGGCCAGGGAGTGAGTGCCAGTGGGTACAGGTTTCTATTCACAGTGATGGAATGTTCTGGACCTAGATAGTGGTGCGGGGAGGACTGCACAGCTTGTGAATATAGTATGAACCACTGACCTGAGCACTTTAAATGGGTGGATTTGATGGTATGTGAATTCTCAGTTTTTTAGAAAGGGGAGGAACTGTCTCATTAGCAAACACGTTTAAAAATCACAGCTGGTAGCCCTCACCCTGCCTTTGGCGAGGCCGTGGGACGTGTCCAAGGCCACTGTGAGCAGTGCTTCTCTCAGGAGCCATGTGTTGTTGCCGCGGTCAGGCTCGGGGAGCGTCCCCGTGGCGTCTGCTGGACCGTGGGGCCAGGCTCTCCTCTCCGCCCTCTCCTTCCCCAGCCTCCTGCGGGAGCAGTGGATCCGGGCCAAGTACGAGCGGCAGGAGTTCACCAACCCCGAGAGGCAGGAGCCCTACTCTGCAGGTAAGGCAGGCCCCCCTCTGCCTTCCCCTCGTGTGTGTGTGTGTGTGTGTGTGTGTGTGTCTGTCTGTCTGTCTGTCTGTCTGTCTGTCTGTCTGTGTCTCTCTGTTTGTTTCCCTCTCCCAGAGCTGCAGAATTATTATAAACCTGGGTAGCAACTGGCGAACTGGCCTGAACACGTGTCCAGCTCTTGGCCTGCTGACATTGAGCTGGGTGGCCTGGTGCTTAGTCCCCTGACAGAGAGGGTGGGGGGTGGGGACCCGCAGGGCTGCGGCTGGGCTCTCCTGGCTGGTGCAGGAAGCATGCAGATCTCTGCTCTGGGGTGGCCTGCAGGGGGAGTGGGTCCTGGCGGGGAGGGCGGTGGACAGGCCTCTGGCCCAGCTGTGGGGCAGAGGGAATGCTGTGTAGGTGCCCCAAAGCCAGGGACGGGCCTGGCTGCCTGGAGGCTGGCAGCACCACGGCTTCTGCTGCCAGGAATAGACTCCTGGTCAGAGCAGGGGAAGCACAGGGTGTGAATGGATATACGCTCTGTCTGTCCCCGGGCAAGCGCTCTATGCCGTCCACACGGCCGCTTGCGGGGTAACGCTCCCATGTCCAGGCCGTGGTTGCAAGGCTGGGAAGGGCTCTGCATGCGGCCAGAGGGTCTGCCTCTCCAAGCCCCCTGCCGGCACATGGCCGGTGTATGGTATTGATTCGATTCCTGTCCACTCCGGACAGCCACTTCCTCCTGTGATGGTCCCTATGTGGAACATGGGCGTCTGTGTCTGTTCAGCTCCCGGGACCCCCCACGATCCGTCCTGGCCTGGACCCCGGGAAGACTTAGCCTGGGCTCCTTTGTGTCCTGGGCATAAACATCTCAGCACCTGATAACATGACATGCAGCCTCATTTCAGAAGCGGGGGCAGGATGGGCCAACACAACCGTACCACTGAATTTCTGTGTTTTCACATCAGGGCGCTCTGGTTGTAAGCGACAGAAGTCCAGCTCAGGTATAAGGAGAACAGGATGGCGACTGGCTTCAGGAACAGCTGGATCTAGGGGTTCCGTTAGCACTACCAGGACGGCTCGGCCCCTCGGGGTCATCACCCACCCTCCCAGGGCAGTTTCCCTCCAGCAGGTCCAGGTCATTTAACCCCTCATGCAGGTTCTCTGACCAAGGGACATGTGTGACTTTCACAGGAGTGTGAGGACAAGTCCCGTCTCGGGTTCTGGCTGGTCAGGGCTGGGCGTGTGACCCTGTTGCGGTGACCAGGGAGGTGTGACACATGCTACCTTGGGAACGAGGAGCGCTCCTCACAAGAGACGGGGTCTGGGTTCCGAGTGGGGTGTCACGTAGGGTGGCACGCCCCCAGGTCTTGTCTGTCGCAGCCTTTGGGGGACAAGGGAGCGCTCTTCTGGTGTGTTTGGGGTCAGCCGGGGCCAGGTGTTTCCCTCTGCCTCCTGCCACAGCTGGGGAGCTGGTGACAACGGTGAGAAGCTGCCGTGTGTCCCTGAAAATAAGACCTAGCCGGACAATCAGCTCTAATGCATCTTTTGGAGCAAAAATTAATGTGAGACCCAGTATTATGTTTTATTATATTATAGACCTGGTATTATATTATATTTATATTATATTATATTATATTATATTATATTATATTATATTATATTATATTATATTATATTATATTATATTATATTATATTCCCAGTCTTATTTTACTATAAGACTGGGTCTTATATTGATTATTGCTCCAAAAGACGTATTAGAGCTGATGGTCCGGCTGGGTCTTATTTTTGGGGAAACAGTAGGCAGCCTGGTGCCCCAGGTGAGCCATCAGCTTCACATTGGAGACCGGGCTCCCTGCCTTTGCCATTCGTGCCTCCTTCTCTCCGAGGCCTGGTCCCCCGCAGCCCTCCCAGCAGCCCCCAGGCTCATAGTCCCCTCCCGGCTGGCCTCGGCCTCCGGGCATCCTCCTTGGTCCCCACAAAGGGGCGGCGGCTGCTGTTGATGGCGGAGCCATGAGGGGCTAGTTACAGGCCCCACACAGGGACCCTGAACGAAGCACTGTGTCCCCTCCATTTCTTTAAAGCCATCGCTCTCAGGATGTTAATGCCACCTCCTCCCCAGGCCCTGTGCCTCCCTGCAATGCCCCTCCCAGCCAAGCCTGAGATTTATAGGAATGGAATCCCGGTCCTCTGCCTCCACTGAGACCTTCCCTAAGCCACCCTCAGGGCAAAGCCACCCCCAGCATTACGTGGGGAGGTGCCCAGTGCGTTGGCCCGTCTGGGCTGCAGGGGTCCCAGAGGTCCCGTGTGAGGTCCCTGCCTGCTCAGCCTCCGAGTGTCACCTGCTCATGGCAGAGGCCCCTCTGTGCCAGTCATGCCCACCCGTCCCCTCCCAGGATGGAGGGCAGCACCAGGCACAGCCCTCCTCTCCCCACCAGCCAGCCTCGGACCACCTGGCTGCCCAGCACCTGCAAACCCCCTCCCGCTCCGCCACTAGCACCAGTGTTCAGGGGGACACACGGCACCATGTGCTTCCTGAGGGGGACTGCCAGCCCCTGCCCTGTGGGTATCCCTGGAGGAGTGGGGCTTCCCGTGGGCACTTCCTGCCCTGCCCCTGGATTTGCCACAGAGCACTTTCTCACCCGCAGAATGCGGAAGTCCCAGGAGGGAGGGCGATGCAGGGTTTGGGGAGGGCCTGGGCCCCGACCTGAGCGTCTCAGGCTGCTGGGGTGTGAGGAGCCTGCCCATAGCTCTGGTGGTGCCCGGGGCTGTTGGAGGTGGAGACAGTGGGTTACCACAGTGCCGGGCCGACAGGGGGGCCAGACGCCAGACTGCTGCAGGGTGCAGGGTGCAGGGTTCAGGGTGCAGGGTGTGCCTGCCCGAGGAGCTTGTCCCGCCCAACAGGGCTCCTGCTGGGGCCTCTCCTGAGCCTGGGGCTTCACAGGAGGGTGTCCTGCAGCCAGGCCTCTGAAGGGGCGGTCCAGGCGGTATCCCAGGATTCTAGCCACAGGATGAAGTCGATTTCCAGGGTTCACAAAGACAGAAAGAAGAACTGAACCAGTAAGTAAGGAGGGGGGAGGGGCAGCTTTCTTACCGTGGAAATCCAGCCTACACTCATGGAAGACACACAGAAAGGGGAAGTGCGTTTGTGGGACCCAGTGACCCCGTCGTAACAGGACCCACAGTGGGCGCCCCGACCCCAGGGCAGAAGTCAGGAGACAGGACTTGTGGCCTCAGGGGCCTTCCCCAGGACACTGCTGAGGACAGAAGGGCAAGCTACTAACTTCCCACTGGAGAGACCAGCAGACCCCCTTCCCGGGTGCTGGGTCCCTGTCACCACCACGGGTGTGATGACACTCACTGAAAATGCGTAACCTACCCCAGTCATGAGAAACGTCATTCAAACGATCCGAAGGACTCTGCACAGGGCACCTGCCCAGCAGCCCTCAAGAGTGTCAAGATAGAGACACGGGGGCCGGCCCGGTGGCTCAGGCGGTTAGAGCTCCGTGCTCCTAACTCCGAAGGCTGCCGGTTCGATTCCCACATGGGCCAGTGGGCTCTCAACCACAAGGTTGCCGGTTCGACTCCTCAAGTCCCGCAAGGGATGGTGGGCAGCGCCCCCTGCAACTAAGATTGAACACGGCACCTTGAGCTGAGCTGCCGCTGAGCTCCCGGATGGCTCATTTGGTTGGAATGCGTCCTCTCAACCACAAGGTTGCTGGTTCGACTCCCGCAAGGGATGGTGGGCTGTGCCCCCTGCAACTAGAAAACGGCAACTGGACCTGGAGCTGAGCTGCGCCCTCCACAACTAAGACTGAAAGGGCAAGTTGGAAAAAAAAGTCCTGAAAGTACACACTGTTCCCCAATAAAGTCCTGTTCCCTTTCCCCAATCTTAAAAAAAAAAAAAAGATAGAGACACCGGGGTGCAGGGCTCCGTCAGCGGCGTCCGTGTCCTGGGGAACAGGGACCTTAGTGCTGCCTCTGTGAACAGGATGGCAGTTTGGACAGGCGTGTCACATAAGGCTGCATCTGTAGCAGGCGGGGTCTGCCGCGATGTCCCTCTCAGTAACCAAGTACCCCTGTCTAAGCACTGGCAGGCCACACAGAACCTGGTGTCAGGGAGTGAGGGTTGTGGCGAGGGCACCGGGTTCCAGGTGGACCCCGACGGGCAGGTGCCAGCCTGGCACACCCCACTGCCTGTTGTCTGCCTGCTGCCTCAGCCAAGGTCACGGGTGAGTGGGAGGTGCCTGGGCCAGGCCCCCTGCGGTCGCTGCCAGCTGGGGCTGACCCTGGGTAACAGCTAACAGCTGCTCCTGGCTCCCTCCTCACACCCACCCGCCTCCAGCCAGAGCCTCAATGGTGGCCTTTCAGCAGTGGACAATGCCCCCGGTTGTCCAGAGGGCCAGGCGCCCAGGCCAGCCCCAGTCACCGACAGACACAGCATTTCCTGCCGAGGCTGTGGAACCCTCTCGTCCCCTAGGATCTTACCCATCTCCTTATGCACCCCCGGAAGCGTTAAGTGGCGTCGGTGCGGGGCATACAAAGGGCACGCAGCACTGCTGGGGTGGCTGCTGGGGTCCAGTCAAGGTCATTCTGAGCTTGAGCTGGGAGGTGGAAGGGGCCATCGCTGCCCCCTGCCCCCCGTGATCCAAGCAGGCTCCCTGCTGGACTCGGACCGTGAGCCCCACTTCCCAGCAGCGTTTTCCATGTGGGGTCGGGCTCTGCTGTTCTTGTGTTGGAGCCGGTGCGTGGGTTTCAGGGTTTGGGGCATGTGGACAGGGAGGGGCTGGTCCCCCAGCCCAGCTCTGCCAGGAGCTGGGCGCCTGTGTGGGGCACTCATGGGTCTGGGGTGGGCGGGAAGACTTCCTGCAAGCTGGTGCCCTGTTGATTGGGGAGTGTGGGCGTCTCTTCCCGTGTGTGCTCACTCTGGGTGCTGTGGGGGGTCACAAACAAGGGGGTCGTGGTGACCCAGGAGCCCCAGCTCAACCCCCTGGGTCCCCAGTGCCCTGCTGGTCAGGCAATGTCTCTGGGTCCTGGATTCTTTGTGCACAAAATGGGGCACAGGTCAGCGACCCAATAACCGGGACCCACAGCCAGAGACCTGCCAGCTGGCCCCCCACTGCAGCCCCGTGTCCAGCAGAGCCTCCTGGCAGCTGCTGGGCGGGTGCTCGTGTTGAATGAATGAATTAATGAATGGATGAACGAAGAAATGAGAGAAGACAGGTGAGGAAGTGCCCCTGTCACGGGCACCCGTGATAGGAATGATGGCGTCAGGTGCCTGAGCACATGCTGTGGACACGCTGCAGCCCCTGGGGGCCAGGCACTGAGGGGGCCCCAGGGGACTTGAGCTTGGGCTCAGGGTCAGACAGGCTCCTTTGGGGAGACACTCCCCACCCCTCCTCCTCAGAGGTGCTGATCAGTATGGGGTCGGGTCAGCAGTGCCCAGACAGCCCTGGGACACGGACACTGCCTCCTCTGCCCACTGCTGCCCAGGCACAGCCCTTGTGTGTTCACACGTGTGTTCACACATGCTTACATGCCATTTATCACCACCTGCACTTCCGAGCATGTATTCACGTGTATGCTTTTAGCCGCATGCGGTCACACCGCCTCCACTGGCACATGCCAGGCGGAAGCACACGGTATGGGGGCCCTGCCTGGGAGGGTCACCCCGGGACCTGGGCACAGGACACACAGACTGGCCCACCCTTACTGCCCCCTCCAAGCAAGACCCTGTGCTCCCTGCTCCAGCTGTAAAATGAATGTGTAACTTACACGCACACGGGACAATTTACATGACACATGCCTGATGCAGGATGCAGTCATGTGAGCTGTGACAAGGGTGAGGCACAGGATAGGGCCGTCCCCCCAAACTGCAGTGCGTGTTGGCCACCAGCCTGGGCAGCCCGGCGTGTTCCATGTCCAGCACGGAGCTTTTCCTGCCGCCGTTAGATGGGACCCACCGTGGCAGCCTGGACGTGGTCACTCCTCGCGGTGCCTGTACCCACAATGCAGCTCGTTTCTCAGTGCAGAGTGGTGCTCGCCGTTCCCACAGGCTGGTCGCCGGCCGAGGGACAGCGGGCTGGGCACAGCCACTGTCTGTTGCCCCCAGGCTTCCATTTCTCTCTGGGTGGTATCATGTTTCACTTTCTAAGAAAGTGCCGCTGTGTTCCAGGATGGCCGCAGCATCCTGCCGTCCCCTGCAGCACAGGAGGTTCCGGGGCTGTGTGTTTGCCCACACTTGGGACGGTCAGTTTTGGGGGTTTGGTCTGGCCATTCCAGTGCGTGTGCAGTGGTCTCTCATGCTCAGAATCTCTTGCTGAGCCTGTACCAGGTGCAGCACCAGGGTTTGCTGTGTGGGCGTGGCAGTGGGCTGGCTCCTCGCACACTGTGGACACAGCACACAGTAGGTGCTGGCACACAGTAGGGCCCAGCACAGAGTAGGCGTGGGCACACAACAGATGCTCAGTAAATGCTGAGTGAGCCATCTGGCCTCTACCCCAGAGTGGGCCAGTTCTTTAGGAGACTGCTCACAAGCCAGGCTCTAGATTGTGCCAGGAAGCCCCGCTGGGCACTGCCGCACTGTGTAGCCTGGAGAGGCCCCCGTGTGGGGTACCGTCCGCAGGAGTCGTAGGGCCCGGAGTCTGCAGGTCCAGACGCTCGGGCCTGGGCCTCCCTGAGTGAGGCCAGGGGCTATGGCCTGGAGAGCCTGGGGCACGCTTGGCAGGCATCCACGCTGAGGCTGACAGAGGACACTGCCTTCAGGCCAAGGTCCAGACAGCTGTCTGTCTGCTGGGACCACGCACATCAGGGATCCTAGCCATGCCCCCCGAGAATTCCTCAGCTGCTTTCCCAGTGCCTGTGGATAGGTGTCCTGGCAGCTGGCTGTTGGGAGCCAGACAGGCTCAGGCACGGTTCCCTTTGTCCGTCCATGTGGCCTGGGGCTGTGTAACAGAGCCAGTGCAACAGTGTGGGGTCAGGAGCTTGGCGCTAACCCCCTGGCTGTCCCACCCAGTCCGCCTGGCGTGTCCTCAGGCCCTGCTGCCCTCTGCTGGGCCCTGTGGGCAGTACAGGCTGGCCAGGGGTCTAGGTGTCCGAGCACCAGCTTCTGCCGGGGCTCCCGCTGGGCCTGGGAGCCACCCACCTGTGGCTGAACCTGTTTCCTCTCTGCATAGTGGGGACAGTAACAGGCTGTGCCTCAGAGGTCCTCCTGGGGGTTAGAAGAGAGGATGTGTGTCGGGTTGGCGGACAGCGTCCTTGCGGGCCTTGGGCACTTGTGTGTCCCTGCTCAGCTAACATGGTCCTGGGCTCAGATCAAATGGTAGCCCCTACCCTGTTCCGTGGACTGTCTGACCCCTGTCCCCTCTGACTGCATCTTCTCCCACCTGACCCCTGTCCCCTTTCTCCTCAGGGTACCGAGAGGGCTTCCTCTGGAAGCGTGGCCGAGACAATGGGCAGTTTTTAAGCCGGAAGTTTGTGCTGACTGAGCGAGAGGGGGCCCTGAAGTATTTCAACAGAAATGATGTGAGCTGGTCTGGGGGCTGGGAGGTGGGGGCGCCGGTCCTGGGACAGTCCTGCTCTTCTGTTTGAGGGCCTGTAGTGGCTGGACATTGGCCCCTGGACAGCACTGCCTCGTCGTCAGCTGCCCTCATGCAATTCCTGGGAGCCACGCTTCCCCAGTCCAGGGACACCCCCCCCACACACACACTCTGGGGCCAGGCCAGGAATGGGCATGCTGGGGGACAGAGGTCATGAGCCCTTCCCTGGCAGGCGCCCCCAGGCCTGAGAGGAAGAGAGGGGACTGGCTGCGGTCAGCACATGGGGTGACCATGGGGGTGGGAGGGTGCTGAAGGCCCTGTAGCTGGCAGAGACCCCAAGACCAGTTCCAGGTCAGAACATCGGCCGTGATACAAACAACAACGGGAGCTCATGGCCACACCCTGCTGCCCCTGCCAGCCCCCTGGCAAGGAGAGAAAGGAAGTCAGGTGCAGGACAGTGTGGGGGATGTGGGGTGGACCAGAGAGTAGCCGCGTGCTGCAGGGCCAAGGCAGGCTCTGCCTGGATGCTGAATGCTGAGCACCCATCTGTGTCACCTGTGGGGGGGGGGGATGCTGTTATTGTAAGCTTAGACCAGGGAGCCCAGGCCCAGAGAGGGTAAGAAACTTGCCCAAAGCCACACAGCACGGCGGGTGTGCAGCCACCTGGCACTGAGGCCCTGCCTGCTTCCCAGGCCAAGGAGCCCAAGGCCATCATGAAAATCGAGCATCTGAATGCGACCTTTCAGCCTGCCAAGATCGGCCACCCGCACGGCCTGCAGGTCACGTACCTGAGGGACAACAGCACACGCAACATCTTCATCTACCATGAGGACGGGAAGGTGGGTGCGAGGGCCGGGCTGCCGTGCTGTCTCGGGGGAGCCCAGGGGCCCCCAGCCCACTCCCCCAGGGCCCTTTGCGGGGACCTCGGGTCCATGTGGGAGAGCGGGTGGCAGCTGGTTGGCATGTGATCCGCAGGGACCCCCTGCGGCCTGACGCACCTGCCTTCCCACCCAGCACGTCGGCGGCCAGGCTGGGCGGGATCCCACGCAGAACCCCCATCTGTCCTGGTGCCCCACGGGGCCCTCCTTTTGTTGATTTGGTTTCCACACTACTTTTATCACAAATGTGGTGCACAGTGTCGGAAAAGTCAATACTTGTACGAGGCTTGAGACACAGAGGTCGGCTCCCCCCTCCCCCACGCCCTCCTCCTGAGGCAGCCACCCTTCAGGTCTTTGTTTTCCTTACTGTGGTCAAACACACACAACGTAAAACGCGCCATTTGTACCATTTTAAGTGTCCAGTTCAGGGGCGTTAAGCAGATTCGTGTTGTGAAGCCGTCAGTCTTCACTTTTCCATCTTCCCAAACGGACACTCTCCCTCCTGGCGCCTGTGCACAGCGCTGCTGCGGACGTGGGGTGCAGGTATCTTTGAGACCCCGCTTCCAGTTCTTTTGGGTGCAGACCCAGGAGTGGAATCGCTGGGTCACCTGGTGATTCTGTGTTTAATTATTTGAGGACCCTCCACACTGTCCCCCACGGCAGCTGCACCGTTTCACGTCCCACCAGTGTGCACAGGGCTCCATTTCTCCACATCCTCGTTGGCACTTGTTTCTGGTGCTGGGGTTCCAGCCACCCCAGTGGGTGTGCGGCGGCCTCTGGTCATCATCCCCGTTTCCCTCATGCTCGGGGTGAGGCGCCCTTGTCACGGGCTCCGTGGCCATTCGTGAATCTTCCTTGCAGAAATGTCTGTCCAAGTTCGTCGTGCACATAGAACGGCGTAGTTTGCTTTTGGTTGTTGAGTTACAGGCTTCTCTATATATGCTGGATATGAATCCCTTATTGGATATAGGATTTGCAAATATTTTCTCCCATTTTGTATGGTGGCTTTCACTCTGCAAACTGCCTTTTGATGCACAAAATTTTTAAATTTTCATGAAATCTAATTTGTCTGTTTTTTCATTTATTACCTGTGCCTTTGGTGTCATAATCAGGAAATCATTGCCAGGTTGAATGTTGTGAAGCTTTGTCCTGTTTTCTTCCAAGAGTTTTGTTGTTTCAGGCCTTCCATCTAGGTCCTTGATCCATCTTGAGTGAATTTGTGTGTGTGATGTGAGGTAAGCATCTGACTTCATTCTTTTGCACGTGGACACCCAGTGTTCTCAGCACCGTTTCTCAAAAGCCTGTCCTTGCCCATCAAGTGGTCCTGACATTCATGTCAAATGTCATTTGACCGTATGTGCGAGGGCTTATTTCTGGGCTCTCTGTTCCGCCACTGGTCCGTGTGTCTGTCTTCGTAGGGAGTTTTGAAATCAGGACATGTAAGTCATCCAGTGTTGTTCTTCCTTTTTAGGATTATCGGGGTTTTTCTGGTTCTGTTGAGATTTCGTATCAATTTTATCAAATGCTTTTTATGCATCAGTTGAGATGATCACGTGTTTCCTTCCTCTGTTCTGTTCATGTGTTGCATTGATATTGCTATGTTGGCCCGTCCTTGTGTTCCAGGAGTAAATCTCACTCGTCTTGGCGTAGGACCCTGAATATGCAGCTGATTTCTGTTCGCTAGTATTTTGTTGAGGATTTTGCATCAATATTCATGAAGGATGTTGGTCTGTAGTTTTCTTTTTCTTGTAGTGTCTTGTCCGACTTTGGTATCAGGGTTATGCTGGCCTCGTAGTGAGGTAGGGTTTCCCTCCTTTCAGTTTTACACAGAAGTCTGAGAAGGATCAGTGTTAGTTCTTTAAGTGTTTCATAGAATTCACCAGTGAAGCCGACAGGCCCAGGGCTTTTCTTTGTTGGGAGACTTTTGCTTACTGATTCAATCTCCTTATCAGTTGTAGGTCTATTCAGATTGTCTATTTCTTTGTGATTTAGTCTCGGTAGGTTTAGTGTTTCTAGGTATTTGTATTTCACACAGGTTATCCATTTTGGGGGTGTACAGTTGTTCACAGTACACTCTTATAATCCTTTTTATTTCTGTGGAATTGGTAGTAATGTCTCACTTTCACTTCCGATTTTAGTAATCTGAATCTTCTCTCTTTCTTAGTCCATCTAGCTAAAGCTTTGTCAATTTTGTTGATCTTTACACAGAACTAACTTTAGGCTTCATTTATTTTATCTATTTTTCTATTCTCTATTTCATTTATCTCTGCTCTAATCTTTATTATTTTCTTTCTTCTGCTAGCTTTGGGTTTAATTTGTTCTTGTTTTAGTTCTTTAAGTTGTCAAGTTACGCTGTTGATTTAAGATTTTCCAGTGTCAGCAGTTATAGCTGCCAGTTTCCCCATTAGTGCCACTATTGTTGCGTCCCATAGTTTTGGTTTCCTGTGATTTCATTTTCATGCATCTCTAAGTATTTTCTAAATTCCCTTCTGATTTATTGTTTGATCTGTTGGTTAATTTCCACAATTTTGTGAGTTTCCAAGTTTTCTTTATGTTATTGATTTCTAATTTCATCCTGTCACGGCTGAAGAAGACACTGTGTCCGACATCTTTTTAAATCTACTGAGACTTCCTCTGTGGCCTCACATCTGGTCTATCCTGGGCAATGTCCCACCTGCACTTGAGAAGAACGTGTATACTGCTTTTGGGTGGTGCTCTGCATGTCTGTTAGTCTAGCTGCTTTATTGTGTTACGTCCTGTTTCATTAATCTTCTGTCTGACTGTTCTATCCATTATTGAGAGTGGGTATTGAAGACTCCAAGTATTGTGGTAGAACATTTTCTCCCTGTGATTCTCTCAGCTTTCGCATCATGTATTTTGATGGTCTGTCATGAGGTACATGAATGTAATACCAGCTTTTACATTAATAATTGTTTTTTTCTTTATGTATTAGTCTCTTAAATAATGTCAAAAACAAAACATAACTTTATAAACCATTATCACAATTATACTCGCTTTTAGAATTGGCCTTGTATTACCCTTTCTGAGACCTTGACTTCTCCATATGGCTTCAAGGAACTGTCAGGCTTCTCTCAGGTCACCTACAGGACTCCCTTGAGCATTTCTTGAAGGGCAGGTCTAACGGTCAGACTCCCTCGGCTTTTGTTTATCTGGAATGTCTTGATTTCTTCCTCCCTTTTTTTTTAAATATAGAAAAATATGTGTTATTTTATTTATTTATTTTTTTAATATTAGTTTCAGGATCTTCCTCACTTTTGAAGGACAGTTTTGTGGGATATAAGATTCTTGGTTGACAGTTTTTCCTTTGAGCACTTTCAGTATGTGGGCCTTTGTCTGCTGGCCTCCAAAGTTACTGATGAGAAGTCTGCTTATGGGCTATTTGAGGACCCTCCTATGTGATGAGTGACTTATCTCGCTGCTTTCGAGATTGGCTTTTGCAAAGTTGATTATGATGTGTCTCAGCCTGGGACCCTTTGAGTTCATCTTAACTCGAGTTCGGTGACATTGCAGCAACGCTGGCCTGCCCTGGAGTGGGCAGGGCCTGGAGTGGCAGTGCCCGGTTCCTGTTGGATCCGGTCTGTAGTAGGCGGGTTCCTTGAAGGGTGTGGCCAGGGCCCGTGGAGAGGCCAGAGGAGAAGGCAGTGTTGGAGGTGGGTGTGAGCCTGGTGGGCGGGGCCCTGGGCGGGGCCGGGTGCGTGTGGGGGTGACAGGAGCGCGCTCTGGAGCCTGGTGATCAGGGAGGAGTAGGAGGGTTGGCGGGCCTGCAGGCGACCCCTTGCTGGCTCTGGCCAGGTAGCAGCAGAGGAAGCAGATTGTTGGGTTCATCAGGGTTGAGGGAGCCCAGCATGGAAGGGCCTGGGAGGGTAGGTACCGGCAGCCTCTGTGGGAGGTGTGGCGCCAGGGTGGGCAGGGATCCCAGGAGTATGAGAACACTGTGGCATCACCACGTTGTGCCCCAGAGCTGTTCTACCCTCTTTCCCTCCGAGGGGCACGGGAGGGGGAGCTGGGCTGCGTTTTAAATGGATGAGCCTTCTTCTGGGCAAGAAAACATGAGGGCAGAAAACAGCCCCAACCGAGCCCGCCTACTGCTCCAAGGGGGGGGGAATGGCTTGTGCGTCACCCCTACCTGCTGTCCCCCTGCCCTGCCCTAACTACATGGTCTCCGCCCAGGTCACCTCAGGGGGCCTGTGCCTGCCCTTGTGCCTGACACCCCGAGAGCCCTCATCCCAGCATGGGCGCAGGGTGGGGGTGGCCGGAGTGGGCGGTACAGCCCACCCTTGACCCTGCCGGGCAGTCTGAGCTCCGGGGCGGGGGTGGTTTGGAGGAGTGAGGGCCATGCCCCGCCCCTGCCCACGCCCTCCCCTCCCTTCCCCGCCCCCCCAGGAGATGGTGCACTGGTTCAACGCGCTCCGTGCCGCCCGCTTCCACTACCTGCAAGTGGCCTTCCCGGGAGCCTGCGACGCCGACGTGAGTGGCTACTGCTGCCGACGGTGCCCCTGGGGTGGGCTGGGGGCTGGCCCAGAACCCATAGGGACCCCAGGGACCCCTGCCACTGACGTCTGAGGCCCCTGAAGTGACCACAGCCATCCTTCATCCTGGGGCATTTTAGCTTAGCTGCATGGGGAGGGGAAGCGGGGCTGGGATGCGTGGGGCACGGTGAGGGGGGGGTCAGGCCTGGAGCTAAGCCCATTTTCCACCCCAGCTGGTGCCGAAGCTGACCAGGAACTACCTGAAGGAAGGCTACATGGAGAAAACGGGGCCCAAGGTGCGTCTGACTGCTGCCCTGGCCTTGGTCATCTGGGGCCAGGCGGGGCCAGGGTGGCCGTGGAGGCTGGAAGTGCGGGTGGCACTCCCAGGCAAAGCGTTAGCTTGCCTGAGTGTCTCTAGTGGGTCATCTTGGCATGGACGGCTGTGGCTCCCCGGTGTTTTACTAGGACCGTGGGGGTCTGGGCCAGGCCCCGCCCTCTGGTCATGTACCTGTGACCTTGCTCAGCCACAGCGGGCAGCTCGCTGCCCCAGGACCCAGGTGGCCCCACACTGCAGACCCCGCCTGGAGCCCATGGGGAGGGATGGGACAGTCCAGCAAGGAGCTGGTGCAGAGGGCAGTGGAGGGAGGCCCGGAGGTGGGGACCAGGCCGTGTAGCCGGCTGGTGCATCACGAGCCCCAGAAGGCATGGAAGTGAAGGCGTGAGTGGCTGGATGAATGGGTGGCCCTGCCCTCCTGCTGGTCAGCTGTGGTCACCTGGGGACAGGGCCCTGCGTCAGGCCAACCAGCCAGTCACTGGCACACTGACCCACAGCAAACGGAAGGCTTCCGGAAGCGCTGGTTCACCATGGACGACAGGCGGCTCATGTACTTCAAAGACCCCCTGGTAAGGGGGGGCTGCTGCCCCGATCAGCTGGGGCTCCATGCAGGGTGGATGGGGTTCCCGGGGTCCTGAGCCTGTGCCCTCTGAGCACAGCTGGGTCTGGACAGCCAGCTGCCCGGAAGGAACAGCCTCCAGACCCTCAGGGCCCCAGGCCCAGGTGGGCGACTTGAGGGGCTGGCCCTCAGCTCAGCCTGCCCCGCCCGCAGGACGCTTTTGCCCGAGGGGAGGTCTTCATCGGCAGCAGGGAGTGCGGCTACACGGTGCTGGACAGGCTCCCGCCATCCACCCAGGGCCACCATTGGCCACATGGCATCACCATCGTCACGCCGGAGCGCAGGTTCCTGCTGGCCTGTGAGACGGAGTCAGAGCAGCGGGCATGGCTGGACGCTTTCCGGAAGGTGGTGGACAGGCCCATGCTGCCCCAGGAGTACGCAGGTAAGGGCCGGCGGGGCTGGTTGGGGGACAGCCAGCGCCCGTGTGGCCGTGCCAAGAGTGGACGCCTGTCCCTCTTCCAGTGGAAGCCCACTTCAAGCATAAACCCTAACCTGGAGACAGTCCTGGAGGCGCGAGGCAGCGGCTGCACCGTGGGAGCCTGTGGATGGCGGCAGCGGCTCCTGGCCCCTGGCCTGATGGTAGCCCTGGACACAGCCAGGTGGGACCTGAGCTTAGCCACTGGGACCTTTTCTCTGGCACCTCACTGTGGGCCAGCCTGGCCTGGCCTTTGACCCAGTCCTGCTGCTGCCCCCAGGACACCTCAGCCTCACCTCACGCCCTGTCCACTGGACCACACTCTCCCTCTGAGGGCCTGGTCTCCGGCTCAGGGCAGCCTGATGCCCCTTACTCCCGCGCCCTGCCACCCACCCACCTGAGTGGACCACCTCCCCAACCAGGGACTGGGCTGTGGGGACAGCGGACGGCTTGCATGCCTCCCATCCTGCCCCACCTCCACGGCCCCTCATACCCCTCACATTCCTTCAACAAGTATTTATTGACCAAAGGCTGTGTGTGGTCGTGGGGTCCTGGGGGCTGGAGTGGAGGACACTGCCCTATCCTTCAAGGAGCTGTGTGGAGTGCGCCATGCGCCTGGGCCACGTCGCTTGGGTGGGGCGACTGGAGGGTCAGCATGTGTCTCTGCCCACTCGTGGCTTGGTGCTGACCGGTGACCCCCCAACCTGACCTGACCTTGCCGTCTTTGGTTCCGTGGAGCAGATGCCTGCGCCCAGCTCACCCGCACCGGACCCCGCATGCTGCTGGCCTACCAGCACTTTCAGCCACCACGACTCCTCCCAGGTGTCCTGGTTCTGCTCTGGGGGAGCAGGGGATGTCTGTGACCGTGTGTGTGTGTGTGTGTGTGTGTGGGTTACCTGCTGGGTCATCCGGGCTGCCTGGACAAGACATGGCCCCCAGGGGAGCCCTGGACCAGCCCTTGAGAGGACCAGGAGGGTCCCCCAGGGACAACCAGGGCTGGCCTGCCACTGGCACAGCTGTGTGACATTGGGAATAAAGTGGGGTTCTGGTGTGGCTTTGTTGGTGTTGGAGGCCGGGGGAGGGGGGCTCTGGGCCCCAAGAGGGCCTGCCCACTGGCCTCACACACAAGCCAGGAAGTGGGGGACACACCCAGGGGCAGGTGGGGGATGGGCTGCCCTTCCCCCAAGTGCCCACCTCCCTCTTCACCTGAGAATGGTGCCACCAGCTCAGACCAGTTGTACCCTGGATTGAGGGACCCTGGCACCCTTGTCAGCTGTGTCCCTCCTGAGCTGAGCTAAAGCTGCCAGGGCAGGGTCCCCAAGACGGCTGGGCTGGGGTGCGGACAGCCGCAGGGCCGCACCCACCCAGGGGCACTGCTGGTTGGCCCCTCCCTCAGAGTCCGGGTCACTTCTCCAGCTGTGCTGGACGCCAGCGTCCCCTCCCACTGACCCGTCTTCTAGATGAGGAGACTCAAGCCCGAGGTTGTGACACTCGCCCTGGGTCAGCAAAACCCCAGCGCTGTGCCAGCCAGCCCCCGACGCACCCCCCCCCCCACCTTCCAGACGTTTCCTGACCCCAGAGGCGCTGGCACCTGCTTGGTGTGTGTCATGTGTCACGTGTGCCTGCCCGTGTCGAGTGCACGCACTGCGTGTGCGACCCAGGAAAGGGACATTTTAAAAAGAAAGGAGCACCGCGTTATGATGGGCAGGGAAGATTTCCCAACCAGCTGGGACACACCCCACAGGCTGCTCAGTGCTGAGCACGCATGTCTGCGTGGAGGGGCCACTCCCAGCGCCGCCCTCCAACACCTTGGTCACCGCGCCCGGTCCCCTGGCTGGGGCTCACAAGGCCCTTCCGACGGCCCCAGCCCCAGGAGCTCACGCAGAAAGGACCACTGTGCAAAGCCCAGTATAAAGGATTTATTTAAACTTAACAATTAACACAAACCTTCCTTTAAACTCCATTTTACAGTAAACAGACTTGCATACTTCACTCCTCCCCATGCATGATCAATGTATTAATCTACAACTTATTTTAATTGTGAAAAAATAAACTGTGTCCCCTTTTGTAAGTATCCTGGGAACTTCTGACATAGCATCAGTGAGACGGGGCAGAGGAGCTCGTTCCTGGACTGGTTACTTGGTGAAAACCTACAACGTCAAGTCAGAGGGTCTCACCCAGTGAAATAAATATTGCATCACGAAGGTGGGCAGCCCTGCAGCTCCCTTTGCAAGACGCCACTGCACATGCCGTGCGCACGGCAGCAGGCGGGGCCCCCGGGGTTTGGCACGGGCGGCGCCCAGGCACTGTCCAGGACACTGGGGGGCGGGGCCACCGCAGGACCTCTACTGGGTTCGGTTCGGCCTGAGGGCAGCCGCTCCCCACACCATCTGGGATGGGCCTGCAAGCCCACGGCCCCCTCCCCCCCAAAGCAAACCAGAGACAGAGGACTGGGAAAGGGTGGTGGCACGAGCCTGTGCTTTATTGTGGGTCGAGCTGAGGCGCACGGCAGGGCCACGCGGCCGGGGCGCACAAACACGCCAACCGAGCACGGCAGCCTCAGGACCGCGGCCGGTCCAGGCCCGTGAGCAGCCTGCCCGCCGCGCCCCAGGGCGTCTTCATGCAGGTCCAGGCGGGCAGCGTCAGTCGAGCTCAATGGGGCTGCTGTCGTCCTGGCTGTCCTCACCCTCCTGCTCCGAGGAGCCCATGAGGCTGCTGAGAAGGTTCCCTGGAAGCAAACGCGTGTCGGGCCCACCGCAGCGGGCGGCTCCCCGCCCCAAGCCGCACGGTGCCACGCCCCACGGACACGCTGGAGTCCCAGGGGCCCCACAGCGGCAGTCTCCCCAAAGGAACCCCAGGAGGGCACAAAGGCACAGCCAGGGAGTTCGTGGCGGGTCCTGACGGTGGGGAAAGGCCCAAGGTGCCCCTCAGAGGGGACACGGCACAGCCACCTGGAGAAGTCGCAAGAGCTATCACTGGGACGATGTCATGAAAGACCAGAGGGGGGCTACGGAGCACACGCGTGTGAACTCAATGTCACAGGAACTCACACACGCCAGTTTCAAGGGCCATCCTCGGGTGCTGTCACCACTGACACCTTTCCTTTCGACTTTCCTGGTCTTTATCCAAAGAGCAACCATAATGTCAACACAAAATCCAAGTTTAAAAGCTCCTTAAGCCACAGGGATCAGGAACACGCGGGGACAGTTGTGCAGGTAGAAACCTGCCCACACACACCTGGGGAGAGCAGCACTCAGCTTCTGAGGGAAAGTCACGAGACCCAGAGTGATGCAGAGAGACCCCGCCGAGGCCGGGTGAGCTGGGGACAAGCGCAGGGCAGCTGGTGGGGCGCGGACAGCTACGTGGACAAGCCAACACCAGACTGTGTTTAAGGCGCACAGCCTTTCGGTCTCAGACAGGAAGGCCTTTCCACTGGGCGCCATCAGGACTCTGGTGCAGGCGGCACTGACTGTAGCAGCTCCCTGTTTCAAGCTCTGTGGGACCAGCCCCACCGGGGCCTACGGCCATGTCACCTGGAACAGCCCAGCGGCAGCGCCAGAAAGCACGAGGGGTTGTCTGTGCACAGCATGGTGCTGTGGCACTGCAAAGTTATCTCCAGAAGGAAGCTGAGGAGACCTGCACCCTCCCTGCCTGGCCCTGCGAGGAGGAGGCTGGGGGACAGCAGGAGGGGGCCAGGGCATGGCCTGTGAACTATGACTTACCTATTTATAACAAAACCTAACAGTCAGGATTATAAAAACCGCCTTTCAGTGAAGGGTTGGCCTGGTCCCTGCCCAGTGGAGGGTACCCTTTCCTGTCAGAACTCTACAGACAGCCCACGAGGTGGGGCAGGATGTGGGAAGACGACCTGGCCTCCAACACCCACCAGGACTAAATCACAAAGAAACACCACAATCGGAACATATGCAGTGAGTACAGAGGCCGAATCAGCAATCAAAAAGCTCCCAACAAAGAAAGGCCGAGGACTAAACACTTAAAGAACTAACACCGATCCTTCTCAGACTTTTGCGTGAAACTGAAAGGAGGGAAACCCTACCTCACCTATGAGGCCAACATAACCCTGATAAGCAAAGTCGGACAAGACACTACAAGAAAAAGAAAACTACAGACCAACATCCCTCATGAACATCAATGCAAAAATCCTCAACAAAATACTAGCAAACATAATTCAGCTGCACAGTAAAAGGATTACACATCATAAGCAAGTAGGATTTATTCCTGGAATGCAAGGGTATTTCCACATATGAAAATTGATATATGTAACACACTACATTAACAGAATGGGGGGGAAGGGGCACCATGATCATCTCGAGTGACGCACAAAGAGCACGTAACAACATCCAACACTGTCATAAAGCCACTCAACAAACCAGGAATAGCAGGAAACGACCACATGATAAAAGCCACATATGACAAGCCCTCAGCTAGCATCATACTCAGTGGTGAAAAGCTGAAGCTTTCCCTCTAAGATCAGGAACAGGACAAGGACGCCCGCTCTCACCACTGCTAGCGACACTGTACTGAAGTCCTAGCCAGAGCAGTCAGGCAAGAACAAGAAATAAAAGGCATCCAAATCGGAAGGGAGAAGTAAAGCTATCTCTATTCACAGACCTCATGTATAGAAAATCCTAAAGATCCCATTTAAAAACTGTTAGGACTAATAAATGAAGTCTGCAAAGGTGAGAGATACAAAATCAACAAGCAAAAATCAGTTGCATTTCTATACACAATGAACAAACCTCAAAAGGATTTACAAAAACAATTCCAGGGCCAGCCCGGTGGCTCAGGCAGTTAGAGCTCCGTGCTCCTAACTCCGAAGGCCGCTGGTTCGATTCCCACATGGGCCAGTGGGCTCTCAACCACAAGGCTGCCAGTTCAATTCCTCGAGTCCCGCAAAGGATGGTGGGCTCCGCCCCCTGCAACTAAAATTGAACACGGCACCTTGAACTGAGCTGCCGCTGAGCTCCCGGGTGGCTCAGTTGGTTGGAGCGTGTCCTCTCAACCACAAGGTTGCTGGTTCGACTCTCGCAAGGGATGGTGGGCTGTGCCCCCTGCAACTAGCAACGGCAACTGGGCCTGGAGCTGAGCTGTGCCCTCCACAACTAAGACTGAAAGGACAACAACTTGAAGCTGAACAGCACCCTCCACAACTAAGATTGAAAGGACAACAACTTGACTTGGAGAAAAAGTCCTGGAAGTGCACACTGTTCCCCAATAAAGTCCTGTTTCCCTTCCCCAATAAAATTTTTAAAAAAACAAAAAAACAAAAAACAATTCCACTTACAATAGCATCAAAAACATGGTATTTGAGTTAACTAAGGAGGTGAAAGACTATACAATGAAAACTACAAAACATCGCTGAAAGACATTAAAGACAACATAAGAAAATGGAAACATCCTGTGTTCATGGATTGGGAGACTTAAAAACCTTTAAAATGTCAATACTGCCTAAAGTGATCTACAGATTCATTGCAATCCCTCTCAAATTCCCAACGTTTTTTGCAAAAAAAAACCTCACCCTAAAATTCATATGGACTCTCAAGGGACCCCAAATAGCCAAAATAATCTTGAAAAAGAAGAACGAAGCTAAAGGACTCATACTTCCTGATTTCAAACCTTATTATAAAGCTACAGTAATCAAAATGGTGTGTGTTGGCATAAAGAGACACATAGAGAATAGACATATAGCAGAGAATAGAGCCCAGAAATAAACTCGCACACATCCGGTCAAATGCTTTACCTATTCAAAAAAATAACTCAAAATGTTTTAAAGGTTTGCATGTAAGACTTAAAACTATAAAACTGTTAGAAGAAAATAAAGGGCAAAAATTTCATGACACTGGATTTGGCAGTGAATTCTTAGATATGACATGAAAGGAACAGGAATAAAAAAAAATAGACAAACGAATTCATGAAAACTTTTAAAATTCATGTGTCAAAAGACACAGCAATACAGACACGGGGTGGAGAAGGTGTACGCGGGGAGCAGAGGGTATTTAGGGCAGGAAACTGCTCTGTGACATTGTCGCGGTTGACACGTGTCACTGCACATCAGTCCAAATCCACAGAATGCGACACCAAGAGTGACCCTAACGTCACCTGTGGGCTGTAGCTCACGGGGGGCTGCGTGTTTGGGGTGAGCAGCATACGGGAAATCGCTGCACCTTCCTCTCAAGTTTCTCTGAACCCAGAACTACTTTTAAAAAAATAAAGTCTTAGACAAAGAAAGGCACCATACAGAATGGGAGAAAATATTTGCAAATGGTGTATCTGATGACGGAGTAACATCCAGGATATGTAGAGAACTCCTGAAACAAACCCAAGTCAAAAATAGGCAAACGACTTGAACAGATGTATAGATTCACGAATGGCCACGGAGCCCGTGACAAGGGCGCCTCACCCCGAGCATGAGGGAAACGGGGATGATGACCAGAGGCCGCCGCACACCCACTGGGGTGGCTGGAACCCCAGCACCAGACACAAGTGCCAACGAGGATGTGGAGAAATGGAGCCCTGTGCACACTGGTGGGACGTGAAACAGTGCAGCTGCCGTGGGGGACAGTGTGGAGGGTCCTCAAATAATTAAACACAGAATCACCAGGTGACCCAGCGATTCCACTCCTGGGTCTGCACCCAAAAGAACTGGAAGCGGGGTCTCAAAGATACCTGCACCCCACGTCCGCAGCAGCACTGTGCACAGGCGCCAGGAGGGAGAGTGTCCGTTTGGGAACATGGAAAAGTGAAGACTGACGGCTTCACAACACGAATCTGCTTAACGCCCCTGAACTGGACACTTAAAATGGTACAAATGGCGCGTTTTACATTGTGTGTGTTTGACCACAGTAAAAACCACAAAAGAAAGCAAGCCCTGGCCTCCTTTCTGTGGCCACTGAGAGGGGGCCCAGGATGGTGATTCACTGGGCATTGACAGGGCTGCTTGGGATTGCTGGGGGGAGGGACTCGGGGCAGACAGAGGTGGGGGCCCGGCACATCCAGGATGCCCCCGCCCCTGCCCCGTGTGGCCCAGCCTGGCAGCGCCACCCTCTCCCGGCCTTACCGAGCAAGCCTCCGTAGGAAGAAGTCTGCTTGGGCGGCACGCCGAAGAACAGCTGTCCTATCCTGTCCAGGTACTGGAAGAGAACGGGCGTGAGCCACGCTGAGGCGGGCGCCCTGGGCACTGGCCTGCTCTGCCACCCGCCACCGCCCTCCATGGAGCATTTCCCTCGGTTCCGCCAGACTCACCTCATTGTACATGGGGTCCCGCCGCAGGGACGGCTGGTACTGCTCACACAGCACCGTGAACACTGTCAGCTTGCCCCTGGAACGGCACCGCGGGGCCCTCAGTTCTCAGCAGCCCCCAAGCAGGCCAGACAGGAACCCCGCAACCCACACTCCCCCATCACACCTACTCATACCCCTATATACACACCCACACACAAAAACTCACCCATCTACGGCCAACAGTAGAAACCAGATAAAGTTGAGCAGTGGCTGAACGAAGGGAGGCCCGTTCTCGATGGACGGGTGCTTCTGTGTGTACGTTGTGAAGACCACTGACGCACTGCTTTTGTTTTTCAAACAGAGAAACCTGCGGATCAGAACACCCTAGTAAGCGGGTACAGAAAGCCAGTCGTCCGCAGCCGGCACACATGTGAGCCTGTGCCATGCTGGCAGGCCGCGTGCCCGCCCGGCACTGCAGGCGGGGGATACACGGATTCCTTGAGGGCCCAGTGAGCAGGGCAGGCCTGCAGTGTCACCCCCGACAGGGGAGGACAATTAAGCTTGGCAAGGTGACATGTCCAAGGTCACCAGATGTGAAATGGTGGGGTTCTCTGCACACCTGTGTGAGCAGCCTGCCCAGGGGCCAGCAGTGTGAGGCCCCGCGACACTGTCCTGCTCGCAGCTGGACCTGGCCGAGTGGGCCGTGGCCATGACATTTTAAGGCACAGAGAGACACCCATGAGAAAGGCTGGCCAAGCCAGCCCAGAGCCACTAGTCTGCGCCACATGCCACAGCCAGGGGCACAGAGTTCCTGTTTAATGTTGGAGCTCAAAGCTGAGGTGGCGGGAGACAACAGGTGTCTGCGACCCACCACCTGGCACCTGTCCCAGTGCTCGGCCACCACATGAAAGCGTGTCTGTGGCAGGAAATCAACTTCTCCCGGCTTAGACGGGGGTGTCCCCTGTGGGAGGGGCACAGGCTGAAGCCTGGGCTCACTGCACAGCCCCTGCTGTATGTCTCGGTATTTTCAAGATAAACTGTTGGAAAGAGAACACAGGACCAGGAGGCCTCAGGGAACAGACCCAGGGCCCAGTGGGAATGAAACACTGGTGGCAGTGCCCACATCAGTGAAATGTTTAGATGCAGAAAACATGTGGAAAGACAAGCACAGCTCCAAGATACTGCTAAAAACCTAGTAAATCCATGAGTCCTACAAAAAAATAGATGCCCGGCACTACAAACCCCCACACAGAAGTGGCAGATAATGAGGGGAAACAAGACAAAACACCGATGGCAACAGAGGGACGCTGACGTGCCGCTGCTCAACTGGAACCTCCCAGGGGCCTCGGCCTTGGCTGCAGGGGCCACAAGGGCAGGCCGTGTGTGCGACCTGAGCGACCTCCTCCATCTAGCCTCCCGCGTGTCTCGGCCAGCAGACCGGGGGCCCCGGGACCCGGGGAGCCCCTGAGCCAGGACCGACAGGGCGACGCGGGGCACCTACTGCAGGACGGCCTGGGCCACGAACATGTCCACCTCGCTGCGGAAGCCCCTGGCGGTGGAGTACTCCACCAGCATGTTGGCGCAGCCCTCTCCATCCGCGGAGTGCAGGAAGTGGTACCGGGACTCACAATAGTTCTGCTCTGCGAGGGGACAGGAGCCTGTGAAGATGCAGGCCCACGACCCCTGCCGCATCTCACCCCCTCAGGTCCCAAGTCCAGTGAGACGGCTCCCGGGGCCGCTTACACAGCCTGACTGGGCTGCCCGGGGTTCCCCCCTCAACGTCTGTGTCAGCTGAGCCCCGAGAAATGGCTGATGGGGGCCCCTAACCTACACGGACAGAGAAGGGAGGGGCCGGGCCCAGCGTGCCACTCCCCTCCCCTCCCCTCCCCTCCCTGTCCTGCCCCCACTGCCACAAGGGCTTCTCCTGAGTGCAAGGTGACTTAATCAAGAGGGGACCGAATGATGAAGCCGACATTTACACTCAGGCCGACAGAGCAAACCCCACCCTCATCCCGGGCCTGGGAGCACAGCGTGGCAGGCCTACCTTTCCACAGGGTCAGGGCCAGCAGCTGGTGCAGCCGGGGGTGGCCCAGCTTCCCCGAGCCTCCACTGGACCACTTCAGAGCTCTGGACACAAAAGCCACTCGCTCTGGAGAGTTTGGGTCCATCAAGCCAAACAGTTTAGCCAGGTTTTCTAAAAACAATACAAACAGACCCAAAGGGCCACGCTACCACTTCAGTTCTTCACGGTGTATCTGAAAACACTTAAATAAAAAGAGTTATTTCACTTCAAAAGAAAGCTGAGAAGCAACTGCTAATGTCCCTGTGTCCCCGTGAGGCCAGTGCTGTCCAGGGCCACCCCGCTGACCTCGGCTGCAGAGCAGGCAGCCACAGCACTGACCACAGTAGGACCCTCCTCAGACTTGGCAGCTGGGAGCTCACAAGAAGGGCTCCCCCAAATGCACGCTCACCAAAGGGGCGGGCAGCAAGCAGGTGTGTGACACAACAGCACGGTGAGTCCCGTGTAGGGGGTGGGGGTGGGGGTGGGGAGGTCGCTCAGTGAGAGACCAGCCCTGAAACTGTCCCAGGCATGGGACAAAACCTCACCCAGCAGCTCATCGGCCACACCCACGTCCGCCTTCTCTAGTGACTCCAGCACCAGCATGGATAGGTCCGCAGCACTGTTTTGCTGCAAATGTGGAAACAGACAAGATGACACAGTTACCGACAGAGCTCTGCACTTAAGACACACGGTGAACCGGCCGGGCCGCTCTGGCTCCAGGCAGACATTCACCACAGACCAACGTAGGGACACTATTTTGAGCGCCAAGGTCACCAGCAGTGCAGCCCAAGTGACACTTCCGGCTGGGGCCTGCAGAGCCCCCAGCCACAGACAGTGCCAGAGGCCCCAGGACTTGAGGACACCCTCCCAGCTGGAGTGGCCAGCACGCAGGCCAGCCCAAGGTCACCCACCAGGCCTCTCCCTGGACACTCGGGTTGCAAGCCCCAGGCCCCAAGCAGGAGACCCCAGGGACACACCCGCTGCTCACCTGGCCGTGGCTGAAGAACAGCAAAGCTCCTGAGCACATGAGCTCCCGGGCCTCCACGTGCTTGCTCTGTGACATGTACCTGCAAGAGGGGGCAGGGGTCAAGCCCAGCTCCTCACGAAATGACACAACACTGCGCTCCCTGGTCTAACGGACCCTCTCGGGGTCTCCATGGAGCCCGGCAGCTACGGCGTGGGAGGCCGAACGCAGCAGACACCGTAAAAACCTCTACAGCACACACAGTGACACACACACACACACACACACACACACACACACCTCTGCCAACAACGGTGCCACGCTGGGACGTCCCCTGACCCAGCTCCCCTGGCCTGCACGGAGTCCCTGCTGTCAGCGACTTGGGCCTCCAGGGGCCAAAAGCAGTGGCTCCCTGGAGCAGTGGAAGGGGCTGGCGGAGGCTGGAGGCGACTCCCCCCTTTATGCACAGGCCCTGCCATGGAGGCAGGGCGACCAAAGGTCAGAATTGCACGCTCGGGACAAGGGACAGCAGGAGCTCCAGGATGGAGTCTCACTGGGGCACAATATCCACTCTGACTGCATTGACTCTTACGCCCCCCCCCCCCCCGCCCCTCACTTCCCATGGGAGGCAGAGGCCTGGGGGAGCACCGTCACACCTCTGTCCTGCACCACTCTCCCGCTCGGAATGCTTTTCTTACAAAGCACAGGAGCAGGGACAGGTGGCTTCCTGAGCCACAGTGGGACAGGGGCACAGAGCAGCCAGAGCCTGGCAGGTAAGAGCACGGGACAGGGAGGGCAGTGTCCGTCTAGGGGAGCAGAGCTGGGCCTGAGACACAGCACCAGCAGGCGGGGACAGCTCCCCAAAGACTTGCTCAGGGTTACTGCAGGCTCGGGCGCTGCCCAGGACACTTAACTCACACTTAACTCACGGGCACACAGTGACCTCGGTGACCGTCAGAAAGGGTCAGTCAGAAAGGGTCACTACCGTGAATGGCACACGTGCCTCGGGCCAGAACGCCTCCTGCTGGGGCCGGACGGACTGGTCAGGCAGGAATGCCAAAGGCTGGCTGTTCCACTCACCACACCCAGGTCTTTTCCTCAAAAAGCCTCTGCAGCCACGCCCCCAAACACAGCCCCATTCCAGCCAGCAGCAGGGGATCCAGCTGGCCTGGACACAGCCCCCCAACAGGAGGGCCTATCTGGCCGCATATGGGGTGGGATGGGGAGCAGAACCTGCTCCCTGACAAAGACCAGCATCAGCCGCGGCGCACAGAGCAACTGCTCGTGCTCACACACGCGCCCCCACACCAGCCACGCCACCCTAAGAGCCATCCTGTGCAAGTGGCCTGCACGCAACCTGGTGCCACCAGTGTTCTTGACAAGCACGCAGGTCACAAGCCCTGTGCTGCAGTGACACACGCAGGCCTGCAGGCACTTATCCTAAGTGAGAATCACAGCAGCTGTCTCGCTCATGCCTGACCACACTAGATGCTTCCAGCGGAGTGAGCAACGGCAACCTCTTGGAAAATCAGACGAAGGCAAGAGAAGTCCTCAGGGACATACACCAGCCCTGGGGTAATGGAGCCGCTCAGAGCACGGTGTCCTGGGAGGGCAGGCAGGTAGTCGGGCGGGCAGCCCCACTGAGCACACACAGATCAAGAAAAGCTGGAAAAATACAAAGCAGTGACAGGCAGCTAAGAAAAAAAACCACGTGCTTCTTTTTGCACTGCAGAATTTTGGGAGTGGATGGGATTTCATTTCTGGGCGACTGGGCAGGGATGAGGTGTGCGCCAAGGCCCCAGGGCTGAGAGCTGCCGCACTAGAAGCCTCCAGCACCTTCCAGAGCTGCTGCCTGCCAGCCCACGACCCCTGATGGCAGCGGCACCCCTCACACGGCACCGCGTCTGCACAGTTACTTGTTTGCTCTGCTCTTATTCTCAAAAGGGCATGAGGTGGAGGAAGACCCTGCGTCTCTGTCCTGGAACCTACCGCTACTGGGTCATCTGTAAGCCAACAAGGGTTGCCCTGCTCAGCCCATCGGCACGCTTGAAACCCAGTGGCACACTGGAATGTGGGCATACCAGGACGGTGCACAGGGCACCGGCAAACCACGAGCATGCGCGCTGGGGCGGCCCCACACCATGCTGGTGGAGGGTAAGAGGCAGCAGCCCGGCCAGCACCCGAGGACCCAGGTCTCTCCCTGGCCTTGCAGTCACAGCACAGTGACGCCAAAGCCACACAACAGGCAGCAGCGCAGCAGGCTCGCAAAGCCGGCTCTCCCCCCAGCCACACCCCCCACCACAGTGGTGGTGCCCCGAGGTCCAGGCAACCCAAACACAGTGGGGAAACCCACCACCTTAATCACCCTGGCGCTGACTCCCACTACCACAGCAATGCCCCACCCCCCACCCCCCAATTTCGCGGGTGAAACACAAACTTGTGCTAGAGCGCCACCTACTGGAAGACAAAAGCATGAGGTCTACCTACCAACCAGCTGACCTGTTACATTCAAACAGCACCTAAGTTAGAAACGTTCACCACTTCAAATGCGCCAGCACATACAGCCCAGCCTGCAGCATCAACAACCCAGGCCACACGGTAGCACCGAGAGAAATGACAACTCTTCAGAAACCAACTCAGAGTCATGGAGGACAGAGCCCTAAATGATAAGAGAATTCAAAACAGCAGTCATCAAGAAACTCAGTGAGATACAAGAAACCTCAGAAAGGTCCTCGGTGAGCTCAGGAATAACATTAGGGAACACAAGGAGCATTCTCCCAGAGAGACTGAAACTACAAAAAGAACCAAATGAGGTGAATGCGTTAGACAGTACGATCACAGAAAGACAGGTCCGCGAGCTCAAAGACAGAATCCAGGGATGATTCCCGTGGAAGAGGAGAACCAAGTTTTTAAAAAAAGAAAGAATTCTACAAGAACTATCTGACTTCATCAGAAAGGGAGACATAGGATACTGGGTGTCCCAGAAGGAGAAGAGACAGAAAAAGGAACAGAGGGCCTAGTCAAAGAAATAATCAATGAGGATTTCCCAAACCTAGGGGAGAAGCTAGAAATTCGGGTACAAGAAGCTAAGAGAACAACTAATTATCTTGATGCAAACACGCATTATTTTAACACCGTCAAAAGTTAATGACAAAGAGTTCTGAAGGCTGCCATGGAAAAAAGAGCCATCTACACAGGAGCCCCACGCGGCCGTCATCAGATTTCTCCGCAGCAACCTTACAGGCCAGCGCGGAGCGGAATGCATATTCAAAATACTGAAAGGCAGAAACAACCAGCCAAAAATACCGTATCCAGCAGCTATCCTTCAGATACGAAGGAGAAATAAAGGCTTTCCCAGACAAGCAAAAGCTGGGGGAATTTACCACCACAAGACCTCCATCATAAGAAATGTTTAGAAGAGTTCGTCGCCTGAAACAAAAAGACACAATTACACAAAGCTTTACGTAAGGTGACAGACGGGCAGCAGGAGAAAATTACAACTTTGAGTTAGTTTGTTAAACAATTACAGCATGAAGGCTGAAGGGGAAAAAGCAATAAAAATAACTACGGCTGCTTTAACTTTTTAAAAATGCGCTACCTAAAAGGAATAATTTGTGACCAAAAAAACCATAAAAAGGGAGGAGAAAATGAATAGAATTTGTGTAACCAAAAGAAGATAAGGTGCTATCGGAAGAAAAAGAACTCTTTTATCTATGAAACATGTTATACAAACCTCATAGTAACCACGAAACAAATATCCAGAGCTGAGACATGAAACATTTAAAAAAAGAGGAAACAGAGAAAAACATCACAGAAAACTACCAACCTAAAATAGCGGACAGAAACATGAGGGAAAAGAGAGATACAGAGCAATCAGAAAACAAAGATAAAACGCTGTAACACATCCTCATGTATCAATAATCACCCTAAAAGTAAGTGGACTGAACTCACCAATCAAAAGGCACAGAGTGCTGGGCTGATTAAAACACAAGACCCACCCATATGCTGCCTTCAGGAGACTCATCTCAGCTGAAGACAAACACAGGCTCAGAGTGAAGGGGTAGAAGATGATACTCCAAGCAAATGGCATCCAGAAGAAAGTGTGTGCAGCCGTACTTGTATCAGACGGAAAAGATTTCAAGACAAAATAGGTAACAAAAGACAGATGCACACTTTATGAGAAAGGGACAATCCATCAAGAAGAAATAACATACAGTAATATATACGCACCCAACACAAGATCACCAAAATACCTAATTCAAGTATTAACATACTTAGAGACAGAAGTAGGAGACTTTAAGATCCCACCTACACCAACGGACAGATCATCCAGACAGAAAGTCAGTAAGAAAACATCGGCCTTAAATGACACATTACACCAAATGGACTTAACAGATATTTACAGAACTTTCCATCCAAAAGTGACAAAATACACATTCTTCTCACATGCACACGGAACATTTTCAAAGACATACCATGTGTTGGGAGACAAACAAGTCTCAATAAATTTAAGAAGACTGAAATAATATCAAGCATCTTTTCCAACCACAACGATATGAAATTAGAAATCAACTACAAGAAGAAAGCTGGAAACATCACTAATGTGTGGAGATGAAACATGCTACACAACAACTATTGAGTCAATAAAAGAAAAAAACAAAAGATACACAGAGACAAATGAAAATAAGACACACCAAACAGGTACCAAGAGGAAAGTTTATAGCAATACAAGCCTACCTCAAGAATAAGAAAATGTCAACTATACAATCTAACATTACATCCTAGGGAACTAGGGAAAGAACAAATAAAGCCCTAAGTTAGTAGAAGGAAAGAAATAATAAAAATCAGAGTGGAAGTGTAAATGAAATAGAGACTAAAAAGACAACAGAAAGGATTAATGAAATGAAGAGCTGGTTCTTTGCAAAGATAAACAAAACTGACAAATCTTTACTAGACTCACTAAGGAAAAAAGAGAGGACTCAAACAAAATCAGAAATGAAAGAGAAGTTATAATGAATACCAAGAAATACAAAGGAGCATGAAAGACTACTATGAAAGGCTATATGACACCAAACTGGACAACGCAGAAGAAATAGACAAATTCTTAGAATCATAAAACCTTCCTAGACTGAATCACAAAAAAAATAGAAAACCTGAATACACCAATCACCAGTAAGAAGATTGAAAAAGTAATAAAAAACCTCCCAACAAACAAAAGTCCAGGACCAGATGGCTTCAACAGTGCATCTACCAAAGATTTAACACTGATCCTTCTCAAACTCTTTCAAAAAACTGAAAAGGGAAGCTTCCTAATTCATTTTATGAGGCCAGCATAACCCTGATACTAAAACCAAGCAAAAACAACACACACACACCAAATTTCAGGCCTAGGTCTCTAACGAACAGAACTCTGATGCAAAAATCCTCAACCTAATACTAACAAAGCGAATATAACATTAAAAGGATCATACAACACAATCGAGTGGGACTTATCCCAGGGATGCAAAGACGGTTCACCACATGCAAATCAATCAATGTGATTCACCACGTTAACGTATGAAGGATGAAAATCATATGATCATCTCAATGGATACAGAAAAACCATTTCACAAAATCCAACATCCATTTATGATAAAAACTCTCAAGCAAGTGGGTTTGGGGAAACGTACCTCAGCATAGCAAAGACTGTATGTATATGACAAAACCCTCAGGTAACATCATACTCAATGGTGGAAAGCTAAAAGCCTTTCCTCTAAGATCAGGAACAAGACAGGTATGCCCCCATCACCACTGTTATTCAACATGGTACTGGAAGTCCTAGCCAGAGCAGTCAGGCAAGAAAAGGAAATAAAAGGCATCCAGATTAGGAATGAAGAAGTAAAACTATCATTATTTGCAAATGGCATGATTCTGTATATAGAAAACCCTAAAAACTCCACCAAGAAACTACTGGAAATAATAAACGAATACAATAAAGTTGCAGGGTACAAAATCAATGTACAAAAATCAGTTGTTTCCATGCACTAAGACAAACTATCAGAAAGAGCAATGAAGAAAACCATCCCATTTACAATAGCAACAACAAAAAAAGAGTAACATTCCTAGGAATAAATTGAACCAAGGAGGTGGAAAAACCTATACACTGAAAACTGCAAGACTTGTTGAAGGAAAGTGAAGAAGACACAAAGAAATGGAAGGATATCCAGTGTTCATGGACTTGAAGAATCAATATCGTTAAAATATCCATACTACCCAAAGCAATCTATAGATTCAATACAATCTCTATTAAAATACCAATGACATTTTTCACAGAACTAGAACAAATCATCCTAAAATTTGTATGGAACCACAAAAGATCCCGAATAGCTAAAGCAATCTTGAGGGGAAAAAAGAACCAAGCCTGAGGTATCACACTCCTGACTTTGAACTATACTACAAAACTACAATAATCAAAACAGCATGGTATTGGCAGAAAAACACACATGGATCAATTGAACAGAAGAGAGAGCCTAGAAAGAAACCCACTTATAGATAGGTAACTAATTCTCAACAAAGAAGTCAAGAACATACAATGGAAAAAGGACAGTCTATTCAGTAAATGTTGTTTATAAAACTGGACAGCCACCTTCAAAAGAATGAAGCTAGACTGACATGACACACAAAAATTAACTTAACATGGAAAGAAAGCACAGGCGCAAAGCTCCTTGACATTGGGCTCAGTGGTGTTTTCGTAAATTTGACTCCAACAGCAAAGGAAACAAAAACAGACAAGTGGGACTCCATCAAACTAAAATGTTTTTGCAGAGCAAAGGAACCCGTCAACAAAACAAAAAGGCAACCAACCAAATGGGAGAAGATATTTGCAAGTGATACTTCTGAAAAGGGTAGATATAGAAAAAGTATAAAGAACACATACAATTCAACAACAAAAAACCCCACCCAATTAAAAAATGGGCAGAAGTTCTGCATAGGCATTTCCCCAAAGAAGACACAGAGATGGACAAGCACATGAATATATGCTCAGCATCACTGGGAAATGCAAATAAAACCACAGTGAGATGTCATCTTATACCTGTCAGAATGGCCATCATCAAAAAGACAAAAGAAGCGTTGGCAAGGACGTGGGAAAAAGGGAGCCCTCGTGCACTGTTGGTGGGATTGCAAATTGGTGCAGCCTCAATAGAAAACAGTACAGAGGCTCCTCAAAAAATTGAAAATAGAACCATATGACCCAGCAATTCCACTCCTGGGTATTTATCCGAGAAAATCCAAAACACTAATTCAAAAAGATATCTGCACCCCCATGTTCACTGCGGCATTCCTCACTATAGCGAAGACATGGAAGCAACCTGGGTGCCTGCCCATCAATAGACGACTGGATAAAGAAGAGGTGGTACATTTATACAATGAAGTATTGCTCGGCCACAAAAAGAATGAAATCTTGCCATTTGTGACAACATGGATGGAGTTAGAGGGTATTGTGCTCAGTGAAATAGGTCAGAGCAAAACAAATACCGTATGATCTCACTGATCTGCGGAATATACAAATAAAATGAATAAAACAAAACCACACTCACAGATAGAGAACAGAATGTGGTTACCACAGCAGAAGTGGGGCGGGGGTGAAGTGCGTGCATAAAGGGGGTCAAATGTAAGGTGACGGAAGGGGGCTAGACTTGGGGTGGTAAGCTCGCTATAGAGCGCACAGACGTCAGATTATAATATACACCTGGAATTTACACGTCATAATTAACCACTGTCACCTCAATAAATTTGATTTTTAAAAATTGTGTGTATCAAATGAAGAAAGACAGAGGTACGTCAAAAGTCTCAGTGAAAACCAACACCTCACGAAGGCTCGGCGATGCTGGGCTCGGTCACCCCAGAACACAGCATGCTCCTTTAGGAAAAGGTCACCAGACCCACAGGCTTGCAGAGAACATGTGTCTTAAGTCTTTCTTTCAAAATATCTTCCTTCAACGTAAGAGGCTAACAAGGTTGGGGCCACAATGCACCATGAACACAGATCTCAGAAAGGCCCCGAGGGCAGGAAGACCGGATTTCAGTGAAGTCAGGGCTGGCCAGTCAAGGAGAAGAGGGTGGCCCTGGGCCACCCTGCAAAGCAGTCACAAAAGCGGGGTGTGTGTGTGACTGAACAGATTACTAATAACCCAACAGGCCTGGAAATGGATTCCATCCTTGTCCGGCGGAGAAAGATAGGTTGAAGAGACAAGGTGACAGCCCACTGCCTCCAGCACCACCGAAGGGACAGAGCCACACTGTGCTCAGTGTGGGGGCAGCGACCGCCTACACTGCGGGATGCGCAGGCCACACATCTCCAGTCTGTGCCCAACTTCTTCTGCCTCGTCCTCCTCCAGCCGCTGTGGGAATGAAGGGGAAACAAGCTGTCCAGCCATAGGACAGACTACCAGCCAGCAATGAAAGTGGATGGGTTCGCACATGGATGAGTCTCGAAAGAACTATGCCAAGTGAATTCAAAATATCAGGTAAAAAGAGGGTATGCCATGTGAGTCCACCTTTACCAGTTCTAGAGGGGCACGGGTGCCAGTGGTTATAACGGCAGATGAGAATACTTCTGGAGGGGATGCGTCTTTTCAGTATGTTGACTGGCGCTAGTTTCATGGGTGTATAGACACGTTAAAACTCATCAAACTGTACTTTTATGTAAGTACTTAAACCTAAGTATACGTATACATTTACTTGTAGAAAGACATTAAAAAATTCGTGTAATTTGGTGAATTTGACTTCTCCAGGAGCTACAGTGTGGAGGATTCTGAACGTGCACTGCCCCCTGGAAGAGAGGGACAACTCCCGGCTATTTCAGTGAGGCCTCCTGGACGCCACACAGCCACTGCTGTTGACTCCGTCCCCTGTGTTCCCCAAGGAGGCCAATGGCAGGTCTTTGCAGGAGCACCTCGAATGACCACGAGGAAGAAACGGCTCAGAGAGGTTCAACAAGGTGTCCTGGGTCGTAGGTCGCAGGCCGCGGAGCGGAGGTGGAATGTGAACCCCGGTCAAGGGTGGGCAGGTCGAGAGCCTGCGTGTTCATCACCACCCCTCAAATCCCTATGAAATGCGCGCTGGGCCGAGAGACTCACCGCTCTACAGCTAATCAACAGTCACGTGGCTCGTACATGAAGGACTGCACAGCTGGCTCAACACAGGGACACCGTGTTTGCTTTGGGAAGATCCAGCGCTGCTGATTAATCACTGGGGCAAATATTTATGCACAAATCCCGAGGAACAGCAAGCAGCAGGCCAAGGCCTGGCCACTGCAAGATCTGCCCCCACACAGGCTTCTGGTTGCCGAGCTGCCAGGCGGAAGGCGCATGTCAGGGCTCAATGCGTCCTTACATCTCTGGCTCGTTCCTTGAAGACCCATCAGGTCAGTGCTACCTGGTCCTCGGGGCCACGATGCGGACCAGGCACCACAAGGCGCCACGTCTATTTCAAACACAAATTGGTGAACTCGAACTAAACCAGAAAGTAGCGCCGAGTTCCCAAGACACCGATTCAAGTTGCCATTAAGGAAGCATTTAAATGGAGGCGTAAATGGTGTGAAGCCAGACCACACTGCCGAGCATCATACCAAACACGCGCGGTCCCTCCGCAGTTTAGAAAGAAACGTCCGCCGCAGGACACAGCGAATCCTCCGGCCGCTGTTAAACAAGCCCAAGTTCTCAGCAACGCCCTGTCGTTTTCTGCCCTGAACGCGACAGGACCGCAGAGTATGTGCAATTCACAGGCAAGTCTTACACTTACAAGAACAATTTAAACAGCGCAGCAGTGGCTGCACGAGCGCGTCGACACTGCACCCGAGCGGGCAGGACGCGAGGCGTCTCGAGGGCGCACTCCAGAAAGGCACGGAGTTCAAGCCACGCGCGCCGCGTGCGCGTGCGGGGACCGGCTGCCCAGCTGGCGCTGCTGGGAGCGGCGCCGGCGCGTCCTCGCAGGGCCACCCCGTCCGCACTCCCCGCGTGTCAGCAGCGCAGCGGCCGCACGTGGCCCGCGCAGGGCCGAGACACACGGGCATAAAATAGCTGCGTTAGTCACAGAGCGCGGTGCGGGGAGCAAGGGCCACGGAGAAAGGAACAGGCTGGCAGCCTCACGCCTGGTCCCCCCGACGCGGCGTGGGAGGAGACCGGAGACTCCGCGCGGGGGTTTCAAGCCGGACGGGGTCTAGGCGGCCGGCCCGGCCATCGGGGGTCCGGCCAGGGGGTCAGCAGTGGGCCGCTCAGGGGGAGGGAAGTGAGGGTGGAGGGAGGGGGACGCCGGACGTGGAGAGGAGGCCGGGCCGCGGTGTCCAGCGCGGGCCAGGAAAAGACAGGCCGGGGCCGGGGCCGGGGCCGGGGTCGGCCGAAGTCCGCAACCCTCTGCCCCACGGCCTCCCGGCCGCCGCTCCGACCGCCTCGGAGACTGGCAGCGGCGCCGGCCAACAGGGATGCGGGGCGGCGCGGCGCGGCCAATGGGAAGCGGCCGGGGGCGGGGCGCCGCGCTCGGCGGCCGGGCGGAAAGCCCTGGAAGGCGTCGGCCGGGCGCAGGGCTACCTGAAGAAGAGGGTCCGGTACATCTGGTGCGCCTCGTAGTAGTCGCCCTTCTCCACGCTGGCGCGCAGCTTGCCCTCCACGCGCTGGACGCCGCCGCGGTTGCGGGCGCCATTCCGGGCGCTCTCCTGCTCGGCCATCGCCGCCGCCGCCGCCGCCATCGGGCCGGCGCTCCGCGCAGGGCTGACGCTGTCGCAGGCGCGGTCGGTCGGCAGCGCCTCGCGGCTTCCGTCCCGGCGGCCGCCCGACGTCCTCTACGGTGGCCCGCGAGGAGTCGCGCGCAGTTGGGGCGGTGCGTCGGCGGGCGGCCACGTGACCACGGGGTTGGGCTGCAGAGGGAGACCACGTGACTGCGGGAGGTTCGGCCTGCAGGCGACCACGTGACCGCGAGCGAACCCTGGCGCCGGGAGGCCACGTGACCGCGGCGAGCGCGCTGACGCCACAATGGCGGCGGCACGTGGGGGCGGGGCGCTGGGCTGCGCCCGGAGCCCTCCTGCCCGAGGGCGTCCGGGAGGGTCGCCCCCAGTGTGACAGCTGCCGTCTCAGCCGTCGTTGACATGTGTAACGGCTGTTACACTCGGCGTTTTAACCATTTCTGTGGCCTCGCGCGGTCTGAAGGCCACGCGTGGTGTCGGCGCGCGGGCCGCCGGGAGATGACAGAACCAGGTCCCGACCAGGCCGCGACTGGGGACTCAGGCCAGCGCCCCTGCGGGCCGGGCTCCGCTCCCCTCCGGGGAGCTCAGCGCCCGAGCAGGTGCGAGGGCCCCTGCGGAGACCCACGCACAGCATGGCGAGTGTGGGCGCCCGTGGAAACCCGCGGGCGCCTGTGCACACGAGGAGCAGCCGGAGCCGCGGAGGCGGGCGCCGCGCTGCCAGGCCGCCGAGACGTCCCTGCTGATTGGAGGAGGATGTCGCCTGTGCCTGCCGCCCTCCAACCACGGAGGCGGGGACCCGGCTGCGTTTGTGCCCAGCGGGCGCACCTGCTGCCACAGTGGGACCTGGTAACGCCGGGTGGCCCTGAAAACCAGCAGGTGGGGCGGGGAGCACGGACCGTGCCCTGGCAGCCCGGCCGTCTCCCCAAGACCGTGGGGCCCCCAGGTCTGCAGCCCGTGCAGTCCAGGCCTGACTCGGCGCCACTGTCGCACTGGCACCTCCCAACAGGGCCCTGCTGCAGCCACGTCGCTCCGTCTTTCCCACTCGGCTCCGGGAGGAAGGGGCTCCCCAGGGCCTGTCAGCTCAGTGCCCCACACACAGCAGACATTCCATAAACCTGTGCTGATTTCACAAACCCTGGCTTAGGCTGGAGAAGGAGCTGGTGCCAACACCCATCGTCAGTAACAAGGTCCCATGGCGGAAATGTTCCCTTGAGGAGACCCACCTCTTCCTGATTTTCTCCTCGTCCGGTCTGTGGTCCAAGCGCACTTCCCTACAGAGGAGGTGCCCTGGGGAAGGCAAGGGATGGGGTAAAGCTGGGTGACCTCTGTGGACGGGAACGTTCAGTCCGTGATACACAACACGGCAGAAAGAGCACGCAAATCCAGCTGTCCCTCCGCCACAGCCCCATGGGCAGAAACAAAGCAAACGGAGAAAAGAAATATACTGTTTATTACTCATCTGAAATAGCACATGCATTTTAAAAATTAAAACTCTTTATTTAAACATTTCAATAGCATCTTATCAATTTGGTGGCAGCAAAAGAAGCACTACCAAAGACAAATATTTTGAAAAGCATTTACAAAAATACATTGCACAAAGTCCTATCTTGCATCTTTAAAAATAAATTAATATTCAAAATATTTCCACCCCAACTCCCAAGTTGTTTTCTATAGGAAATTTTGATTTATACATTTATCCTGTAATATATGAAACATCTGTGTACATTTTATCCAACTTAACTGCATAGGCATTAGTTCCAATTCTAGAGTGAAAAACGTATGTAGTTTTGGTGTATTTGAGGACTGTTGTGCAATATACATAAAACTCTTCAGAAAACCAGTCAGCGCCATCATTTTTTCTTTTTCTGAAAATACAACATTCACGGTACACCAAGAAGTTGTCTTAACCCAATAAAACTTAAATAATTTTAAGGTAAAACATCCATAACACTTTCAGTGCCTTGTGGATATCTCATTTAGAAAGGCTGCTCGGTAAAAGTCTCAATATTAAATATTAATTATAACCGAAATGAGTGTCACAGGAATTGAGTGCCAATGGCCGACAGTGGCCCTGAAGGCGGGTGCCAACCAGAGCCAGCAGGACCTCCTGTTTTGCGGATGTGGCCTCGCTGCCGTCTCCTGATGCCATCAGTGGGATGACAACATAGTGTCTGAGAGACTTGGAGCATGTTAGTGCTTGCTTTTCAGCAAAATCCAAAGGAAAACCTGAAAACACCCAAAAGACTGGATTTCTTGGTTCCTATTTGTAGTGAGAGGTGAGAACTCCAAGGTGATCCCGATGGGACGAGCCTAGTGGAGACCTGAGAACTCGATATGCTGCTTTGAGCCAGACCGTCCCCTTTCCAATCAGACCCACTGCAACCTACAACAAAACGGAACTTGCCCATGTTCCTGAATGGAAATGAGCATGCCGACTCCGGACTGTGAAAATCTTTCTAAGAAGTAGAACAAATGAGCAGAAAAACACATTTTAGTCTTGTCCCCACCTGGTGATTTCCAATAACTGCCGGAGCTGAATAAAGGAAAAGCCCCACCCTAAAGGAAAGAGTCCAGTACTCTAAAATTTGGTGACACAGTTTTTCCCTGAAAGAAATGTGTGCTGAACTGAAAAGAAAAAGCACATTTGCCCCCAAAAGTCCTTTAAAGAGGCCACTGAAAGCGTCAAGAACACTTCAAACCTTGTAACTTCATTTGCTTTGTCCCTGACGTCAAGAAAATACAAAGAGCTTTATGTTTAAACACAAACCCCCCAAACAAAGGAGGTGCCTTTGAACCATACATTCAGGTGCATTTCCGAGACCGCCTCTGCTCAGGGACCTCCGTACATGCAGTGCTCCCCGCCAGGGTCAGCGCTTCCCGCTTCCTGCCCCAGTCCTGCTGCTGGCACCGGGTGACAATTATTTACAGACAACATGATGCCGACGCCCTCAGCCCCTCGGGAAGGATCCAGTGTTTCGGGCTGTCCCAGTATATACAAAATGTACAAGAAGAGTGCGGCCCATCTTTACTTGATGGGCTCTCCATGCACTCTGAACCGATAGAGACACGTGTATTCAGGATGGCCCCAGTTAGAAAAGACACGAAGCTCCACTATTTGAAACGCTCGTTCAGGTCTCTTCTGAAATCGAAGGGGAGAAAAAAATCCACACTTAAATATACGAACACCCTCCAAGCCCAATCACTTCCCCAACTATGATGCTTGAGAGTAAATAGCCAAGTTGGAATTTAAATTTTTCCACATGCACTGAGTCACCTGTCATAGGGCCCAAAGCTCATGATAAGTCACAGACAAGCCTTCAGTTTTAGTACATGACATATTCATGGGGAGCAAAATACATACTACAAAGGCTCATCCAGGGCAAGAGCTAGGAGCTCAGGTTCACTTTTCTCACAGGCTGACCCTCAGACAGTTTGGGCAGGTGGGTTAATGTCAGCCAGTCCTGCTGGTACCAGGCAGGCAGGGG
Organism: Rhinolophus sinicus; assembly: GCF_057876585.1. Classification (NCBI taxonomy): domain Eukaryota; kingdom Metazoa; phylum Chordata; class Mammalia; order Chiroptera; family Rhinolophidae; genus Rhinolophus; species Rhinolophus sinicus. The sequence goes on from NC_142505.1 coordinate 111,521,224, forward strand.
ACTCGGGGGCGGAGGTCAGCGTGACCGCGCAGGGGCTCACCAGCATGTGGAACATCTGGAGGGACTCCCCTTCCTGATCATACGTGAACTGTCCCAGCAGCTGCCCTTCCTCCTCATACTCACTCTCCAGGCCCTGAAAGCAAAACCACATGGTCACTGAGCAGCGGGGGCGATGGCACTGAGGGGGCAAGGACCGCCTCCCTCGGACCTGACAGGAGAAGTGACACCTCTGCAGCACGCAGAGGCCTTCCCCGAGGGCTGCGGGGCTGCGCACTTCACTCCAGGTTCCACACGAGTCCCAGCCACCGGGGGGCAGGCACTGTCCCTCTCGAGCTGAGATGCGGGCAAGCTCGCAAGTGCAGAGAAGTGAGTGGCCTACAGACCAGGAGGGCGGTGCTGAGCAGTGGGGTAATGTTCTGGGGGAGAGGAGGAGGTCCGGGGCAGCTGGGGGGCTGCCCGGCGGTGTGAGAGAGCTTGCCACCGCTGAGCTCCCACGGGACGACTCTGAAGGTTAGGAGCTGTGTGTCGCTCACATACAACCACGGAGGGAGGAGGCGACCTCGCTCCCCTGTGCTGAGGTCGAGGTCTGTGGGAACCCGGCATCTTGCATGTCCTTTGCTGCCACTTCTCCAGCAACACTTGCTCCCATCGAGTCTCTGTGTCACTGGATATGCTCACGATATTTCCAACTTTTTATTGTGACATTTGTCATGGTGCGTATGACCAGTGATCTCTGATGTTACTGTATCATAACAGTTTTGGGGCACCACAAACGGTGCCCACAGAGGACAGCGATCTGAATGCATACATGTCATGGGGTTCTGGCAGCTCCACTGACCGGCCGTTCCCCATCTCTGCCCCTCCCTGGTCCCTGAGACACAACCATGTTCAAATGAGGCCAGTTAACAACCCTGCAGTGGCCTCTAGGTTCTCAAGTGAAAGGGAGAGTCTCATGTCTGTCACTTTAAATCAAAACCTAGAAATGACTAAGCTGAGGGGCGGAGGGGGAACACGGAAAGCCGAGAGAGGACGAAAGCCAGGCCTCTTGTGCCATACTGTCAGCCAAGCTGTGCATGCAAAAAAAAAAAAAAAGTCTTGAAGGAGATTAAATGCTACTCCAGTGAACACACAGATGAGAAGAGAGTGAGACAACCTTACTGCTGACATGGAGAAGGCTTTAGTGGTCTGGATGGGAGCTCAAACCAACCACCACATTCCTTTAGCCAAAGCCTCATTCAGAGCAAGGCCCAAACGCTCTTCAATTCTATGAGGGCTGAGAGGGGAGGAAGCTGCAGAAGGAGTTTGCGGCCGGCAGACGTTGGTTCATGAAGTTTAAGGAGAGAAGCCGTCTCCATAACCTCACCGTGTGAGGTGAAGCAGCAAGTTACTCAGAGGCTCTACTAAGAGAACTCACGAAAGTGGCTGCACCCAACAGCAGGTGAGCAATGCAGACAAAACAGCCCTGTATTGGAAGAAGGGGCCATCGGGGACGTTTATGGCTGGAGAGGAGAGTCAGTGCCTGGCTTCAGAGAACAGGCCACCTCTCCTGCAAGGGGCCCCTGCAACTGGGACCTTAGGCTGAAGCCAGTGCTGTTACCAGTGAGAAAATCCCAGGGCCCTGAGAACGATGCTAAATCGACTCTGCCTGTGCTCTGTAGATGGAACAAAAGCCTGGATGACAGCACATCTGTTTACAACATGGTTTACTGAGTATCTTAAGCCCATTATTGAGGTTGTCATGCCTGCTAACACAACATCCTTTCTACAGCCCATGGACCAAGGAGTCATTTCGAGTCTCACTATTTAAGAAACACATTCCGTAAGGCTATAGCTGCCGCAGACAGTGATCCCGCTCATGGGTCTGGGCAAAGGACACTGAGAACCTTCTGGAGGAGGCACCATGCTAGATGTCACAGGGACACGTGTGATGAAACTTGGACGGAAGAGGAGCTCTTCTCACGGATAAGCAAAGACAGTGGTTTCTTGAGATGGACTCTACCCCTGGTGAGAATGCTGTGAAGGTTGCTAAAGTGACAACAAAGGACTTCGAATGTCGCATAAATTTAGTTGGTGAAGCAGCAGCAGCGTCTGGGAGGACTGATTCCAATGCTGACAGAAGCTCTGCTTTGGGTCGATAGCTGTCAACCAGCCTCGCACGCTAAAGAGAAATCGTTCGTGAATGGAAGAGTCAACTGATGTGGCAATTTCATTGTCTTACATTAAGAAATGGCCACGGCCACCCCGGCCTCACAGCCATCAGCATCCAGGCCGACCCACCGCCAGCAGAAGGATTAAAACTCGCTGAAGGCTCAGAGGATGGTCGGTGTTTTGTAGCAGTACGTATTTTTTCATTAAGGTGTGCACATTGTCTTTTCTAGACATAATGCTACTGCACACTGAACAAACTAAGTGTAGTGTAAGCATAACTTTTCATGCACTGGGAAATCAGACAGTTCCTGGGGCCACTTTATTGTGACATCTACTGCACTACGGTGGCCTGGACCTGAACTGCAGTATCTCTGAGGTCTGCCTACGCCCAGAAGGAAGTCTTGGTGACTATGTGAACGTCTGTTCATAATGGGAAATGACTTCCTGGGTATAGAAACGCCATGGAAAAAATTACAGGTAACGTGCAGATGTGACTAAATAGAAAATTAGGATTGACAGCGGGAAGTGTATCTGTAACAGAATCACCCATAGTTAAAAAGCTCTAATATTCATAAGGAGACTAAGATCCCAAAAGATAAATGAATAAAAACAAAACTAGAATCTATAAAAAAGGAAAAACACATGTGAAATACATGAAAATATAGATTAAAATTTCTTTACCTATGAAGTTAGAGATTTTTTCTAAGAGGACCCAATTTGAAAGGGAACTAAGAGCTAGAGAACAGTGGTGGGAACGCTAACAACACATGTGATGCAAGGGCCTGAAAATGCTCACGTCTCGTCACGCCCTCGTCACCAGTAAATGCCACTTCTGAGTGTCCAGTCTGACATGACTGAAAATGTGACTATGCTGCACACATTCTGAAACGTGGAAAATTGAATTATTCAGTAACAGGAGAACTGGTAAGGGAAATGAGGGTTTAGCTCCACAATGGCATTTTATGCTGGTAATTTTATGAAGAGCATAGTCTGAACCATGTTTTTAAAGGGAAAAGGAAGAGACCAAGAACCGCCACCATGAGATGAGTGGTGACTTCGCTAGGTGCTGGGACCCTGGGTGTTTTTTCTCCAGCTTCCTTATCTGTCTGGAAGTGCCACATCACACAGCTGTCAGATGGCCTTTACAGCCCAACAGACAAGAGAAATGAAGCGGAACTGTCTAGGTCCGGCAGGCGTGCGTCGACCACACAAATCCCACACCAGGTCGCACAGTGCCACGCGTTCCCCTCCCCGCCCCCCCCGCAGAGCACTGCAGGCACGGGCAAGCCGGCCCAGGCTGGCGCCTCCCCGGACCCAGGACACTCACATAGACAGAGAAGTCCTTGGGGGCGCTGGTGATGTTGCCCGTGGGCGACAGGCTCTTGGGTATGTGCTCCAGGGTGAAGCTGGTTGGGTGGATTTTCATCGACAGCCTCACCACAAGGTACCCCTGGGAGCCTCTGAACGCCCAGCAGTTCCCTGGATAGATGTCAGGCTAGAGAAAAGGCAAAATACCACGCAGTTAAAAACAGAAGCAGTACAAAAGACGACCGATGATGTTGAAATAAAAATTAAAAAATTTTTACATGGCAAAAAATCATAAGCCAAACTGAGAAAAGGGGTTTGCATCTTACACCCCAAAGGGTGACTGTGTCCAACTCATAAAAGAGTTTTATATTATAAAAGTTAGGATAGCCAGAACCTTGAAGAAAAATGGGCAAGACACAAACACATTTCCAAAAAAAGTTAAATGGTCCTCAAACCTAAGAGAAGATATCCGACCTTACATACTAACAAGAGAAACACAGATCTGAATGACGGATGCTACCATTTCTCACCCAACAAATTGCAATCACCCACGAGTGTGACAAAACCTGTTGTGACGTGAGGGACCGCGCTCTCATATATGGCTGACACACTTACAAACTGCACCCGGCTGCAGCCTAAACCCTGGCCACACACAGAAGCCTGCTTCCGCTCAGCCTCTGACCATCGGCCAGTGCCACCCCAGGACCTACAGGCACATGCACAAAATGACATTGGCACAGGACAGTCACAGCAGAGGAGCCGCACCCACCACTGAACCTGGGTAAGGAGGCGGGGTGCCCACAGGTATCTGCATGCCGGGCGCCGCGCTGGGTGACCAGAAACCCCGTGGGTGGCAGACGGAGCAGGCGCAGAGCACAGCATGCCAGCTGCCGTGCAGTACAGCGGGGGGGACTGGGCAAGGACAGAAGGACACGCCGGGTATTGACCTGCCACCTGTCGGCTCCAAACTCCCCTTTCGCCTGCCCTGTGAAAGAGGGTCTGGGCTGCTTAAGTACCCCTCTTGCCACCCAAACATCGAGCTCTGTCAACAGCGGGAGTGCTGATGCTTTGCAGGGTACGTTCTGGCAGCTTCTGCCCATGTGGCACCATTCAGTGAGCTATGGCTGTGGCCAGTATGGAAAGGCCTGGGTCTGGGCCCTGAGGCAGGTGCCCTGCCGTGGCCATGACGTTGGGACAGGCGCTCACCAACGTCTCTACTCCAGATTCCTTAAAAACTTTCGCTGCTTCTTAGTGCCCCGTGGCCACCGCAGCTACAGTTCCTTCCTCTCTCCTCCCAGCCAGAGTCTGGGGTCCTCCAGATGGAGAACCTGCCTTGCTCCCCACTCTCTTGTGCACAGACGTCTAACACATGAAGCACAGGTGACATCTGGACCACCAGACCTAGTATGCACATCGGTGACAATTCTGTGGGCCAGGCTGACTTTTAGGGGATGCCAAGAATATCCAGCCCTCTGAACCATCTTACGGCAAAGAGGGGGACTGCTGCGGCCTGAGGCCGCATCCTGAAGGTGTCCTGTGTCCCATCCGGCGAGGCCGTGTGCCACACAGAGCCCATGTTGACTTTCTGGAACAGTCCACGTCGGCCCACAAGGACGAGCGTGTTCCGCTCCCTGGCGAACCTGACAAGTGCTGGGGACCGAAGGGCAGCCGCGCTGCCGTGCACATCACACACGTCACTGGCAACGGGGACAGGTCCTGCTAGGCCAGCGCCAGAGGCCCCGAATCTAAGGTCACTGGCACACTCTCACAAGCCACCACAACTGGACATGGGGCTTCTAGTGGCAGACAGTGATCGTGAGCACCTTTCACACTCAAAAACCACGTGACCTTGCCTCCAAAAGCAGCACACTCACCACCTGTAGTCTTCCAGACGCACTGCGGAGCTTACCACTAGGAAAACGCTGAAGACACACACGTGGGGTCAGCCTCCTTGGCGACGCGGCAGTTACGCAGTGCGCCAGGCCCTGTGGGGCGCACCCGGCCGCTTACCTGGATCACAACGCGGGGCGACTGGGAGTGGTACCACAGCGGGATCCCAAAGAGGCTGACAAGCGCGGTCTTGGTCTCGTAGGTCTCCGAACAGCGCGTGCTCAGGACGCTACCACCTGAAAATGGGAGTTGCAGCTCGTTTCGGGTCTGAGCGCACCGCTGGCGTCATCCTTGCCCACTTTTGGGACTTACTGACATGTTCCAACAATTCTCAAGTTCTCAATGTGTACAAGAAACTGCTACTTTAAGATCAGCCTGTTCCTAACTGTCCCTTTCCCCACTCGGGGACACTACGGGTGCCTGCCACACTGAAAGACCCCTCCCGTCCAACCCCGCCAGGCCCTGGGGACCACCTGCTGGGGGATGAGACGCCTGCCAACAGGCACCCGCGTGTGATGGGGAAACGAGCGTTCTGGAGTGAGATGGTGCTTGCACAACACAGTGAATACACTGCAAACCACTGGACCATACACACTGCAAAGGGTAAAGTTCGTATTATGTGAATTCCTTCTCAGTGACAATAAAAAGCATTGGAAACAGTGCAGTCTATCCCTCAAGGAAACAGGGCAGATGGGGTCGGCACCAAGACAGCCTCGGTGTGGCAGCCACAACAAAATGAAGTAAGAATAAGGCCTCCTGAGACTCCTGTGTTCTGCCAGGCCCAGGTCCCTGAGTCTGGCTGCCATCACAGCCCTCGGGGGACCCCTGGGCGGGCGCATACAGGACTCATCTGACACCCGAGAAGGGGCTGGGAGAGTGGGGAGTCGCATTTTAAACAAAAACGAGGTTCTGATCTGGCTCACCATAGACCTGAATTTCTGAACCACTGAATTCTCTCTTTAAAATATCCTGCTGTCATTCTAAGTCTCCTGGAATATGCTGACTTACTTTTTTAGCTCACAAAATTCGGTAAGCGCTTTGTTTCGTAATAAAACCTTTAGTTCTGCCTCATTAAAACTATCAGAATTCTGAATCGATGAGACACAAATCTGTAAGAATTAAACTTCTAAGAAAAAGTGACAATTATTGGTTCCAACTGAACAGTCAAAATACCATTTGATCTCTGAATTGAAAAGGATTTCCTCAGAAACCCCTGAATTCAAAACCTGCAACTAAAATCACTTACTATTCTGAAAGTCGTGCTGAACAAAACATACCTGAGAACCACCGTCCATGGCCTTCCTGACATGTCTAACATTAGCAGGATTTGCCAGTGTCACATGTGACGGCAGTTTGCATCCCCTAAGTTAAGGCCCCATAAAAGGTGACCGGAGTCCAGGCTGGCAATCAGCGGCCACAGCTCTGCTGTGGTGTTTAAACCACGGCCACCCTGCCTGACGCTCCAGCCCTTTCACATCCTTCTCTCCAAGAAATCATGTTGGCCCACCGGCCCTCGTCTGGAATTCCTCAATTCTAAAAATTCAGAAAACCAAGGTTTTCTGTCACACACATGGTGACAACAACTTCCCTGATCTGACATGATGTCATTCGCAACAGGTGCCCAGCTGTGCCCGCTAACAGGTGACCCCCGCACTCGCAGTCAGGTCCCTTCACTCACCACCAGACTCCAGAGCGAAGTCCACCATGCCAGTCTTGTCCTGGGAGTACAGCTTCAGGGCATTGTTGATGATGACGTGTGCTTGCTGCATGGACACGCGGGCCCAGAGAAGAGAGACAGGCACGCCGGTGAGAACACACTCTCATTAACGACATTCGGGGTAAGAAGCCTGGGGAATGTGTCAGCAAGGACAGACCGATGGCCCAGTGACCTCGGCTGGGCCATCAGGTGGGGCAGCGGGTACCAGAGCCATTTCCCTGGGGCTCAGGAGGGCTCAACAGTCTGTGAGCCAGAAAACAAGGACAAAGCTAGGATTAGCTAGGCGCTGTGACGAGGCCCTTTATTATTGCGAGATCTGCGTGCAATTCCGGAAGGCTGCGGCCACCCAATGCAGGTTAGTGAAATACAAGGGACTCCCAGGAAGTGGCCACGCCCGGGGAACAATGGCTTCTCTGAGCCCCGCACTGTGTAGTGAGCAGGGTCCCAGCCCCATCCTGAGGCCCTGCTCAGAACCACACACCGGAACCGGCTAGTTCATGACCAGTCCCAGGGTCCTCAGGGCACAGACTTTAAACCTCCCTCCCTGGGTACCTACCGCCTCTGTGATTCCAGAAACCCCTGCCTCGCTCACAGCAGACATCACTGCCTCACAAGCCGGCATCTGCTTCGTCACAGACACGTGGTGGCTTATGTTCTTCAGTATCTGCAGCTCTAGATCGCGTAGTAAAACCTGCAAGTCGTCCTTGCCCACAAAGCGAGAAGAAAACTTGTTGAGCAGCCTCTCAAAGGAGCCGGCTTGCGGGTCGTCTGAAAGCAGGAGTTGGACAGTTTCTCTGACCTGGGCATCCACCTGGTAAAAGCAGCAGTAAACACAGCACGAATCATTTCGACTCCTTACTCCCGTCACCTCGGATATGGTGGAAGAAGTCACACAGCTTCTCAAAATCCACAATGTAAATAAATGCAACACGGTTTTTTCCCTTCATGTTACATGTAAGAACCCTGCAGACATGCTGGAATACACTACAGAGAACAGGACCGAAAAGAGCCCGGCACAGAAGCAGCGAGCACAGGGAGCAGACGCCCGCTTCGCCATCGCCCGCGGGTGAAGGGCAGAGATGAACGTGCCCCTTGTCTTCCAGGGACAGCTTCGGGTGACCTTACGTCTGCTCAAACTGTCCCCACGCATTGTGTCACGCACACGGCGTGCACACACACAGTCACCACCCCTGCGACCCTGCCTGCCAATTTCCCAGCACTCCCCTCTCCGTGTCCCTCTGCATGTAGCTCTCATTTCTGGAGGAGCCCAAGAGTCAAGGAGTACGTGTCCCTAGCTTCCCGCCAAAATAGGCTGCAGGCACGCCCAGCCCCGCGTCACACTGCAAGGGCCTGTCCTTCTGGCCGGCTCGAGGCTTGGAGCGGCTGGCCGGTCACTTGTGAGTGGGATGGAGCCACACGGGCACTCTGCCTTCCTGCCGCGAGGAGCCGGGTGCACACACGTCGCTTTGTCACCCGCACCGCAGGTTGTGTGAACAGCCTGCTGCCTGGCTCTGACTGCTGGCGGCTCCTGCCGTTCAGATGTGCACTTTCATTTTCATGCAGCTGTAACTGTCTCGACTCCCTCTCAGGCATGAGGACAGACAGGGCTGAAGCCCGTCTGATGTGTCCTGACATACGGCCCAGCTGCAGGGGGCACCCCCATCAACGTCAACACAGACTGCACTGCGGGAAGGCGCACGCTGTGGCAGGTGTTAGGTTCCTGGGCTGTGGGGATCCGACGAGGGGCAAACGTTTATTTTATTTTAAATCTTTAAAATCTTCAAATGGAATAAAAGTTTTCTAAAGGAAGAAGTTAAACTACTTACTAAACATGAGACGACAACTCAAGTGTCCCTTCCCTTTCTGTGTGAGACAAAACGCAGTCACTGCGGACACTCACTCTGTCACGCACAACGGCGTCCATCTTAGCACAGCCGCCTTCCAGGTGCTGTGACAGCTGCAACCTCAGGTGGCCCAGCTCCAGCTCCAGCTGCTTCACCATAGATAGGAGGCGCTGCCCCTCCTCGGCTCCGCTGGGGACAGACACAGTCAGTAAACACGCAGGACAGGCCCCCAGACACGCCAGCACTGTGATGTCACCCCAGTGACGTGGGGCCTCACTGCCACTTCCAGTTGGAACCCAAGACCGTCCCACGTCAGACTCCGTGCGCAGCCTGCACACACGGACTGATGGAGGTGGGGCAAGGCCTCTCCAGACGAGCTTCTATTTTGAAGCAACCTCCTTACATTAGGACGAAGACTCAGTATTTAACAGTCACCATTATGAAGCTGAACATGCACTTCCCAGGCCCGTGGATGGGTAACTGAATGACAGACACACGCTCATAATGTCAATGACCCTGCTTGTACACAGTGTGTAACACACAGCGCAGTGTCACACTTGCTCACGGGCAGGTGCCGTGCTGACACACCACCGGTCAAGTCACACAAGCACCGGTGGAGGAGCACCTTACTTGGGTCTCGTGTCAGCACCGCGAACTCATCTCTAGGGAGACAAGCTTGGAGGGAAGGGCGACGTGTGACACTCGTGCCCATCCTTGCAGAGGGCACATGGACCCCCGATGGCAGTGGTCTAAACACACAGGAGTGGAGATGGGCCTGTGAGGTGCGAGCTCCAGGAATCACTGAGCACCAAAGGGGGAGAGGGCGTCAGGTTCAGCAAATGTGGGGGCTCGTGTGAGAAATGAGGTGGGAAGAGAGGGGGCCTTCAGGATATCAGGAGAGGAATCCATGTGTTAGGGACTGGATGGGGCAGGGGAGAGGCTGGCTGCACACCAGAAGAGCCGAGGGACACAGCTCAGAAGAGGTCCAGAGCCCGGCCTGGGGGTGGGAGAAGGCTACAGCCACGGGGGCAACTGCCCACTCAAAGGCCGGGGTCCTGCCCACTTGGCAGGGCCAGGCCGAGCCTCGATGCCCACGGACCAGCAGGGCTCCAGGCACTAAGTCCCCGCAACCATCCCATGAGCCAGGCTTATCTGAGCCCTGTGGGTGGGTGGCCCCCCAAGCACTCCAGGTGAAAGCAAGGGGCGCCCCCGGCCTGGGGGTGCCGTGTGGAGAGCAGTGACAGGCACAAGCCCCTCAGACCCCTGGGGTCCTCAGTGGCTCCCAGCAGACACACAGCTGGGAGCGTGCCCTCCAGAGCCCCTGACTGCAGGTGCTGGCTCCATAGCCAGAGGCGAAACCGCAGCCTGCAGCCCTCCTACCTCGCCGTCCTCAGCGTGGTCTGCTGCAGCTCCCTCTGGACGGCCTGGGAGGAGACAGAGTCCGTCACATAGCGCTGACGCTTCCTGAGCACACACTTCGTTAACTGCACACACTGACTGGTACATAAAACTATGTGCGTTTGCCTGGGCTTTTCCCTAATCCAAAGTCCAGACCCACCTGCTGGCCGGCCGGTGACGGCTGTTTTGTTTTTCAAAGCAGACTTTTAAAAGACACACAACACATATTGAGAGAAGGGCACAGATCACATGGGAATAGCTTGGTGGATTTCCAAAATAAGCAGCTCCTGTAACCAGCACCCAGGCCACCAAGGGACGGTGACCACCCCCTCTGGACAGTTACTTAAATGACAAAGTGTTTCCTTAAAGAGAAGGAAATGACCGCTGTCCACATGAAGACCGCGGGCACAGGCGTGGACAGCACCCCACCAGGTGGGCGGTCGTACCTGTCCACACACCTGGACACACCTGGACAGAGACCTGCTCTTCCTGCACACACCTGCTTCCTTCTCTGGCCTCCCTCCCCTCAGTGCTGTGGGACTCTCATCAACTGATGAACTGAACTCGCCTGATTCTGACTGTCAGTCACACAGCAGCTGTCTGAGGCCCCAAAGGGTTGTGCCACGTCTGAGGCCAAGGTCAACTGACAGAGACTTCCTTGCTGACGCCCTGCTGTGTGAGCGCCCACAACCTCTATGGCTCAGACCAGCGCCAACATCTGGTCTCCCAACCCCGCCTTTACCAACACCTAAGAGGAGACTTTCCTATCGGAAAGTTAATTTTTACTGTCAAAAGATTCGGGTCCTTCCTACTCTAGAGACGTCACTCAGGTGGAAGCTGTGTGACGTCCATGAGAGCTGGCTTTCGCAGCCCAGGCTCAGGCCTCCCCCTCAAAAAGACACCTGGGAACCAGTGAGTGGGACACACTTACGAAACATTAAAACTATAAAATAGAACCACCAAGGGAAAAAGGGAACAGTCTGAAATCTTTTTTCCTGTTTTATGAAGGACAGCAGCAAAACCCCTAAATGAGGCTTTAAAGGCTAAGGAACATGTACACGGTAACCACAGTGGACTTCGTTTCCTAAGGAAATCAGTTTGTTGGGGCCACCATGAAAGGTCAAGAAGAATACCTCATACTTTTCCGTCAGCTGTCCAAGTGCGTCTTCCAGGTTTGAGATGCGCAGTTCATGCTGTTGGGGGAAGGTCGTGTAATTAGCCTTGAATGTCAACAAGTGAACAAATGGTAGAGAAAGTTAAGCAACAAACAAAAGCTGGCAAATGAGGCCAAGTGATTTCTACACAGAACACCCACACACTAGAGACGGCTGGTGACACCTGGCCTGGAACCCTGGAAGGGCTCACCCACGAGCACTGTCCTCAGCTTCCCCGCTAGCGTTCGAGGTCTGAAGCCCACGCTGAAACGCACAAACTGCTTCTCCAGCGGACGAGAACATTAGTTAAGAAGTCTGTAATTTCCGGAGAACAGTCCTTGTGGAAAGCAAGTCAATCACTGCTCACTCAACTGATATTCTAGGCGGCCAGTGCATTCAGTGAGTCAGTACGCTCATCACGTGGCCCCAGTGGCCACTCCGCTGGAAAATGCGGCCACGTGAGGAAAACTAAGCCCGGAGCTCAGGGCAAGACACTGGATTACCCAGCAATCGGTGTCTTGCATGTGGCGTGTGGCTCAGCATTTGCAAAGCCGGGGATTCTGCCAGGTCCGCCAACCCAGTCACACCTGCCTGAGAGCAACGTAAGAATGGGAAAACCTGTACTAAGCTAGCCTAACTCAGAACCTGATTTAAAATGGGCTCAGGAACACCAGGTAAGTGGAGCCTGTTTTGCTGAGCCGTCGCGTGTTTTCTTTACTCAAATAACCCAGAGGCGCCAGCATGCTGCCACCTTTTCCTAGGTCTTCCTGGCCCACAGCGTCCATGCTGGACAAGCAAGAATCTCTCAGGCTGCTGCCTCAGCTAGGGACCGCCCGTAAGACCAGCGTGCCTCCTGGTGTGACTGCGCTCACCAGCACACGTCCTGCCTCCAGGCAGAGTTCAGTGACCTGCCACCTGTTTGGGATCTTTGAACGGGCGTCCCCCTTGGAGGAAGGCCAGTGCCCACCCTCCTGCATGTACAAAGCAGCAGCACAGTTCAGATTTAGCCTTTCGCCCCGTCCAGCTACGAGGCTGCCACACGCCAGCAGGCGCGGGACAAGCACAGCTGTGTGAGTGGCCCTTACGGGAGTGAGCTGCGCTTTATGGTTGAGACACCACTGACAATGAGTGCACGCCAAGCGTCCTGTGAGCAGGGGCACAGAGGGTGCGGACATCCCTACAACCTCAAGACCCCTGCGTGCCATCAGCACAGGACAGTAAGGGACCTGCCTCGGGCCAAACAGGATCAAGAAGACTCACTCGTCCTTCAAACACTCGTCTTAGCCCCTACCAGGTAGGAGAGGACAGCGAATTAGACAAGCGACAGCGGCCACCATGTAACCGCTGACACTGTCCCGGGTGGAGGACAGGAGGGTGGCACATGGCAGCAGAGTGCACAACCGGATGGGGACAAGCCCAGGTGAGCGACACGCAACGACCCGGAGCAGCCTGGCCCAGTGGGGGCTGCTCAGCTCAGAGGGACAGGCTGCGTTGGGGCCACGGGGAGCAGACACCAGACGGCAGACAGTCAGCCCTGGCCTGCGGCAGCCAGCGGGGATGGGGGGGGGCGGGGGGGGGCTCTGCTGGGAGGGAAGACACCAGGCGAGGCGAGGGGCGGTACAGACCCTAACGACCTCAATGCAGAATACCAAGGGAATCAGTGTGCAACTCACAAAAATAAACATCAGTTTTGAGGAACGTGGGCGGACAAGCCTTCCCTGAGAATACTGAACAAATGAGACATTCGCAGGCAGGTTCACGGCTCCACGGGGGTGGCACCGATCTTAAACAGTGGGGAGGGACAGGAGATGCACACCCTGTCACTGTGGACAGCACCCGTCACGTTTGTGGATTGTGAGCCGACCCACCCCCACATGAGAGCACTGGCCCCACCCCACCCGCGGCACCCCACCTCACTGTGGGTGTCACCCCCACCCCAAGGGCACCCAGCCCCAGACGTGACAGCTGCTCTGGCAGTGTGGTGTCCAGGGCACCGCAGCCCCTGGTCCTCGGCGAGCGCCAGGAAGCCTCACTGCCCGCAGTGTGTGTCGCTGCTGACAATGCGGGGCTACGGCCACTTCCCAGCACAGGGCCGCTCCTGCTGTGTCCTCAGAAGGAACAGAGACTCTGCCACTTGTCAGCACTACCTGAGAGCCCAGCCATCCGTTGGCATTCCCGTCCTTTACGTGCAGCCCTGCCACATCTGGAGCCCAGGACGACGCCCCGTGACTGTCCATCTGGTCCACCCGTGCCTGCAGTTTCTGAAGCAAAGCCGCCAGTTCTCTAAGCTTCTCGTCGTGGCTCCGACACTGTCCAGACAGAGATGCCACCTGCCTTTGCACTTCACTCATCTCACGCCAGCGAAGAGCCTCGTCACCATCCTGAAACAGGAGGAAGTTCCAACAGCAACGCAAGTAACCTTAAGGTCAGGGTCAGTGAGGACACAAACCAGCATCACAGCAGGTGTCCGCCGAGACGCACACAGGGACACCAGGAGAACACAGGGGGTGGAGGAGGGGCTCACGTGGCGCACATGGGCGCTCTGCCTTTTCTTCCTTAGACTGTCTGCATCTTCCAAAGTAATGAATACTGTAACTGTGTGTCACTTAAAACTAACTGAATAACGTGATTACTTGATGCACTATCTGAACTATCGCAGAGCATTCAAGGAGACTCTTTGGTTTTTAAAAACATTCTCTCAAGCAGGCCCCGCAGGGAAGGCTCTGGTGATGGCAGCACGCACCACACGGCCGGTGAGAACCCACGCTGGTTACCTGCAGAGGCCCAGAGGTGAGTGTGTCTGGGGGGTCATCGACCCTCTGCGCTGTGTCCACGCGTGTCCAGTTGACCGCAGGCAGGAAAGAAAGGAGGTCACCCCAGCCCCCTAATGAAAGGCCTGCACCTTGAAAGAGAGAAGAACCTCTGTATGACCGCACATGACAGGCATTGCCTTTCAGAAACGTACTGAGACGCTCAACTCTGCACCAATCGACACACGTACGTGCATATATTCATCATAAAGCAACGAAGGCAAATTTTACTTACCTAGTAAAAGTAATAGTGGAATGAGCAAGATTAAAAACTTGCAAATGTTTCGAAGGCACCTAGGAATAAAAAGAGAATCGATGAAGTTGGGAGTGGGAGAAGTACACCATTCCATTACACCTCTCTGGTTAACATCATGCAAAATACGCCCACTTTAAATCGGAAAGTCCACAGTATTTAGAAAAGCAGTTACAATGTCACCTGCAAGTTGCGTATACACCTATGGGAGAGCCCACCTGTGCAATGGTGTCTCCCAGGCCCGCGTTTACAATCAAACACATCACTAACTAGTGAGACACTGGGCGCCACGCTGAGGGCCACAGGAAGGGCGCCCGAGCACCTTGGTCCCCGCCCAGTGAGGTCACCTGGCGCACAAGGACTAGACCACGCGGGGGCCAAAGGGCCTGGCTCTGGGCCCGACATACCCTCCCAAACGTGGGACCTCAGGCCGGTCACCCATCCTCTGACACTGCTATTTTCCTTAGGAATGGAGCCTGCCTTTCCTTTCTTGCAGGATTGGTTTGAAAAATTAAATAACATGAAAGCATTTTGTAAAGTATAAAATGATATATAAACGCCAAGACATTAATATACCAACCTACAAAAAGTATGCAAATATAAGCTAAATCATTATAGAACACTACATCACATGATACTCTGCCCTCAGCACAAAACGAGTTCTTGAAAACAGCAAGCCGGCATGATGTGTTTCCTCACCTTGTAAGAAGAAACACGTTCAGCCAAGAAATCAAAGTCACAAACTGGTACCATCCTTTCCCGAGCCGCCAGAACATCCCAGAGGCCGCCTTCCCTAGGAGAGAAGCAGATGTCCTCAGGAAGCGTTCTTGGGGAACCAGACCCAAAGGAACTGCTTTTGTGAAGGCCGAGCTCAAAGCGCCAGGAAATTTACTAACAGACATTCTGAAAATAAACTGAGATGGAGTTAGGGATGGAGCGTGTTACGATGGTGCCAGCCAGTACGGCAGGAATTCCCACACACTCCAACACTGACACACAAGCCACAAAGCAACACGTAATGCAGACAAATATACCGGACAAGACATGGGAAATGGCAGACCCATGCTCTCCTCTTGGTCACAGTCAAATGGAGCTGCTAGCAGGACGTACACGGAACCCCAGGCCCCAGAGAAACAGAGAACTTCTGCTCATGCAGCCCAAAGCAGTGTTAGCACTGCTCAGGAATGAAGAAGGAAACGGGTTACATCCAGGATTAAAGCATGCAAACCCAAGGCCAAGTCTCTGTTTGGTTAGGTAAATCATTTCTCGCAGGTGTCAACGGCCAGAGCCTCGGGGAGGATGTGAACACAAAAAGCCAAAGTAAGCACCTGGAGCCGCCATGGCCAAGCAAAGACCCGACAACAGGGACTGCGCCACAAACCATCCTGCAGCTCCGACCCTGTGCAGCGTCTGCATCAGGAAGTGACCTGTGACAGACAAGACGTGTACAGAGGGGCTCAGACACAAGCCCAGGAAATCAGCTCCCCAAGCTACAAGAAACTCCTACCAGCATCATTTTACCAAAATTCGTATCAGCACACAAGAGTCAGTCTCCTCTCAAGAAAACAACAAAATTATATTAAGTCCAAGCAAGATACTGAAATTAACTTGTGAAAACCCTGCTCTTATGTCTGAATAGGTTCCACTCCCTTCTGCCTGCAGACACTTAAAATGTAAAATGCAGACCATGGGGACCAGGGCATGGTGGTGGGCGTGCCCTCCACAGGCTGAGGCTCGCTTGGTGCCAGCAGGTAATGGGATCCCTTAGAGTAAATAAAATCCCAGACAGCAGCAGTTAACATGCTCCGGGTGAAATGAGGATTACTCAGGGGCCAAAATAAAAATCTACCTACAGGCCAATATTTTCCAGTAAAACAGCAATTTGGAAAAAGTGGTAGTACCACAGGACAAAACAAAAATTAAAAACACAATACACTTTTTATCAAACAGCACACATTATACAAAACAGAAAGCTGCTTATGAAATCAATTGTTTCATTTTTCAAGAGTTAACTGCTGAAAGTAATATACTTCTATTAGCATGTAACCAATAGGTGTTGACTTCTGAAACTATTAGGTAATTCCAACATGGCTCTTGTGCAATGAAATATGTTCTAAGAGGATTTTCTAAACAATCTACTGTTTTATGTTCATTAATTAACAGTTAGGATACAATTATTTTTGAAGCTCAGCTTTAAAAAAAAGACTGCCTAGAAAAGGTGCCCTTTGCCAGGAAATGTACAGGTATCAAAGGGAAAACATCTGCTTTTCACGTAAGTCTTGTTGCGGAGGTCAGGACAGATGGACAGGCAGCTGCATGCCAAGCTGAGGCGCCCACACAGGAGTGGAAGCAGCCTCTCCTCAGCCTTGCGTTTCGCCTCAGGTAAGTTCTTTTTCCTATGTTCAATTTACACTACCACATGGACAAAGCAGCTTTTCGAGGGAGGCGGTCTCCATATTTTAACCACAACTGACACGAAAGCCGTCAGTTTTTACCAAGCACTTGAATGCAAATGCGAATAAGGAACAAGCATTTGTGAAGAACATGATGAAAACAAGCAGAAGTGTGAGACAACCTGCGTGAGAACAGGCATGCCCGGCGGCCCCTGCTGCCCACTGCAGCCTGGACGAAGGCGGGTGGACGGCTGCGGATGTCTCCAGGCGCTCCTTCCCCTGACAGTCATCGCCTGCGGGCGTGGTGACAAGCAGTTGACAATTAATATGCAGACCTGTTCCTTTGAACTGTACACAACAACGGCAGTTTGAAAAAATCAGAAACTCAATTACAAAACAAGAATCAAGGCAAATACAAACAAGCTGGTGGTCCTTAGCTTCTGTGCTAAGGTTCCCACCAGCCCCTACAGCCTGTCTGATGGGTGGGGCCGCCGGACTCCTGTGGATTATCCGTCTACACTGTCAGTGGCCTGCTATTCCAGCCTGTGGGAAGCCAATGCCGAGGCCGAAAGGGAAGCCATACTTACACAGCGCCTCCCCATTCACACTGAGGTGACCGTCCTCTCTGAGAAACGCTTTTACACTCCTCCTGCCACAGTGATCGGGATGGGCTGCAACACACGCAAAAGGGGCTTAGAGACAGACGTCTGTTGGAGCCCCGCCCATGCGCTGCAGACCCCGAGGAGGGCAGCTCAGCTGCTGTCGCAGGGCAGCAGGCGGCTCGCTCGCGCAGGTGGGCACAGGCAACAGGCTTTGCTTAGGAAGAGACGCTCTAGTCCCCCGGCGAGGTAATGCGCACAGCATACAACGCAGAGACAGACCGCGTACAGTTGTACAAAACAGCATTTGACATGCCGTTCAGATAAACTGTTTCTGCTTTAAAAAGGTAGTAAGAATCAGAGTTGAGGATACTAACTTTTTACTAAAAAGTGACCTAAAAATGCTTAAATGCTGATCAACTTTCAGGAGACTGAACCGCACACAGAGCGCAGTAAAACCTCCAGAAACTCCCTTCTAGAAAGATCCAGAGAAAGTCTGCACGAAGACTGCGACAGGAGAGGTAAGGAAGCACCACGTTGGAAAAGAGCGTTTTCTCCACCTTAAAAAGCGTTATTTGGTGGGAAAAGGAGAAAAAATTATTTAAATACCTTGTGATTCATGGCTTTTTGACTTATAGATTTCTGATTTGTGATCTTTAGATTCATAACTTTTCAATTTGTAATTTTCTGATTCATAATTGAGCTTCGTTAAAGCCACTCGAAAGAGTTGAACTAAGAATGATGAGAAGGATGACGCCGTGCACGTGACCAGCCACAGAATCCTATCCAGGTGAAACGATGGGCCGCCTATTGAAAAACCAGGAGCACAGTTACTTCTTCCCACAAAGCCCACGTTTCCTCCCCTGCTGAGTCAGAAGGCCCAATTATTCATTTCAGGCAAAACAGAAACAACTTTCTAAATGGACACCAGAGACACCACCTTTGGAAGAGATGTAATGACAAACAGCACTCTGCCTAGAGTGCCACACGTCACATCCTGACAGGAGGAGCTGCAAAGCAAACTTGACGGGAGAGCTGTCAACACCAAGTCTCGCTCACTAGCAATCTTCCAGAGAATACCCGGGTGCCATCACTGCACGCCGATGCTCTTTATACATATGCTGCCACATGCAGGGATTGCAAACAACCGCCCTTACCTGCGCTCCGGCCCACCCACTCTCCTATCAGGTAAGATCCCCACCCCTACAAGGACGTGTGCCACAGCATCTGGAACAGGGGATAACAGCCACAAACGCATGGCCTGTGCAAGCAGCAGTTCAGTTACGGGACCTCGAGCCCCTTGCTACTTGTCAGTGCCTGAGCTTCAGAATATGCAACGTGGATCCCCAACACTCTTTCCATTAACCTAAGATGTGTGTGGTCATGCTCTGCAAGTCGCGTTGCGAGACATTTTGGTTCTTGACGTTTCTCCACTGAGTGGGGGAAGACACAGGCTTGTTGCCACACGCCAAGTCAACCAGGACCACATGCAGACAAGGACGGCCCACCTGGCTCACCAGGAGCGCCCCAAGGCAGCCCTGGCACTTCCTCTCCCAGCCTGGCAGTGAGTTCAGAGTCTGTGGCATGAGGCCGGGATGGTGACATCTTGAGTTGGAGTAATTTTGAAGAAATAAAATCAGAGCTCTGCTGTCAGCAGCTTGAGTAAGGAGTAGGCTATTTGTGAATTGGCCACTGCACCAAAAACATTCACAGCATCAATGCCGACTTTGTGTCATGACTATTCCACACTATGTTGTAAATTTGAAACAGAGGTTGGTAAAAAGAGGTGCTCCATGGTCAGTCTACTGATACTAAAAAACACCCAAATTCCACTTTCCATACGTCAAATTGATAAAACTTTAACAGTACGAAAATATGAAGAATGGGAAAGAGTACACAGAACGGGCATCCACAAAGTGCCACTGAGGGAAGCGGTTGGGGTCAGCGTTAGTCAACTGGAAGAATGTTTAAACTGAAATTGTACCGTGTTTCCCCAAAAATAAGACCTAGCAGGACAAACCAGCTCTAATACGTCTTTTGGAGCAAAAGTTAATATAAGACCCGGTCTTATTTTACTATAAGACCAGCTCTTATACAATTAATATAATATAATATAATATAATATAATATAATATAATATAATATAATATAATATAATATAATATAATATAACATAACATAATATAGTATAATATAGTATAATATGATATAACATATATAACATAACATAATATCAGGTCTTATTTTACAATAATATATAACCTGGTATTATACAAGACCGGGTCATATATTAATTTTTGCTCCAAAAGACACATTAGAGCTGATTGTCCAGCTAGGTCTTATTTTCGGGGAAACGTGGTACATAATCTTTTTCCAGTAGTGCTAGTTACTGATGGAAGCTGCCAGCTGGAAGTTCTGAATATATGTATCTTAGCTGTTAACGATCGTTTCCTCAGGAAAGTGGCCTCAGTTGAGCTGCTCCCGGTGGAGATCTCAGCCGCTCGGCTCAGACACCGCCCGCCCACGCCCCACCACAGCCAGCACGGCCTTGGCTGCAGGTGGTCCCTCGGTAGCAGAAAGCCTCCTGCTCTGGCTACGTGGCCACACCAACCCCAAAGCCCACTCACCCCACTTCCCACAAGGCAGCAGACACTGAAACCCGTTTCTCTAACAACGGATGCTGCTTCGAGAAGCAAACCGACAGTTTTCAAAGGAATGGGCCATCTTTTATGGGGATGTAAGTGTCACCTCAGGCAGGAGAGGGAGCAGAGCAGTCTGCTTCCACAGCGACTGGCTGGCACTTTGCGTGCCCACTGTAACACACAGGCCGTGCTGGGGACGGTCTGGGCGAGGCACCTGCTTCTGAAGGAAAGCCTGGCCGTCACGGCACAGGTCACTGCACACGCCTCGACCCCACCCTGCTTTGCTGGGCCCGTCTGATGTCCCAAGAAGGGACTTTGAAGCCTTTTAAAGCCTTTTTGATGTGACCCAGAAAACTGCGTTTTGTCAACTTGAACTTCAAAAAGTTCAGGACTCAGAAAGCACCCAGTCCCAGCGGGACACGTCACCTTGAACCCATCTATTCTACTTCCAGTCTGTCTATCCGAAAGAAAGGTTTGCCAAGTACACAGGCAGATACAGACAAGGACACCCAGCCAAAGAAACGCTGTGTCTGAAGTGCAAAAGCAGAAAAGCTTGGGGCCGGCCCGTGGCTCAGGTGGTTGGAGATCTGTGCTCCTAACTCCGAAGGCTGCTGGTTCGATTCCCACATGGGCCAGTGGGCTCTCAACCACAAGGTTGCCGGTTCAACTCCTTGAGTCCCGCAAGGGATGGTGGGCTCTGCCCCCTGCAACTAAGGTTGAACACGGCACCTTGAGCTGAGCTGCCTCCCGGATGGCTCAGTTGGTTGGAGCGCGTCCTCTCAACCACAAGGTTGCCAGTTCAATTCCTCGACTCCCACAAGGGATGGTGGGCAGTGCCCCCTGCAACTAAGATTGAACATGGCACCTTGAGCTGAGCTGCCACTGAGCTCCTGGATGGCTCAGTTGGTTGGAGCACGTCCTCTCCACCACAAGGTTGCTGGTTCGACTCCCACAAGGGATGGTGGGCTGTGCCCCCTGCAACTAGCAACGGCAACTGGACCTGGACCTGGAGCTGAGCTGCGCCCTCCACAACTAAGACTGAAAGAACAACAACTTGACTTGGAAAAAAGGCCTGGAAGTATACATTGTTCCCCAATAAAGTCCTGTTCCCCTTCCCGAGGAAAAAAAAGAAAGAAAAAAAAAAGGCAGAAAAGCTTGAACGTCATCTAGACACCGATCGAATCCATTTTGATACAACCACAAATACAGCAGCAGACAGGTATCAAGAAGAATTACACAAGATGGAAACAGCTGCCAAAGCATGAACGTGCCATGACAGCATTTCAGTAACGACGGACACAAAGTACACGTGTCTAGATGCCCAATCTGGTGGCCACAGGACACTGTGAAGGCACCAGAGGCCAGGGACTACACACTTTAATGTGGTTGGTTTCATGCCCCACGAGGTCACAGTGAACTCTGCCCAGCGGCACCACGCCTTCTGAAAGGGGAGCAGGTGCAGGTGGGGACTCACTCTACCTGTGCCAGTTAGAGACGTTACCGGAGAGCGTAAGTAAAAACAAACAGAAACAAAGAGGGGTCATTTATACCTGAGAAGAGTTATGGGTGTTATAAGTACGGCCACGCACAGCAGTTCACACAGTGTGATCTCACTGCGTCACAGGGACAGGCCGGCAGGCCAGACGCAGGGTGTACGTATGCTTACGTCTGGGGGTAGGTTGTGGGGGGATTTAAACTTTCTTCCTTGTGCATCTCTGTGATTCTCTAATGTTCTCTCATAAACACTCTACTCAAACAGTTAGGAATAGATTTTCTAAGAGGAATACATCAGTTGGCTCTACAAATCACTGTTACAGTCAAGAGCAAAGGATGTGAGAACAGAAGCCCAAAGCAAATAATATTAACTTGTTTTCTCCTCAAAAACATTCAAGGCCAGGGCCAGCCCGGTGGCTCAGGCGGTTGGAGATCTGTGCTCCTAACTCCAAAGGCTGCTGGTTCGATTCCCACATGGGCCAGTGGGCTCTCAACCATAAGGTTGCCAGTTGGATTCCTTGAGTCCTGCAAGGGATGCTGGGCTCCGCCCCCTGCAAGTAAGATTGAACAAGGCACCTTGAGCTGAGCTGCCTCCCGGATGGCTCAGTTGGTTGGAGCGCATCCTCTCAACCACAAGGTTGCCAGTTCGATTCCTCGACTCCCGCAAGGGATGGTGGGCAGAGCCCCCTGCAACTAAAAATTGAACATGGCATCTTGAGCTGAGCTGCTGCTGAGCTCCCGGGTGGCTCAGTTGGTTGGAGCACGTCCTCTCAACCACAAGGTTGCCGGTTCGACTCCCACAAGGGATGGTGGGCTGTGCCCCCTGCAACTAAAAATTGAACATGGCATCTTGAGCTGAGCTGCTGCTGAGCTCCCGGGTGGCTCAGTTGGTTGGAGCACGTCCTCTCCACCACAAGGTTGCCGGTTCGACTCCCACAAGGGATGGTGGGCTGTGCCCCCTGCAACTAGCAATGGCAACTGGACCTGGAGCTGAGCTGCGCCCTCCACCACTAAGATTGAAAGGATAACAACTTGACTTGGAAAAAAGGCCTGGAAGTACACACTGTTCCCCAATAAAGTCCTGTCCCCTTCCCCAATAAAATATTTAAAAAACAAAACATTCAAGGCCAATTTAAGCCAGGGGCATGCGATGGGTTTCCAGAGACGACTCCCAAAAGCACGCCCAGCACCTGGCCCCCCCAAGTCCACTGTACTGTCCCAACAGAGTGACTACTAGCTGGCTGTAAACAGCCGTGACCTCTACGAGGAGGCTGTGGGAAAGCAGCAAACATTCGCACATCTGGGAGCCGACTGCTCACAGTCTGCGGAACATGTTGACTCAGAACAATGAGACGTTCGCCCGCTTCAAAGGGCAGTATCAGCACCCGCGGCATCTCTGTGGCTGCGGGAGCTGGGTGGGTGCTGGGCGGTGCCCGGGCTGCCCTCAACAAGGAGCATGGGAAACAGAGGCGCCTAGGAGAACGCACCCCGAAGCAGACGCCCAGGTCCAAGGCCCATCGCTCACCGGCGAGTTCCTAAGCTAGCTAAGCCCCAGTCACAAGCCGTCCCTTCAGCACATGTGAACGTCCGTGCATCCAAAAGGGACGGCACGGTCCCTTCCACGGGTGTCACTGAAGTAGACACTTTCTTTTGCTTACCCAAAGTTCAAATCTATAGAATTTCAGACACTCCCAGGGACAAAAACACCAACCACATAAAGTACAAGTTGAAAGAGGATGAAAAAGAAGAAAGCCAATTTTTGGTGCACTTCTTAAACTTTTAAAGGATAATTCTGAATTCAAGTCTACCTCGTGTAGACTCTGGAGACCATAAAACCAGGTTATAAAAAGAAAAGGGACACGAAATCTTTCCCTCAACTTTAAAGGGAGAGACTTACGTTTCTGACTCCTGTCCCTCGAGTAAATCCTCGACACAGTCCCATGGGAGGCGGGCACGGCGGTGAGCGCGTCCTTGCGCTCGGACAACAGGCTGCAGCTGCTACAGGTGTAACCGTTGCTCTTGGCGGCTTCTGCTGCCATGTCACCATTTCCCTGAATGACAGCTTTGCTTCCACCTGAAGTTTCCAAAAAGCAGATGGAGCCTGTTTATCACGATCTGCAGACACCTAACTAAAGCTTCCATCTCAAAAAGTGTGGGGAAGAGAAAGAACTAAATAATTACCTTTCAGATCTCCATCGTCGTCAAGACCTAAAACACACACACACGTTTCTGCTATTGACTTCAAATCACCACAGCAGAACAAAACCCACACAAAAAAGTAAAGGTTACAATGTTTATTAAACCCCTTCACAGCACTGAAACTAGTGGGAATTTCTCCCGATCCACGCAGATGCTCCCCATACAGTGCAAGGACCTGCACACAGCACATGGTCCACCCTACGTGGCAGGCGACCACAGGGAGAACCGCCCCCTCTCTCAGACCTGCGTCCCGAGCACATGCACCTTCCTCTGCCTGGCACTGCACCCACTGGCTAAGCAAATACCCAGCACGAATCCTGAAGGTTCCCAAAATCAGCACAAGAAACATCTGGTACAAATCCAGGTCTTCTGGTCTTCTCAAAAGGGCGGCCAGAACCTCAGGTGGACACGGCTGCAGCTCCGTGTTCTGCCAAAACTGAGGCTCCGGAAGTATCAACCCAGCAGGGCTGGCACCGCCCTCCCACAGCTCTTAGTCCCGCGCACAGGTACCCCGCTTCCTGCTATCAGTCTGTGTACCCCTCCCGTGCTTGGCACTGGCAGGGACTTGAAATCACACTGACTTTTACAGTGCCTTCACTCAGACATCCTACCAAGGTTAACACCAGTGACGGCCTCTGGCCATGTCACAGCAAATGACTGCACGAGCCCCACAGAGCAGCTGAGCCGAGAGGAGCTTCGACCTTGCTGAGGCCTCCCCCCCCCGCCCCCCGAAGGGGCAAAGGGACACCCTGGCCATGGCCTCCCTTCTCCCAGAAGAACCTGAGAGACAACCAGCTGTAGATAACTCACCCCAGAAGTGGTCCACCCGGGTCTGCTCGCGGATGAGAGACTCGTCCAGCACGGGAGGCCGCAGAGAAGCCGCGCCCTTCCTCAGAGCCGGCCTGCCTGCGCTGCTGTGCTGTTTCACTGTTCTGAAAAGAAAGGAACAGGGAACACGTTTATGGTTGTCCTAGTAAACACTACATTTTACCAACACAAAATCTTTGAGAATCAATACAGTAGCTTTCTGACAGCATTTTCTTATATCTTTTGTGCTGTAATGAAGCATCTGCTCATCTACAAAGGAATTTTTAAGCTGGGGTCCAAAGATTCCTTCTGAAGCTGTGCAAACAATATCGATTTCAGATTATTTGGGGCCCTAAGACCCAAATGGTTAAAACTTAAAATCACCTACGTATAAAATGGCCTAAAAATAAAAAGTCACACCATTTCTCCTTTTACCCTTCCCTTTAAAGCAAGTAACTATGCATGCGCGCACACACACAGCTGTAGTCCTTGCTCTCTCTACGCCCCAGGGGGGACTGACGTGCATTAAGCACAGCAGGGAGGCTGTGACCTCAGGCAGCTCTGCATTCCCACTGACAAACTGCAGGGGCCCATCAGGTGGTGGGCCAGGCGGCACCCAGCAGGGGGTGAAAGGCAGGTAGGCAGTAACAAGCTGTGGTCAGGACACCTGGTCAGGCGCCCTCTGCTGACAGAAAGCAGCCTGAGCACAGCTGGGTGGCTCTTACATGGCCCACAGCCTGGAGCCAATGCAGCACCTGGGGCACCTTGGTGAACCAGTTGCCACCCTCTCAAGGTGGACGCCCGGGCACCTCACCGTCTGCACCAGCTCTGCGGTGATTGCGCCTCGTGGGAATGCCAGGACAGGCCGTGCCAGCGCCCAGCCTCGCCCCTGCAGCCTCCACGCCTCCCTTAGCAGCCATCACCCTGTTCCTGAGACGAGGAGCCACTCGGGTTGGAAACTCATCACTTGTGAGCAACCTGAAGTGAAGCTGTCACTTCTAGTTTTCATCTCTGATGGCACAGAGATCCTGCCCACTTTTGCTCATTCTTGGGCACATGGAGAGTTCAGAAACCGAGTGACCGTGAGATTGGTGAGTGCGTGTGATGTGAGTTTCATGGGTGTGTCTGTCTGCTCACGGGACTTTACAGACAGACTTCAGGCTGCAGCGATGCAGGGACTGGCTACAACGACCCCCAAGCCACCTGAAGGCACAGCTGAGTCCGGCTCCGGCTCCGCCTACAGAGGTGGACCGTGCGGCCGGCACTGCCTGGAGTGGTTCGTGGGCCCGTGATAGGTGCCCTATTCCACCGCCCCCAGGCTTTGAGACCTGGGAAAGGCAACTGGCAGAAGACGACACCATGGCCCAGGCTTTCCAGAACCGCGTGTCCCGCTCACCGCAGGGGATCTGCACATGCCATGCATGGCCTTCAGCTCAAGAGCATGGCCGCAGGCCCACAAGCGCACGTGCGGTCCCAGCAGCACTACAATGCGAGACACAGACGAGGGCGCTTACCTGGTCACTCTCTCCTTCAGGGTGGTAGTGCTGCTGGTGCAGAACTGAGTGTCCCCAGCCTGGCCGCCCCCCGTGGCGTGCGCTGTGCTGAGCCGGTGCACACCACGGCGGGACATTCTCGGAGAATCAAACACAGGACCCAGTTTGTGCTGAGTCTCGAAATCCAGAGCATCGGAAGAGTAACTTGAACTAGAAGGAAAAGAACACGTCAAGGTAAACAGTGCTTCCAGCTCCACTTCTGAAACAAACTGAGCAAACAAAGAGAATTCTAGAAACAGCCATTGCTGTGTGGCGACCTTTCTACAGAGCAAAATAAGCCGGCACCAGGTGTGTGGACAGCGGACGCTGACCAGTGAGTGAAAGCCCCCTCCCCACCGGGCCTAGGGCTGAGACAGAGCTGCCCCTAACTTGCCGTAAGAGGCTAAATTCACGAGAACGCCCCTACAGGCAATCACGTGAGCATTTACAGATACTGCCCGGCAAAGCAGTGACCGAGGCAGAACCCCTAGTGGGTTAACCTGACACACCAGTCTTCACTGAATGAACCAGAGTGAGCAGAAGAGGAACGAGCACGGCACACGACCGCCCCCACTCAGCATCGAATTCACCACAACGCAGGACGAGCTGGCGGCAAAGAAGTCGCTCCAACACCCTTCCATGCACTTATCTTAACGTTGTGTCCTTTTGTGTCGCTAGCGAGTGTTTCCAAATCAAGAAATGTTCACTGAGCACCTACGGCGTGCATCCAGGACATGGGGTCATGCATCCCAACCCGGCCAGCCGGCTGAGGGGCCCAAGCATACTGACAGCACCCCTTTCCCTCACATCACACACTACATGGTCACCTAGCAGGGAGGTGTCCACATAGCAGGAGAGGTGACCCACCACCCAGCAGGGAGGAGCAAGGTGAGGAGAGGGCGGGACAGGACGCAGCTGAGGGTTTCCTGAGCCAGCAGGGAAAACTGCAGGCAAGGAGACACAGCCGCAGAACCCAGGGCACGGGGGATGGGCAGGGGCTCCTGATGCCCTGCAGCGAGTGACATGCAGTTTCAAACATCAGAGGGAGGAACAGCCGGGACACGCCCACCAGGCAGTGGGAAAACAGCTCCCGCCCAGGAGAGCAGGAAAGGATCTGGAAATCTGAGTGAAGCAAATGGGCTGAAGGACATTTCTGCATCATATCTTATATTACAAAAACATTTCACAATCAAGTTCATGGTTAATCAGATCTGACGCAGAGTAAGTCAATACAAACATCTTTGTGTCATCATGCGCGTGACACGTCACATACACCTTTGAAGGTTCTTCTGACTCTGCCGCCACCCCACCACGCCCTAGAGGTCACAACGTGGGGACTCTACAGACTGCCACAGTCTAGACAGGGTCCTAGCTTTCCACACAGAACCTGGAGCGCCTTCCCCATGGGAAGGCTGTGGTCAGGTTAGGGCGGGCACGGGAGGAGCCCACAGGAGAACGTGGGCTGCAGCGTCCTGTAACAGCTGGCAACTGGAAAATGTCCATCTACGCACAGTGAGACCAGCAGGACACACCCGGAATGAGATACAGATAAAACCTGTACCCCTTTCACAGAAAGGCCTCCAGGGTGCACTGGTCAGTGAAGAGAGCAGGTATCCGAGTGTCATCCTACCAGTTGAACAAACTAGAAGCAAAAGCCCAGCTCTGAGACACACAGAGGTGAGGGGGGCACAGGGAAGGCCTGGGAGGTCCTCTCCAAGCCAGTGACAGTGCTCCCGCGCAGTGGGTGGGGGCGACCTGGGGCCTTTCACTCTGAGCTCGGCAGTGGGTGCTCCAGACCCCAACCAGCCTGGGGCAGGGCCCAGCATTCCCAGCAGGGACGAGGGGCAGCAATTCCAGGCTCCGCCGCCAGGGACTGCCCTCAGCCGATTACCTGATGCATCAGGTGACCACACAGGTCTCCCATCAGAGCAGCCGTCCAGGCACGTGGTGCCCTAGGGTCCTAAGCACCGCGTGTGACAGGGGCCTACAGACAGATATGCCCAGAGCCCAGGCAGAAAGGCCCAAATGCCTGTGGGAGACAGGTGTCCCAGGTGCCTGCCCATGCAGCAAGAACGTGGCAAGTGTGGCATTAAAGGACGTTGCTGGTTTACTATGGAGCTCGGGAGGTGACACCAAACCGCAGGGGCAGGTGTCCGATCCAGGATGAGAGGGAATTAAGGGATGGAACGAGGATATAAAGAAAGACACTCTAGACAAAGACCTCAAAGACACAGCCCGGGTCTAATCGCTGGGAGTGTGATAGCCTCATACACTGGCACTGCCATGCAAACCCTTTGAAATCTGACTTCAGATACATTTCTGATTCAAGGTTGAAAAATTCTTGTGCAGCTGAGAGCCGGGGGCAAACGTGGACACCATGCTGTAGTGGTGGGCATGGTGCCAGCAGAGCACACAGTATAGACCCTGCAGCTCAGCGACCTCACGGGGGCGGGGGGGGGGGGGGCCGCGGGCAGAGAGAGTCCCCGACAGCAACAGTCCCCAGAATGTGACCACATCAGTGCTGCTTCTCTGAATGCCTAACCCACACTGCACTGTGAGATCCTACACTCAGACCGTGCGTCAGCCATCACTCGGACCGTCAGCCATCACTCAGACCGTCCACAACACCCTTCAGCCCCTAGGACTCCAATTCCAGCGTGGCCCCAGCCCCCAGCTGCAGTACCGTCTGTGTCAGTGGCCTGGCACCACCCCGCCCGGATGAAGCCAATCCCCCTCTCTGTGCAGCTTCTGACTGCTGCCAGCTCCTAGAGATGTCATACCAGGAGGCTGACACACCCTCTGTCCCCACACCCAACAGGTCCTCGCTCTGCCTGGTCATCTGGGTGGTGGTCACCTGTCCCCGGTGCCCATGGCCCTCAATCACTTCCTCCGGCTCTCTCACCTAGAAGGGCCTGCTTCCTGCCCCCCACCTGCACTTGCCCCTCAGGCAGCTGTGTGGAAGGACCCACGGTCACGCTGCCACGCTGTGGGCCCCGCACTGCGTCTCCCTCCCACTTTCCAGATCTTCCTGTCAGTTATCGCTTCTCGCTCGTCTTCAGCCTCTGCCTACTGGCTCCTCACCATCAGCATCCAGACGTACTCTCATCTCTTCCCCTGGTGAAACATAAAGAAGAAACGAGGCCACGCCCTTTCTCCTTCCCTCAGCAGCCACTTGTTGAAGGGGGGCTGTGTCTACCCTACTCCTCCACCACTTCATTCCAGCCCCTGCGCCAATCGTTGCTCCCTCTGCCGAGTGACCCCACGGGGCGAGTGCACTGGCCATGCTGGCGGCCCCGCAGCCTCTGACTGGCTGACGACTCCTCCCTCCTTGAAACACTCTCGCCTTGTGCTTAGCCACAGCCATGCCCCCCACCTTTCTTTCCGGCTGAAAATCAACTTCCCCCCAGAGGCTGAGAGGCAGACCCCATTGCCCAGCCTCACTGGCACCGAGCACGAGCGTGCAAAATGACGGGGGCTCCGGGCACGTGTTCCTGACCAAGGCAG
Source organism: Rhinolophus sinicus (assembly GCF_057876585.1). Taxonomy (NCBI): domain Eukaryota; kingdom Metazoa; phylum Chordata; class Mammalia; order Chiroptera; family Rhinolophidae; genus Rhinolophus; species Rhinolophus sinicus. The sequence continues at coordinate 111,550,916 of NC_142505.1, forward strand.
CACTACCCGTGGCTGCTGTGCCCATCGTGAGAAGCTGACGGGACTTCCTAAGGAGTGGCTCCAGCTTACAACACTGACCAACCTCAGCACCTAGAGACAAGCATCTCCTAAGAGAACGTAAGAGGAAGTGCCACCTACCGCGTAGTCATGCCAACAAACAACCCCTGGGGCTGATCAAATGCCACATCTAACCACCAGTTTGCAGGAGACACAGATTACAAGACAAATCAGCCAAACAGAACGGGACGATCTGTTTAGGTTGACCGTTTTTAAATGGTCGTTAAAAACGATAAACATCTGACTTAGTCTGACATGTAAGGAGTTGTTAGGACTTATTTTAAATTACGAGGGGCTTTTTGCTGCAAGACTGGTATTTTGGATAGTTTTTAAAATGTCACCTTTTGGAGATTTGCTTCAAAACAATCCAGTGGGAGGGCACAGGGGAGCCAAGCACTGCCTAGTGCTGAACCAGGTGAGAGCAAGGTGAGACCACGCGAGATGTTCACACTGTGTGGCGTCTTGTACAGTAGGAAACATTCCTGCTACACATGGCATGACCATCACAGGGTGGCGGGGGAGGGGAACCCTTGCTAAGAGTGAGGGCCAGGGCAGAGCTGGACACACAGCCGTTGCCCAGTGCAGCGTCATCAGAAATGAGGGGCAACCAGACCAGAGAGTCAAAGTGGGGGGGGGGGGGGGCTGAAGGACAATGGAGCCAGGACAGCCTCTTGAATAGACCCCCCCACCCTTGCACCCACTCCCGCACTGCGGCGCCCTTCTGAGCACAGACCTGGTCACGTCACTCGCTGCTGAAATTCCTTCACTGGTCCCCACTGCCCTGTCAAGCACACCTACCTGCCCTTCCCACCTCACCTCTCGTCCTCCCTCCCCTCCCCACACAGCTGCGAGTCACTGACATTTATAGTGCTGCTGTCCCAAAGCAGAGACACTTAAAAAAGGTTATAAAAGCTAAAAATAAGTGACCAAAAATAATTTTTTATGCTCCACAATGCAGAATAGGGAACAATTTGACTTGAGTTGGCTTGAGTATTCTGTACTAAAATACTACAGGACTTTTAACAAAAACAGTGTGTGTTACTACGGAAAGTGTGACGTGATCTATTATAGAACGGTGAATGAAAAATCATTAATGCGAGATTTGACTAACGCTGTTAAAAAGTATTTTCCTTAAAATACCTTCCAATTTGCTTAAAGTTTCTATTGCATTTTCACCCTTTAGAAGAGAAGCCACTGCAAAAAATCACACAAGCATTTTCCTGTGTGCCTTAAACATTTTGCCTGGATGCAACAGTTTTAGAACTGCCAATCAAATCCTAACCAATCCAGTAACGGACCTTCCTTCGGCACTAAGCCATAATTTGGTCATACTTAAGTTTCATTGCAATCAGCCCTCCTGTTTGATAACTAGGAATGTAATGGGCAAGTCAGCAGCTTTTGGGCCTCCAACTTCAAGCTTCGGTAGCACATCAGCACATGACCTGAGGAGTGAGCACTGACGAGGTCCTGCTCCTGAAGCCTCGGCTTCGTCGCACTGTCCGTGAGGCCTCCTCTCAAAGGCCACGTTTCCAGGATGCTTCTTTACCTCTGCAGTGCTCAGCCTGCAACAGGAACCACACAACCCCGAGCAGGGCACAGACATGGGCTCTGAGACCACAGCTGTCTGGGTGGGTCTGAAGCAGTAACCCATGCACTGTGTCATCACAAGTCATCAAGAAATGGCCACACAAACAACCTCACAGCTGCCAAATCAGTTCGATAGCTATGTAAAGCCATAAAGTTGACAGATATTTTCTCTTTCAAAATGTAACATCTGGTTGTAAGTCCCATGGCTCCCCTTAATTCTGTGGCATTCGAGAGGTGACAGGGACACAGTGACAACACACGCACACACGCTCACCTGAGTGCATACGTGTAGCCAGTGTTCTCGGGCACGCACTGAGGAGGCGTGTACATGTGGAGCCGAGAAAAGTCCATGTTCACGGTCACACTGCAGAAGTGGGAAAAGCAAGGCCGGAGTCAGAGGTTAGAGATGCAGAGACGTCCTGCCTGCTGCAGCCAGCCCGTTTCGTCCTCAGACTGACGCAGTGTCACTACTGAAACGTCAATGAAACAAAGTCAGCAGTAGTAGCGTCTTGTTTTACTTTTTTAAACAAAGGGGAGAAGTTTTCTCATAGTTAAAGCCCAGGAACACTTCTGTTATATTTAGTTCCCTAAAACGATTTGTCTATAAAAGTAACAAGGGGAAATCCTGACTGCCTGACTCACAATTATGAAAACTGGGGCACTTTCAAAAAAATGGTGAAAGTAACTCAGAACCCTCTCCAATAATATTTTTTAAATTCCCAAAGGTGTCAAATATTCCCATTCTTCTGAAACAGGTTTGCATTGCTGTTAATCACAACACAACTCATTCTTATCCCACAGTCAAGAAGCACCCACACCCTTGCCCAGACGGCCCACGTTCTCACAGGCACTCAGAATCTGAAAACTATAGGGCAAACAACAAAAAAGCTGTTCAGACTTATTTTCCCCCCAAAGAAAACACAGATTATTTATAAATTAAAAAGTGTTGAGCATACTGTTTTTCAAGCTGTCATCTAGATTTCTTTGGAATGACTCAAATTTTCCTCTGGCTAAAAATTCTCTCTCTCTCTCTCTCTTTAAAAAAAATAGCACACTCATAGCAGCAATGTGACTCATAATCTGTGTTGAGTAATCTAAGGAAGATAAAACTAAAACTAAAGACCATCCTGGATATATATGTATATATATGTAAAAATTACTGATTTGAACAGAAATAGAACAATCCTAAAATATGTATGAAACCACAGAAGACCCCAAACACCCTTCCAGTCAATGAGACGCATGGTAAAGCTGCACACGCCACCTCAGGCAGGTTCAACATGGGCCTCAAGCGTGATGGAAAAAGAAATTTAACTTGCGCCTGAAATAAAACTGTCCAAGAACCAAGCACCACTGCTGACCGTCAGTCCAACTTCCCATCACAGGCACAAGAGACAGGGTCACAGCAGTGACCTGCAGGTGACAACAGGGAGACACAGGCAGTGGAGTCTTGGTAAAACATTTTATAAGAGGAGCCACAAATGTAATAAAACAGCCAAAGGTCCCACCACCAAACGGGCAGCAGTGCAGACAGGCCCTGGACGCTGGGGACGGTGCAGAGGGCGGAGCGCGCCACGGCCACTGAGGCACTGGGCCTGCGCACCGGCCCGCGCCCGCGCTCCTTGCCCTCAGCCTGTCTCCGCTCCTGTACTCACGCCAGCGAAACGCATCTCAGTGCACCGCAGGCCCGCTGTCTCGGCCCAGAAAGGGCGAGAGGAGCTGACTCCTGCCTAGCAGAGCCTCCACAAGGCAGGTGGGCGCAGGCGGCTCGGAAGAGCCGTTAGGACTGACTTTCCTGCTCTCCACACGCGGCCCTCCTCCAGCAACCCTGCCTTCCCTCCTCTGCTCCCTCATCTTTCCCCGTGAGCAGATCACAACATGGATGCTGAACACTTTAAAATGAATCTTTAGTTCCCGCTATAAAACGTGAGCATTGAGTAAAATTATAGGATAGAATGAAATGAAGTTCAAAAATGATGCGTGAAATGAGGCACGTGAGGCAGGGCCTGACATGACGGAAACTCCCTTTGAATTAAGCTTTAATTTTGGGGAATAAAGTGACAGAACCTATGCTTTAAACAAAATAAACCAGTTTCTCCTCCTGAGCTGTCACTCACCCCTGGCCTAAATAAAAGACAAAGTCGCGAGTCGAAGCCCGCCAGCAGCGGGCCGGCTCCAACTGGGAGCCAAGGTCCGGAGGCGGCGCTCTCTCAGGAGCGAATCAGCACCGCCTGACAGCAGAAAGCAATCCTGCGGCTGGTCCTCCTGAAAGCGCCCCATAAACACTAAGCGTCTCCAAAACGCTGCTTCCATTCTGCACTCACATCACTGCTAATGACAGCCCACGGTAGTCTGTATCCGGCCTGAAGGCGGCCTGCCTCCCCAGCCTCAGCCTGGGAATCAAGGGAGATCTGACTGCATTCACAATCTGAACGGTGCTAGAACGGTACGTGAAAAAATGGATCGAAAGTTTCAACAGCATCAGAAAATCTTGGAAAGAATCTGAAGTCAACATTTTGCAAACTGACACGCTACAAAGAGGGGCCCTCTCCAGGCTTCCCCTGGCTGACTTTTCTACTCCCTTCCAGGCCTAAATCCCTCCCTTCCCCTAAATCAGGTGCCTGGGATGCCTGCGGGTTCCCCTTTGAGTGCCCTGGGCAGCAGGAGGCTGACAAACACTACCCATGCTGCACAGAGGAGCTGGGCTCACAGAAGGCCCAGAGCCCCCCCCCCCCCGCCCCCCAGGACGCTCCCTCTGGTCAGCCCAGCCCAGCCCATCAGTGCACGGAAGGACCAGGGACCCTCCCCCTGCCCAAGTAACAGAGTGCTTTTCTAGGATGGACAGCTTTCGATTTTGAGCTGCCAGTCCTAACGGGAAAAGCATACACCTTAGGACATGGTGGGCCAAGGGTGACATCTTCTAATGGAAAAGAAAGCATTATGGTTATGAAGCACAAAGTGGGTCTTTTATACCTGTTTTTACTAGTGGAGAACAGGCAAGCACAAGCTAAAGAAAGGAGAGGACTCTGTTCAGGCTGCAAACCTTGGTCACAAACCTACGGGATCAAGTGTCTTTTCCAACATGAGTTCCTAGCTGGGCTTTAAAATGCGAGTTAAGAGTCTTCTTCCATTACACTAGGTTTCTCCTTCAATGCCCCTCACCCCTCCCAGTGCTGTAACATCCACATCACACGTGAAGAGCAAGCACAAAGCTCAGTGTGGCTCTTGAACGCTCTGGTCAAACACACGGGATTTAGTTCTACCACCACATACAACTGGAATGTTTATTGTTTACCACAGCAGTCCAGGAGACGGGCAGACAGGACGTGCTCCGGGCTCTGGGCACAGCTCCAGGCTCTGCCATCTGGACCCCACAGGCCCCCAGTGCCCCCAGGCCCCGGCTGGCGGCTGGGGGTGGGGGGTGGGGGGGCAGTATCTCTCTCTCTGTTTTCAAAGGGCAGCTGTGCTGCATTCAGGCGTTTCATTATTAGGTCCATTGTAAAGAATAATGTTTAAAACTCAAATTCCAAGGTGCCCCTTTAAACATTAGTACTAAATCTTAACATAATTGCTCTGCTCATAATCTTAATTCTGTTAAAACCAAATAACGCAGAGCCTAATAAAAACGTTAGTTATTTTTGCCTATAGATTAAAAAATCAAAAATTGCGTTAGAAATTATTTTCCAAAGATCATGTTCAGTGTACTTCTGTATCACCGCGTCTCCATTTTCAATTTAAAGTAGCAAAGCAATGTTTATGGAAAACTATGATTTACACTGATAACCCTTAAAAACAAACTGATTATTTAAAACAGTGAACCAGAAAAAATGACTATAACCTACGAATATTTGAAAGCGCTTTACAGGGTGTCACGACGTTGTAAGTGCGCTAGAAGAAGCTGTTGAAACACCCAGAAACACACCACACTGAATTTACTGTAAATTACAGAGGATGGGGCTTCTCCTTTTCACTTACCTACCCCCTTGTGCTTGAAATTATTTTTAAAGAGCAGGTATTGGTTGTATAAGTAAACCAATTAACCCAATAAATAATATTTTCAACAAGAAAAACAATGTGATCTTCACTGGGTAACCAGGGAGGGGCAGCCTGAGACGCGTGTGGTCCAGCCTTGTCCCCTCCCTCAGCTGTCAGAGCGGGTGTGTGTGTGTGTGGGGGGTGGGGGGTGTGTGACAACAGAGCCAAAGCCTCCCTCCCTCCCTCCTTCCTCGGGTACTGTCCTTGGGAGCTGAGGGGGACCAGACCCTCCCAGTGGCAGAGGTGCTGTGGCAGCTCCTCAGTGAACACATCTACCCTGCTCAGCGCTGCCTGGCACAGGGCGAAAACACTGCTGTAAATATAACAAAATTAAGGAAAAATAAAATCGTAGAATAAAACAAAAAACAAGTTGTTTGTTATCAGCAGCAACCTGTAGGAAAGCCAGAAAGCCAGTTCCTAGCCAAGACGGGAGGTTTCTTCCCCTCTCCTGGAAAGGCTGGAACAGGAGGGAGGGACCCTGCACTTGTTTACAGACAAAAATAGCTCCGAGCTACAGGGAGAACAATGACTTCACAAGCTGACCTCTCCAAGGTCAAGTGCTCCAGGCCTTGTGACTAGGGACCCCCATTCCTGGTCCTCCCGCAGGGATGTCATTCAGGGTGTCAGCGAAGCCTGACCCACTTACTTTGCTCGTGTCACTGTCACGGGCCTCCCTTCTCAGGGCACAGCACCCATGGCAGCCTGACTGCATTTCCGTCAGCCTGGAGTCTCGAATGTCCCCCCAGCCAGTGCAGCCCCATCAGGACAGCCTCCGCACTGCAGGGCCAGGCAGTGAGGGCCGCCCAGCAAAGGACTCCTGGGGCCACGCCTGACAGAACCCCCAGCCCAACACTGAAGGGGGGGCGCCAGCCGTATTCTCCTCCCCCTGGGAGGCTGCGCTGCTGTTTCACAGGACACACGCCACACCTGCCAGGAGGCCCTGTGTGCTGCTGAGCTGACTCACAGTCCTGCTGAGGGAGGCCTCCCCGGACCACAGGACCCCGGGACACCTGAAAGCTGTGACAGAGTCCGGGCGCTACGGCTCGGCCTCGCCTTCCCAGGCCTCTCCACTTGACCCAACCCATCGGTCACCCTCTGCACGGCCTGAGGTAGGCGCCTGCTTTACCCCCGACTCAGCACTTCCACCGGGGTCATCCACAAATCACTCAGTCCACATGCCTCGTGCCCACCAGCCCGCTGCCCCTCCCTCCAGGGCGAGGCCCCTCTGCCTTCCTGCTCCCCCGCTGCATCACCTCTTGCTGGCTGCCTGCAAGCACCCGGCTCGTAACCCTCCCTCCAGTCGTGCCCCCTCAAGCCAGAAAATGGGCAGGCCGGTCCATCCAAGAGACCTGACCATCTCACTTCCTCAGATCCCACTGTGGCTCCCCAGCCCCTCCAGTAAGACCCACGAGACTGAATGAGAAGGACCTCCATCCAAGTGCCACTTGTCCCACCAAGCCACAGCATGGCTTCCCTGAGAAGCGGGGCTCACTAGCCTTCTGCCCCCCCCACTCACACACTGTGCCCACGCTTCCTCCTGCTTCCTGATCCCCACAGCCCACCCCACTGCTCTCCCCACCCCAAACGTTCCTGGCCAGCTTCTCCTCATCCGTAGGACTGCGCTGAGACAGCACCCCTGGGAAGGTGTCCACAAGCCCCATGTGCACGGGTTACGTGCCAACGTTGGTGCTCCCTGGTACTCCTCACTTAACACACTGTAACCATGACGTGCGCACGAGCCTTTCTCCCCAACTAGACCCTGAACTCTTTGAGGGCAGGAACTAAACCTCACTTGTACCACAGATGAACACTTTCCAGGTGCCTCCAAAAGTGGGAAGAACTCAGTGCCATGCCCATCGCTTGCTTGGTCGTCAAGCTGAAAACACTTGCGTTCTCCTCCCTCTCTGCTCTTTGCCCGACCGCACCCCGGAAAAATCAAGCCCCAAGTGCTGGGCGAACCCATGAACAGCATCAAGGGTCACTGCGCCTCCTGATTCTTTGTGCTGGCGGACCCACAGCGCTTCTGTTTCCTCATTTGGTCAGAGCCGTGTGTCAGCTCCGTCTCACCTCTAACGGTAACTGGCGTGACAATTAGGAGCAACAATTACAGGATGGTGTTGGCACTACATATGCCAACAGTGAATCCACACCCTGTCTCCATCCACTGTGACACACTGTCTCCCCAAATGGGAAGAACCAGGCTGGAAGAGACTCCTTTCCAGGACTGCAGAGGCCTGTAGCGTAAGTCGTCAGCAAAGAAATCGTTCAGTCTCACTATAGCTCACATCTTCCAATGCTAATTAAAGATCAAACAAAGGAAACAGGATGCCTAAGACCACACAGCAGGCAGGCAAAGCTGCTCTGTTTTCCAGCCACATGTGCCCCTGGGACAGCCCTCTCCGCTCCCCACTGGGAATCACTGATCTACACTTGATCAATCTGGGACCTGCAGGATTACGCGACACCGCTGTCAAAAAGCATCTTCACAAAGTTCTTATCTCCTAAACTAAAATTCACAGCCAGTGACCATCCACTGAGTGTCCCTACGCGACTAAACGAAAAAGAAAGCGCCCAGCTACCAAGCATGCTTAACTACAAATATAATTCAAACTGGAAAACCGAGTAGTGAATTACACAGGTTACTTAACGAAGCTGTCAGTTACCGCACGTGACGGCGACAGCTTGCTGTCAGCCCAGCAGCATCTCCTGTACTTTTCCTGTCAGTCCTAAGTTTATTGTGGCCCAAAGGCAGTAAACAGTCTCAAACACAGATCCAGCAGATCTAGTCTCCTTTATCTGAAAATCGAGTCTGGTAAGCAGTCCAAAATAGCAACGAGTTCCAAATTTAGGGCACAAGAGGAAAAAGGCGTTTTCAATCAGGCGGGCGGGCGGGCGGCAGCGGGCACCACCTCCCCACGGACACTTGCTGCAGCCAGCCTCTTGCGCGTGGCTACCACCACCACTGTGACGTGTGCAGGGCCACTTAGCTTGAATCAGCAGTGGGCTTATGAAATGCACTGCGTTTCCCTGGGCTCCTGCCTCACTCGAAATACTGAGGTAAGGGCAGGAGCTGTCGCACTGAAGGATGGTTTCAGCCCGTGTCACCACTTCTTCTACCAAAAATGTTGCCTGGCATTTATTGCAAGAAATAAACTGGCTCTATCTTCAGAATCTGGAGCCCTTTTGTGATCACAAACTCAGGACTAGGATTATGAGCAGACGCACCCTTTGCAAACAGATGACAGGGGTTCCCAGTGAAACGCATGCAACAAAGATGGCAGCTTCCACTCTGCTCCACACACCCCTTCGAAAGGGCTTCTTTTAAAAGTCGTGTGTGTGTGTGTGTGTGTGTGTGTGTGTGTGTATATACACACATATACCCAAAAAGCAAAACTCAAGGGAGGAAAGACAACAGCCATGAACTTGGAAGTGGTACAACAAATGGATGAATGAAAACTGCCTTAGATCAGAAAAAGGTGAATCGTAATGAGGGACACGAAGAAATAATCCAATTTTCATCATGGAACCCCAAAGACTCAAGATAGTGGCACTTATGTACATTTGCGAGTGAAGGTGCAGGATGGAACCAAAACCCAGGAGGAACAGAACGCTAGAAGTCTGTGTAAGAAGCAGTTAGGCAAAAGCACGTGATCATCTCACTTGGTCTAAGAAATGCACTCGTCAAAATCCAACACTCTTTCATGATAAAAAACATTCAAAAAAACAGGATTAGAAGGGAACTTTCTCAACCTGACAAAAGGCACTTACTAGAACCCACAGCTAACAGCATCCTCCACGGGAAAGACTGAGAGTTTCCCCCAAGATCAGGAACACGACAAGGACGCCCGCTCTCACCACTGCTAGCGACACTGTGCTGAAGTCCTAGCCAGGGCAGTCAGGCAAGAACAAGAAATAAAAGGCATCCAAATCGGAAGTGAGAAGTAAAGCTATCTCTATTCACAGACCTCATGTATAGAAAATCCTAAAGAATTACATAACAAAACTATTACATCTCATAAACACATTACATCTAACAAACGAGACACGAGGTCAACACACAAAAATCAGTTATATTTCTATACCCTAACAATGAACAATCTGAAAATGACATTAAGGAAACAATTCTTATAATAGCATCAGAAAGAATAACAAACAAAAAGAAGAACAAATTTAAGCCAGGACGTGCGAGCCTGGTGCTGAAAACCACACCACGCTGCTGGAAGAAATCAGAGACGACACAAACGAATGGGAAGGCAGCGCGTTCACAGGCTGGAGACGTAACTGTCAGCTGCCAACACCCCTCATGCTACTTGGCGTCAGTGCCATCTCCATCGAAATCCCCACGGCCTTCTTTGCAGCTATGGTGAAGCTAATCCTCAGGTTCATATGGAACTGAATGGACCCCAAATAGCTGTAACAATCTTGAGAAAGCGCAACAAAGATGGAAGACTCATACTTCCTGATTTCAAAACTTAGCACAAGACAGTGCATTACTGGCATAAGGACAGACATACAGACCAAAAGAACAAAATGAGATCCAGAAACAAACCTACACGTGTATAACCAACCGACTGTCTACAAGTGGCCAATCCAACAGGGCACAAATAGTCTCTTCATCAGTGGTGCGGGGACAACTGGACGTCCATGTGAAAGAGAATGAAGTGGGACACTTACCTCACACCACATACAAAGTTAACTCAAAATGGAGCGAAGACCTAAACGTAAGAGCTAATACTATTAATAAAAAACTCTTAGATAAAAAACAGGGGTAAATCTTCATGACCCTGGATTTAGCAATGGTTTCTTAGACATGACACCAAAAACACAAGCAACAAAAGAAAAAAATAGATAAACTGGACCATCAAAATTTAAACTAGTACGTCAAAGGACACCATCAAGAAAGTGAAGAGACAACCTTAAGAATGGAAGAAAGTAGGTGCAAGTCATATATCTGATAAAGGTCCAGTGACCAGAATATACAAAGAACTCTTACAACTCAACAAAAAGACAAACCACCCATTTAAACATGGGCAGATGACTTGAATGGACATTTCTCCAAAGAAAATGAACACGTAAAACATGGAAAAAGACCCCCAAAGTCATCAGTTGCTAGGGAAATGCAAATCAAAGCCACAGTGACACACCACTTCACACCCACCAGGATGGCCATAATTAAAACAAATAATGTCAAGCGAAGAGGCTGTGGGGAAACTGGAAGCCTGCACACTGCTGGTGGGATGTAAAATGGTGCAGCCGCTGTGGGAAAGAGTGTGGTGCTTCCCCTGTATGTTAGTCACCACGCGACCCAGAACTCCACTCCTAGCTTACACCCGAAGACCTGGAAACAGGCGTTCCAACAAAAACATGCACACAAATGTTGACAGGCAAAAGCGGGAACAACTCAAACCTTCACTACAGATGAAAGGATAAGCACGCTGTGCTATATTCATGCGATGGAACACTACTCAGCATGCAAAGAAATGAAGTGCAGACACGTGGTACATGCGTGAACACGATGCTGACTGAAAAGTCAGATGCCAAAGGCCACATATTGTATGAATCCATTTCTATAAAAAACGCAGAAGCCAATTCATAGGCAGATTGGTGGTGGCCGGCAGCCAGGAGCAGTGGCTAATGGGGGTGAGTGCTAAGGGGGTGGGGTTTCCATTTAGAGTGACGACAAGACTCTGCAACTAGACAGGGGTGACAACTGCCCAGCACTGCGAACGTTTTTAATGCCACTTAACTGCACAAATTAAAACGGTCAGTTTCACACGGTGCATCTCACTACAATAAACAGAAGTAGTTGCCACCATGCACATCCCCCTGCCCAGCCCCCCAAAAGACTGTGGGAAAACCTAGGGTTCTCTAGGTCGGAGGCTCTGGGAAAAGCGGGATCCCAGGAGGCCTTCCTGGAAAGGGGGGTAAGTGACTGCTTCCTTACTACCTGTTGAGGGCACAACCACTCTTCTACCCGACTTCTAGAATGAGGTGGGAGATCGGAAAGCCCTTCTCTGGGAATCTGAAAAACCCAACAAAAGATCTAAAGATAAAGACGCTGAGGGTTCCTCGAGGAAACCCCACCTGTCCTATCAGCCAACCGCGGCAAGGCCAGAGCAGGTGCACAGACCTTACAAAGGACTGCAAGGGCCCCAGCTGCAGGTATATGTGTCAAGCAAGATCGCCTGACATTCAGGGCAGACCCACCAGCAAACAGAAACAAGAAACAAAAAAAACCACAAACAAACAAAACGAGCCCATGGAAGCAGAATGAGATGCTACTGCATTTATGAAATAAGAACATGTGGCTAAATTTTAGAGGGGGGGGGAACCACCCACCACTAAAAAACAACAACAAACAAACCCAGGAAACTTTAAACAGAATGGCCAAATAAAATGCTAAGCACATTATTAGAAAACAAGACTGAGGCACTCTCTCAGAAAGTGGACCAAAAAGACAGAGCTGGAAAACGGGAGAGACACAAAAGTAGGAAACGGGCCCAAGAGGTCCAATGCCCGAATGACAGCACTTGCAAAACACACTGAAGAGAAAACACTAAGAAAAGAGAAAATAAAGAGCTGGACGTTATCAAAGGAAATAATCTGAGAACGTTCCCCAGAACTAACCGTCCTGAGTCTCCAGACTTAAAGGAACTATGACGTGTCCCACCGAATGGGTGAAAACAGGCCAGCGCACAGCGCGTTCCCGAGCACGGCAGGCGCGGGGCTCGGCGCGGGCGCGGGCGGGCGGGCACCCGGCGGGGACGGGGGACGGAGGGCGGCGGGGGCCGCGGGGGCCGGGGCTCCGCACCTGCCGGGGCCCGAGTCGTCCCGCCCCGCACACAGCCGGAGCGCGCACCTGCGGAAAAGCCCGGCCCAGGGCGAAGGCGGCCGGGCAGGGACGCGCAGGCCCCGCGGGCTCCCGGGAGGCCGAGCTCCCGACGCCAAGCCCACGCCCTGGGGTCGCGCCGGGGCCCTGGCGAGGAGCGGGCGCCAGGCGGCGTGGGGCGTGGGCCGCCGCGACCGAGCCGGGCACCGGGAGGGCCGCAGAGGGGCGGCAGGGACGCTCGCGCGGAGCAGCGCGCCCACCCCCGGCACCGCGGGGCTGAGGCGGGGGCGGCGGCCGTTGGCGGCCGAGGCGGGGCCTACGGCTCGGCGCGTCCGCGCAGCGCCCCGCCGCCGTGAGGGGCGCCCGGTCCCCGGCCCCACCCCACCCCACCCCCCGCCCGCACCCGCCCGGGACCCCGGACCCCGACCCCGGCACCGACCTCTGCCCAGGAGCTCACCTGCCTCGAGCCGTTGCCACCGCCGCCGCTTGAGGCCTCATCCACACCGCCCAGGTCCGACCCGAACAGGAGATCAGTTCCGGCACCAGCCAATCGCGCGCCGCGCCCGGGGCGGGGGCGGGAGCAATGCGTATGTCCACCAATCCCGACCGCGCTACCGGAGGCTCCTCGGCCAATAAGGAGGAGGCCTCCCTAGGGACACGGCCAATCACGAGCTGAGGCTGAGTCGCGGGGCGGGGAAACAAGCGGGGCTCAGAGGCGGTGCCCGAGGGGGCGGGGTCTCACGGGGGAGGGTGGCGGCATCTCCCCGAGGACCTCCCCATCTCCAGGAGGACCCTCGTCTCGGGGAGGACACCCTCATCTCTGGAAGGCAGCGGGCTGACCACCTGGCGTCCGGTCGTCCGGTGGCCATTGCCGCCCTTGCACCTGCTGCCACTCTCCTTGGCCTCGCAGCTCTCAGGAGAGCCCCCAGTTCCCAGAAGCCCACCTTGGCCGCCCTACTCGGGGCAGCTGTCGCCCTGCCCAGCCCCCACCCATTCACACCTGTGCGGTGTTTGGAGCCCTATTGGCGCCCGCCCACCTCCAGGAGTAGGGCGGTGCGGGACCTTCCAGGTCTGCGCTTCTCCGCTGTGGGCCCCTCCCACCCCGGGGGCACACGAGCCTGGCGTTTGCAGAGCCAGGCTGTGGGTTCCTCCTGAGGGCGGCTTCTGCCTGTCCTCCACTGCCCCAAACCCGGAGCTCTGCACCCGCCTCCTGCTCCGTGGTTGTGGCAGACGTGCACCTACACGTTCTTTTGAATTTCATAACTGTCCTTGCGAGTCAGATAGGAAGTTATTATTATTCATTATCCTTACTTTACAGAGGAGGAAACTGAGGCTCCAGGGGGTTAGGAAGCTGGTCAGGTCAGAGAAGAGTCGGTTCTTAAACCTCCCTTCCTTCCGAGCCTCCTGAGAAAGGCGTCTGCCGCCGCAAAGACCGGCTGCTGTCACTTTAATGACATGTGTTCACAGCAATGGTGATGGGCTCTTGCGATTTCAGCTGTCCGTGTGGGCTTTATAACCATCCTTCTTGCATCTCGTAGTTTATAAACTCACAGCACAAGGTTGTGTCTTTCGTTAGCTTATAAAGTCTCCCCCTTGGTATAAATTTTACAGATGCCATTTTCATAAGGGGGCAGGTAGATGTTCAACAGCAGGAGTGGGAAGCAGGGTGGAGAGAGGGTGGTGGTCTTTCTCAGCGTTGCGGCGGGAGGGGGATTGGATTGAGGAGAGTAAAGATCCTGATTAATTCTAGACCTTGTCGTGACAGGAGCTGCTAGCCACCTGTAACCAATGAGTACTGGAAATGCAGCCGTTCCAAAGAGATGTGCTGCATGAGTGTGAGACACACACAGAATTGATAACACTAAGTGTGGAAAAGAAAGAAGGTAACATATCTCAATATTTAAACTATTACTTGCATGTTAATTTATAATGTTTTGGATATATTGGTTAAATAGAATGTATTATCAATCAAGTTAATTTAATCTTTTTGTAAGGTGGCTACGAGTAGGAAATGTCAGATTTCATAGGTGGCTGGAATGATATTTCCAGCCAAGAGCGGTGCAGGTGGTAGTGAAGCCTTCTGGGTAAGGATCCCGCACTGACCACAGATCTCAGAGTCAGTCTTCTTCCTCCCAATAATTATGAAATGACCAAAGACAGCTTAAAAAATTGTTCACCAGCAGCAACCAACAAGGAAGGTGCAAACCCACGTGACTAAGGCTGGGGGAAGAGACAAGATTCTGGTGGGCTCAGTGGGACCCCGGGAAGTGCCAGATAATGAAAGGGAGTGGACAAAGTCAGAAGGTCCGTGCTTAGAGTTCTTTCCTCATGGAACCCGCGTCTGCCCTCACTGGCTTCCATCTGGTTTGTGTTGGCTTCACCTGGATCTGACTGGTGGTTACAATATGACCCAGACTGAACTGGCTGGAAGTGGTCTGTGCCAGTCAGTCCACCTGGTACCTGGGCTGCTCTGTGCCCCTCAACACAGTGACAGACACCTGAACAGTGCTCAGTCCAGCTTCTTGAGGGGAGGCCAGGGGGAAAAAGAATTCTTCAGGTGACAGCTGGTCAGTGTGAACCGATCCCAAAGGGAACGCCCAGAAACCTGATGTTGTAGAGAGTTAAATATGGGAGGCAGAGACAGCTCCAGAGCAGAGCCAGTTCTCCTTCTCGAAAAAGAAAGCGCCTTGCAGTGGCCCAGAGACTGGCATGAAATGCACTCAGGAAACGATGAGCTGTTAATGAAGAACGTGAGCTGACTCCACGTGTGTGCAGGCGTGTGTACACACACGTACATGCAGCACAGAAGAGTCTTACTAGCACTATGCAAGCAGGGAAGCACAGGTTGTTCTCTTATTTGACGTTATCTGTATTTTGCACAATGACCTTAATATTTTTAGAAATCTTAAAAGTTCAGAAATGTTACATTACAGAAAAGCACCGTAATGTGCATTGATTCCACTATCTCAAACCGACAACTCATATTTTGTCATGTTTTCTTGTTGAAGTTTTATTTTTAAAGAAATAAAACTATCCCAGGTGAATGAACACTTCCATGGAAAGGAACACTGCGGTGTGTGAGGAAGATCTGGAAGGAGCCGCTTTCCCAGCAGGAGGGCGGGAGGACTTTTTAAACAAAACCTCAAAAGCACAAACCTTATGGCGAAACACCTATGGCTCCGATTACATCAGAATGAAAGACACCACGAACAAGCCAGCAGCCAGCTGATAGAGCAGGAGGGGTTTGCAAGGTTTAAAACAGATAAGGAGCCACTGCTTAAAGGATATGAGAAGGTTCTGCAAATCAGCAAGAAAAAGACAAGAATGCGATAGAAAAATGAGCAAAGGCTGTGAACAGGCAGCCCATGGAAGAAGAAATCCAGATGCACAAGAGTATGAAGAGATGCTGAAGATCAAGTGTAATGAGAGAAATACAAGTGACAGCAGCTCCATACCACTGCACCCCTCGGACCGGTGATAAGCGGAGAGTACCGAGCACTGAGTGTTGGCAGGCCTGCGGAGGGCGCAGGGATACGTGCGCCCTGAGACCTCACAAGCCCACTGTGACGCCCGTGGGAAGGGGACATGAGCAGGCCCTTCCCCAAGGAAACAGGGCTGTGGTGGGTAAACAGGGACTGGCTGTGTGCCTGAGTGAGGACAGTGAGGACACTGGCAGGCAAGTGCCTGTTCGTAACTACCTGGGGCAGCAGCTGGCTTGTCCCAGGCAAACCAGCGTATATGATGTACCAGTTAATTCTACCTGTCAACTGGCCTGGGCCACAGGGTGCCCAGGTATTTGTTCAAACATTGTTTTTGGGTGTCTGAGGTGTTTCCAGATGAGATAAACATCTGATCCAGGAGACTGAGTCAAGCCATGGCCCACCCCAATGTGGGTGGGCCTCATCCAGTTCATTGAAGGCCGGATGGATCAAAGGGCGCAGGAAGAAAGAATGCTCTCTGCCTGACTGCCTTTGACCTGGGACATTGGTCTTCTCCTGCTGTTGGACTCAGAGCCGGACTGGAGCTCACACCGTCGGCTTCCTGGGTCTCCAGCTGGCTGGCTGTGCGCAGATCCCAGACTTTTCAACCTCCGTTACCATATGAACCAATTTGTACTATGTATATATGCATATAGCTCATATATATGGGATCATATATATACCACCTATACATACATATATAAATAGAAATATCCTACAGGTAGCTATACATACACATATATCTCCTACTGCTTCTGTTTCTCTGGAGAACACAGGCTAATGCATATGGTCACCCTATCTGCAGCACAATACCATTTAGGTAAATGAAAACACACCCAAGCAGTGCTCATGTTTTATAAGGACACTTACAACTAAACAGTGCAGTTGCCTACGTAGCAGGGGAGGGTACTGGAGTGTGAAATGATGGAGGAGAACGAACGAACGAAGTGAGGAGGGGTCAACAGTGCTAGCGTACCATGGAGGAGACAATGACGTCCACCTTCTGTACTTGACAAGGGACGGGGGAGAGGAAGGAAGAAAACAGGATAGACAGACAGACACACAATAGACACATGGACACACAATAGACGACACGACAGACCGACACACGATAGACGATGGATGACAGACGGAGAGACGACGGACGGACACGACAGACGACAGACGGACACACAATAGACACATGATAGACAGACAGGTGACACCCAGAGCTAAAGCTCCCTCTCCCTTCTCAGCCCTCAGTGTCTGCTCTCAACAGGAGGCTGGTGGTGGCTTTGAGCCCAGCACATCCTGCACTCGAGCAGGCGTCCAGGAGGAGGGACACCCAGCCATGGTGCCCAGTACGCAGAGCACAGGAGCCCAGTGCTTCCCTCCACTTTAGGCGAGGATGGGCCCCGGGTACTGATGGGCCTACCTTCCCCGCCGCCGGTGTGTCGTCCTCCACGGCAAGGAGAGACTGGGACTCGGAACTGTTCTGAAGTGATGTGATTCAGACCCCTTCCTGGTCCTACTGCGGCAACACCGCAGTGAACACCTGCAGCAACGGCCTGAGGGCACCACTCCGAAGGGTTGCTCAGCTACGGAAACAGCACACGTCCAGCTTCAGGGAAATACCAATTATCTTTATAATAGATGTTTGATTTAATGTGACTATATTATTATGATGTTAAAATACATTCAAACCATTTCTTATTAAAACGTGGCTAAATGTACATTACATGTACAAACAGCACATTTATATCCTACAGATACCTACATGTATCACACAGATAAATTGGGCTCAATTTATTTATGTATCATATAAGTAAACTATTCATTTACAGCTGCACAAATTCCAAAGAGTTACTGAAGAAAACACAACAGATTTCAGTCAAGGCAGAAGGGGAAACACTCAGGCTCTCTACAGAGACAGACCTTTACGTGCTTCCACCCGTGGGCCTGGTATGAAGCCCAGTGGCATGAAGGATGACAGATCACACACTGCGTCCTCTTCCCCAGGGGGTTCATGCGAAGAGGTGGGCGGGAAAGCCCACAGCTCTGCGTCAGCCCCTGGAGCTGTGGGACACTGACCAGGCGGAGCCCCACCTGTCTCCCTGTGATCAGGGGAGTGATGCTGGCCTCGCAGGGCCCTGGTGAGAACCGCAGCCGTGTCTGCACAGCCCAGCACCCCGGGAGCACTCAGTAAGTGTCGTGTGTTGTCACACAAGTGATGACGACATGCAGCCCGGCCTTCAGCTATGCGATGGAACTAAGGGAGGGCAAGGGCCAACTCTGGGAACACAGAGCACTGGGGTCTGGGGATGGCAGGGGGCTTGGGACCATGTGGGCAGGGGTCGCCCACCTCCGAAACCCCACTGCTCTGCGGGCCCCCTTATGCTCCCGCACACCAGGCCATGTGACATGGTTGTCACCTACACAAAGACCAGGTGTCGTGCGGGAGACCCTGCTCGCTGCGCCATTTGTCGTGCGGGGCAGTCTGCGGGGTCTCTGTTCCCGCTCCCCACATAAGAACACAGGACATGGTGAGGCCAAAAAGGAACACCCATGGAGCCATAGATAGGGGAGTCACACCACTATAGTCTCACTGGCGGCTGGAGTCACACGACATGCAACCTGCTGTCCGCTCTCTGCAACCAGACTGTCCGACTGACTCTCCAACCAGCACAGCCGTCGCAGTTATATCAGTGGCTAACTGGCTAGCCGGTTATAGCTGATGGCCACCTTTCTACGTGAGGCCGAGAGCCTGGAAACTGCTCCCTGGGACTCTGTCCCCACACCAGGGCTCCCTGTGCTGAGGTCCCAGGCTCTGGAAACCGACCTCCTGTGCAGCTTCTGGACGGCAGGTGATTCCTCCCACCCTACCTGCCTGGGTGCAAGACAGACCGCCCCTCTTTTGCTCCCTCAGTCTGCAGAAGCATCCTCAGAGGCCGCCCACGGGACCCTCCTGCTGAATCAGGGACAGGCCTGTGACGAGGAGAAATACAGCTGCGTAAACTCCCTTGTCACACGTTGGGGACTGTACCCTGTGCTGCAAACATTGCTGTGTTCTCTGGCTTTTTAAAATTGAAGTATAATTTATGTACAATAATATTCACCCTTTTAAAGTGGGTGGTTCAGTGTGTTTTGAAAAATATATACAGTTGTGTAACTGCCACCACAATCAAAATATAGAACACTGCCGTCAGCCCCCAAATTCCTCAGCCCCCAAATCCTTCAGCCCCTTTGACATCATTGCCCTCTCCCCGCCCCACTCACCAGGGTGTTTCCTGTTTCTAATGTTTTTCCCTTTTCCAGAAGGTCTCATGCAGGGGCTCATACAGGGCAGGCCTTCTGCACTGACCCCTGCACTCAGCAGATGGCTTTGAGAGGCACCTGTGTTGCTGCCCCTGGTTGTTCCTTTTTACAGCTGGGTAGGATCCTTCATCTATCTCCACAAATTGTTCATCCGTTCACTGGTTTAGGGATTGAACAACATTTCTGTGTAAATGGGCCAGAGGATGAATATTTTAGGCTTTCAAGCTGGTACTGCCACAGACACGACCCGAGTGAGTGCTCATGGCTGTGTCTCAACATCTTATTTACACAACAGGCAGCTGGCTGGACAGGCCTGTGGGCCAGAGTTTGGAGACCCTGTACTGGTCGGACGTGTGGGTTATTTCCAATCTGGACTATTTTGAAAGAAAGCCTCTATAAACGTTCCCATCCAGGTATTTGTGTGGACATTTCTCTTAGGTGCAGTTCTTTGGTTTTATTATCTATTCCTTACTTTTCTATCAAGAATAGTTTGGGGTGGCCGGTTTGCTCAGTGGTTAGAGCGCAGGGCTCATAACACCAAGGTGGCCACTTCGATTCCCACGTGGGCCAGTGAGCAGTGCCCTCCACAACTAGATTGAAAACAATGACTTAACATGGAGCTGATGGGTCCTGGAAAAACACACTGTTCCCCAATACAAAAAAAAAAGTTTGGATATATTAATTTTGACTTCTTTTTAGAGCATGAGCTTTGATGGCCTTTAAACTGCTGTTAAAACCTTACATTCGATTGTTAAACAAAACATTTTTAACTTCCACGGCTGACATCTTTTTAAAAGGAAGCGTTTATTTGGCCCTTGCTGGCAGAAGAGTGGTCTTGGGGCCAGGAGTCTGAACGGCCGGCAGCGTGGCTGGACGGCAAAGCCCGCACACCTGTCCCGGGTGCTGCCAGCTGGCACGTTTCTACATCAGGTGGGGGAGGGGTGGCGCCCCTCTGAAAGAGTTCACAGGAGCCACGATGACACAGGCCGGGAAGGTGGAGGGGCTGGTTCCGGGAGTGACGCAGTGACAGTAATGGAAGCAAGCAGCCGGGCTGCTGTGTCTCTGGGGTCATCGCAGAAGCGGCCCCCGAGTCACCCCTACCTGCAGCAGCACATGGAGCCTGCACCGTCTTCTGTGCGAGCTCGGCCGCAGCCATTAGCAGGCACCCGCACACTGAGACCCTCACAGGTGATTTCCTCTCTCCCTCTATTGCTTGCACTGTCCGCTCTATTTCAGGGGAGATTCTGACAGGTGCTTGCGCCAGTTGTGCACCCAGAGCCCACTGCCCGGGTCTCTCAGCTGAGAAGGTGGACACCGGCTCTGTGGTCCTGGCTGGATGCTGGCTGACAAGCTGAACATCCAAGTGACTGCCTGAGGTCCCTGCCCGCTCATGGCTGAGTGTCGCTGTTTCACACCCAGGGGAGCTGAGGCAGGAGTCGCAGACGAGGAGTGCTGTTTTCTGGGTGGGCTCACGCCTCCACTGGCCAGCCTCTCTCCCTCAGCTGTAAACAGAGCTGACTCCTGGGACGGGGCGGAGGGACAGGCTCAGACACCTGAGCCCTGGCGGTGCCTCTAGGTCAGGGTGTCGGCCGGGCGGGTACATAGTCAGAAGGAAAGTCACCCAGGGCGGCTCCTCAGAAGCCCCAGTGTCCCGTTCCTGCTCAGGAAGCAGTCTGGCTTGTCCACGTCCTGGTTCCTCCTTTTGGGTGAGTGGGGTATCCCCAAAGGAAACGAGGGTTTCTGCGGCCAGTGGGAGGCAGTGGCCAGGTCCTAGTGTGCTTTCTGAGAGCGTAACTAAGGAGCGGTAGGAGGCCCACGATGGAGGGCTGGCACGAACCTCTCTGGCCACTTTCCCACAATCCCAAACCCAAGCCCAGCAAGGAGTGTGTATTTGACCAGTTTTGTGCGCATCTGGAGGCAGCCTCCTGGGCTTTTCCGGTGGGTGAGGCCCTTCCATTGCAGGTCAAGTCTACCTGGCTGGAGGCTTTAACCTGTTCCAAGGGGAAAGGGCAGCTTGAAAGGAGGGACCCAGGAGCCAGAGGGGCGAGAACGCAGGCCGCTCCTCTGTGTGGGCCTGAGGTGGCAGCTCCAGGGCGAGGCCACCAGCTGTGAGGCCGCCTGGGCACTTGCGGCATGGACAGGGCCTTGGGACAGGCTGGAGGAGAAAGTGAAAGCCCCGGGGCTGGGGAAGCCGGGTGAGTGTCCAGGAAAAGCTGCACTGGGGGTCTTGAGCCAGGACTTAAGGGGACTGGAATGCTGAGGAGAAAAGTGGCTGTCATTATAGCACCCATGTTTTAAGGTCTTATTATTTTTCCGTTTCACCAGCAATACAGATGTGGTGTAGAGAACTTGAAAAAAATAATACCACTTTAAAACATCGCTATAGTGACTGCCCCATAAAAATGACCACCTATTAGAGAACTGTCTGACATGCTTCTTTTCGAAACAATGGCACTACACCATGTTTTCTTCGTGACCTGCCTTTTTCATTGTCTCAGCAAATTTTCCTCATCGTATTCCTCTGTGGCTGGAGGTGAACGAGCCCATACGTTGTCTCCGGTTCTCACTGTGACCAGCACTCTAGAAACATCCCTGAGCAACACCTCTGTCCGCCTAGTCCTTCAAACACATCCCTGGACGTGGACTTGCAGGGCCAAAGGGAAGGGATGGGTTTGCCACATCTGTTCCAGGACGGTTGTGAGCAGAAATGTGCGCCCTCCGGGGGCTGCCGGAGCTGTGCCTGGGCGTGTGTCACGCATCATACCACAGAATTAAACACTGTTCACACTGAACTTTGAGGGTCGCTGGCTGAATGGCTCCTGTGTGACACGCCTCGGCATAACACAGAGTTGCAGCAGCAGCTCTGAGCCAAAGATGGCGGAGCAGAAGCCAACAAAAAATGCCTCACCTGTACCAGGGGCCTGGCCCACTGCCGAGGGCCCCCTCGATGCCAGCAAGGCGGCTGTGGGAGAGCAGCCGGTGCCTCGCACTGGGGGTGCAGGGGCTCAGTGCCAAGCAGGGCTACTCCTCTGCCTGCAGGCCCACTACTGTGGTAACAGTTACTTTGTGGACACCCCTGGATTTGGGTGGGGTGATAGCCAAAGCACGGGGGCTTTATACTCAGTTTTACATTGTATGTTTGGAAGAGACTTTAGAATGGTTTATATACCCCGGGGGGTGGGCAGTCTATGAAGATGATTTTTCATTTGACAGGTTGTGGGGACAGAGTCCCAGAGAGCAGTTTCCAGGCTCTCGGCCTCACGTGGAAAGGTCCTGGCTCGGGTAGTAGATGGCCATCAGCTGTAACTAGTTGGCCACCAGCTGTAACCAGTGAGCCGTTGGCCACTAATACAACTGCCGTGGCTAAGCTGGCAGGCGCAGATTGTAGCTAGCAAGGGTTGGTTGGCAGAGAAGTGGACGGTGGACTGCGCACCATGTGAATCCTACTCCCTGGGTCTTGACCAGCCGCCACCGAGAATACAGTAGTATGACTCCCCTACCTATGGCTCCGTGGTGTTCCTTTTTGGCCCCACCATGTCCTGCGTTCTTGTGCAGGGAGGGGGAGCACAGACCCAGCATAACAGAGGTGCCCATGGATCACTGCAGTTTGAGGAAAACGGGTCTGGGGGTGTCCGGCTGGGTCTTTGTAGAGAAACTCCTCAGAAATTCCCAGGCAGGTGGGGGCTTCCAAGCCCACTGCCCCTGCCCCCCCCCCACCCCCCAGGCTTGGTCCTTCCACCGTTCAGCCCATCGGTGAAGTCCTTTCCCACCAAACGTCAAAACAGAATGTGGGGTCCTGGCTCTTGCCAGCTTCCCTCCTGAATCAGCTCCCAGGGACGATGGCTGTTCTGCTGGGGCAGAAGCATGGTGTGGCCTGTCATGCAGGGTGGCCTGCAGGGTCTCAGCTCCCACTCCCCACAAGAGAACGCAGGACATGGTGAGGCCAAAAAGGAACACCCACGGAGCCATAGATAGGGGAGTCACACCAGTATACTTTTCTGGCGACTGGGTTGGAGACACAGGAAGCAGGAGCCACACTATCCACAACCTGCCGTCTGCTTCTCTCTGCCAATCAACCCCACTTGCTAGCTGCAATCTGCTCTTGCTAGCTCAGCCATCTTCTTGCTAGCCCCCATTTGCTGCTAGCGTAGCCACGGCAGTTATATTAGTGGCCAATGGCTCACTGGTTACATCTGACGGCCAAACTAGCCACAGCTGATGGCCATCCAATCACAGCTGATGGCCATTTACTACCCGAGTGAGCACCTTCCCACGTGCGGTCGAGAGTCTGGAAACTGCACTCCTGGCTCTGTCCCCACAGCCCTCTCAAAGGCAGCCCCACGAGACGTCTGCCCTCTTTGCGTAGCTGCAGGTGAACTGGGCACCTGGAATGGGCTTAGGGGACCGAGTCTGCAGAGCACCAACATGAACACAACCATACGAGACCTCCCCCCAAAACCCTGAGAAAATACAATTTCCACATGTGTGCTATCACTTTAACAAAAAATAAAAACAGGTGTTTCTCTGAAACCATGCCTCATTGTGTGTTATCTGCTTTTCTGTTATATAGATGCTATTACTTAAACAAAACAACCATAGGACTAGCTAACCCTGTGATTAGTAGTAATGAATAGAACTCATAAGAAAAAAATAAAAATATTTGTATAATGTTTTTCTTCTGAAACAGAAAACTGTAAAAATGAATAAACTTTAAAATGGGGGGAGGGGTGCTGCAACACTTCAAACCCTTGGATGTTCAAACAGGGCAAAGCAACCTTAGACCTGTTTGCAACCCTACGAGAAAGCAGAATGATGACTACCCAGCTGGGAAAGAACGTTGTTCAGAATTAGTGTCACCATGTTATATTGTCTCTTCCCTGTCTCAGCAACACCCTGCCTGTGTCTCCCGCGTGGTCGGCTGGTCTCCAGCGGTTCCCCAGTGCTCAGCACAGGGCCTGGCCAGCACCAGGCGCTCCAGAGTGAGTGCTAGCAGTGCCTGGACACCCACTGCTCTGAAACAGTGCGTCGGGAAAAATTTTTAAAAAGCTGTATGTTTTGTTCCAACAAGTGTGAGGCTCGATCCTCAGCCCGGTCCCTGAGGAAATGCTGCAGGTGCTGGCACAGCTGCTCCGCTCCATGGCTACTCTCTCCTGGCAGAGAATCTGCCAAGAATTATACAAGGTGGCGTATTTAAGCTTTTACTAGCTCTTCATCAGCCTTGCATGCCACAGTCAGAAATCTGTCATAGGACAAGCAATGTGATAAACAGAGGAAACCTGCATTTTAACCCAAGTCTGTGAGACTTGGACCTAGCTGAATAGGCTCCTGCGGGGTCGGGTACAACCCCTGGTGTGAACTTGATTGTGTGACGTTCTTTTACTCATGTGTTAAAAGCACCTTGGTGATGCCATGTACTCCCATAAGCAAAGTGGCTGCATGTCTGTGGCATAGAGAACTGCTGGGTCATCCTGGAATGGCCTCAGCACGCAACTGGTCCAGGTAGCCAAGCGATGTCACAGTAAACTGTCCTAGCTCTGCACAAGCTAAGAGCATTGTCTCCGGCAGACATGGCCCAGAACCCACGCAGCTCACTGGTCCAGTTATCAGGCAGTCCCTCGGCAGTTAACTCACCGTGGAAGGTGCCCAGGAAGCTACTGGCACAAAGCTGGATGGCCTACGTTGTTTACTGTTTGTTTTTGATCTTCAAGCTAGCAGAATAATAGTGGCCGCATCTCTGGAGCCCTCCTGTGCGGGCCCGGCTCCCGCCCTCACAGCGGCTCTCACAAAGCCGACCTTGAGGCTGACAGCAATTGCCCACTCTGCTAGGAAGTGGCAGATGAAAATTTGAAAACCCAGATCAGTGGGATGCCACCGTGAGGCTTCAGCTGCTGTGCAAAGGGCCGCACTCAACCAGTTTTTAGAAAACACGACCGTATTAAAAGCTTTAAAACTCATAGATCCCTATAATCTCATTACCAAGAACTAACTTTTGTAAACATTTTTATGTCTATTTGGTCACATTTCTATGAACACATATGTATTTTTATAAAAGTGGATACTACATAAGCTATCTTGTATCTGTGTTCTCTACTGAACAACACACAGCTCCTCTCCCACGCCCAGGGACAGAAGCAGGGCAGAAGCAGGGCAGAAGCAGGGCAGAAGCAGGGCAGAAGCAGGGCCTCGGTGCAGGAGAGAGAACTGAGCCCTTTCTTCCTTTCTACAACACTTAGGGCCGGACGGAAATGCTTAGTGGAGAAGGACAAAAAAGAAAGAGGTGGGAAGTGGGAGGACAGGCATCAGGAGACGAGATTTCCATAAATCCGGGGAAGGAGGAAAGCAGTAGGAGGTGTGGGTGCAGGAAGAAGCACCCCAGAATAGGCACTGGGGGGGCTGGCAGAGGCAGGTGTGGGGGTGGGGCTGGCACGCAGGGGATTAGCTAAAGCTGGGGCTGGAACAACTGCTCCCTCCCACACCCAGGCCCCAGAGCAGCTGGCAGTGGGCTTGGTTCCCTTGTCCAAAGCCAGACATCTCTCCTCCAAAAAAATGGAGCAAAGGGCCTGGGAGCGCTGTCAGGGTGGGCTGAGTTTCTGGAGAAATCCTCTCCTCAGCCTGGCATCTGGGAAGGGCTCCAACAGCCCCTCCCTTTCCAGGCCTGACCAAACGAATCCAGACCCCTGGGACAGGAAGCTACTGTCAACTTTTCCTGTAGGAGAGGGGTCTATCAAGGAAACAGAGGTCCCTGAAATAATCCAGTAAGTTCCGGCCGCACCACGTGCTGGGCCAGGCTCAGGGCACACAGAGGAGCTCCCCTATATCTTGGTGGGAAAGGCAGATGGTACAGCTGCTCTGGGAAGCACACCAGCTGTCTGTGCTACAGTTAAACAAACGTGTATGTAGCATGCGATGCACCATGCCACGCTCGGGTATGTGCCCAAGTGAAATGGAAACATGTGTCCCCACTGTTTACAGCAGCTTTATGCAAAACTGAACTGGAAAATCCCGAACACCCCTTGCCTGACCAGCAGATGAAACGTGGCATGTCCACAGGATGGGACACGCCTCAGCTACAAAAATGGACGAACCACAATGCACACAAGGATGCGGGTGCATCTCACAAACAGCTGCTGAGCATGACTGTCAAGGCACGATGGCTGTGACCTGTGTGACAGAAAGCAGAGCAGTGGGGGCCTGGGCCCCGGTGTGGGAAGGGGCCCCAGAAAACTTTTTGGGGGGATGGAAATGCTCTATATCCTGACTACGGTGGCAACTACACAACTGTATATATTTGTCAAGACTCATCAAAATACACACTTAAAATGGGACCACTTCACTGTATGTAAGTTAAATCTTAAGAAAGTTCATTTAAAGAAAAAGAGACTTTTAAAACGTAAATGGTAGAAATAAGAAGGTCAATAGAAAGGTTAGAGCGTAAAGCCAAATAACTATCCCAGGATATAGAAAAAATAAGCAAAAAAGACAAAGGTGGAGAAGAAGGGAAGACAGATGAGGAACGGTATGAGCAGCAGCCGGCCAGCCAGGATGCTCAGCGTCACGGAAGTTCCAGAAAGAAGACAGAGAAGAGAGAAAGTCCTTAAAAACCACCACCAAAACAGAAACATGAAAGAAGGCGAGAGGCCTCTCACACTCAGAGCAGGGTGCATGAAAAAAGGATCCCCATCTAGGCTGATTCTTGTGAAATCCGGGGATATTAGGGATAAAGAGAAGACTTAAAAGTGTCTGGAGATAAAACTTGTGACTCCTACAAAGGAGTGAACATCAAACTGTCAACAGCAAGACAACAACAGAATTGTGCCTTTGAAATTGGAGGGAGAATGTGGGCTCTCGACGTCTACGCCCCGTTATGAGGGCAACCTCAAGGCCTTTTCAGACACGCAAACACATCCATTTACGAGGCGGTGGTGGCCAGGCACTTGAGCAAAGCAGGAAGGACACCGAGAACCGCAACAGCATGTATGTGGAGCAGTAGACGAGGCAGGAGCCACGCAGGGATGGCCGCAGTGACGGGGCAGCAGGCCTAGACAGCAGAGGCCAGAGAGCTCTGAGACAGACCTCTGGGGACAAAGCAGGGCATGCTGGGCAAGATACGGCACGAGAGGCTGGGTCAATGTGAGGATACGGTGAAGGGACCATAGGAGAAAACATCAAAACAAAACAAGGAAATCAAAACTGTAGCTAAAAGCTGTGATCTAATTATAAAGCAAACCAAACTGTGGCATTATTTAGAGCAGTTTATGGAATATAATCATTTTCTTGAAGGACATTGGGCACAAAAAGAGGAAAATGCTAGCCCAACAGGCTGTTCAAGAAACAAAACACAGACAGCCCCATAATCAGAAAACACTGCCAGTGGATCTAGCCTTTGGAATCAATCTACACGCAAAACACGAAAAAGTAAGTATTTTCAGTCTGTTGTACCCATAAATAGCGACTTTGATGGTGTACAAGCAACAGTTGAGCTGATGGGAGTGGGGAGGTGGGTGGAGAGGGGAGGGGTGGAGGGAAGGATGGGACCCCACCTTCTGTGGTGGGCAGGGGACAGAGGTGCTGTCCCAAGCTGGCGGGACAAGATACAGAAGTGCCTTCATGCTGTACTCTCCTCGAGGAAACCCCAAAGAAATAAACTGTAACAAATGGAGGAGGGGGAGATGTGAAGCAGTAGGTCAGAATGCCTGCTCTAGCCTCACCTGATGTGGCCTCAATGGCCTGATCCTTGCCCTGTCCAAACTCACCTCCTGCTCGTCCGGATGCTGCCTGGCCTGGCATCCTTGCTGTCCCTCCACTGTGCCAAGCTCGTTCCGCTCAGGGCATTTGTACCTGGCACGCCAGGAAGAGACAGTTTGGGCAGCTGCGATTCCATGCAAGGGCACCCACCCTAGCCTGTCACCAGCTTGCCCCTTTCTGAGACACAAGGGTCAGCCCAGTGCTGAATGCCCCTTGCTCACCAGCCTAGGGGAGAGATGAGTTCATTCTAGTCCACCTGTATTTTGCAAAAATGGTACAGAGTTCCCATCCACTCTCTGCCCAGTGTCTCCTGTTAACATCTTACATAATTATGGGACAAATATCAAAGCTGCTGTAAAGAGCACTGCTCAGCTACGTTGTAAAACGTCCTCGTTTGGGTGTGTCTGGTGTTTCCCAGGATTACACTGAGGTCATGCATTTTGGCAAGAGCACCTTTAGGAGGCGAGGCTGCCCGCGGTGCATTGTAGGAGAGGTATGTGCGGTCGCTGCATGTTATGTCTTGATCGCTCGGCCTGAGGTGTTGGTTGTTGCACATAATACATTCACCACTTGTGCTTTGTAAGTAGTATCTTAGGGGCGGTGCTTGAAGTGCCACAATAACGTCTCAGAGCTTCGCCTACGACTCGCGTCCTTCGTCCAACCGCGGCTTGTGAGCATTACCGCGGTTGCCAGACGTTGACCTTCTAGTGCCCTCATTTCTCCCGCGTTAGATGGCACATTTCTGTGACAGCTGTGCTCCCCCCGCTCACTTATCCTTGCGCTGCGTCACTATGGACCCGTGGGTGTTTGTTACTCTACGTCACAGCCACTGGCGTTGCTCTTGACGTTGCTGCTCCTGCTGCGCAAGCTGCGGCCGGAGGCGCTCCCGCAGGTCGGCTCCGGCGTCCTTCCTTCGCAGCATCCAGGCCGCCGGGCGCATCGCGTCGCGTCCCGTCCGAGCGCTGCAGTCGGCACTTCTGTACGCAGCGCGACAATACGAGTTGGCTGACTCGGGCGACTCGGCACCAGGCCCGGGGAGGAGAGGAGCGCGCGGTGACGGAGGGAGGCGCGCTGGCGGTCCCCCGCCGCCCCTCGGGTCCTGTCGCAGCCCCGGGTCCGCCCCCAGGCAGCGCGGGCGCAGGGCTGGCTCTCAGGGCGTCGCCGGCACAGGAAGCACATCCCGCCCGCGCAGCTCCCGCCCGAACCTCTGGGGACTGGATGGGGAAGCAGCGCAAACGCTCCTCAGACGCGAGCGCACGACGTGAACACCCAGCGCCTCCCGAACGCAATGCCGCGGCCCTTCTGCGCATGCCCGCCGGGGCCGCGCCGGCGCCGGCGCCCCTGATTGGCGGAGCCCGGGTCACGTGGCCGCGCCCTAGCCGCAAGGGCGGCTGGGAAGCGACGTCCGGGCCCTGCGCATCCGCGAGGCGCGACTCGTGTGGGGACGTGCCGGTCGTCGGGGCGCAGCCTCGCCCCCTGGAAATGGGCGCGCCACAGCCTCCTGGCTGCGCTGGGCTTGGGTGGCGCCCGGGTGACGGCAGACGTGAAGGCCGTGCTGGAGCGCGGTCACCGGACGGGGCGGCAGACGCGAGCGGGGCTCCGAGGTCGGCAGGCAGTGTCGGCCCTGACAGGCACTTGCTTCTGTGACCGCAGGAAGGCATCTGTCCTGCGCACACAAGGCGGCCAGACATTGCGACGCACTGGCGAGAAGGGGACAGCGGGGTCAGGGACCCTGGCCGGCCCAGCCCAGGGAGCCCCGGTCGGGGCGCAAGGAGGCCGGCCGTCCCGCGGCGGCCCAGGAGCAGCCGGCGCACGGAGCCCGCGGGCGTCCTTTCCGGACACCAGGGTACGGGGCACGGGGACTGCGGAGAGAAGCGGCGGGGGCTCTGGGGCTCTCGGCTCCCGGCTCGTAAGGTTTTCTCCGGCAGCATCAACTCCGAGGTAGCGAGTCCTCATCTTGGTTTTGCCGTTTAGTGTCATCAGCGGTTTCGAGTTGTACGTGAAATGTTCACAGTAGTTTCTGACGTTGTTTTCGTTAATGAGGCGCAGAGGTACAGGCGACGAGAGGTGTTAGCTGCTGAGCCGGCACCCTACCACCGAGGCCAAGGCCCCTTCTCAAGGGCAAGTGCTGTCTCCCGGGAGGGTCATTCCAGCAGCTCGTTCTCCTGCCTCAGGGAGTCAGCGCAGCCGCACAAGCTGCAAGGCTGATGTGTGTACTTACATTAAACCCAAGTACCTGCTGCCTGGGCACAGAGCCCGAGATCATTGATCCTCATGCCGACGCTCTCAGCTCGTATGCCTGCCATCAGGACAGTAAAATACTGCCAGTGTCTGCACCAAACACAGCTCCCCTACCTGAGTTTAAAAGGCCATTGTTCTCTCCCCACTTGACAGTTGCCCCTGTCACCACCTCTCCTCCCTCTGAATCTTAGCTAAAACTTCCACATTTGGAAGAATGGAAACATAAAGAAATACAGTACAGGGTAAAACATCCAGCCATTAGGCCAGGGAGCGAACACCTAGACTTGACCTGTAAATAGATTCTTCGTCTACAGTTACCATTTGTTGTCAGCCAACAATGGTACTTCTTTGTCTCTTCAAATTACACTTTCCAACACTAAGAAAACCTTGGGTAGACACCTAGGAACAAATGCGCAAGTGCTTTCGTCCTTGGGACAGGTTCCAAGCCTCACACCCCTGGGGTACACGGCCAAGGACATGCCTGGGTCAACGGAGGGAGGTTGTAGGTTACGCAGGCTGCAGCCTCCCTTCTGAGACACCAGTGGGTGCCTACAACAGCACTGCCTGTAGCCTCTTAAAATGCTTTTAAAATTATAAAGGACTCAAAGTCTGGAAAACAGAAAAGAAATGCTGTCCACAGCCCACCACCCTAGGTAACATACAGTAATTGCTTCTCTTATATGTAACATCACACAGGCCATTTGTTCTTGTATGGATTGTGCTTTTGGTGCTGTGTCTAAGAAATCTTTGCATAATCTAAAGTTTCGCTTCTTGCATTTTAAGCTCAAAGTTATTTTCATAAACATAATTCATCTATTTGCCCCTACCTACAATGTGGTTCAAAGGCAAGCTTTACTTCCTTTTAAAATCTCCTTTCTGTGACCTAAGTGAAAATATGAGATCTCTCTAGGGTGGGTTGGTTGGTTTAAGATAAAACACATACTCTCAACAAAATGGGTATAGAAGGAACATATCTCAACCTAATGATGTCTGTATGTGACAAACCCACAGCTAACATCATACTCAGTGGTGAAAAGCTGAAGCTTTCCCTCTAGATCAGGAACAGGACAAGGATGGCCACTCACCACTTTATTCAACATAGTACTGAAGTCCTAGCCACAGCAATCAGGCAAGAAAAAGAAAAGGTATCCATATTGGAAAGGAAGAAGTACAACTGTCAACTATTTGCAGGTGACATGATGCTATATATAGAAAATCCTAAAGACTCCACCAGAAAACTATTAGAACTAATAAATGAATTCAATAAAGTTGCAGGATACAGAATCAGAAATCTGTTGTGTTTCTATGCACCAATAACAAACAATCAGAAGGAGAAATTAAGAGAACAGTCCCATTTACAGTTGCCTCAAAAAGCTTAAAACACCTAGGAGTAATTTTAACCAAGGAGGTGAAAGACTTGTACTTGGAAAACTATAAGACACTGAAGAAAGAAACTGAAGAAGATACAAATAAATGGAAGGATGAACCTTGCTCATGGGTTGGAAGGGTTCACATTGTTAAAATGTTAAATACTCCCTAAAGTAATATACAGATTCAATGCAATTTATATCAAAACACTAAAGACATTTTTTTCAGAACTAGAACAATTAATCCTAAAATTTATATGGAACCTCCAAAGAACCCAAATAGCCACAGCAATCTTGAGAAAGAACAAAGCTGGAGGTATCACACTCCCTGACTTCAAACTATACTACAAAGCTACAATAATCAAAACAGTATGATATTGGCATAATAGCAGACACATGGATCAATTGAATACAGAGACAAATCCTCACTTATATGGTCAGTTAATCTATGACAAAGGAGGCAAGAATATGCAATGGGGTAAAGACAATCTCTTTAATAAGTGATGCTGGGAAAAATGGGCAGATACATGGAAAAAAATGAAATTGGACCCCTTTCTTATACCATATACAAAAATAACTCAAAATGAATTAAAGACTTAACATAAGCAGTGAACTCTTGATATTTCTCTTAGCAATATCGTTTTGGATATGTCTCCTTGGACAAAGGCAACAAAAGAAAAAAGAAACTACCTCAAAATAAAAAGTTTTTGCACAGCAAAGGGAAACCATCAACAAAACAAAAATACAACCTACTGAATGAATGGGAGAAGATATTCACAAATGATACATCCAATAAGGGGTTATTATCCAAACTATATAAAGAACTCAAACAACTTAACACTAAAAAAACAATGAATTTAAAAAATGGGCAGAGGACCCGAATAGACATTTCTTCAAGGAGGACACACAGACGGTGTCGTGCGGGAGACCCTGCTGGCTGCGCCATTTGTCGTGTGCGGAGGCCTCGCCGCGCCATCTTTCAGGCGGGGCGGCCTGCGGGGTCTCTGCTCCCGCCCCCCACACAAGAACGCAGGATATGGTGAGGCTGAAAAGGAACACCCACGGAGCCATAGGTAGGGGAATCATACCACTATGGTCTCACTGGAGGCTGGGCCCACTGGATGCGCGACCTGCCGTCTGCCTTTCCGCCAACCGACCGACCGACGACTTTCCTCCACTCTCTTGACTCTGTTCCTCTCTCTCGGCTCTCCTCTTCCGCTCTCCTCGGCCCTCCTTCATAGCCACAGCAGTTATACCAGCGGCCAATCGGCTAATGGGCCACAGCCAACGGCCAATCAGCCACAGCCCACGGCCATTCACCGCCCGAGCCAGCACCCTTCCACGTGAGGCCGAGAGCCTGTAAACTACTTTCTGGGGCTCTGTCCCCACAGATGGCCAACAGACACATGAAAAGATGCTCAACGTCACCAATCATCAGGGAAATGCGAATTAAAACCACAATGAAATAGCACCTCACTCCGGTCAGAGTGGCCACCGTCAGAAACCGCTCTGTAAACGTGCTAACGGCCAAGTGCACACACGGCGCGGTGAGTGGCACGCGTGTGAATCACCCCTCAACGAGGCAGGCGGCTGCAGGGACTGCATTTTAGGTCCCTGGACTCGCCACCTGGAGGTGAGGGCCCGTTAAGTATTTGCTAATTGAACTGAAACAACTTACCAGACTTTCGGAACACGAAGTGGCCAGGGCCTGCCGCCCTGCGCAGGGGCCGGGTCACCGAGCCCTGCACCGGAGGGGGCGCCTTTCTCGGACTTCCAGGCCTGCGGACACTGTGCTAGGGGCCCCGGTCACCGCCAGGTGGCCTCCGAACGCCGTGCGCTGAGACGCACAGAAGCGGGTGTTTCTATGGCGTGTTTCTATGGTGATCGGCTGGCAGCCGTCGGGTTAGCGTCGTGCTCTCAGCCAAGCTCTGCCATTTATTGTAGGTTCTGGGCACCCTAACAGGTGACCGAGATAGGAGATGGGGCTCAGGGCAGGCGTCCCCACACATTAGGGGCGTCACCGTCCCCGGTGGCCGACCACTGGGCCCCTCCAGGTCCGATTCCGTAGCGCGGGGCTGCGGCCTGAGAACACATTTCTAACAGGTTTCCCGCGAATCGGCGGAAGAAACAGGCAGAGGGTGCCGAGGCCAAAGGGCAGCTCGGGGCGGGAGCCTGCGCAGGGCGTAGCTGAGGGCTCCCTCAGGCCCCGCACCCGTCCATCACCGACGCTGGGCTCCGAGGGCAGCCCCGGCGTCAGAGGCTCCCAAGCGGATGCGCCCCCGGGGGCCTGGGTCCACACCTCACCCCTGGCCGGGCCGCGGGCCCCGGCCCACCCCCAGCCTGTCCCAAGGTAAGCCCCAGGCAGGTAGCCTTGCTGCCGCCGGCCCATGTGGTCGGCGGTGGGGGCTCGTGCCACCTGCTGCCCAGAGAGGACACTACTGCCAGCTGGGGGCCGCCCGAAGTGCAGAGGCCAGGACTCTGAGGCTGGGTTCACCATGAGGTGAAATCTAGGGGAAAAACGAGCAGTTTCTAAAAATGGCAATTAATTATCAACTCACATAAAGACAAGCATACAAAATAATTATAATAAATACTTTTAATGAAATTTCGAACACCAAGGCATAAATGTTAATATTTGATTGTTGGAAAATACACACAGCAGCCCCCCTTCTGTTAGCGTGTGTGTATGTTTGGCTTCTGGAAATAATCACCACTGAAAATGAAATCTTTTAGGCACTTGGGTGTAGGAAGTGCTACAGAATAAAATACAATTTTACTTTACTGCTACTTACAAAAGAGCAACGAGAATTGTATCTTATTAAATATTCTATTTCAACACTGTTAGCATTACTGACCTAAAAAAAATACTGTGACCGAATATATCCACATATCATTTTAAGTTCCAGTACATTTTAAATGGGAAAAATTTCACTGATGATAGTTCTTAAGATTTCAAATTCCATTTAGTCTGTTCACTGAGACATTAAGTTTCAGTAGTCAGAATCTAAAGAAAGAATGGCATTTCTTTTTAATCCCTTTGGCTTTAAAAAAAATGGTCGGGAACTTTCTTGGTGGACACTTAAGCCAGACAGACCCACCAATCCATGAACCTAGCAGTGGCCTTAAGAAGAGAGCACGCGAGAGCTGATGTGGCCGCCAGTGTGCACAGCTGACAGTTTTCATTTCAAATTAGCTGTAGCTCTTTGGCGGACCTCTCAAGGAACTGTATTAAAAAACATGAAAATATAGAGCCACTCAGTGAATGTTACTTCATAAACTGCTGAGTTTGAAAAAGGGTCCCAGGAGAAAACTGAGCACTTTTCTTAGGAAATACATTCTTCTCGCTGTCAGTTTTCTGGTAAGTGTCCTAGGCTGCTGACAAGAAGGTGCCCTGCTAGGAGGTTCAAAGGCCACAAATCCCAAGGGAGTGAGGAGGAGGTCTGGTGTCCGTGCCCCCCACGCCAGCTGTAGCTTTGCAGGCTCCAGTCACTGCACAGGCGGCGTGGTCTGTATGTGCTGCAGGAGACGCTCACAGTAGGCAGGTGAGCGATGCTTGTGCATGACAGCCTCCGTCTCTGTCACCAGCAGGTCAGGGAACAGGACACTGCCTTCTTTGAGGACCTCTGTAAAAGAGCAACACCCTTAAGATGACAGAAATAAGTATTAAACCAACACAAGGCTATAGTCACCAGAACAGCATGGTCGTGGCATAAAAGCAGACACATGGATCAATGGAACAGACTGGAGAGCCCAGAAATTAACCCATACCTAGTATATGGTCACTTAACCTAAGACAAAGGAGGCAGGAATATACAATGACGTAAAGACAGTCTATTCAATAAATGGTGCTGGGAAAACCAGACAGATACATGCAAGAAAAATCATACCACTTTCTTATACCACATATAAGAATAAACTCAAAATGGATTAAAGACTTAAATGTAAGACCCGAAACCATAAAACTGAAAAAAAAACAAAAAAAAACAGAGGCAGTAAACGACATCACTTCGCAATATCCATTTGGGCATGTCTCCTCGGGTAAGGGCAACACACAAAAAACAAATTGGACTACCTCAAATTAAAAAGTTTTTGCTCAGCAAAGGGAAACCATCAACAAAACAAAAATACAACCTACTGAATGGGAGAAGATACTCACAAATGATACATCCAATAAGGGGTTAATGTCCAAAATATATAAGGAACTCACATGCAATGTAACACCAAAAAGAACCAAACAATCTGATTAAAAAAATGGGCAGAATATTAACCAATGTCACCCCAATAAATTTAATTTTTAAGAAATGGGCAGAGGACTTGAACAGACAATTCTCCAAAGAGGACATACAGATGGCCAATAGACATATGAAAAGATGCTCAACGTCATCATCAGAGAAATGCAAATTAAATCCACAATAAGGTGTCACCTCACAGCTGTCACAATGGCCATCATCAATAAATCAACAACTATTGGTGAGGATGTGGGATGTGGAGAAAAGGGAACTCTCGTGCACTTGTTGGTGGGATTGGTGCAGCCACTATGGAAAACAGTACGGAGGTGCCTCAAAAAATTAAAAACAGGACTACCTTATGACCCAGCAATTCCACTCCTGGGTATTTATCAGAACAAATCCAAAACACTAACGAAAAGATACCTGCAGCACGTTCACTGCAGCATTCCTCACAATAGTGAAGACATGGAAGCAACCTGGGTGCCCATCAATAGACGACTAGATAAAGAAGAGGTGGCACATTTATACAATGGAGTATTGCTCGGCCACAAAAAGAATGAAATCTTGCCATTTGTGACAACATGGATGGAGCTAGAGGGTATTGTGCTCAGTGAAATAGGTCAGAGCAAAACAAATACCATATGATCTCATTTATCTGTGGAATATAAAGAACAAAATAAACGACCAAACAAAACAGAACCAGACTCATAGATAACAGAAAACAAACTGATGGTTGCCAGCTGGGTGGGGGGTTAGGGGGCTGGGTGAAAAAGGCGAAGGGATTAGAAGGTACAACTGGCAATTACAAAATAGTCATGGGGATGTAAGCACAGCTTAGAGAATACAGTCAGTGATATTGTGCTAACGAAACATGGTGCCCGGTGGGTACCAGAGTTATGGGGGGGTCACTCTGTAAGTTATATAAAGGTCTAACCACTATGCTGTACACCTGGAACTGATATAACATTGAATGTCAGCTGGGATTGAAAACTAAAAAGTGACACCCACTGGGATTGCTGCCGTGTTGGACCTGGCTTACTATCTGTTTCCTGTTTGTCCCTGTTTCTGTCTCCTCTTCCTTCTTTCTTGATTTCTGGGTTATTTGACTATTTTTAGAATTCCACTCTCATTAAAATCTACTTACTGGCATTTTCATTACACTTTGCATCACTCTCAGTGGTGTCTCCAGGGCTTTCTACAGATACACCATACTTTTCGGTGTCCACTGAGCCCGACCTATAAACACTGTGAGGAAGGGGAGCTCGGCGTGGTGAGCAGGGGACAC
The DNA here is from genome assembly GCF_057876585.1 of Rhinolophus sinicus. Taxonomy (NCBI): domain Eukaryota; kingdom Metazoa; phylum Chordata; class Mammalia; order Chiroptera; family Rhinolophidae; genus Rhinolophus; species Rhinolophus sinicus. The sequence continues at coordinate 111,588,064 of NC_142505.1, forward strand.
AGTCATGAGGAGGGGGCGTGGCATGGTGAGGCAGAGCTGCTGCCGAGACAGAAACACCACATCTATTCCAAAGAACAACCAAGTGACAAAGGACTGACCAACTCGGGTATCCAGACTTGGGAACTCGGCCGAACATATTCTCGAAAATGAGTGAAGTGACAGTATTTGTGGCCAGTGATAACATTTAAGCTTTCAAGCAGAAATTACAACCACAGAAAGCTCATTTCTGCCATCATAAGCCTTCCAGCTTCCCAAAGCATTTCTTCCCTTTTCTAAGCTTGATGCTAACAAATGTGACACGTCAACACTCAGAAGAGCTGCACAATTCAATGGTGACACTTTCCGAGTGGCCAGAGCAGGGTGTTACCAAAGCACACATGCAAGTGACACAGTGGCCTCAGAGTCAACCCTCTGAGTGAGTGGCCAGTCCAGTATCGGAGAATCCCCCCTGCTCCGAAATGGCCAGGAAATGCTTCTCTCCACATCCATCTGTGAGGCCCGATTTTTCCATGCACTTCAACCAAAACAACACCTATGACAATCTCGCTGCCTTCTATCAGGCTAGACATACATTAGAGATCTGTAAACGTCTACAACAGTGACACCCTTCTTGCTCATTATTCTGTTTTGGAAAATGTATGTTTGAAAGACACACCTTCTTTATGTTAATACGGAAGGGGCTTCCCGTTTTAAACGCAGAAATCAGTATGTTAAGCCTGCTGCTTTAGTTCTGTTACGGCAAGCATCACGGCTGTACCCCACAAAGGTCACGCCCTCGGGATGTCCCGGGCCTGGGCCCACAGGGTCCCCACCACCCCGCCTGCGGGTCCCATGCGGCTGGCTGTGGGGATGGGGATGGCACTGACACAGGCACACGCGTGTCAGTCAGAGCGTGACACTCACCCAAGACCGCATCCTGGACGGTGCCCTCGGCGTCATCCAGGTACACGAGCAGCTCCCTGTACAGGTACTGAATGTCACTCTGGGACGGAGACTTCCCGGTGTCCTTTGTGATACACTGCAGCCAGGTGACCAAGGCAGAGGCAGCCGCTAGCCTCACAACATTGGAAACGTCATCCAGGCGTTTTAAGAGTTCTGGAAGGAGGGGCAGGACGGCAGTGAGGCAGAAGGGCCAGTGCAGTGCTCCCCAGGTCCCAGGAGCCCACATCCGGTCCCCGCTCTGGCCGAAGGGTGGACGCCGTGGACAGAGTGTAGGAGTGACCAGCCCCGAGCTCCTCCACACCTTCCCGCACCCTCAAGGTGGCCCCATGACGGTCCATTCAAAGCCCGTCATCCACGGGCCTCACGCCGGGCCGCCCCACCCTCCCTGAGAGCAGACAGCACAGGAGGGACGTCTGCTGACCCGGCTCTCCGTGGGCTCTGGGGACAGACCTGAGGCCCGGTGACATGACATGCCACCAGCTGTGTCAGTTCTGTTTCTGTTGAGCCTCCAGAACCAGACCATTCTGCTGCTGAAAACAGAATAATCATCTTCCCCAATGGGTACAAACTCTTATGTTAATGGTAAGACTTTATCAAATGTCGGCTTTTCTCACATAATCTCCAAGAAATCTCTGGCCCCCACAAGTCTTCTGGAGCCTCAGCAGCGCGCGCTGGGCCCCCGAGTGCGGTGGGAGGCGACATCTCCGTTCGCGGCTTGTGCCCCAGCCATGTTGGCATCAGCTCATCCAGGGCACCGAGTTTTAAATTTCAGTAACCACCAGCCACGTCCAGGAGCTCTTAAAACTGTCTTTTAAAATGACTGAGTATCACTCCAGCGCTGGGTAGCTGCTACCCTCCTCCAGGCCGGTTTGCCGTGCATAGGAACCTGTGTTCGCAGTCCGCCCGCACTCGCCGTTCCCCACGGCGGGGGTGAGCACCGGCTTCTGCACGGGACGTTTGGTGCTTGGGCTCCAGAGGCAGTGACACCGGGGGTCCCCAGGCCTGGGCTCACGGTACGCTCACGGGTACGCACTCCAGCTGCCCCCTGGCTGCTGGGAACCTAAGCTCCTGCCCTGCTCCTGGGGTCCCCACATCCCCCAATTCTTGTCTGCAAGATCGGTCTTGCTCCTCGTGCTCTGTCGACTACTCAGTGATGCTTTATCTGTCGGTGTCATGTTTGGACTCAGAGTACCAACTTAACCAGAAGTCAAAGTAGCATTTTCTATTTTTTGAATAAAAGAAACACTTTTCAAACAAATATACACATATGCTTTGGAAAAGGAAAATGTCCTACCGGGGTAAATCTTGATGAATTTATCTGGATCAGTCGCACCACCAGAGGTTTTTAAAAATACGCTAATGATTCGGCATGAGGTCAGTCGAGCCGTCTGCGAGTCTTCCTCCAGGGCGGCCAGAACTGCGGGCATCAGTGTCCGCTGCACGTCCTGTACCTGCAATCAGCACAAACGGGGCGTGAGGCACCCTGTGCATATGCTCAGTCAGTGACGACAGACTGGGTTTTGGTACAAACACCATGGAGCCGGGAAGGCTATTCTGAAAACTGTACATAAGAAGTGGACTTGAACCTCGATTTTACAGTCTAGATAATTTAAACAATTTTTGTTTAACGCAGTCAGTTGGATTTTAAGAAGTCCATTACTCACGAAGTGTGACTGAGGCACAAACCCTACACAGCTGCTACTTTACTTACTCGTGTGCCTGTGTCCTGTGTCCAGAAAATCTGGGGGACATTTAACTTAAATCACCATTCGGGGTAGCAGGAGGTGCGGCTCACACAGGAGGTGGGCACCTGGTGAGGTATTTTCACAACGTGAAGGCACAAGCACAGGAACACAACGTTTTAAAACTCTTGTCTCTATTGTTCCCTTAATTTGTTAGCTGGAGAGAGGAATGAAAATAACGCAGGGAGCTCACACCAGTCAAGTTAGTTAGGCTCCTGTGATTAAATTCTTTGTCTTGTAAACAGTAACATTCAATCTGTAAACCTCAGAAACCCCCCAAGATGATCAAAGGAAACTCTCCATCAGACTCGGCTTCCCATCTCCCATCGACTCATCTGGCCAGGCTCTGCCTTTGGGTCCCCAGGCTCCCTTTCCTCTATTTGTTCTAGAAAGTGGCTTTGGGCTTTGAGAGGGGCCGGCAGCCGGGTGCAGCCCATCCTACCCTGCATGGGCCCCGGACGCCGGGCCCCTCACCTGTGTGGCCGACAGGACCTCACTGCTCAGGAGTGCCCAGAGGCAAGACACGGCTGCCGTGCGGATGGCTGCAGCTGTCCTCCCCGCGTGCCACTGCAGATTGGGGGCCAAGATGTCCTTTATCACAGTGTCAAGGTAGCTGTGAAACTGCCTGGAAAGGAAGCATGAGAAAGGTGAGGAGGGCAGACTAGGGAAAAGGCCAAATAGAAAAACAAGCAGAAATGAGACTGGAAGTGGACCCCCAACGAGACAGCCCCCTGCTTCCCTGGGGGAGGTGGCCGCTCCTGCGGGCCTCTCCGGGACCAGCCATGGGTCAATCCTGAGCTCCAGGGAACCCCAGGGGCCCAAGAGTATATTTCTGGCCTCCTTCCCACTGTGCTGAGGAGGGGCTTTCCCTGTCATTCCTCCAGCTCTGAGCACACGTCACCAAGCACCCGTCACAGGAGCAGCAACCAGGCCAGTAGTCACCCCCACAGGTGTGACTTAGAGAGACAGGCCTCACAGGCCCCCCGACACACTCCTGTCCACTTCGGCAACAGCACCACAGGTCTGCCGCCGCTAACTCTCAGCTCAGTGCTCAGCAACCACGTTGATGTGCCATCAAGACAAAAATCTAAACCAAACCAGAACCCCGGCTGTCACATCTCCACTTGCTGGAGGCTTGGTACTGCAGGGTCCCATACTGGGCACCCACTAAATGCTGCCCAGAGACGAGCCTCTGCGTTCCTGCCAAATCCCACCGCACCCAAAGGCATCTGCTCACAGATGAAAACATATTTTCTGGAATGATTAATCCACTGGTTGATTTCCAGCATTACAACAAACGATCCCAAAGGAGGCTGGGGGCGCAGACAGCAGCTGCTTCTCACCGGTTCCGGTTCCGGGGCGCCCTGCAGGTGTGCGGGTGCGGTGTCCAGCAGGGGGCGCCCCAGAGCCCACCTGGAAAGTGCATTGGTTCAGGATGATTTGCACATCCTCAATTAGGTTCTGGAGGTGCTTTTATTTTCAAGTAAAGAGCTGTTGTTTCCTGCAAAGTGATTTACAAGAGGCCCCTCTGGAAAGAGCCCTGCGTCCTGTGGTCCGAGCCGGCCTTGCGATGCAGGCGGGGGCTGCGTCCTGCATCCAACGCAAGAATGCACTGCCCTCTGAGGCATCAGCATGCGGGAGAGTAAAAGCACTAGATTTTCAAAAAACGAACTGCCGAGCGTGCGGTGCAGGAAGAGGCAGCCCGTGCACAGCTCCTCGGCTGCTAAGATGAGGAAGCAGGCGGTGCTGGCCCTCAGGCTGCAGAGAACAGCCCGCAGGGGCCTTGCTCTGACCTGAGACACACGGAGGACAAGGGCAGGACAGGCGAGTGTCCCTGCAGAGGGTCAGGCATCCGTCCTCTTATTGGGTCCTCACAGCAGGGTCGGGATCGCAGATGCTATTGCTCAGAGCTCTCATTCTGGGGTGCTCCGCTGAAGGAACACCCCGTTCATAAAGAGAACCCTCCCCACCTAGGGGGCGGTCCTCCAGAAAGGGCCATCCTCAAACTCAGACCCTCATCGTCCTCGCTGCCTCTTCAGAGCTGCTGGTATATAAACGAGGCATGGGAGCCTTCACAGCGCCTGTGTCCAAGGGGGAAACTCCCAGCGGCCGAAGCCAGGCCCTCCCGCCCACCCTCAGAGCAGGACCCACAAACCACGTGGGTGCCTGAAAATGCCCACCCAGTGGATGGATCCCCTTTCCACTGTTCCTGTCTCAGCAGTCACTGACGTATTTCATATCCTACCGTTTGATAACCCTAAAACTCAGAACCAGGCAGATGCTATTAATATTTTGGTTAATTTTCCCTGTCTGTAAAAACAGCTAATACTTCCACCTAAGTAACTGTAAATCGAACACCTTTCTTCTCCCGATCCTGAGTGCTTTCCAGGAGAAGCCTCCAAGCGCAGGTTCTTTTGGGAACTTGGTCCCAACTCGGACGCTGTGTTGACGGGGTTACTGTCTGCAGGGACACGGCTGAGCCAGACTCGGGGGGGATGGACGGCCTGGACGGCGTTCACAGACGGGAGGATCTGCCTACTGCTGGGCTGATTGCTAGGGCTGACTCAGCATCTGTTCATGTCCCTTCGAAGCCCGGAAGCTTCTGCAGCCTGGCAGGGATTTCCTGCCATGTGTTGTCTGGCTAGAGGCGCAACAGCAGAGGGATCAGCGCAACATTCAGAGACGAGAAGTCTGAACAACCCAATTATTTCCATAGGAGACAGTCACCGCAGGCCAACAACCAAGCAGGACTTCGGATAGACCTGTTCCCTCGGGGGGACAGGTCCCCAGACAGCTCACAGCATCCCACAGAAAGACCAGAGCCACTCAGGCTGGCGGCTGCTGCGGGCGGTGTGTCCCCAGGGCTCTGGCCCCCCTGCATTTACCTCAGGTCGCTTGCTCCCTTTTCCTTGACTTTAAAACCATCTAGTCCGAGGCCCTTAGTGTTGGAATGCTACCTAAAAGCACTTTCTACGGCTTTAACGATCAGTGGTAATTCAATCAATTCTGTTAGGTTTGAAAGGTACCAAAAGGCTTTTAAAACTCAGAACAGCTAATATATAAGCCATTAATAGTTAATGTTCCCTAAAACGTTTTCCTTCAGTGGAATTTTAATGGCCACACTAAAGGGACTTTGATTTAGTGTCTCTGCGCAGTGTGCTCACTACCGTGACCCCGCTGTTTACCAGGGGGGAAACGAAGCTGCAGGCAGCAAGGACCACCCCAGTTCTCACCTGAGACCTCCGAGTGGGGACAGTGGGGACGCCCCGCCCCCAGCACAGCGCGGGGGGGAGGGGCGCGGGCGGGGCGAGGTGTGGGCGGGGCGGGGCGGGCCCACCTACCCTTGGGAGTCCAGGGTCTCCTTGGCTCTCAGCAGCACGCGCGACAGGGCGGAGAAGAGCTTTAGGCGCATCTGCGGGTCTCTGGCCGGCTGCAGGCAGCTGCTGAGGATGGGGACGAGCTGTGGCAGCGCTGTTCCGAGGGCGGGGCCTGGAACACAGAAGCAGCCTGGTTCCTGCTGGGTCCGACTGGGTCCGGCTCCTGTCTTAGCGCCTCCGCAGGGGCTCGCGAGCCCTGGACGCCATGAGCGCACTTAACCCCCCAAATCACTCTGATTATTCAATACGTAAACTTTCTATTTCCTTATCTTTTTCCAAATTCTTAAAAAATTCACAGTCAAGCAATGTGTTAAACCAACGAAAGTCAGTTTTTCAGAATATGTTGTCTAATATTGGCCCTTAAACTTGGCAGCCATGATTCTTTTTCAAACTTGTTACTTGATGAAGGAATGGCCACAATTCTCCCCATGCCGTTAAAGGATTTCAAACACAAATGTTGGTATGCAGCATCTGGAAACTCACTGAATCGTGCCTGGGGTGTAGACAGGAGCTGCGATTCACAATGACCGCCCCCCACCCCCAGGCCCCATGCCAGCAGACAGGAGTTTGCTTTCTGGACCAAGAAAGGTCACTGTGAAACCACACAGTCTGCTGTCTCTGCAATAACTCAGAGAGCAAGCCAAGCAACTTAGATCTTGTTAAAGAGGTGCGGTGTGGAACCTGCGACGGGAGAAAGCGCGGCCAGAGGGTGTCAGCTCATCAGCCTGGAGCTGTGTGTGGGTCTGGGGAGGAAGAAACAAAGCAAACCAGAGACACGCCCCCAGGACGGTGAGGCCTCCGCAGCAGTCTGTGCCACCCTGCACATCGTCCACTCACGACGCGTGTGCTCAGCTGCCTGCACTTTGGCTGTGCCTCACGTCACCGCAGGCGTGTCCCCATGCTGCTCCAGAGGCTGACACCGTGGTGGCCGAAGGGCATGTTTTCTTCAGAGCATCATCATATAGGAGCTTCCTGTATGGTATTTGGGCCACTTCTGCTACTCAGTTGCGCCCGTGGAGTATTTCTGGGCTCCTGGCTTGCTCCATAATCAGCGTATTTCCTCGGGACGGTTCTCACACAGGCGATTGCTGGAGGCAAGGTCTGAACACGCTGAACTCTAGAAGCACGAACTCAGGCTGCTTCCACAAGAGCCACACTTACAGCTCCGCCAGCACGAGGCTCCCATTCGACACCACCAAGGATGCGTTTAATTTGATAGATGAAACCGGCATCCCAATTTCAAGTCCACATTTCACCGTGCACGCTGCACCTGCCCACCCTCATCACCAGCTGGACTAACTCTTCACACAGCCCGGCCGCTGCCCGCACACCCGTCCGGGGCCCTGCTCCCGGCTTACTGGATGTGCCCCCCAGGCGCCCCTCCTTGACCTCTGGCTTCACACGTGGACAGTCCCACCTGCTTCTCTCTTGTGCAGTCCTCCCACCTTCTCAAGATTTAGGAAGTTCTGTTTCTCTATGTTTAAATGTAGAATTAAATGAAAAACGTCATCTTCTTACGGAACTTGTGTAAATAAGGGACTGAAGGATTTTAACTAAGTATTTAATTCCTTTTGTTTTGCTTGTTACAGCCACACGTGCTGACTACAGAAAACTTGGGAAATACAGAAAAATAAATAAAGCGGAAAGCAAAAGCCACTCAGAGCACAGCTGGGAACGCTGCTATACTTCCTTTGCAATTTTACAAATATACACACACGCACACCTCATACACACAGATGCACGCACACGCACAGTCATGCGTGCACACGTGCACACATACATGCACAAACCTTGCATACACTTGCACATGCTCACACAGACGTACTCACAGGAAACGTGGTTGGGATTACTGAATTGTAGTTTTAAAACCTGCTTTTTCGCTTCACGTTACCCTGCCAGCATTTTCCTGAGCACGACATGGGCACCATGGGCACCTTCTGAGGTGCCCATCAGCTACACTACCATGGAAGAGATTCTTTTTAAAGCTGCACGGAAACAGATTTTTGGAGACCATGGCAGGGGCGGCACGCTCCTGAACCCTGGCTGTCCTGCTAAGGACGCAAGGCTCGTCTCCCAGGGTGCACTCGCCCAGTGTCCCCATCTGTGACGTGAACACTGGAGCAATTTGATTTGTGAAATTGGGCAACATTTAGTGAAACACGAGAAACTGATACACTAGGCCCCCACCAAGAGACCTTTGGGCCCGGGTCACACCCCAGCCTGCCAGCTGTGTGACCCTGGGCTGTCTGCCTCAGTCTCCTCCACCATGAAATGGGGGTGGCAATTCCTCCCACACAGAGTACCTATGAGGACACGAGGGGCTGAGGTTGTAATGCAGCAGAACAGCACCTGCAACGGATGGTTAGTACTGCTGGAGATTAACTCTATTTTCTTTTCATATTTAAAAACGTGGTTTTGCAAACAACTGACAGAACAATTCGGGTTTTTTTCCAGGGGTCACAGCCCGTGGGCCGCGAGACGAACCACTGTTCTCTAGGGACAATGCACAGAAGTCTGTCACAGCAGGGACCCTTCTGGATCCAGAGCAGTCACAGCGTCTCTGCACCCAGAGGTGGCGGGACGCTTGCCACTTCCTTCCAGGGAAACAGGATTGTCATCAATTAGATGAAGACAAACTGACCTGCTCGACACGTTATGCCCACCTGAAGTACAGCATATCTGTAACGAACTGCTATCGTTTCGCTAATGAACACCTAACTAGGATTCTGAGGTGTCATTCCACACCTGAGAGAGCATCACAAGCGACGGTGCTTGTCTCAGGAAAATGCCTGAGTCTGGAGGCTCAGGAGAACCGATGGGGCACAGCATTCCTGCTGCCTCCCACACCAGCAGCTGCTTAGATGTGCTGAGCTCTGCACACACTGACACGTCTGCAGGACACAGGTCACAAAAGGGACCACGAAAAGCCACAGCTTCAAGGTTCGCCCTAAAGCGGTGTGCCGGGCAGACTGGGAGAGCTGCACCAGTCTCCAGCATAACCTCTGCACTTCAGACATGAAGGTTTGTCCCTTAACATGTGTCCTTCAGAGGTGACAGTGACTAGCAGTCACGAGGAAAAGCAAGCTCAGTTCAGTACGGCTCAGCCTGCCAGCACTCTGGTTCACACCGAAAACTCCCAGCTGGGGGTGGCAAAGCCCTGCACCCAGCCGTGCACGAGCCATTTCGGGGGCTCACCTGTGTGGGTGAGCAGCACGTTAAGCTGCAGCAGCTCTGCAGAGTAGACGGTCCAGTCGTGGTGGGAGCCGGCCAGCCACTCCAGGAGAGGGCCCACGTGCTCTCGGTAGAGGTCCTGGCTGTCGCCACCATTCTCCTCCATGGCCAGCATGGCCATGGTCTCCTGAACCTGGAAGGTGTGAGTCACAGGCTGGGACAAGCCCGTTCCACAGCTCAGGCCCCCACTGGAGACCCGTCATCATCACCTGAGACCCTGAGAGCCACTCAGGAACGCGACCGGCTGGAATAGCAGGTCAACCACAGGCATTTCCCCAGTGACGGTGATGAGGATGACACGATGGAAACCCGCGAAGTCGTGCCGGGAGCCCGGACTGCAGACACCGGGTTCAGCTCCCATTTCCACTCATGTCATGTCAACGCCGCCTGCACCACAAGCAGTGAAACAGACGAAGTGCCTCCCTCTCCGAGCCCCTCGAGCCCCTGGGTCTGAGGCCTTCCCTGCCCGTCGTCCTCTCGCTCCTGCAGAGCGGGAGCTGGGCTGCCAGCCGGGCTCAGTCCGTGAGGGAGAAGGGGAGCAGCTGGCTTCAGGAAACTAAACTGAACAGACGTCAGCGATGTTTGCAGAGCCCCCCTGTGTCCTTCCTCAGCTCAGCACTCGGCCCAGCAGACCTGCGGGTGCAGGTGACAGGAACACTGCGGCACTGGGGATGGAGGGAGAAGGAACACAAAGCGCCAAGGCCACGGCCGCCCTGCTGCTTCTCCTCGGGGCTGGGACACCAGGCAGGTCCTGGCCATGCAGCTGCCGGGGGCCAGCCTGGCCTGAGGCGCTGTAAGCCAACGGCTGCTGCCAGTAGCCACAAGCCACCGCTAAGACACAAGCCTCTGGGAAGGAGGTTTTCAAAGGGAGAAATAAATGCAGCAGAGTTTAAAGAGGCCCCAAGAAAGGAGGAGGGCGGGAGCCTCCTCAGTGTTGGCGTCGCGGCCCCCGTCCCGCACTCAGCGCCCAGAGACCTGCCTGAGGGCCCTGGAGAGACGCGGAGGGAAACTGAGTCCCAGCTCTGGGAGAAGCGGCAGGACACCTGGGCTGGCGGGGAATGGACGTCAGAGGGCTGTAAGCCTATGTGCAGAGCCCATGGGGCAGTGCAGCTGGCCTGCGATGAAACAGGAACGTTGTGCTGCTCTCCCGCCTGCAGACCTCCGCAGGCACGTCGCGTGTTAGCCACACGCTCTGCACAGGTGTGAGTGAGGACGCCTCGTCCCGTGCCTCCAGGGGGACTCCAAGATGAGTCATCCGCACTGACACACCACACTGCGGTTGGAAGGGACCTAGATGTCCGTGTACCCTGAGGCCAGCTCATGAGAGGCTCATCCCAAATGTCAGCTGCAGTCGGGCAGCCTGAGGCTGGGGGTCAAGGGCAGAGGTTTACAGCAGTGAGCATCGTCACGTGGACGGCAAAGCGGCAGATTGCCCCACCAGGCTCACCTCGTCACCAAGGCCCGTGGCATCCGCGAACGCCAGGATGGTCACCAACACCTCCATGAGCTGCAGGCTGCACCCGCTGCAGGCGTCACGGCCCACGGCCACGAGAGCCCGCACGCAGAGCAGCAAGTTCTCCCCGTATGCACGCTGGGGACAGAGCGGGGGCACCGTTAGCTGCGCGCTGCGCGTGGGCCGCCGCCCACCTCCCACCCTGCCCGAGGGCTGACAGGAAGCCATGGCCTGCCCCTCGCGAGGTAGAGCCACAGAGCCCACAGCAAATAAACACAGCACCACTGGGGCTTTTTTAGACAATGGGGAACTGAACACAGACTGGAAACTAAGGAATTCATATTCATTTTGTTAACTGCTCGACAGTATTTCAGTTGTTTAAAAAATGTCCTTATGTGTCAGCAACATTAACTAGTAATGTAGACTTTACAAGTGAAATGACTGGGTGTCTGAGGTTTGTTTCACAAAACCCCAGCTCTCCCCGCCCACCGCCCAAAGTTCTGGAAAAAGGTGAAGGAAGGAGGACAAGATGAGAAAACGCAAGAGTCGGTCACTGCTGAGGCAGGAGGATGGGTACGCGGAGGTTCATTCTGCTTTCTCTCTACTTCTGTGCATTTTTTAATGTAGCTACAACACTAAGTTTTAACAAAAATAAGTAAAATTCTATGGTTCAAAAAATGCTTCCTGATAGAGGGGACAAGGTGACAGCTTGATTGGGTGGGTCCAGCCGCTCACATCCCAGCTTCAGCCTCGTCAACTGTAAAACAGAGCCTGGAATGGGCAAGCAGGGGAGGCAGAAGTGACGCTTCTGCTAGTGTTCACTTCAGAACGCCGTGTTTCATAAAGGACGGAACACTGGTCATGAATGTAATTCACAAACGTGATTCGTGAATAAATAAGTATGTGTATATTGGAATGGAAGCTTAAATGTTTACTAACGGGGGTGTGAGTTCAAATAAGTTGGCAATTATTTGGCTACATAACGGATTGGCTCTGGATCCTGAGTGAGTCAGATCTGTAACTCCACGGCTCAGTCACAAGTGACATAAACTTAAACAGCAAACTCACACTGGATCACAGGACAGTTTGGTCCATGCACCTCCAGACCCACCCGTCCTCACGCACTGGAGACCCGTGTGCACGGAGCAACACCTCTGCCTGCAGGAGCTGGACACGCGCCCACCCCAGCGACACAGCCGGGACCACCGGATGCCCTAACGCCTGTGAGAAGCCACAGATTGGTGTTTTATTCGAATCCTGACTCTTCCCAAAGCCCAGTGTCTTTTAGGCCTGGATTGATGGTTTTCTGAAAATATGATTTTCGCTACCTTCTAAATTGACCTAGAATACACATTTAAGGAGCAAGCATTTTTTCAATTAAAATGAAAAGGAATTCAGCTTTTAGACACTGTCGGCTTTTGCTGGGCTGCGCTGTGATGCCCCGGACGGTGGGGTCCGTGCAGAGCCACGTGTCCCGACAAGCATCGCGCTGCTGTGCACACACAGCATTTTCCTCTCGGAGGAAAGCAGGCCTCTGCGTGTATAGGCTTCTCAGCACTTAACCAGAGGGCCTCAGCATCGACCTGCACATGCACAGAACGAAAATGACCCCAGTGGTTTTGCTCCTGAAACCAGGTCAGCTGAGCTGCCTGCGCTGCACTGGGAAAGGGGGACTCGTGTCAGCGACAGCAATGGCACACCCTGCCCTCCCGGTGCTGTTTAGCCACGCAGGAAAAGGTAGCTGTCCTGAGCTACAGTCGCCTGACGACAGTTACTGTTACCAAACATGCACGTCAAAGAGAATCACGTTCCCTCCACTACTCAGTTTCAGTTTGCTCTCAAAACACATTCGTGGCCTGTTCTTACAGCTACTGGAGATGATTATGGGGGACATGTGCCCCTTCCCGAGGATGCACGCATGCAGACACACGCATGTATGCACACATACATGTGCGCGCACACACATGTGCGCGCACACATGCACATTCACACATGTGCGCACACATGCGCACTCACACACGCACATGAGCGTGAGCTGCCCTCCCTGCCACAGAAGGGGGCACAGCTGGGAACAGGGACGCCTCTGCCCACACCCTAGGCACTGCACGTTCCAGTGTGTCACGAAAGGAGCACAGTGCGTGTTCTGGGTTCCGTCCTGGCTGGTTCCCTGGCCCGGCCCCAGGGATGGAACACATCCAGAAAGTCACTACTGGGCTTTGTTAGAAAGAGGCGTCTTTCTTCAAAAGATCATCAAAACTTTCCTTGGAAAAACTGGGAGATGAGGAGCCAAACACAATATGAACCCAATGGGTTAAGGGATTCAAGTTTTCTGTAACCTACACTACACGTGAAATTACATTTTCTTGGCTATAAGATGTGTGAAGTATGTATTTGAACACCAATACAAATTCACAAGTTATACCTCCCTAGAAGAAAAATGCTTCTGGATTGCAAATCTGCAGAGAGGGATCAAAATCCTCCTTAGAACCCCTCGGGAGTGAAAATGCAGAATGCACATGAACGTGACCATCGTGTTGCCGACAGTGTGGGGACAAGCTGGAGCGCAGTTAACAACACCCAGGGCACACGAGGCAGCCCACCGACATCCGCTCTCCAAGCTTCGTCCTCGCTCCCCCTCTCTGCTCTAGACACTGCCTGGCAGGTTTAACACGGCTCACAACACGATTGTGAGCGGTGCCCTCCTCACTCGGAAGCCAGAGAAAGGGCCGTGACCAAGGACTAGACAGTGAGGAAGCAGAGCGAGCCCCTCTGGTCCCTTCCAGCCTGGCTTTGTGGCCACAGCAGCCACGGTCATGTACAGAGTTGGAGCGTGCCAGCTTCTCCCGGCGTTGGGGGCGGCACTGCACGCTGACCCCACCTGAGGTGACTCCGGTTTCTCTACAGAGAGATCCGAGAGCCACGTCCAGGGCGGGGTTTACAGGGCTTAAGCCTCTCCCAGCCAAGCAAAAACAAAGTCATTATTTTTTCTCAATTGCAAACAATTATAAATTATTTCAAATGGTTAAGCCTAAGTACCTACATGGTCTCAGCTGCAGACATGACGGATTTATTGCTCAATTTAAAACAAAACAAATTTGGGCCAGCCATGCTCAGATCCCAACAACGGCTCACCAAACCGCCAGGTGTCTTGTTTTACATGCATTATCAGAAAACCAACTGATGGGGCCCAGCTCACGGCACTAGTGGAAGGTGCACATGGCACTGAGTGCTGTGTGGACCCATAGGTGGGGTGGGCACCAGGCAAGTTCGTCTCAGGGTGGAGGGAGGAGACTGCCACCGTGCCCCCTCTCTTGGCCCAAGATCACCCACAGCAGCGCTGTCCAGCAAGGCTGTCCTCGAGGGACGTGCCCCGTCCTGCACTGGCCACCACGGGAGTGTCGGCCACGCGTGGCCACCAGGCACAGGGAACGTGGTCAGTGTTACTGGAAAAGTGCCTTTAACTTGTATAATGTTACTTTTAGTGGCCGCCGTGCTGGACAGAGCAGAGTGAGACAAGAAGCAAGGTGCTCCAACAACAGGCCCCAGGCCAGGTTTATTAGCAACGGTCACAAGTGCTGCTTCCACAGTGACTGGCCAGGGACTGCCCACCACACCACATGCAGTACTGTCTGCATCCTACCTACTCATTCCCACGCTTACCTTCTCAGCCCCTTGACAGATGTGCGCCTGGGCCAGCTCCGTGGCAATGGCCTTCAGGTGTGGCTGGAGGGCTTCCCTCGGGCAGCCCCGGATGACAGAAGCGAGGACCAGGAGGCCGGGGGCAGAGGGTGACTTCTTCAGCAGGGGCCACATCAACCTCAGGAAGACGTCTGGGCTGACGAATGCCCCAATCAGCTCTGCGGACCTGGCACACTGCGGGAGGAACCACAGACAGCTGGGGCTGCCAATGCCTAGGGTCCGGCTGCCATGACCACCAGGTAGACCTACAGGAACCTCTCTTGGCATCCGTTGCTCAGACACTGGTGCAAAGAGGCCCTGGTGACCCTTGGGACATCCCTGGGAAGGTTCCCGCCATCTAGCTTTCAAGGCAGATGTGAATGGCTGGCAGGAGGGCTGCATCTTGGCGGGTTTCCCGCCCCACGCTGGTCTGTCTGCTCCCAGCAACCTACACCCCTGCCTGCAGCTCAAATGTGCTGCGCCCCACAAGTGGGGCAGGGGGTCCAGTCAAGGAGGGGCTATGAGTGTATCCATGGGTGGGCCTCAGGGCATCAAGGTGAGAGAAAATGCCAGTCCCCAAACACGCAGTACGGTTCCATTTGCACAGGCCCTCAAGAAGGCAGGTTACAGGGACAGAGCACATCAGCGGTGGTGGGGGCTGGGCGTGGGGTGGGGGCCCGGGGGCAACAGGAACTCTAGAGCTCAGCTGCGGTGGTGGTTCCACGACTGCTTAGGTTTGTCAAAATTCGCAGATCTGTAAATCTAAAAGCAGTGGGTTTCACACCGGCAAGTTACGGCTCGATAACCGTGGCTGGAAAGGCTACTCACACTGCTGACCACGGCCCCCTCGTCGTCGGCACAAGCGCGGAGCAGCGTTCTGAGCAGGAGCTCCAGGTGCTGCGTGATGTGGTCCTCTGCGTGTCGTAGCAGCTCCGCCAGCAGCTGCGCAGACTTCACCCTGGTCCCCACCACCCAGTCGGTGATGTCGTGACAGACGGCAGGAAGGATCTTGGACAGGTTTCTGAAGACGAGCTCCCGGCAGCCCAACCCCGGGCGGGTCTCTGCGTTAAAAAGATCAAAAGGAAACGTGAAATTCACAAAACCCCCACGGTCCTTCAGAAAGTAATCTGTTGTACACTCCTATTTAAGGTAAACCCACCAGTTTTATTTTGAGGTCTTAAAAATTCAAACCAACTCTCAGGACAGAAATGAAGACAAACTTGGAAGCATTTCACCGCTTTGCTGGGGTGTGGGCGACGTGCAACAGGGCACACCTCCACGTGCCAAACTCGGCAAGTGCTGACATCTGGACACACCTGCGAGCCGTCACTGCAGTCAGCAGTAGATGCATCCCTCACCCAGTTCCCCATGCCTCTCGTGACGCCCCCAGCCCGCCCCACCCCGCCCAGGCAACCACGGATCTGCTTCGTGTTATGACAGCTCAACAGCATGTTCTAGAATCTTCTGTAGTGGAACTGGACAGTGTATACTTTTTTGTCAGGCTCCTCTTTACTCTGTGAGGTCACTCAGCCCCCTCCATGGGCTGCTGTGCACTCCCACCTGACTGCCCAGCAGCGTCCCGAGGCAGGGAGACAGCAAGTGTGTCCGGACACTGCTGGTGGACGGCCCCTGAGCTCTGTACAGCACTGATGCTGTGGAGAACACACACGTGCAGGGTTGGGTGGGCCTGTTGTCACCTCCTGGAAGGTTCCCAGCAGCGTGGTGGCTGGGTCACAGGGCAGCTGCCCAGTAACATTTAGGAAACTGCCACAAGCTTCAAATGCTTTCTGAAAGGGCCAAACCAGCATGAGAGTTCCCATCCCACTGAGTATGCACCACACACGTGTGCACCACGCCCGAGCATGCACCATGCACGTGTGCACCACGCCCGAGTGCATCACGCCGGAGCATGTACCACACACAGAGGACAACTGCCTTGGAGCACTTAGAGCACGGCTCTGAGGGCACGAGGGCCCGCTGAGCACCTGCTTGCCTCTTGGTGGCCACACAGCCTCTCAGGTCTTGTGCTTGCTTGGCTGTAAGAGGCGACAAGAACGTGACCTCACAGGGTCCAGCACCAATCAGAGACACAGGTGTGTAGTGCCTAGCACACTTACGAGCACACTAAGTGCTGACTTCTGCCCCCACCTTGTACCCTGGTGTAGGGGTGTGTGATTCTGCTGTGTGGAGAGAGATGGTTGACCTGTTTTTCTACCTCATTTTTACAGCTACTAAACAATTTACTTCTCGTCCGAAAGTCACTTTCCGAGCAGCTGAGTTGGGGCTTTACTGCAGATCTGCGTGGGCACCCAGGAAGTCAGCCCCAGCGCCCAGAGCTCGCACAGCCCCCACTGCCGTCAGGAGCGGCACAAACCTCAGGTGCAGGGTCAGAGGCCTCCGACGAGTTCGAGGAGGCCTTGGTGGCCATCACTTGGGCTTCTGTATTTGTAAACACACCTCTCCCTGCCTCTTAAATCAGGGAGGTCAGCAGACAACCCTGACAGGCGCGTCAGAAACATGTGGAGCGTGAACTCAGTTTATTTTTGCGGTTAGGCTAAGTGTAATTTAACCTCAGGCAGAAAAACAGACCATCCATTTCTCAACGTATTTATCGGAGTCCCATAGCAGGTCTGCCTGGCACTGTGATTTATAAACCATCACAAACAGGCTGGATAGAGAGGCAGAGGTCCGAGCAGCTATGAGACGCTGACCTTCCTGCAGAAGCGGACACTCCTGAGTGTGTGGTCGAGGGTCAGCCGACACGACGTTAGGGAAAGCCACGGGAGCCACTCGTGCCCAGACCTGAGACCCGGGTCAATGAGGTGTGGTCCTCACTGCTGCCTGGGCACCAGCTGCCTAGCTCCTGGGGCGTCACTCCTGTCGGTCTGAGAGGGAGAACGGCGTCTGTGACAAGTAGACCGGGCGCCACGGCAGCTGCCAGACGGTGTAGGCCCTGCCCTTCCCTCCTGCCGCTAACAGGGTCACACTTCTTCCTCACACTCAGAGCGGGCTCGGCACGGTCACTGTCCACCCAGGGACCCTCGCTCACTTGGCCTCTCCTGCTTCCTCTGCACAATGTAACAGTTCTGACAACTTCTTCTATTCAGGTGTCTTTCCCGATACTGGCCAACACTTGGCTGAAACACAAGCCCGGTTTGGGCTCTCAGGCAGAACATGAAAACACAGAGGGTATTATGGACAGAGCAATTCACAGGACAATGGCATCTGTTCAAAGGGAACCCTCCTGATTTCTAAAATGGGTTTTAACAAAAGCCAACTCTATTCTCTGGTGTTAAAAGGTCTGACAAGCCCTTCACCATTGCAAAGACGTGCTTGCTTTTCACTCAAGCATTACCAAGGAAAACAATTTTAGCTAAAGAATAATTTCAAAGCAGAAGGGACTCCGGAACCTGCTGTCACCACTTGATCCTGCCGCTGGCGGTTGGCGGGGTGGTGGGCAGATACACGTCGAGCAGGAACTGGTGTTTCCACACGAGAAGAGCACTTTGTCCAGGCCAACGACAGGCTTGAGAACGACAAAAGATGCCCTTCCGTTCTTCCCAACATACACCTTGGTTTTAAAAGTGGAGATTTATCCCAGTGTTCTCACAGGAAACTTACACTGTGTTTGCAAAGCTAATGACCAACTGTGTGGTAAGCAGGTTACATTTCTACGCTGCGCACACCTTCCTTTCCTAGGAAGGGAGGGATGGCCTGGAATGAGACCCGGTCCAGGTGCAAGTGCTGCACAGGGCAGGCTGCTGAGCACAGGCTCTATCAGCAGGTGAACCGTTACCTGCTCATCCTGGCTGCTCATACGCTCACGTCTGCGATTCGGCCACACTCGGGCCTCCCACTTCTGAGGTAAGAGGACACACACCCACACATCTGACCCTGCTGAGCCGGCTCTGCTCCTGGCACACCTGCTCCAGGTGCCAGGATATACGCATACACAAGTCTTCCTCTCGAGCGAGATGATGAGAGTAAACATTTTGCTCAGACAGCACGATGTCGGCTAGAATAAGTCCCAGGAAGAAATGAGGCAGGTAGGAAGCAGAGCAGGCATGCAGGAGGGGGCACGGTGCCCGCCAGAGCCGCCAGTACTTCAGCCCAGCTGGAGAGAAGAGTCGCACAACACAGACCTGACAAAGGACTGTGTCCTTTGTACAAAGAAGTCTGGAACCTCCACCACAGCAGAACAAACAACCAACTTAAACTACGGACAGAAGATGTGAACAGACACTGAACTAGAGAACGTGCAGTGGCCTGTGATAAGCCCCGAAAAGATGCTCACAGCACCTGTGCTCGGGGCTCACAGGCTAAACCACTAGTGACCCCATTACACAATGGATCCTGCTACACTGAGGGGGCTACGAATATCCCCGCGTCATGGGCCGAGGGGCAGCTGGAACACTCCTCTACCATGTGTGAGAGGCCAAGTGCAGCCGCCTGGGAAGAGCCGGCAGTCCACGCAGACACACACGGCCCAGCCACCAGCCGGCCCAGCCACCCTGGTCCTCGTGTGGGTCTGAGAAGGTGACAGTCACACGAAACCTGAATGCACGTGCTTCCATCAGCCTTGTCTGAAGTCACCCAAACTGGAAATGACCCAAACGTCCTTTGAGTACTGAGAATCACACAAACTCGGACGTCCGGATGGAATGTGACCCAGCGGCAGAAGAGCCACGGTCACACGGCGTGATGAGAACCAGACAAGAAAGGCGACTGTGCAGCTGGAAAACGCAGAGACCCCAGGAGACTGTGTGGAGTGGCAACCGCAGGGCTGGTGAGGGGAATGGGCACGAAGGCCGTCTGGGGCTGGTGGCACGCTCTAGGTCGCATCTGTGGGGGTCATATGCCTGTGCTCGCTGAAGCTCACAGGGCCCTGCCTTGGAAGGCTGAGTTACTCGTGTCAAGTACCTCACAGCCTGCCCTCAGGGGCTGGAGTGTGCTCTGGGGGAGGGACGTCGCCGGACCCAAGCTGGGCAACTGCTGAGGTCGGGGCACTGGGAGAGTGTGTGGCCAGGAAAATGGACAGTCGGTGGACAGGTTCTGAGGAGACTGACATAAACTGACATATGAAATGTGTTAAAAAGTCTGAAAACTTGGACTTAAAATTCAAATTTTAAAGGAGAAAAAGTGACATTAAGGCAAAATGCTCCAAACCTAGTGAAATCCAGAGCTTATGCCACTGACTGATTGTGAGTCCATTCCCAGCGTATCTGCCCCGACTGAAGCACAAGTTCTGGGCACAGCTGCCTGTCGCCAGGCTGGCCGCCCCTTGCCCACCTCCCTCCCAGGCCTGCATCTCTGCAGCCCCATCGCCCATGCCTTTCATCCCGCCTGCAGCACGGCCTGTAAGTAGGGATGACCCGCCACCTGCATTAACACCGGCGAGGACATAAACGCACAGGACATGGCCACCTGGTTTTCCATGGCCCATGTGACTGCACAGGAGCCACAGGGTGGTGTGGAGACTCTGCCACGAACACAGGCTGGTCTAGAACCGGTAGTGTGACCCCCGCACCTCGTATCTGAGAGCAGTTTACAGAACGGAAACATGAAGGTGTGCGGGCCAAGGGCTCGGCCCTGACTCGGCACTTAGGGACAGAGCATAGGACTGACGCTGCCGGTGGCGCGTCTGGAAGGTCGGAGCTTCTGAGCACCGGAATCAGCCCAGTACAAGGCCTGCGTCTTACCCATGCCCTGTTTTGCTTCTTCAGATGCTCACAAAAGCTATTTTTGTGAAATGACAAAGCGCTGCTCATTTCCAAAATCTCTGCTGGCAGAAGTGGCTCCATGCGTGTTGTACACCAGGGCCACCTGGGGGGCCCCATGGACCTGGACCCCCAAGGAAGCCACATGCCTCTTCACCAGAGCTGGCCCAGGACAGGAGAGGGCACCATGAGCAATGCCACCCGCAGTGGGGGGAGAGTGAGGGGGACGGTGGGGGGGACGGTGGGGGGATGGTGAGGGGACAGTGAGGGGCTCAGAGCACCGCAGCCGGGTGTGGCACTGCTCTCCCCTTGGGTGGGGTCCTCCTGCCACCCAGCCACCTCACTGCCCTCGGGAAAGCAGCACTCACCTGGCGAGGGGTGGTGGGCGGGACACGGAGACGCGAAGTCCAGTTTGTCCTTGAGGTCCTCCTCATTTTCCTGCTGCCACTGCAGGCCAATCTTCTCCCAGAGGCTGGCAGCCGCGTGCCTGCAGCAGAGTCACAGGTCAGAGGGCCATGGCCTGGTGACCGACTCCATGCATGTGCCCACAGTGTAAGAAAGCAGACTCTCATTTGAAAAGCCAGAGACCATTCATGGCACATGATCTCGCAGAACATGAAGGGCATAGTGCGGCTCCTACAAGAGACCCTGGAGCCCAGGAACGGCCACTGTTGTCGTGACAACCTGGGAAGGTCAGGTGGGGACGGCCCTGACGACCAGACAGGGAACCCAGGTTGGCAGCAGAGGCTGGGAGCAGAGGCTCAGCCGCCCACCCCCGACCTGAGACGGGGACAGCACCGCCTGCCTTACCCACCCTGCCCCCACAGCACTCACGCGATCTCCGGCATCTCGTCGTCAAGGCTGCTGAGCAGCAGCGGGATCAGCTTGGGGAAGAAGGAGTACCGGTCCCGCAGGTCCAGCAGCCAGCCCCCCACCACGCACGTCACTGCCTGTCGCACCTGCACACAAAGTGGGTGTCGTGCTACGTGTGGGGCAGTGCTGGCCTGCCACGTGCATGTGGGCATCACGGAGGACAGTGCTGGGCCCACCCAGTGCCATCCATCCGTCCGCGTCTCAGGCCACTGGCAGGTCCATGTCCTCTGGCTCTGGCCTGACCCCCTGCTGGCTTGAGCAGAACCCCGTGCAGCTAAGCCCTGTCCATGGTGCGTTTGCCACGTCTTCCGTGTGGGAACCTCCTGGCCAGGCTGGGCGCTGTCTCGCCATGGGTGTTTAAGCAAGCGGCTGGCTAGCAGCTGGGAAACACCAGCTTGCAGGCTGCACCACCAACACCCCTAGTCCTAGAGCCCCAGGGACTCCCCTGGAAGCCAGCGGGGCACACTGAGTTCTGCTGCCGGCCATCTGAAAGGTGACGTGCATGCACAGGGAAGAAACGGGCTTCAAACACATCAAGTGCTCGAGGTCCGGTTCCCCGAGGGCAGAGCCCGCATAAGGATCCAGGCGTCCTACATGATCCGCGCAGGGCAGCAGCAGGGGCAGGACAGAAGCCACGCAGAGGTGGCAGGAGCTCTGGAGCGCGATGGCACCACAGAGCTGTCCCACCGAGGCAGGAGGCCATTGGCAGTGTGTTAGTCGCTGACTGGGGCTGCCAATGGGAGGCATTTCGGGCGAGGTGGCCCCTCACCACAGCCCTAGCGACAAGCAGCTCAGGCACCCACGTGGGTTCAGGGTGGGCTGCTCAGCCCCGGCTCCAGCAAGGCATAGAAACCAGCAAAGCCCACCCGGCCCTGGGATGTGGGGCCTGAGGCCTGGCTTCCCTGATCTCATTCTCCCATCTAGAAAAGAGAGGGAATTAGAGCTACATGTCCCCAGCTTCTCGAGAGGATAGAAAGCACCTGCACAGAGTGTGACTGGCAGTAGCAGTTCAGCAGCCCTAGGCTCTCGTTCCCCACTCACCCACTTGCCAGTGCTGTGGGAGCAGGGGAGGGACCCCGGACTCCGTGTTACTGTTGCAACTGCCTATATTAACGACTTTATGAGCTACAATGTTAAAAAAATGGGCTGTCAGCAGCCCAGCACCTGTGAAGTCCTAACAAACATCAAAGTGAGCTCAGGACCAGGGCCCCACAACTGAAGTAAAAGTAGAACAGGCCGCAGGATGACTTCACCTTGAACTCACTCTAAGGGACTTTGTGGCCATCCATTCGTTAACGTGCCCCCAAGTCAGTGTGAAAGCTGGCAGGCAACTTGAAGAGCTCGATTTGAAATGCCACCTCAATCAGCCCTGGAAATTATATGGCACAAATCAAACCCCACTGGGAAGAAATGAAGAGAAATGAAAATCATTTTAATAATGGGAGAATGTGTTTTAGAATATTAAAAAACAAAAAAGGAGTTTTGGACTGAAGTTTTGGAGAAGTCTGTCACCAAAAAAACTAAAAACCAAACAAAAACAACAAAAAAAACACCATACAGAATGTTGCCCTTGATGGCACCAAAGAGAAAGCAGTCATCTAGTGACATCGTCACTCTTTTGTGGGAGTGCAAATCCTTATGCTGCTGGGGTCAGACAAGCTGCAAGATTTTCATAGTTCTTTAGAGAGCTATGGCTGTATTTATACTATTTAGAGAGCTATCGATACAATTACACTATTTGAGAGCTATGGATACAGTTATACTATTTACAGAGCTTTGGATACAGTTATACTATTTAGAGAGCTATTGCTACATTTACACTATTTGACAGCTGTGGATACAGTTATACTATTTACAGAGCCATCCATACACTTGTACTATTTAGACAACTATCGATACAGAGCTGTTGATTTAGCTATACTGTTTATAGACAGCTGTTGATACACAATCATTACACTATTTTGAGGAAAACCACTTCATCTGTGACATAGGGAAGCCACCTCCATCGTCTGTCCTGCCTCTAGCTTAAGGAAACGGAGAAACCACCCAGCAGGGCCGTGGTCTGGCTTTTCTCTGGTGTCCCTTGTGACCCGCACTCACTGGACTTGCTCTCTGCTGCCAGGTCTCTAGTTAATGGACAGAGCGTCTGAGCTGGGCAGTGCTGGTACTGACCCAGCACCCTGCCCCTTTGTCACTCTTGGCAGGACCGGATTCTGTCCTGCCCCCCACCATGCTGTCACATGCTGACCCCGCCCCAGTTCCAGGACAGGCCACCAGGAGGGAGCCAGTGGTGCACACAGTCAATCCCCATCAGCTGGCCCTACGCAACAGACTGAGGGTCCCTGTCTCTAAATCGGCCCCCACCGGCAGCCTCACTGCAACTCAGGGAGAAGCCGGAGGAGGAAGCCAACACTGGGGCATGTGCTGTGCCATGCCTGGACCTGGTACATGATGTCACATGTAGTGACATCAGGGCTTCTGTCCTGGCCCCATAAAGCCTGGAGTGACACCCTCATCCGGCCACCTTCACACGATTTCCCTCTGGGAAGTCTGCCTCCTGCCGAGAGGCACAGCTCAGCAAGCCCGCCCCTCCCCACCAGTCCCCCTGCTTCCCTCAGGCTGGAAGTGGGACAGCAAGTAGGGCCAGAAAGGTTCTGATCACTTCCACAGTAGGTGGTCAGGACCTTTAACCTTTCTGTGTAATTGGGACACATATGGGACCCTTTCAGTCTGCCTGCGCACTCATGCCGACAGAGCAGAACTGTATTTTGAGTCATGAAGCGGAATGTCACGGCGGGTCAAACACACGACCTGGCCGGAAGCACAGGACCAGGTGCTCCACATCATGATGCCAGGGAAACACAAATCAAAGCCACGAGCTGCCCGTCACACCCACTATGACGGCTGTAAACAAGCAACAAAAATCTGAGAACAGCAGTGTTGTGAGACTGCAGTGCATTGCTGGGGCATGAGAAATGCAGCGGCTGTGCAGAAGTGCGTGGTGGTCTCAGCACGCTGAATGCCACGGCCGCAGGCCCCAGCCGTCCCACTGCTCGGTGTAGAGCCAAAAGAAGCGAAGCAGAGTTCAGACAGGCCTCTGTCCATCCACAGCCTGAAAGCATATCCACACAGCCAAGAGGTGCCAACAACCCAAGTGCCCACGACGGGTGAGAGATGAACGCCGGGAATACCCACATAACAGGTGTGACCCAGGCTGAAAAGGGAGTGAGGCGTTCGGCACTGACACACGCCACGACCCGGATGAGCCCTGAGGACGCCGTGCTCAGTGAGAAAGGCCACTCACAGCAGATCATATACTGATTCAACTTACATGAAACATACAGAATACACAAACTCAGGGGCAGATTAGAGGTTATCAGAGGCTGGGGGCGGGGAGAGGGAGTTACTGCTTGATGGTTCGTTTCTCTTTGGGAGGATGAAAAGCTTTGGTCGGTGGGGATGACTGCACACCCCTGTAAATGTACTTAATGCCACGGAATGATGCGCTGAAAAATGGTAAAAACAGCATTTTTTCCCTTTCTAATTTTTTTTTGACGTTTTTAGTTAAAACAGCACATTTTATGTTATGAATATTTTACCAAAATTTAAAAAAATTGTCATATATCAAAAATGTCCAATACTTTAAATAGACAAATTGTGTAGTATGGCAACTACAGATTAGCAAAACTTTTTAAAAAACGGAACAAAGTCATTGGGGAGAAACCCAGTGTGCCTGTGGTTGGGAGGCAGGGCAGTGCCACAGAGCAGTCTGGTGTCACCAGGTCCGAGCCTGGAGGCTGACTCTAGCTGGGTGACCCTGAGTGCATCACAGATCTCAGACCTCAGGAAATGGAAGTAGCAGCCGTGAAAACATCTGTGAGGACTAAGTGAGACGGTGTCTGGAAAAGACACCCTGGCACAGGGCTCTGTGCCCAGGGCTGGCATTTCTGCCATCGGGGCCACGCCACCACGCAGGGCATGCATTACATGGCACGATGTGGAATGGCCCGGGGTGGCCACGGCAGTGGCACTTTGTAACCACTCTGGAAGGCTTCTGCTCCACCTCCTACCGCACGTGACCACAAGGACGTGCTCTCCTCCAGGTTCCCTCCCTCTGGGAGAGAGCCTGCCAGCTGCAGCCAGCCCTCTGCTCCTTGGGACACTTTAGCAGCTGTGGCCTCAGATTCAAGACGCCCTTGGACCTGGCTTCTGCCAACAAAAAAGCCAGTATTCTGATCTCCGTCTGCCTGTCTGTCTGTCTGTCTCTCAGCAGGACCCAAAGCCCGATGGAACGAGTTACCCTGCCACCGTCCTTCTCCTCCCAGGTCTGGTTTGCCAACCACCTTGATGGAGGCGCTCGTTAAGGACGCTTCTACAAACCAGGAGCACACAGCACTGACATTTTCCTCCTCTTTGGAATTAAGGCCTTGGAATTAAGAATGGCAAATGTATTCAGACAACCGAGCTCTTCCCAGTTTCTCAAAGAAGTGAAGCAGGAATGGCTGACAGGCCATGTGGTGTAACGTTAACACCTTAAAGAAGGAGAAGGAAGTGAGTCACGTGTACCCTATCAGCATGCTTGCCTTCAGTCAGGAAAAGGGACTGCCCAGAGGACCTCCCCTTACCTGGGGGACATCGTCAAAGAGCCGCTGAGCAAAGTGAGGAAGCACGTCATCCACTGACTTCCCGCTGCCGAACTGGATCACCGTGCCTGTGGCCTCGATGACAGCCACCCGGACCTTCCAGTGCTGGTGGGAGATGGTCTGCATCAGGGGGCCGATCAGAGACTCCGACTGCATGTGGAAGTGATCTGTGGGACAGGGAAGGCCAGCAGTTACCAGGGCTGCTCCCTCCGTGCCTCTGTCCAGTCCAGCTTCGTGGATGCCCAGGAGGATAGGCCACTGCACTGTGGGCCTTCCCTCCTTCCCCACCAACGCCCCCATGGCACGAGGTTCAGGCCCGCCAAGTGCACCTTTGCACACCCAGCACCAGGCCAGGTGCAGGAACAGGTGTGCAACCCAAACAGCACCTCTACGACTCAGGCTTGGGGAATCAGAGAGAAAAGGCTGGAAGCTTGAGTGCACCTCAGCTGAAGATGGTAGAGCCTAAAGCTGCTGACAGCTACAATGGGTGCCTGAGAGGGACGCTGACCAAAAGAAAGAAACTGAGCCAGGAGGACACTGTCCAAGTCCCTACATCCAGCTGTGCCCAAAGCCAGACGCCCAGCACTACTGCAGGAAACTGGACAAGCATCGCTTGCTTTAAGCAAAGCCACTGCACTTTCTATTTGTAATGTCCTCCCAGGAAGTCAGAACCAGAGGGTCTTTGGGACGGCCAGGCTGACCTTCTGGTTTTGGACTTGTGGCCTTGGTTCCCTCTGCGTGAGGCCCATCTGTGAGCTCTCTATTTCAGTAATGCTCTGGGCAAGCTCTTGATCCAATGCTGCCCAGTGTGGCGGGGATCCAGAGAGGGCCGCACCCAGGGTGGCGGGGCAGAGGGAGTGTGCTGACATGGGAGGTGCTTCAAGCAGGAGGAACACTCCTTCACTCAACAATCAGGGAGCACCTCCTCCCGGCAGGCACTGTGTTCGGTGCTGGGGGCACAGAGAGACTCTCTTGCCTTCCCAGAATGTACAGGGAGGGAACACACAAAGGCTGGAAAGCAACGAGAAGGAGCCCCTCTGGCTGGCGCCCAGACCAGGGGGAGGCAGTTGAGAGCCAGTGAGAAATGCATTAACAGCTTGTAATTCCCAAGGGCCATCTCCAGCCCATGCCTCTCCCCCAGCTCCACTAGAATTCTGCATTGTCTGAATCCAAAGCAAACATGCCGCAAAACGGAAACCTCGATATTACCTTAGGCCCCACTTCCTCTGTCTCCTGTCCATCCAAACCTCTTCCTCCCTCACCCCCCTCCGAATTCAACAGGAAATCCTATCAGCTCTACCTTCAAAAGACATGGTCAGTTTTCCCCATCTCTATTAGCAGACTGCCCCACCCAAGTCCAAGCCAACCTTGTCTAAATATGGATTTTGGCCCCCACTGGCTTCCTCATTTCCTCCATTGTCACTGCTATAATCCAAGCACCGGAACGACCTCCTAAAAACCAGACCCTGAGCCTAACAGGCTCCGTCTCCACTGGCTCCCCACTGCACTTAATACGAAATTCAACCGCCTCCACGCAGGCCTCTCTTCCTCCCAGTCACCTTAGCCTCCTTTTTGCTCCTGGGATCTGACAAGCGTATTCCTCAAGGTTTGCTTCCTCCTGACCCCCCTCCGCGGGTCTTCCACTTAAACGTTCCCTCCTCCTAGAAGCCTTCTCAACAGGTCTAAGTAGGTGCTTTCTCTCCCATTTTACACCCTAGCCCGAGGCAGCAAAGACAGGTAAGTGGGGCAAGCTCCGGCGGAAATGGCTACTTAGATAATGAGAAGTCCTCATCAGATCAGTGTTCTTAAAATAACGGAATTTGGATTAAAGGGACGCGAGAGTAGAAGCGACCTCTCGCCACTGAGGACAGCGGTCCGAGCCAGAGAGAAGATGGGTGGACTCCGAGGGAAACGACAGGCCAGCGGTGTTTCTCAGTGTGTTCCTTTAGCCACCCGGGTCAGTCACCCCGGCGAGGGGCAGCTATCGCAACGCAGCCCATCCCAAACCCACTACAATTGCGGCGGGGGGCTCCAGGAATTTGCATTTTGGGAACCGCCGGATGGAAAAGGGTCCCGAGGGGCCCCCACCCGGGCCGCGCACCTGGCGTGGCGCGCGCCAGGCCCGCGGCGCACTCGCAGCTCTCGCGGCGCACGGCGGCGAAGGGGTCGAGCAGCGTGCAGCGCAGCGCGCGCACCGCGTCGTCCAGGTGGGGCGCGAGCGCGGCGCCGCAGAGCTCCACGGCCAGGCGGAGCAGCTGCACGAGCGCCAGGCGCAGCTCCTCGCAGGCCTCGGGCGGCGGGCGGCGCGCGGGCTCGGGCCAGGCCAGGCGCGCCGAGAGCGCGGGCAGCAGGCGCGGCAGGGCGTCGCGGGGCCGCGCGGCGCGCCGCAGGCCCAGGCCCAGCAGGTGCGCGGCCAGCGCGCGGCAGCCCTCGGCCGGGTCGGCCAGGCAGCGCAGCAGGCGCGGCAGCAGCAGGCGCGCCCAGGGGCCCTGGAAGGCGGCGGCCGCGGCGGCGGGGTCGGCGGCCGGCGCCTCGGGCAGCGCCGCCTCCAGCGCGCCCTGCAGCGCCTCCAGCGCGCGCCGCCGACCCAGCTTGCTGTCGGTCTCCAGCCCGGGCAGCAGGCGGCTCAGGGCGCGGCTCAGCTCCGCCGCCTCCGCCGTCTCGGCCGCCTCGGCGGGGCCCGGGGGCGCCGCGGCCTCCGTCACCACCAGTGCCGCCATCTTCCCCGCGTTGCCCGTCGCCGGGGAGATCTGCGCTTTTACGACGGCAGCGACGCGGATTACGGCCAGTCTTCCGGTTGGATCCGAACGCGACTTGATTGGCGGCTCCGGGAGCGGACGCGACACGGCCCCGACGGAGGGTGGGGGCGAGGGGCCGCGGCAGCCGCGGGACCTGGGGCGCTGGCGCCGTGCGGGGCGCCGGCCGCTCACCGCAAGCGGCCGCTCCCGTCGCACAGATGGCAGGACCGCGGTCGGAGAAGGCGCGCCACCTGCCGGGCTCCGGGCCGGCCCGGCCCGCGGAGAGAACACGGAAGGCGGGGCCGGCGCGCCCGCTGCTCCGCGCGGCTGCACAGCCCCGAGCGTGGGGAGTCCCGCCCCAGAGAGCATTCCGGCCGCCTGCGGCGTATGCCCGCGGGGCCTGGGCGTCCCGTGGTCTCAGGACACGCCGCGTTCGCGACCCCGAGGGAACAGCCCGGGCGCTGGCACGGCGGCGAACAGCCTGCGAGAAGCCGCCCCGGTGAGTGTGTCGGCGCCGGTCTGACCGCCCCCCGCAGCCGGGAAGCCCGCACCTGCCGCCCAGGCAGCTCCTGCTGTGACAGCGCCGTTAACGAGCTTGAAGGAAGCAAAATGCCCTTGCGTTTAAGACCTGAACTTGATTTTGGACGTGACACCCCCCTTTTGGTAGTTGCTGACCTTTGCTTGGTAAAGGGATGTTTTAAGGACCTTCAGGTGGCCTGCGGTGAGCCGCTTGCATTCGTGCCTCCGACAGGCCGGGTCGAGCCGCACGGAGGCACCTGAGATACGATGACACGGAAACCTCGCGCGGCCGCTGCTGTCTCGGTTCTTACCGCCTAGTGACCGGAGGTAGGTGGTAAGTGCATGCTCGCATTAATGCAGAATTACGATGGGTCCGAGGGAATGGGTGGCCAGGAAATTTGACCTAGACTGGGAAAGCTTCCCGGAGGCGGTGATTGGAGAGATGCAGTGTGAAGGTTAAGGGAGAGTTAACCAGGTGAAGGGCGAGGCGCGAGGACAGGTCCCTCCGGTGGGAACGACAACGTGGGCGGGGCCTGTGTGGGCGGGGCCTGTGTGGGCGGGGCCTTGTGGGCGGGGCCTTGTGGGCGGGGCCTTGTGGGCGGGGCCTTGTGGGCGGGGCCTTGTGGGCGGGGCCTTGTGGGCGGGGCCTGGGCTGCGTGGAGCCCTTTAAGATTCCCGTCTTGGGACCCTAACCCCCAGGACCTCGCAGGTGACCTTATTAGAGACAGGACCTTTACAGAGAAAATGGAGGCAAAGTGAGGTCGTTAGGATGGGCCCTAATCCAATAGGACTGCTGTCCTTGTAAGAGGGGAGTTGGGAGACAGACACAGCACCCAGGAGAACACCACGTGAACGGGAGGGTGGCTTCTGCAAGCCCAGGAGAGAGGCTTGGAACGCCTCCTCCCCCCGCAGGGGCACCATCCCTGCCTACACCTTCCTCTCGGACGTCGGGCTTCCAGAACTGAGAGGACATACACTTCTGGGAATTCTAGTAGCCAGAAGTTGTTCTGATGTGGGAAAGCTCAAGTTTGGGGAGGGTGGATGGAGAGGGGGGGGGAGCAAACGGACCTCTCGAGGAGGAGGAAAATGTTTTAACTGTCTAAATCGAGTTTGGAGTTTTGATTGTTCATGGTACCGGGCGCTGACTGTGACTGAGGTGACAGTCGCTCTGTATCTTAACTGCAGAGCTTTGAAGTCTCTGCGTTTGAGCCAGAAGGTGATGGAGCTGTCCAGGTGCACAGCAGGGGCAGAGAGGAACTTCCTCCGTGACTCAATTCCAAAGAGCCGGTGAGATGAGGAGGGAGGGACCCCCAGTTCTAGTTCAGGTCCGTGGTTCCGTGGCCTGGTCTCATGTAGTATAAAGTGTGTTGTTTAAACAAGTGCAATAAACTGATTTTAGCAAATAACACTCCGCTGACTCATTTATTGTTTCATCTAACAAATATTTATGGGACATGTGACATTTCTGGATCTTCTTCGCGGCGCTGGAACACAGTGGTGTCAAAGCACACACAGTTCCTTCTCCTGGAACTGATGGTCTGGTGGGGAGACAGCTGGTCAAGTGACAACGCAAATAGATGCAGTTGTGACGTGAGTGACCCCTGAGCCCTGGCAGGGCAGGCTTCTGGAGAAGAAACCTGAAGTGGGTTCTGAGGAATGAGGTTCTGGGGAGCAGGGAGGGGCAGAGGGAGCGAGGGGCATTGTGGGCCATTGTTGGGCCCTCGGCTGGCTTGGGGCTGTGCCTGGACTCACCTTCTATGAGGCTGTGAAAAGGGGCCCCTGAAGAGGTCTAAGCAGGAGGGAGGCTGGCCAGGAGGCTGCCACTCCTCCACAGGGACAAGAGGTGGCGCTGGCTGGGACTAAAGTACCTATGGGTTGTGGCCGCTGAGTTACTTTGTAGAAAAACTGATAGAACTTGGTAAGGATTCTGGCTGAGCGGGAGGGAAGTGAGTACTTGGGTTGGGGCCTGGCTCGCAGACGGACAGGGGTGCTTCCACAGAGACCACACTGGGAGGCGCCAGCTCGGCAGGAGACGGTCTGGTGAGGCACCCTGGTCTTGGGGTAGGTCCCAGCGATCAAACAGTAACCTTTACCACCCCAGGAGGACTCAGTAACTGTGACAATGGCACTTACTAAATCGATTCCAAGGGTCCCTATGTGGACTGAGGTGGTGGGTGGGCCTCGCTGAAGGCTGGGGCTGGACACGTCTGCTGCCGGTGTTCACGTGTCTGGCCATCGGTGCTGGCTGTCGCTGGGGGCCGCAGCTCCTCTCCATGTGGCCAGTTTGGGCCTCCTCACAGCAAGATGGACGGGTTCTAAAGGCAAGTGTCCCGAGATCAGAAAAAGACGGGCAAGGCAGTGTCACCTTTTTACCTTGCCTGAGGAGGCCTGCGGCATCACTCCACTGTTGTCACAGGCCTGCCAGCGGAAACCAAGGAGCTGGTGAGAAGCGCCGAGCTCGGGAAGGACGTTACTCTGAGCTTGGCTGTGGGTGAGCTGGTTGGGCTCTCCAGACAAGATTGCATGTGGCTGGGGAGGGGTGGAGATGGCCCCAAGGGGGGGTCCATGGCTCGCTCTGACATCTGGTGACCACCCATTTCCAGAGTGGCTCCCCCTCCCTCCACCAGACTGTGTCGCCCCGGCTAGAGACCACCTTACTCTCTGTTGAGAATGCATCACCCTGAGGCATGAATCCACCCCCCCATTTGCTGTCACTTCGGGGTATCTGGAGGGTTGTGGTAGGAACTGGACGTTCCCTTCCCCTTGGCTGTGTTCACATTTTAGCCTCTTGGTCCCAGTAAGTCCACGACTGTCCTTTCAGGTTTCCACACTCTGTCCGGGTTGTGTTCCCCAGGTCTCCCGGTGCGTAGGGATCTGGGCCTTTCAAAACAAACCCCTTTCATTGTGGCTTTAGTGTAGTTTGGGGAGAGTTAAAGTAATGAGTGTTGTGGATTCTCCATCTTTTCTTGGAAGATTTTAGAAACATAAAGAAAAGTAACTAATTTTAGAATAGGTTATACGTGAGTATAGTACAAGATTCACAGGTGCCCAAGGACACAGGAAGTAGCAAGCTCCCTCTCTCCCTCTGCCTCAGACTGCAGTCCCCTCCCAGAGGCAGCCTCTGTCACGAGTGTCTTCAGGATCCTTCCAGGGAGTGTGCCTGAATGAGCACAGGTCCTTTCACCCCTTAAATGGTCACACACAGTGCAGTTTCATAGCATGTTTTTCTTTCACTTAAAGATACCTTGGAGATCATTTAATGTTAGTTCACACAGCTGCTCTGTCCTTTTTGACAGCTGTATCTATTCCACTATCTGGATGTGTCCTAATATATTCCATCAGACCATGTTGATGGATATTTAGTTTCATTTCATGCATTTTTGTGCACTTGGAAAAGTATACAGATATATTTGCCCCTGTGCAGAAAAATGCATGAGTAAGGATAGTCACTGCAGTGCTGATAAGTTTTATCAAATTACCAGTAAATTCAGCAAAGTGGAACTGCTAGAATAAATGGTGTGTGTGTTTCAGTGTCTGGTCTCCATAAGGCCGTGTCATTTCACACCCCCACCAACAAGGCACGAGCGCCCCGGTTTCCCACACCCTTGCCAAAACAATATTAGCAGACTGAGATTTTTGCTAACCTGATAGGCAAAAAATAGTATCTGTGTAGTTTTAATTTGCGTTGTTCTTAGTTTTAGTTTGCATTGTTCTTATTTGAAGGAAGTTAGCCCTTTGTAGTGTATGTTATATTTCGTCTGTCTTTTGAATGTATTTTTTAACACAAAAGTTTCATTTTTATGTAGTTGAATATATTAATTTTTACATTTATGGCTCCTGTATTTTGTATTATGCTTAGAAAGGTGACCTCTGCCCTAAGATTATAAAATACTTTCCCAACTTTTCTTCTGTTAGTTTTATAATTTCAATTTTTATGTTTAAATCTTTGATTCACCTGAAACTTAATCTGTATAAAAAGCGTGAATAGGGGTGACAACTTAATTGTTTTCCTGGTTGGCTTTTTAGTTCTCTCCAAACTATAGAATTACTATTTTCCCCTCTGATACACACTGCTACCTCTGTCACAAACAAAATTCCTGCAAATATTTGGGTTTATTTTTGGACTCTGTTCTGATCCCTTAATGTTTATTCATTCGTATGCCAGATTCATAGTATTTGTTTCTTTTATCCTTCAATGCACGTTCACATATGGCGTTGCTCGATACTGCATGCTGCCTCCTGTGTCAGTCAGCTCAGGCCGCTGTGACAATTACACAGGCAGGTGACTTACAAACGACAGACGTTTATGTCTCACAGTCTGGAGGCTGGAAGTCCAAGATCAAGGCACCAGCACATCTGGTGTCTGGTGAGCCCCCCACCCCTACCCAGTTCATAGCTGGCACCTCCTCACGGTGTCACCACATGGCAGAAGGGACAAGGAGCTCCCTGGGGTCTCTTTTATAAGGACACTAATTGCACTCATGAGGGCCCCACCCCGTGACCTCGTCACTCCAAAGCCACACCCACCAACACCGTTACATGGGGTCAGGATTTCACATGGGAATCGGGGGGGACACACACATTCAGCTGGGCCTCTTCTTAATTCACGTGATTTATTTTCAACTGCTGCCTAACGAGTTACCACAGACATAGTGGTTTAATATCACACACACTGGCTGTCTCCCCGTGTCTGTGGGTCGGGACCAGGCGGGCTCAGCAGGCTCCTCGGGGGCCACACTCAAGGCCAGGCTGGGCCTCACCTGAGCTGGGCTGGGAGCATCTGCTTCCACGCACACGTGAGCTCCCTGATTTCTGCTGGCTGCTGCCAGGAGGCACATATGAGAGAGGCCAAGGGACCTGGTTTCTGGTGGGCTAGTGCACGCAGCCGACCGCCAGCCCCCTGAACCTGGGAGCTCCTTGACTTGCAAGGACACTCTGCCAGGGGGTTCTGCCAGGGTGAATCATCTGCCACAATGAGGGTGTGTGTATGGGGGGGGGGTGTCTTGGGATCTGAAGACTGTCCTCAGAGGGTCACCCCATCCCAGGAACAGTGTGTGGGGGAGGTCCCGGCAGGAGACCTCCAGAGCCCCCCAGAAGGTGCTGAGAGCAAAAGCCAGCCGTGGAGTGGCTATCCCCAAAGTCTGTCAGGTGAAACTGGGCCCTTTTCTGTTTTCTGTTGGTTCCCCAAGCCAACCTGGAGGGGCCAGAAGTAATGGGGGGGGGGGAGGCGACAGGGGAGGGGCGGGAGGAGGGAGGAGGAGGAGGAAATAGAGAGCTGGTCTGCAGCGTTTCTGGGCAGGCCTGAGCTGAGACAGCCAAAGGTTTACATTGGTGGTGGGATGAAGTTTTGATTCAGATGAGACTGGACTGTAATTCCCAAAATGTCTCTCTTCAAGTACGTGTGACCAGCACAGGTGTGAGTATGCCTGAGGGGAGAGGGGTTCCAGAGGCACGTTGAGCACAGCGTTGGGGAAACAAGAAAGGAGCTCCACCTGGTTTGCACACCTGAGTGTGGCCTGTTCCTTCCTGTTCCTGCCGGCAGGAAAAAGCATGTTGGGCAAGGCCAGCCAACCTGTGGTGTACCTCTGTAGACAGGTGACCAGGGACAGGTGAAAAGGGGACAGGTGAGTGGACAGGTAAGCAGGGAACCAGTGAGTATGGACAGATAAGAAGGGGATAGGTGAGCAGGGACAGGAGCAGCTGTCTTCCGCTCAAGGCCTAGGCTCTCTGCCCTCCTCTTGGTACTTAGACCACTCGGGAACATGGGGACCCCCACCTGACTGACACGAAGTTCTGCCACCACCCTGGCAGGACGGGGACAAAACATGACGTTGGGCAACAGGAATATAAGAACAATTTCCTTTTCTGGGCTCATGGATTAGGAAGTCACCAAGTGGCTCTGTAGGCCTGATTTCCTGGACACCTGTGGGTAGTGGAAAGCATTTAGAATGACCTTGTGGTTTCCCGCTGGGGCATCTGGGTGAAGCTGGTTCCCTTAACCAGGAAAAGGAAATCAGTTCGCCTGTCCCTGGAGTGGCCTGGGCCCACCTGGCCATGACTTCCGGCCCTGAGTTGGAGACAGACTCTGGAGGCTGGGTGCTGTGTACACCTGTAGATGTGACACCCCGGGTGTGAGCCGCGGGAGGCCCTGGCTATCACTTCCAGTCCCCATGGGCTGCAATCAGCCAGGGTGGCCATCACAGGGTCTCCAGTGGAGGGAGATGAAGAGGCGAAGGGAGTGGGGGGCAGGAGCAGGGGTGGTGGTCCTGGCCTGGCTGCGCACGGTCTGTGGGTCTGTCTGCCCAACACTAGGTCTGTCTAGGCTTGTAGTGCAGCCCCTGAGTGCCAAGAGGGGAATGAGGGGATGGGGGGTCAGAGAGGAGGCCCAAAAGGGGGGCGGGGAGAGTGGGAGGAGGAAACCGGAGAGGCTAGGGGTGAGGGGAAACCTGCGGGAGAGGGGAGAGGTCGGTCCTGGGGGAGATGGGGCAGCCGGGGTGTGGGAGGCAGACACGGTGGGGACGGGAGGTGGGAGTGTGGGCGGAGGGGAGGCTGGTGCTGGAGGAAACCAGCGCGCGAGCAAGGGCGGGCGGAGGGCGGCGCAGCTGCAGTGCGGGGACCGCTCAACGTCCCCGCGTCCTCACGTCCCCGCGTCCCCGCGCAGCCGCCTCTGGCCTCAGACGCTGAGCATCTAGGTACGCGGGCTGAGGTG
The DNA here is from genome assembly GCF_057876585.1 of Rhinolophus sinicus. Taxonomy (NCBI): domain Eukaryota; kingdom Metazoa; phylum Chordata; class Mammalia; order Chiroptera; family Rhinolophidae; genus Rhinolophus; species Rhinolophus sinicus. Next base: position 111,623,686 of record NC_142505.1, read on the forward strand.
GGGTCTTCGCCGCAACCCCGGTCCTGCCCGGAGGCCCTAGGAAATGTGGGCCTTGGGGAGCCCCCGCCCCGGTGGATGGACCTGGGCCCGCGGCGCGTCGTGGTTCGTAGGCTGAGGCCCGGGGCGCCGGCCTGCAGCGGGGGTGTGGGCGGGCCTGGGAGGGGTGCGGAGGTCCCAGCGCGGGCGGGAGACCCACGGAGGGGGTGCAGGCCTGGGTCTGGGTGGCTGGGCGCGGGGCGCGGGGCGGCCGGTTCCCGGCCCGTCATTGAGACTTAGTCCAAAGCGCGGGGCTGAGAACGCGCAGCCCTGCCATTGTTCTCTAGGCTCCTTCCTTCCAGAAGGCCCCTCAGCTGGGTTCACTTCGTTTCCTTTCCCTTCTTTTTCTAAGAAGCTGCAACCCTCTCCGCCCCCTGCGACAGGACCCCTCCGTCTCCCTGGTCTCTGGAGAGCTCAGGGCCAGCGAGTGTGGAATCTATTTATCTTTCGCACACTTGTCCTTAGAGGGGAGGGAGGACGCAGGTGAGCGCACACAGGGGGTGCTGGGCGCGGAGGCCGCCGGCCCTGCCCTGGGGTTTCTCGGAGCCCAGGGATTTTCCCGGCGGCGCACGGCTCCATGGAGGTCAGGCTGCTGCGGTGCCTGCGACACTCAGCAGGACAAGTGCAACAGAAAGCTGGGCCCGTGGTCATGTCACAGGGTCCCTGGGTCTGGGCACAGCCGGGAGCCTCACGCGCTCGCTCGGTGGATGCGCGTTCGGACAGCCGCCCCGCGGGCAGCAGCCCCGGCTGAGGCCTGCGCCCCGTGTCCTTCCTCAGGAAGCGGGGAGCCGGTCAGCATGGCCGCGCCGGCCTCCCACCAGCTGGAGGAGGACGAGAGCCTGAAGGGATGTGAGCTGTACGTGCAGAAGCACGGCGTCCAGCAGCTGCTCAAGGACTGTATCGTTCGCCTCTGCATCGCCAAGCCCGAGCGCCCCATGAGGTTCCTGCGGGAACACTTTGAAAAGCTGGAGAAGGTCAGTGGCCCCGCCCTGATTCTCCCGCAGGTGCCCGGCCTCAGGCTCCCAGTTAAACCTCTTCCTGGCCTGCGGCTCTCAGAAGGTTGTCGTGTGTCCGGTGGCTCTTCCCAGAGCCTGCGCAGGACCCGGCTGACCTAGCCAGGTGCCGTCAGGGCCACCCCCCCCCCCCCCAGCCATGAAATCCCCTTCTTCCCGGAGCTTGTCGGTCTTCAGAGGTCTCTGGGAAGGCTCCTCAGATTTAGCTTGTGGGACTCACTGATGGTGTTTACCTCAAGGGGCAGAGGTGGGCAGCGGGGCCAGTGGTAGATGCCATTGGCATTTGGGTGAAAGAAAATAACTGAAGCAGATGTGCTGTGGGGCATTCGAGTTTGGACTCCGTGCTCACCTGTGTCCCTGGGACAGACGTGGCAAGAAAATGCCCCTCAGGTGTGTCATGTGGGGGAAGCACAGGCCTGCCCCTCCCCCGTGGGTGACACCTCTCAGCCCCCTGGTGGATTCACCTTGGGAAGCGGGGGCTGGGACACAGCCCCTCGTCATCCACCTGTCCAAGGAGCTCCTCACTTCCTCACTCTGCTCGCTGCCCTGAACTGTCCTGGAGCCACCAAGGTTCCCTCTCTCAGCCCTTTGGTCCCAACTTAGCTGTGCCTGTCCCAGTCTCTCATGGGGACTGAGTGGAAGCCAGTTCAGCCTCAGGCTGTTTTTAAGCCCCTCTGAGCCCTCCTGCCTGCCCAGCCTGTCCAGGGGTGTTCTCCTTTTGATGGGGCCCCCTGCAGTCACAGAGCCCTAACCAATGGCAGGGACGTATTTCTTCCCTGGAACGCAATCCATTCAAAGACATTTTAAAGTCATGTGTGCATTTTAAAGAACGTTTGGAAAGTTCAGATGTAGAAAGAAGTAGAACTCTTCTGTGGTCCCATTTTCCCCTCGCGCATGGTGTTTTCCCGAAACAATCATGAGCGTGTTGCAGATGCAGTTTATGTTTTGTATTTCTTGTGCGTGCTCCACAGACACCGTCGCCTTTACGTGACCACAGTATGTGCTGTTGAGATGTATCCAAGTTCTCTCACCCTTTCCCTCACGACTGGACAGTTGAGTTTTTTAAGTTTTTCTATACGTAATTCTGTTGGTTTAGTGTGGCTTTTCAGAATCCGAGTTACTGAAATTCCAAATGCAGTCACTGGTCAAAGTGACCTGGCTGGTGAGCCATTAGCTGTCCCAAGCAGCGGCTTCACACCCTCCCATGCCAGCTGTGGCTGTTTTAATTTAAAAAGCTGGTTCCGCTGATAGATAAAAATGGTCATGTGGCCTTAATCCACTTTCCTCTGGTTCCTTTTGAGGTCACTTTAGGGGAGCAGCTCTTGTGTGGGGGTCCCAACCCCCGAGCACCTGCGGGGGGTGGGGCGGGCTGGGCAGTCACTAGTTCCAGCCTCTGGATGAGGAAGAGGGAGACAGGTGACATTCTTGTCCTTCTCGAGCCATAACTTGGTTAGAACCGGAGCCACTTAGTTTGGCTTGTTCACCAGTGATTCCCCAGTCGGGGGCCTGGTCTCAGTGACCTGTTGGCCCACTTGCAGGAGGTGGGGGTGGTCGAGTGAGCCCAGAGTGAGGTCCTCACCTCCGCCCCTGCCGGGACATTTGTAGTGGCTGGAGACATTTTGGTTGTTACATTGGCAGGGAGGGGGATGCTGCTGTCATCTAGGGGTGATGGAGCCAGAGCCACACAGGCAGTGGGGGCCATTTGCTTTGGGGAGGTTCTGGGTCTCACCAGTGGACTGGACGTGGGGGTGAGCAGAGAGGCTGGAGCAGACTTCTGGGGTTTGGGCTGAGCCCTCAGATCAATGAGGGAGCCACTTACCAAGAAGGGGACAGTGGGAAGACGCAGGGTTGGGTGGAAAAAATGTAAGAGTTCTGCTTTGGACACGTAGCTTTGAATCACCAAGGAGGCTGTGAGTTTGGAGCTTGGGGGACAGGCTGGGGTGAGGACAGAGGTTTGGGAAGTTGGTGGGAGGTGGTTTATCACCTGCCTTTGACAGGTCAGCACTGAGGTCCAGGAGAGGTGGGTGACCTGTGCACAGTCGGGTGAGGAGGAAGGCCTAGGTTCCAATCTTGGTTCTAAACTGAGCATGTTCCTTTTATTTAACAAAAAGGGAATTATATGAGTCCTTATTTTCTAAATTGTGGTCACTGAGGCATTAGTTGTTTGCTGGGACTGTGGTAACAGGATCACCAACCGGGCGCTTGGCCAGCAGGACTTCATCATCTCAGGTCTGGAGGCTGACGTCCTAGATCACGGTGTCGCAGGGCTCGCTCCTCCTGGGGGCTCAGACGGAGGGTCTGCCCCAGGCGACCGGCTCCCCTCACTGCTCGTGGGTGCCGGCAATCCTGGGCGTTCCTGGGCTTTTGGACGCATCACCCATCTCTGCTTTCATCACATGGCCTTCTCCCTTTCCATAAGCACACAGCCAACCTGATGACCTCATTTTAAATTGAGTACTTCTGTAGAGACCCCATCTCCAAATACAGTCTCATGCTGCGGTGCTGGGCGTCAGGACCCCAACAGGCCTTTTATGGGGGGACATAGTTCAACCCAAACAGCTGCCTCCTTAGATGAGGGTAGGGGTAGTGCTTATGCCTACACTGACAGCGGCCGTCCCATCGCTAATGGAAATACCTCAGGTGGTGCAATTCCATTTTTGTCAAAGGTAATGCAGCCATCACGCATCTGTACACAAAGGGACTGACAATCGTGGTGTCATAGGGCGAGATGACAGCTTACTTCTGTTTCTTTTTTCTGTGATAGGTCTCGCGTGATTTTGTGAATTCTCTGAGATGGCATGCATGCTTCTATGGGTGGGTACATTTTATGGGGAGAAAGTCCTCAGTTTGCAGTGGGTTCTCACGTGATCTGGGGTCGCTGAGTATAAAGTCCCGTGGGTGGCTTGTACCCGCTACGCTTGCCTGACCAGGGAGCTGCTGGGGCGCCTTTGTAATACGGGACCTGGACGTGTGCTTTCCTGTGGGAGGTTGGAGCAGGCTCTCGGCCCAGTGGGCGGGCAGTGGGCAGAAGCCTATGCCACAGGCGGGAAGCGCCTTTGGAGGCCTCGGAGGCTGCAGCTGGCGGCGCAGACCTGCGGGGCGGGCCCAGCTCTTGGGTGCTCAGGCCTCGCTGAGTTCTCCATCTGGGGCCATTTCAGAAGCTGTTCTGAGGTGGAGACGAGGGTGGGGCGGGATCCCTGGCCCTCAGGCCAGCACTGCACAGGGTGGGGGCTGCTGCAGGAGGTCGTGGAGTGCGAGCGGACACCCTCTCGCCGTGAATTTAAATCCCCGCAGGAGAAGATCACTCCTGAAAATACACCATTGTCCTTCCCCGTGTTCCAACCCTGTGTTTCTCTGAGGACTTTTGTTGCTTTGCGATATACACACACATATGTATGCATGCAGATAATTTTAGTGTATGTGCAGTTTTTGATTTTTCTTAGCATTTTTCATTGTGGGAAAAGATGCATAACATAAAATTTATCACTTTCACCATTTTTTTTTTTTTCTTTAAAGATTTTTATTGGGGGAGGGGAACAGGACTTTATTGGGGAACAAACAGTGTGTACTTCCAGGACTTTTTTTTCCAAGTCAAGTTGTCCTTTCAGTCTTAGTTGTGGAGGGCGCAGCTCAGCTCCAGGTCCAGTTGCCGTTGCTAGTTGCAGGGGGCGCAGCCCACCATCCCTTGTGGGATTCGAGGAATTTAACTGGCAACCTTGTGGTTGAGAGCCCACTGGCCCATGTGGGAATCGAACCAGCAGCCTTCGGAGTTAGGAGCACGGAGCTCCAACCGCCTGAGCCACCGGGCCGGCCCCATTTTCACCATTTTTAAGTGTCCATTTCATGGCATTAAGTGCATTCATATTGCTGTGTATCCTTTTAGTGGCATTTTTATGGCATCTGTGGCCATAAAATATTCTCTAACAGGACATGTCATAGTTTTCACTTTCTCTCCATTGCTTTGATGGCTTTCAGTCCCCTCCCCCTCCCTCACAAAACACCTTTATGGCAAGGAAATTATTTGAAAGAAAAAGGAGGATCCATGCAGGTGTGTCGGGCTGGACAGAGGGGTCAGAGTGTGTGTGCATTAAGTCCCTTGAACCACACCCCCAGTTCCCTCCCAAAGCAGCAAGTGGGTCCCTGGCTGTCTCAGCTGGGTGGCTCCCACCGTTCCCCCAATCCTCACCGTCCGTGGCTTCTAGGACGGTGGTTTCTGTGCTACTCTGTGGATGCATGTCGCTTGGTACCTAATCGTCCAGCGGGGTTTTTTTTTTTTCTATTGGGGTGACAATTGTTAGTAAAGTTACATAGATTTCAGGTGTACAATTCTGTATTACATCATCTATAAATCCCATTGTGTGTTTACCACCCAGAGTCAGTTCTCCTTCCATCACCATATATTTGACCAGTGGGGTTTTCTGCCCTTTGCTGGCATGGTGCCTTCTCCCGAATGTTGGTTCAGTGCTGGGTTCCCCCGTCCATTGGTCAAACAGTCTGATGATCCAGCCTAGCTCTGCCATCTTTAAGAAAATTAACAAATTCTATTGTTTCACTTTGGGATTAAGGGGTCTTAGCCAGGAAGGAGAACTAGGCTGGCTCTTCTGAGAGCCTTTTCTGGAAGTAAATTCTGTTGCACTCAGATAACCGTTCCTGAAGGCCCTGGGTCTAATCTAGGCTCATGAGACTGGCGACTCCATCTCGGTGTTCAGCACGTGTTTCCTGGTGACCAGCACGGCACATGCCGTTTGGAGGCAGACAGAGGCATAATTTGGGTGGATTGGTTCACTGAACTCCCGAGGGTCTTGGAGGGCAAACTCAATGGAAGCGTGCCATCCATGCCACCACCTCTTACAGAATGGCTGGGCCTCCGGTCCAAGGTGGCCTCCGGGAACACCAAGGGGGGAGTGATGGTAGGCGGTGTCGTGCCCCATGTACATAGAGGGACATACAAAACATCAGGGTTGGTTTGTCTGTAACTGAAAAAGTGACATGTGCAAATGGCAAGCAGCTCGGACTATTAAAAGGCACAGAGTGAAAATGACACCTGTCGGTCACCCCGCCGCCCTCCACCCCAGAGCTATCTCTGTGCTTGTTCTTTGAGATTCTTCAGACTTGTATGTACCTGCGATGTGGACATGGCTTCTCTCTGACCTACTGTGAAAGCTGCCCTGAATTTCAATTTTTTCCTTTTGTTGACACTGGAAACAACCAATTGGGGTGCTCCGTGTTGGCACACTTTTAAAAATTTATCTTTAAATTTAAATAGAGTAGAATTCACTATCTTTGGTGTATAACTCATGTCTGTTGACAGAGGTATCCAGCTGTGTAGCTGTCACCACAGTCAGTACAGAAGAGTTTCATCACCCCCCTCTCCCCCTCCCTGCTGGTGAGACCTTTCCCCACCTTTAACCCCCGGCAACCCTGATGTGTCTTCCCCACTGTAGTTCTGCATGTTCCCAAATGTGCTGTATGTGGAGTCCTCCAGTATGTGGCTCTGTGTGACGCGCTGGAGGCATGGTTCTGTGGTGTGTGCCAGCTTTGGGTTTTTGCTGGCAGCACTCATCACGTAGCGGACCAGTTTGTTCATTCTTCACCCCACTCAGAGACATGTGGATCGTTTCCAGTTTGGGGGAATTACAAACAAAGCTGCTATAAACATTCATCTGATAGATTTTGTGTGAATGTAGATTTTTATTTCACTTGAGTGAATACCCAGTAGCGGGGTTACCGGGTCATATGGCAAGCATGTTTCACTTTCCAAGAAGTTGCCAGGCTATTTTCCAGAGTGTCTGTACCATCTTGCATCCAACTAGCAACAGTTCTTGCCCTCTATATTGTCAGCACATGATAGTCTCAGCTTTCAAAAATTCTAGCCATTCTAATAGGTATATATAGTCATGCACTGCATAGTGACATTTTTGGCCAATGACAGGCCACGTACGTGACGATGGTCCCATTATAAGATTATAATGGAGCTGAAAACTTCCTACGGCCTGGTGGTGTGGCAGCCATCGTGGCATCCCAGGACAGTGCATGACTGCCCAGTGCGTGGTGACGCTGCTCCCAGCGTGTCCGGCCCACGGCAGCGTCCAGCCATGGCCTTGGCCGCACTTCCCTCACTCACCCACAGCACCTTCTGCTCCTGCAGGCTCCACGCACGGACAATGCCCTGTACAGGCGGGTCTTTAAAACATCTGTTAGACTCTAGCTTTTCTGTGTTTACACGTGTGCAGACACCCAAATACTGGCCGTGCTGTTACACTTGCCTACCGTACTCAGTGCAGTGACGTGCTGTGCGGGCTGGTGGCCCAGGAGCAGTGGGCTGGCTGCACCACCTGGCCGAGGAGTGTGTGTGCCTCTGGGATGTCCGCACAGTGACGCATTTCTCAGAACGTACCTGTCATAAGCGGTGCAGGTGGTTCTGGGTTGCGTTTCCCAACGACTGGCGGGCTGGGACATCTTGTCCTACACTTGTTTGCCACGGGTGTGTCTTCTTTGCTGAAGGGTCTGTTCATGTCTCCTGTCCATTTTCGATAGGTTTTTTTCTTACTGCTGAGTGAGGAAATTCTGTATACATTCAACCTGTACCCTCATGTACATGGATACAAGTTCTTTGTCAGGTATGTGATTTGTAAGCATCTTCCAGTCTGGAGTTGTCTTTTCATTCTCTTAACAGTGTTTTTCACAGAGCAACAGTTTTTACTTTCAAAGTCCAACCTATCAGCATCTTGTAATGGATTGTGCTTAAAAATTCCCCAGTGAGTGTGCGTGACCTTTGTCGTCACCGAACTGGCCGTACGTATGTGGGTCTGTTCCTGGGCTTGCTGGTCTGCCCATGGGCGTCTCCTGGTGATACCATGCAGACTGGGTAACTGTGTCCTTCAGTAAGTGTCAGTCAGGCTGTGTCTTCCAACTTGCTTCTTTTTAAAAATTGTTCTGTCTGCTCCTGTTCCTTTGCCTTTCCAGGTATACTTTACAATGATCCTGGTGACACTGACAAAAAATCCTCTTGGCATTTTGATCCTCTCGGGGTTACATTGAATAGATAAATCAATCTGGGGAGAAAAGATATCTTAACAATGTTGGGTCTCCCAGTACACAAACTCAGAATAGCTCTCCATTTATTTAGGTCTTCGATTTCTTTTGTCAATGAGAGAAAAACTATTGTTTTCAATTTATAGATCCTTCACGTTTTATTAATTTATTCTTATTTCATTTTTTATTCTATTTTAAGTGGTACTGTGTTTTTAAAATTAATAGTCTTTTGTTTTTAGAGCAGTTTTAGGTTTACAGAAAAATTGAGCATAAAGTACAGACAATTCCTCTCCTCCCACACAGTTTTCCTGTTATTAACATTTTGCATCAGTTTGCTGCAGTTGTAACAACTGATGGCACATTTCTATTAACTAAAGGCTGTGGTTTACATCAGGGGTCAGTCTTTGTGTCATGTAGTTCTGTGGGTTTGGACAAATACACAGTGTCACATACTTGTCATTACAGTATCATATAAGCAGTTCTCCTGCCCTAGAAATCCCCTGTGCTCCATCTGTTCCTCCCTCTCCTCTCTCCCCCGGAACCCCTGGCAGCCACTGATCTTATTGGCTGTGTAATTTTGCCTTTTCCAGAACGCCAGAGAGTTGGAATCACACAGTATGAAGCCTTTCATATTGGCTTCTTTCACTTACTGATATGTGTTTCAAGTTCTTTCGTGTCTTTTCATGGCTGACAGCTCATTTCTCTTTATCACAGTTTGCTTATCCATCACCCACTGAAGACACCTCAGTAATTTCCAAGTTTTGGCAGTTACGAAGAAAGCTGCTGTAAACATCCGTGAGCAGGTTTTGTGTGGACATGTGATTTCAGCTCCTTTGGGTAAATTATGATTGAGCGTGACTGCTGGGTCGTATGATAAGTGTTTTAGTTTTGGAAGAAACCGCCAGACTGTCACCCAAAGTGGCTGTGCCATTTGTGTCCCCACCAGCAGTGACTGAGAGTCCCTGCTGCCACACGTCCTGCCAGCACTTGGTGACGTCACTGTGCTGGGGTGAGGCCGAGCTGGCAGGCGTGAGGAGGTGTTGTCATTTCAGTTTGCATCTCCCTGGTGACGTGCCGTTGGGGCACCTTCTCACATGCTTACTGCCATCTGTGTGTCTTCCTTCCTGAGGGGTCTGTTCAGATCTTTTGTCCAGTTGTAAGTTTGGTGGTTTGTCTTCTTATTGCTGGGTTTTAAGAGTTTTAGTACATTTTGCACACAAGTCCTTTATTGGATGTGTATCTTGCAAACATCCTCTCCAGTCAGTGGCTTGTCATTTCATTGTCTTAACTATATATAATTTTGAATCTTGCTTTTTGTTTTTTAACCAAATTTTACACTATTATGTTTATGATGAGTAAATGTTATTAAAAACGTGATTTAATAGTGCCAAGTGTTCAATTACGTAGATGTTTGTAATTTAAGTTAAGCAATTTCTTATTCTTGGTAGTTGGAAAAATTCTTTTTTAAACACTGCAGAGAACATTCTGATGTAGGTATCTTTTGACACCTCTCATTGGTCCCTTAAGGTGTATTTTAGGAAATAGAGTACAGGGCTCAGAAGTGTCCACTGTAATGCTAGTTCTCCAAAAGGTTTCATTCATTTATTCATTCATTCCTTCAACAAATATTTATTGAACACCTACTACATGCCAGGCGCTGTCCCAGGTGCTGGGGCAGAGTGAAGAGCACCTGGGAGGTGGGTGTTCCAGCCACACTACCTGGGGCACGTGTGGCACCCAGGTACCCAACTGCATGAGACAGTGGGGCTGTAACTGTTAGGAGCCCCAGTCTGGGACCCTGTGGGGAGGGGATGCCATGTCTGTCTCCTGTCATTACTGCGCTCAGTGTTCTTTTATGGTCCCTTCAGAGCGTGATTAGGCAACATGTGACATCCCGGAAAAGTGAGTGGAAATCAGAGTTTTAGAATTTTAGAATCAAGTGTGTACACAGTGGGACATGTTGTTTAAGGGACCCTAGGAAGGGTTGAAATCTTTTTCTCACTCAATAACCATATTCTTTGACTACAGTCCAGTAGTTACAAATCATTAATTAAAAAAATAAACGAAACGGAAAAAAGAGCGTGGGAGCCAGCCCCTTCTCCCCCCGTATATTTGAAGCCAATAGTGAGCGTTCGCACTATTTGTCAGCTAAAGACTGTCATAGTGAAAAATCACAAAATGTTTAGAATTGAGTAACAATAAAAGCATTACACGTCAAAACCTCTGGGATGCAGCAAGTTGGCAGTTAGAGGGGAATTGATAGCTTCACTAGAAAACAAGATTAGAAATTAATGAGCTGTGTGTCTTAGTTTCCTAGGGTGTTATAGCAAGTTACCACATATTGGGTGGCCCAAAACAACAGAAATGTATTGCCGTGCAATTCTGGAGGCTGGAAACCAAGGTCCGGGCCTTGTCAGGGGTTCCCCTCTGGGGTTGTGATGGGGCCTCGTCATGTGGGTGTGGCCACATTTCCCAGTTGTAAGGACACCAGTCATTGCATCAGCCCCCCACCCCCAAATCCAGGCAACGTCCCCTTAACTTGACTCTCTCTGCAAAGTTCCTACTTCCAGTAAGACCACACCCTGAGGTTCCCAATGGACACAAATCTTCCAGGGACCCTGTGCAGTCCACTGCAGCGTGACACCTGAAAACTCACAAATAGAGGAATAAAGCAGGGAAAACAAAAACAAGGGGAAATAAAGATAAAAGCAAAAGTTCATGAAACGAAAATGAAATAGTCGCAGACAGCAGACTCCAAGGCTGAGTCTCTGAAGGGATGAGTGAAACAGACAAGCACGGCTGCGTGAAGGAGACGATACAAATCGTGCTCTGCCACGGTTGGGGTGGGGGTCAGGGAAAAGGGTGCATTTCTGAGCAGGGTCCTGGGGAAGGGGCGAGGGGTAAACTCACAGCTGCTCATGTGAGTGTCCCCTGGGTTCAGCTCTTCTCATCTGGGTCATCTCAGAGGACACCTCCTCCAGAAGGCCCTCCTTGACTTCTTCCCAGGGATGGTCTGGGAGCCCCCTGAGCTTGCACAGCCCCTTTATCTGTGGTGCTCCCCCCATTATCTGGCCATGACTGTCACATGTCTCTTTCCTGTTAGACTGAAATCCCCTTCACGGTGGACTATGCCTCTTTCTCTGTTGCATTCTCTGTATGAGGCCTGGTATACAGAAAGTGCTGCATAAATGGCTAAAGCTCTGTTTCTGTCCTCGCCCTGCTGCTGAATGGCTGTGTGCCCTGGACGTGTCCTATGCCTTCCATGGCCTTGCAGACGGGGATGCCTCCCCCAGGCCTGCCTTCCTCTCAGAGATGCTACGAGGGGGTACGGGTGGGGGGCTGTGGTTCCTGGCTGTGGCTGGCACCCAGAGCCTGGCTCTGAGGAGGGCACGACGGACCCGATCTGAGCCCTGGGCTTTCTCTGTGGTCGGCTGAGGTGCAAGGGGTCAGCCCCGCTTCTCGTTGACCCTGCGGCCCCTGCAGCACTGAGCTCTGCCCCCAGTAGCTGTGAGTGGCTGAGTGTGGTTTGTGGTCATGACGGTTTATACAGTGTGGGGACACAGGGATCAAACCCCTGTTTTGACTATGTTCATTCATTCATTCATTCATTCATTCATTATTTTCAACCAGTGCTTGTAGCACCGCATCTTGCAATGGGGGAGGGGCACAGCCAAGTGGGTTGTTCACACGTCATTTTAAAGCAATGTGATGTGAACAAAATGCTCTGCAGGTGGAGGGAGGAAGTGGGAGGGGACAGGGGGACTTCTTCCTGGAGGTGATCTTGAAATGGGCCTTGAAGTGTGTGTAGGAGTTCACCAGGGATGGGTTTGGGCGATGGGCAGTGGGTGCTGGACACCCTGCATTCTTCTCTCCACGCTCTCCCTTGGCTCTGGCCACCCTCGCCTCACGGGACAGCTTTGTGAGACTGTTTGCAGCTGAGCGTCCAGAAGGGATTTCGTGTCTCTGTCCCAGACCTCTGACTCCAGTTCCCTGTGGGCTACTCCCAAGTTCAGTCTCACTGTTCTGTCAAAGTCGGTGTGTCCACAACCCAACTCACGTTGACCATATCAAAGAGAAAGAAGCCAGAAAACAAAATGGTGGGGATGCCGAGGGGTGGAACCCTCAGTGTTGCTGCTGGGGCCCCCCGTCCAACAGCCCCTCCAGTGCTCAAGCCGCAGTTCCAGTCCTGTGTACGGAGACGGAGAGTTGAAAACAGGTGTAGGTCACATACCTGTAACCCCAGCTTCACAGCAGCACCAGTCACATCAGCCAGAAGATAGAAATGGCGCGTGTCCGCTGTGACGCAACGCTTTTCAAGGTGAAGGTCTTTGCACGTCTGCCCTGGTAGCTTTCCTCTCCAGAGTCCCACTACCTGTTTGTCATCTGCCTTGTCTGTATTCATAACATAGTTTTTTCAAAAACCACAATTTTGTCTCTTACGGTTTGTCTATAGATTCATTCTAAGAACTAAAAATCAATAGGTGTATTTGAAAATGCCTTTCTCACGGCCACAAACATGAATGAGAGTTTGGCTGGAGCTGGACAGTAAGCGTCCATCAGGCCGGGGAGGGCTTTGTGTACAGTCCTCCAGCGTCCAGGGCTCCTGCTGAGGACTCTAATGGTCAGTCCCTGGCATCCCTGCGGAAGCTTTAGGGATATTTGTATCCCTGGAATTCAGTGTAAAATTCCCTCATTCATAAGACCGAACATTCTGTGGGTCCCGTCAACCAGGAGAATATTGCTCTTCAATCTGGGGAAATTTCTTTTTATTCTTGATGATTTTTTTCTCTTTTGTTTTATCTTCTGGAACTCCTGTTAATTAGATATTGAACCTTCCAGATTATTTCAGCATTTCTTTATTTTTCTTACAAGTTTTCTGTCTTTGTCTTTCTTTCCTTTCTGGGATATTTGCACAATTTATGTTTCTGTGTTATATGTTACTTATGTAACATGTCGTGTTACATTTAAAACAATTTGTACTTTATACACACGTATAATATAAATTATGTTTACGTTAATTCAATGCAAACTATATGTGTGTGTTTAGCAGCTTTCTTTGTAAAAGAAACTACATTTTCTTAATAGCCTGTTAGTGTTTAATGGATGAACTGTCTTCACATCTCTCTGAGCACAGTCTATACATAATTTCTTTGAAGTTGTCTTCTTGTTGCTGAATTCATTTTGTTTCCTCCAGGGTCATTTTTCCCATTTGTGTTTATCCTGGTCTGCACTTTCATACCAAACATTTTCCTCAATGTCAAGTAATCTTTGTCTGTTTACATCTAAGAATTAGTCAGTAGTCTTATTTAGATCCTAATTAGAATTTAAAAAAAACAAACAAGCTTAAAAATGGAGACAATGAGGGGACTTTCAACTGGATGTTTGATGGTGTGAAGGAATAACTATTTGTTTTAGGATGATAATGGGTATTGGTGGCTTACGTCCTTTAGAAGTTATCTTTTAGAGACACACAAGATGAATTGCACAGACTGAGGTTTGCTTCAGCCCCATGTGTGTCTGTCTCTGTTCCTTCACTTCATCTTTCTGCTGGGTGACTCCTGGGTGAGCGTGGATTGAGTTCAGTTTGTTGCACTGGCAGTGAGGGGTGACCGGCGGTGTCTGGGGAAGTGGCCCTTGGTGGATGAGGGGACGGACGCCACGCCCTATGCGTGTGGGGAGACAGGTGAGGGTATGTTGGCCAAGTGACCACACTCCACCTTGGAGTAGCCCAGCAGGTTTGCTCTGGGGACCGGGGGCGTGGGGCCTGGCGGTCAGTGAGGGCCTACTTGTCACTGTGTGTCTCTGTACTCTGGATCTTGTGCTCTCTGCATGTGGACACAGCTTTTAAAAAGCAGTAATGAAGAGAGAGGGAATAGACAGAAGCGTGTGTTTCCCTTATGCATCCGCCTGGTGTGTCCGGTGCGTCTCCGTGAGCCCGTGGGGACCGCGCTGAGCAGAGCCCACACCTCCTGCCTCCTGGGGCCGGCAGGCTGGGGACCTGTGGGGACCCCTGCAGTCTGCACCCGGAAGTGCTGCTCAGAGCGAGAGCGAACCGAAACCCGTGGGGGCCAGGGCTGTGTGGCCGGCAGTGTCCAATGGGGGCAGTGGGCTTGGACTTGCCCTTGGAGTCCAGGGAAGCAGGACCATGGCGGAGGCTGGAGGGGTGGGTGCGGTTGGCCACCGCGGGCCCTGGAGGGCGCTAGAGGGACGAGGGTCGCCAGGGCCACGGGGAAGAGCTTGGCCCAGGATGAGCTTGGGGTCCCCCTGCCGGTCCGGTCGGGCGGGATCCCTGGGGCCTCGCCTGCGTGGTCGGCTGTGGGGCTTCGCCGAGGCGGCCACTCACCTCACTCCTGTCACCTGTCACCCACAGGAGGAGCACAGGCAGATCTTGGCGCAGAAGTCAGCTTCCCAGTCTGACTCGCACGATGAGGACGCATCCCCGACGCTGCCCAACCCGGTGGTGAAAGCCCGCCGGCGCCGCGGGGGCGTGAGCGCGGAGGTGTACACGGAGGAGGACGCCGTGTCCTACGTCAGGAAGGTGGGCGGCGCCGGCTGCGCAGCCCTGGCGCGGCCCCGGTCACTGTCCCCGTGCCAGGGGCCCAGCGCAGGGTCGGACCGCGGTCAGGGGCTGCGGGGGGAGGAGCCGGGGTCCAGCCGTGTGGGGCCGGTCCTCGCCTTCCCCACCCCGAGGCCGGAGCCACCCAGGCCGCCCGCCGGGCCTTCTCCCCCAGTTTGACCGCACATCCTTCCTCCCTCAGTGGACGGGCGCTCTGCCCTGCCTCGCCCTCCCCAAACCCAGCACCCCAGCCCAATCATGACACGATCCCCACACAAACCTAAATAGAGGGACAGTCTGCAAAATAACCAGCCAGCACTCCTCAAACGTGTCTAGGTCATCAGAGGAAGAGAGGTCCCAGACCAGAGGGCCCGGAGGAGGAGGGACGTGGCAGCAGAAGTGACTGGATGGGACCTGGGGACAGAGCAAGGCCGTTAGGGCCACTAAGGAAATGTGCGTGCAGTGGGGTGGGGTCACTAGTGCCGCCTGCACAGGCCAGCTCCTGTCCCAGCCCCTCCTCTGCCCACCGGCCCACAAGCCTGGCTTTCATTGGCTTCCCCACAGGTCATTCCCAAGGACTACAAGACCATGACTGCGCTGGCCAAAGCCATCTCCAGGAACGTGCTGTTTGCTCATCTGGATGACAACGAGAGAAGGTAGGAGCCAGGAGGGGGTGGCGCAGGACGGAGGCCCCATGTGGCAGCTTCCTCCATCCAGAGCACAGGGGGCCTGTGTTCTAGCACCTTCCGTATGCAGGGGTCTGCCTTGTCTGCACTGAGCTCTCTGCTGTGTGGGGAGATGGGGCTGGAATGCTTGTTCCAACACTCCCAGCTATCCTGCTGCCCCCAGGAGCTCTGAGTGTCCTGGGGAAGGGTGACTGAGCCCAGCCGTGACAGTTGCATGGATTAGAAGGGCCTCAGGGTGGATATGGGTGAAGGTTCTTCCTGGAAGAGGGGCCTGTGAGCTGTGAAGGGGCGCATAAGCCATGCTTGGGGCTTGTGATCACATAAATAATTGGGAAATTGGAAATTTTTGGTAAGACAAAAAACAAAAATGTGCCCTATTATGTGACTCCTAGAGATAACCATTGGGAAGGTTTTTGGGCAAACTCTTTAAGAGCTTATTTCATGCACATGTCCTAACTCTGTATTGTCACGCAATGGAATCACATTGTATAGTGTTGTCTCGCTTACAAGGATGTGGTCATTTCTCTGTCGGCAATGATATTTTATGGTTTCTTGTTCCCACTTCTATAGAGGCACTGGTTTTCTTGGGGTTTGGGGTGTTTTTTTTTAATGAAAAACAGCATTTTGATAACATGAGCAACCATGTCTGCCCCTCTTTGAGTACCTGTTTCTTTCTTTAAAATAAATTCTCTGCATGGATCAAGGGGCGTATAACGTTTTAAAAATTCTCCTTTCATTTTTGGCAAATTATAATTCTTTATTTGATTAACTGAGCACATTTTGATAACAGTCCTATGCGCGGTCCAAGTGACGTACAGATACATGTAAGCAGAGGAGGGAGTCTGTTATTTTCATCTCTTGGTCATTGTAACTTGAGTCTCTTGCGCGTACATGTAGGGCCATCATTTCATGTATAACTTTTGGAGGAACTGCCAGTCTCGGCTTCTCTTTTGGCCCCACTGAACTTTGAGCCTCCCTTCTCTGTGGAGCCCAGGTGTCCTCTCCCAGGGGCCCCTCGGTGGCAGTCGTGTTTAAGGCAAACTCCTTTCTAGCCCCAAGCACTAGCAGGCTCAGTAAAGCACTTGGTTTAGAGCCAGCCTGGCTGAGTGCGAGCTGAACGAAATCAATCTGCAGGCACCCCGCTGAGTGCATCCAGGAAGTCTGTGCTCGGGTCATGTGCCCTCGGCCCCAACTTTCCAGAGCCACATGACTCCCTCTGCCTTTTCTGGATCCGAGAGCCAGGTGAACAAGAAGTGGAGGAAGCAGATGGTTGGGTTAAAAATTCCTCTTTGCAAGGTTGGCTTGGAAAGAAAGCTTCTACACAGGGTGTGTGTGTCTATGCTTCAGGTCTTTTGTTTTGCACATAGGAAAACTTACTTTCTACCTCGAATCCCTGACCAGCTCCTTTTTCTGTCCATGGCTTATAAAGAAACAAGCTGATGCTTTAGCAAACAGGTTCCAGAGGGAGTGGACAGGGGAGAATTGTCTCTCAACCTTTCACATGATGTTTCCCGTGTGGCCTCCAAATAGTTCGCTTTTTCCAATTTGCTGGAAGCTGGGCTTAGCAGCTTTGTCTCGGCTCAGCTGCGGTTTGGCGAGTGTAGCACAATTCTTTCCAAGTTTGCAGGGCGTCTGGCACACCTTGATGTAGAGGCTGCCTGCTGCTGCCTCCACTTCCCCACCAGGGTATTCCTTTGCAAATAAATCCACTTATGGGGCGAGTGGATTTCTGCTTCATGACCCCTCTTGCTAAATTCACGTCTTAGACAAATAGCCCTGTTGTCACAGGTTGGGGTGGTTTTGCCCTTGTCAATTTATGACAGTATCTTTGCTTCAGGGTATTTTTAGTTTGTGTGGAGATACTGAAGCGTGGAAAGAAGGTGAAGATTATGCTTAAAACCTTTTTGTTAACAGAAGATAATGCAACATAGCTGTGAGAGCCACTGACCCTCCAAACAGCTATGCTTTCCCTTCTAGGACAGCTGCATTTCTAGGTGGCATTTGTTGAAGCCTTTCTCCAGGCCCGTGTAGATAGTGTGGAGCCTCAGTTTCCCCCTCTGTAAATAAAAAGGGTTGTCCCTTTGCTCAAGATCATACCACTTGTCATAACAGAACCAGGGTTCCAACACAAGTCTCTGGGCTCCAGGCTCCCCTGCTCACCCCATGATGACAGGCCATTTGCACCTACGAGAGGAAGGAAGATGGGAGAGTGGGTAATCCAGGCATTGTCATGGGTTGTCTGGGGTCCCTGGGGTCCTGGGCAAGCTGGGACTGCAGGGAGCTGGCTCTGGCTAGCTGGGTCTTGGGAGTGAGAAATAGGACCAGGACAACTCTGAACACAGAGCATCTGGCTAAAGCAGCCTGAAACACACACATGCACACACTCAATACACATGCACACTCATACACATACATCACACTTATGCCACAGAACTTAAGGTGTGTTAAAATGTATTTTGGAAGAAGCCAGTTGTATGATGTAATGTACAAGTTGTGTTATGACATTCTCTGGGTCTCAGTTTCCTCAAGTATCGAATGAGAATAATAAAACCTATTTTGAGGGTTGCTGTAAGGATAGAATGCAGAAATGTCGATGGGTATGTCATCACCACCATCGCTATCACCATCATCACCACCGTCATCACCATAATCACCATCACCATCAACATCACCACCACCATCAACATCACCACCACCACCATCACCATCATCACCACCACCATCATCACCACCATCATCACCACCACCACCATCACCACCACCACCATCATCATATTCATCATCTTCACCATCATCATCACCACCATCACCACCATCACCATCACCACCATCACCATCACCACCATCACCATCATCACCACCATCATCATCACCACCATCACCATCACCACCATCACCATCACCACCACCATCACCACCACCATCACCATAATCACCACCACCATCATCATCATCACCATCATCTTCACCATCATCACCACCACCACCATCACCACCACCATCACCATAATCACCACCACCATCATCACCATCACCATCATCTTCACCATCATCACCACCATCACTATCACCACCACCATCACCGTCATCACCATCATCACCACCACCACCACCATCACCACCACCATCATCATCACCACCATCACCATCATCACCATCATCATCTTCACCATCATCACCACCATCATCACCACCATCATCCCCGCTATCACCACCACCATCACCACCACCATCATCCCCACCATCATCCTCACCATCACCACCACCATTATCACCATCACCATCTTTTCCTCCTCCTCATCTCACCATTATAGTCACGATTATCATCTTTCTGGTGGCCCTTTGACTGTGTGGAGTGGGACTAAGTCAGTGGGCTTCTCTTTTGCTGCTGCTTTGCCCCTCTGATGCTGGTCCAGACCTCCACATGGACCCAACTGCCCAGCCTCAGTACTTAGTCTGAGGAAGGGGCTGGTGTGGGCCTGAGACCACTGTACAATGTCGTTTATTGCTTCATCCTGGGCCTGAGGGAGGTAAACGGGCTGCCCTGGGCTCAAGACATGGCAGAAAGGACACTGAGAGGCCAGCTTGTCCCCCTGCCTCAATGTACAGAAGAGGGTTTCTAGGCTCAGTGAGGAGAGGCCCTTTGCCCCTTGTTGTATACCAGGCAGCACATGTCCCAGCTGCAGCTGGAGTGGGGTTTCCTTATACCTGGGCTGGCCCCTTCCCAGCCCCTCTGTAGAGTGGAGTTGCTCCAGGTGAGTGGCCGAGAGGTGGCAGGTGCAGTCTCCTTGCTTGGTCAGCTACTGTGAGCAAAGGCACATGCTGTGTCCTTCTAGGGGGCACTGGGGGTAGTTCCTTTCCGGTCAGGGCTCGAACGGCCTCCGAAGTGGCCCACAGGGTACTCTAGAGCCCTGGGAAAAGCCATGAATCCTGGTCTGGCCCCGATGGTGCGCCCCAGGCCTGGAACAGGGAGATGGGAGCCCTTCCCAGCGGCCCCGACCTAGGTGCTTGGGAGGGAGCATTGTAGCCTCCCCTACCCCTACCCCCCCTCCCCGCCGGGAACTGAGAAGCATGGTCATTAGCAGGCAGCATGTGATGCAGGCCGTCCAGGCAGTGGCACTATGCGCTGGGCCCTCTGCTGGGGCCTCATTACTGGAGACACCAGACAGGCCGTCGGGCATTTCACCCTGGGGCTGCCTTCCCTGCAGGGTTCCTGCTCTCTGCAGCTCTAATTAAAACAGGCCTGTGGCTGGAGCAGCCGCTGGCCCGCAGCTGTCTCCTGTTATCTGTCACTCCCTCTTCCTCCCACCCGCGTGTCTTTGCAGTCTGTTTCTCCACAAATTGGCTCCGGTCCCCAGGTGATGGGAAAAACACGTCTGTCTGCTGAATTCACAGGCAGCCTGTGGGCTGCTCTGTGCTTCCTCCAGCCTGGCCCCTGCCCTGGGCCCTGCTGCTTCCCTTTCAGGCAGCACTAAAAAACAAAATTAGCATTTTGGAAAGTGCAGAGCCTCATCCGAGGAGATACTTAATGGCTTCAACATGCGGGGAATTTCATTTTGCACAAAGTCAGGCTCCCTGGGCAGAGAGCTCGCGGTCAGCAAATCATGGGCCTCGTGAACCCAGAAGGACTTAGACGCTGTGTTAGGTGGGAGGCTGTGGTTGTGTCACGTGTGTATCATGCGCTGTGTTCTGAGCCAGCGCCAGCCTCACACATCATCTATTAGGATGGTGCCATCGGGCAGATGGGACGTGGGGTCACAGAGAGGCTGCCTGAGGCCACCAGCTAGGATGAGGCCACACTGGTCTAACCTGCCTACCCACTGTGGTGGCACAGCCCAGGGAAAGGCCGCACCTTTTGAAGAGAATAATAATTTCCCACGTGCCCAGAATTTTCCAGTGAATAAAAAGTCCTGTGGTTCTAGAAGGAAGACTTGTGGCAAGTTTGGTTCTCTAAAGGGTCTTTGTTTGGGGCAGCCAGGACGTGTGTGACCCAGGCGCACGAGACCCGCCGGGCCCCCTGACCGCGTAGGACGACTGGGCGCCCGCTGTGGCTCTTACCTGTGGTCACAGTGTTTGACAGTTTGAAAGATGCGGTGCTGTGCAGTGTCAGGGTGCCGCACACCCCACCGTCCCCGTTTGCTTCCACCTAATCGCTTCCTGTCACCTGACAAGCCCCTGCAGACAGGTGATTTGAGATGCCTGAAGGCTCCCTGCCTCCAGCACCTGTTATGTGGACTGGACACTGAGGCCCAGAGAAGGTGTGGACGGCCCAGCTGCCCTGTTGCTTCCAGGTAGGACGTGGGCCCATTTTTTCAGAAGGAGCTGATCTGTTGTACCTGCCCCCACAGTGATGGTGAGGCCTCAGGAAGGAGGGTTGCCTTGTCTTGCAGACCCTATCGGCACCTCGAGTCCTGACTTGGCTCCATTCTTGAACCCTGGTCACTAAAACTAGCTGAGTTGCATGCCAGGTGGGGTATGAGGCCTTCCCGGTGACAGCTGGAGGCCGGGGGAGGCTGCAGGAAGAGGTCGCGGGAAGGGGAGGTGGCCTGGGAGGAGGGTTATGATCACCCAGACTTCTCCCCGTCTCCATGGCCCGTACAGCATCTCTTCAGGCATAGGGGAAACTGAGGCTCAGAGAAGGCAGGTGACTGGCCCAAGGTCACACAGTTGCCTCGCGGCTCCCAGCGTGAGGAAGCTGGTAATGTCTCAGGGAGTCCCAGGAGCCCCCGTTCTGCAGCAGGGCCACTCAGCAGAGAGCTTGGGTCTCCCCTGACCCTCCCAGTAACCTGATATGATGAGGTCACCCCATGTTCCAGGAGAGGGCTAGAGTTACTGCCCCTGGTCCCACAGAATGTGCTCCTGGGAGCAGTGTGCTGTGCGTGTCTGTGTAGCGTTCAGGACCCTGGGACACAGCCCTCCCCTCCTCTCCTGCTCGAGAGCCCTTCCCAGTGGGGACCAATACTTAGCAAGTGAACTGCCCTGTCCTGGGACATGGGTGGTTCCCTGGGTGTCTGTGAGGTGCTGTGGGATCCCAGAGGAGGAAGGGACCGCCTCTCCATCTGGTCCGGAACCAGCCCTCTGAGCCAGAACTTCCAGGACAGGCAGCAGAGGGGCAGCATTGGAGCTGAGGGACCAGCATAGACAAAGGACACCGGTGGGAGTGTGCGTGGACGCCCGCTGGTGCGCTGGCTTTGGGCTGGGGCCCCAAGCTCATTGGGAAGCCGGAGAAGCCAGAAGAAGCCACGGTGTCTCCCCGGGGTAGACGGTTTCTGGTGCGTTCTTCCTGGCATGGTCTCCTGTCTGTGCCCAGAGCCCGGACTTACTCCTTCACAGCAGGCTGTGCACTTGGATCAGAGCGGCTGGAATCACCTTTGAAAGGTGTGTCGGAAGGTGGCCCTGCACTCGCTGGCCCAGCTCCTCCCTCCCAGGTCGGGTTCCCAGGTCGGGTTCCCAGGTCATGGCAGCCACAGGCTCCAGGCTTAGAAGGACCCTGCTCTCAATTTCCGTTTTGCTTCCCCAAACCGCTAATATTTGAACCAGGGGCCCACGTGACGTTTGTGCCGGGCCCTACAAACCATGTGGCCTGTCCTGCTGACCGTGTGTAGTGGCTTCTTCCAGGGACGGGAGCTCGAGCTGCTGCCCACTGGTTACCGGTCTTCCCTGTGTCTCTGCAGACGCCCCCTTATCCTCACGCATTGTTTTCTTTAGTTGACGTGCTATCGTTCATTGATTTGCAGGAGTCATTTGTAAATTTAAAATTAGGCGTTGATGATTAAATGAACAGCACATACGTATTCCCAGTTCGTTATTAGTCTTTTGACTTTGTTGATAAAATTCTTTGTCACAGGGAAGTTTAAACTTGGGGGGTTTTTCCTATAATTTTTTTCAATGTAGTAGAACACATATATAACATAAAATTTACCATTTTAATCATTTCAAGTGTCCAGTTCATTGGCATTAAGTACATCCACGTTGTTGTGCAGCTGCCCCACCGTCATCTCCAGAACTTTCCATCTTCCCAAATGGACACTCTCCCCTCCCCTCCCCACCCTCCTACTCTCTGTCTCTGTGAATGTGACCCCTAGGTCCTCATGTCAGTGGGATCACACAGTGTGTCCTTTGTGACTGGCTGGTTTCATCAGCACAGTGTCCTCAGGGTCCATCCACACTGCAGCAGGTGTCAGTGTCCTTCCTTTTAAGGCTGAATACGTCCCATTGAATGGATGGACCACATTTTGTTTATCCACTCATCTGTCAGTGGACAGGTTTTAATTTTTGTGTTGGCAGATGTTTTAGTCCTTTGTGGCTCTTCTCAGGAAGGTCTTCTAAGAAAGTAAGTAAATACACCCATTATCTTTTCTACAACCTTCCCAGTTTGTTTCTTTTTCCTTTCTTTTAATGATTAAATCCTTGATTTATCAGGAATTGTATTTTGGTTTAAGGACATGTAAATCTAGCTTAATTTCTTTTCCAAACAGCCAGTTGTGCCAGCACTCCTCACTAAATGGAACAATCTCTTTGCCCGCTGGTGTGCTGTGTCCTTTAAAAAATGAAGCTCCTGAGCGTTTGGGGGTCTATTTCTGTGCATTGAACACTTTCAGGAAAGTGAGGGCTGCTGTGGCAGGATTGTTTCTGAAGGAGAACCAGGCCTGGAGACTCGGGGTGGCGGGGCAGTGGCCCTTCTCTGTGTGAGAACTGCCGCTGGTCTGGGGTTCAGGTGGGGATGCTGGAGCTTTGGAGGATGTGGGGGACCCATCAGGAAGGTGCACTCAGGTGTCCATCTTGGGGCACCCCCTGGGATGGCAGAGGGAGCACAGACGTGGGGGGTTCAGGTTGGAGCTGCTGATGGGGGGGCCTCGGGCAGACGTCTCGGATGTGTGTGTATGTGGTGTCTCTTACTACCAGAGAACTTTTTTCTCCTGGTGTCATGAAAAGCATTTTGGTGATTATTTGTTAGGTAAAAATGACAGCCAGTTACTTTTGTGTGTGTCAGTTTTATAATTCACCAATCAGCAGTTAGTTCTCATCCACATTAACTGTGTGTAGGTTTTTGCAAGTGGTGGCAGGTACGCAGGTAACCGACGCGTAGAGCTTATTTGGTGAGTCTTCGTCCCCATGACGCTTCCTGGACAGCCGCACCGGCTGAGCTGTGGGACAGTCCTTACTCCTCTGGCCCTGACAGCTGTGTTGAGTCTGGCGTCCACGCGCACATCTGGGGTTCCCATCTCCTTCAAATTCCCACGTCTCTGAGTGCCCGCGGGGTACGTTTCTGGAAGCCCATCCATGGATGCGCTTTGAATGTTGGTGTGTTCTCTGGTCGCTGCCTCGTTGAGGGCAGAACAGCCCTGCTGATTCTCACCTCCCTGCTTTGTGAGAGCCATCCTGCCAGTGGCCCAAGGTGGAAAGCCAGCCAGGTACTATTTTGAAAACTCTTCTATTGTGGAGAACTCTAAGCGTCTCCAGCCGCCCGGCATCAGCAGTGCCCATCCCTGTTCACGGTGCTTCCTCTCTCTGCCCCCAGGCCCCAGCCTGGGCTATTTGGGCAAACGCAGACACCAGGTAATTTTATCCGTAAACGTTTCGGTGTAAAACTCGCATCTAATCAATCCCGGGCTCAGCCTCGTCCTCGTCCTCACCACAGTTGACATGCAGGGTTGAGATGGGCCAGCTGCTGTCTGTGGGCTGGTTCGAGCATGGGTCCTGCTGGCCGGGAGCGCAGCCCTCTGGGCCCTTGCGTGGTGCTCGCTCTGGGTGAGGCGGTCCAGATGTGAAAAGCAGGGATGCTCCCAACCTCCACAGTCCGTGGTTTTCTCATGGTTCCCGCCCGTCACTGCTGAAGACCCACCCCTCTGTCCCTGGGCTGCATATCTTGAGGTGACAGCTGGTTCATGCTTGTCCTTCAGAAAAAGCAACAGTTGCTGAGTTGAGAAACAAAAACTTGGACTCGGGACAGCTGCAGCGGCGGGGGAGACACACCACATTTGTCGGCTGCTAAACCTGGACTTTCAGGCCTCTTTAACCCTTTGGCACCACTGGGCTCCTCCTCCCCTCCCCTCCCCCCGTAACTTATTACTCACGTTTTATGGTTAGAAAACACTTTTCTTGCTTTTTGACTGTAGACACTGAGTCCTCTGATTTGATGGAGGCTAAATCTGGGCTGTTGGGCAGACATGAGCACGAGTCCGTCCAGCCTTCCTTCGTCCATCCCTCGCTCCACACGGTCACTCAACACTGGTGTGCATCTGTGCCAGGCCCCAGAGGGTGGGCGGCAGCATGAGGCCACTGCTCATCTTCCAAGGGGAAGTGCCTCTCGTTGGGACGGTGCAGGTGGCTTCAGCGAGCTTCCATGCTGTCAAAATCAGGTCCTGGCAGCTCAAAGGCATGTGAGCCGGTCCCTGCTGCAGTAAGAACCAAGCGGTCTCCCCGAGCAGAACTTTCTCCCAGCAGGCAGTCTCGTGCGCTCTCACGTACAGCCCCCAAGGCCTCTGTGAGCTGGGTCATCATTACCCCCCGTGCACAGAGGAGGGAAACAGGCTTCCAGGCTGCAGGCTTGGCTGCACACATCATCCTGGGCTGGGTGCTGTGTGGAGACTGGAGGGGACTTGGCTCCTGCTGGAGAATCTCCCAGATTCCAAGCCTGGGAGAGTCTCAGCACCGAAGTGGAAGGAACGGAAGGCAGGCCTGGCTGGTCAGTTAGCCCCTGACCTCTGAGCTTCCTG
This sequence comes from Rhinolophus sinicus, assembly GCF_057876585.1. Classification (NCBI taxonomy): domain Eukaryota; kingdom Metazoa; phylum Chordata; class Mammalia; order Chiroptera; family Rhinolophidae; genus Rhinolophus; species Rhinolophus sinicus. The sequence goes on from NC_142505.1 coordinate 111,648,731, forward strand.
GCCCAGACAGGTGGTGAAGCTGGAGGCTGTTTGCTGTTAGGAGGAGGCTGATGAGGCCTGTGCCCAGGCGCTGGGATGCTGGGTGAGCAGGTGGGAGTGGCACCGGCTGGGGTGGGATGACCTTGGACTTGGGCTGGCCTTGCTGTCTGCTGGCAACGTGACCTTGGCAAATGACCTCTGTCAGCTTCAGGATGTTCCTTCTGCCCTTGAAGGCAGGAGCTCACTCACCACCTGCTGAATCATCCAACAGGAGTCCTGCCATTTCAGGGCAAGAGGCTGTGCAGTGTGGGGGGAGGTTGTGCAGGAAATGCACCAGGAATGCAGCGGGGAGAGGGTCTCTGCTGGACAGAGCAGCGTCCAGGGCCTCCTGGGGGAGGGGGGTGAGACCTGGAAGTGGTGAAGAGCAGGGAAGCACATTTCTGGCAGAGGGACCAGCAAGTGTCACCGCCTTACGACCAGCAGGAACCTGAATGGTGGGAAGTGACCAGGTGGGAGGACCAGGCTCGAGGGAGAGGGCGCCTCTCGGGGGAGAGGGTGGCAGCACGTCCGGTCAGGGCTGCGAGCCCCCGGAGCCACTTGGACAGGGTCAGGTGCCAGGTCTCAGCTTCCGATGTTGCGCGGTCAGTACTGACCTGCTGGAGGCCAAAATGTCCACAGTCCGGCGGGCCTTTCCTGTCCTCCTGCTCCAAACCCACCTCCCCTGGCCTGGGGGTGTGGCTTCATGTACAGAAGCCTCTGTCCCCAAACGTGGGGACAACCCGACACTGCTTTTCAGTAAGGCACTGAGGTTGGTACACACGTAGAACTCTCAATGATGGATTTCCAAGTGGTTTCACCTTTTCAGTTTAATAATTTATCAAAACTTAATGTATTTACTTTTAGGCAGCTGTGTGCCAATAATTTAAAAAAACTTAATCTTGAAGAAAAATTTTAATATATATTCATAGGAAACACTTCCAAAAGTTCAATATATCTTTTACCGAGAAGCGGGGTATGGTGATCAACAAAACACTTTTCAGCATAAACGCGTTTACATTAGGGCAGCTTCTAAGAAAATGGAGTAGCTGTGCCCGCGTAAGACGCAAAGGGACAGGCAAGTGTTCCAGCTGAGGTGTGTATATTCCACGACATCTAGTCAGAGCTGGTGACAGCCAGTCATGCGCTGTCCTCGCCCTCCGGGGCCGGCAGGAGGCGGGTGTATGTGAGGACTGGCTCCCGGGTCACAGAGGCTGAGGAGCCCATGATATGCTGTGTGGGCGGGAGGCCCGGAGCCCCAGGGGTGGGTTGGTTGGGCCTGAAAATCCGAGGCAGGAGATGGTCGTCCAGCACCAGGGCGCAAGTCCCTTCCTCCGCCGTGTGTTCTGATCGGCCCTCAGGGGACGGGGTGGTGCCAGCCAAGCGGGAGGGCGGGAGGGCGCACTGTGCTCTTCAGTGCAGCAGTTCAGATGCTCACCTCTTCCAGGAACAGCTTCACAGACACTCCAGAAGTCATGTGTGACCAGCTGTCTGGGCACCCCCTGGCCAAGTCAGTGGACACACAAAATTGACCATCACACTGTGGACTCACATCTCCTTGGCCAGACTTACAGGAGCGATGTGGCAGTTCAAGCATCAGTGTTTGCAGTGGGCCACAAGTCACTCGCCACCGCTGTGCAAACGCTTAATGGAACACGTCCGATGCTAACTTAGACGGAGCAGGGGGGTGCACGGTTAAGGACATAGCACGTGGTGATCTTAGACTGAGGACGCAGGTCACAGACCTGTCCTCACGGACTATGGACCTGATGTACGCACAGTGGGGGCCTGTGGTCTGGAGGCTGCAGGTGGGGACAGGTGGGGGGCCCGAGGCAGCAGGGGCTCCAGAGAGGCCGGACTGGCGGGGCAGTGGGCACCCTTGCATGACACTGCCAGCTTGGGTGAGACAGCCGTAAAACCAACTCCAGGCTCAAGGTGATGGTGGCCTGGAGGGGGAGGTAGGGGAATGGCTTCTGGCCACATACGTCTGAGTGGCTGCTGGACACCGCAGACAGGTGACAGGTGTCTGGTGGGTGGCCCTTCAGCTCCCTGCTGCGGTTTGCCCTTGTCCTGATAGCCCCTCACTTCTGTGCCCCTTTGGCCTCTTCCTCTCGGGGGAGCCTGGCCGCCTGGGGGCTCAGAGTCGCCTGTGCCAGGCCACCCCAGTTCTGCCTCACCACTCCTATGTGGTGGTGAGCTCAGCTAATGGACCTTTTGGATTTGAACCTTCTTCCTGTTATGATTGGGCTGATGGCCAATTTAAGCATTTAAATCTTGGTTTTAATTTAGTTTGTTTAACATGGCTTATTCTTAATTACCTGTGCTATAACGGCCCCACGGTCGGCTGCTAAGCCTCTCAGAGCAGTTTCCTCATAATGCAGTTCACGTGGCTCGTTGTGAGGGCAGGGGTCTGGCCTGGGATGAACAGGGCCGTTTCCAAGTGATGCTTTCATGGAAACAAGGCTTAATTGTGTGGAAATAATGGTGGTTCCGCGGACAACTGTACGGAAAAGCGCTTCTGCTCTCCTTTCCACCATTTTATAGCCGTCATTAGCTGGAACCCAGAAGGAGGAGGAAACAGTTGCTTTGTGTCGTTTCTGCCCCGTCGTCGCAGCACTCGGCACGTGGAACTGCAGAACCAGAAAAGTTCATGAATTTCGGCTTCTCCAGTTTTGGAGTTTATGCTCCATCATGCAGTGTGGGGACAGAGTCCCAGGAGAGCAGTTTCCAGGCTCTCGGCCTCATGTGGAAAGGTGCTGGCTCGGGTAGTAGATGGCCATCAGCTGTGACCAGTTAGCCATTGGCCACTAATATAACTGCCGGGGCTACGCTGGGGGGTTGTTTGTTGGTTGGCAGAGAAGTGGACTATGGACTGCGGATCATGTGGATCCTACTTCCTGTGTCTCACCGGCCGCCAGCGAGACTGGGGAGCAGGAAGACCCCTTGATGGGGTAGTGGCGGATGTTTGCTCCCTGTGTCTCGACCAGCCGCCATTGAGAATATAGTGGTGTGACTCCCCTATCTATGGCTCTGTTGTTCCTTTTCGGCCTCACCATGTCCTGCATTCTTGTGTGGGGAGCGGGAGCTGAGACCCCGCATGACACCCAGAAGCACTGAAATTGTCCTCTTATGGAAACAGGATGAGGTGGAGGTTTCAGGGTCTCCGCTCCACTCCAGCCAGGCTCCCAGGTCCCCCCACCGCGCCCACAGAGTTGGGAGTTGGCTGGCCTGTTCTGCTCTTCGCAGCCGTGTGATGATGGGCAGATGTCGTTCCTGATCCCAGTGTCCTGTCGCCACGTGGGGACCACATGATGACCTCAGTGTGGTCTGTTGTGGGGTTAAAGGTGAGGGGTTAAAAGTAATAGCGTACCGTATCCACAGTAGCAGTGTTGTTACCATGTAGACACTTGGAAGGTACTTTCTGGTGTTTTGTGCATTAAAGGGAGTTGTATTGTGCTTCCCATTAACCATCTGTGCATCTGTTAGCAGTGCCTCCCAGGTGCGGGGTCACGATGTGTGTTGGGCAGCATCCGAGGCCTCGCGTTTCCTGAGATGAATTAGGCAATTCCGACATTAGGGCTGACTAGATAGAGCTTTCTTCTAAGGAGTCTGCAGAAAGGCTCTTACACGTGGATGCCAGATGGCCAAGAAGCAGCCACGCGCACTCACCCATGTGTCCTCTCCGTGCTCTCGGACGTGTGTTCTCTTGCTCGATCCCAAAAGCTACGTCGTCTGGATAGAAGAGCACAAAACATTTATGTGTGTGCACACACGCAAAGCTGGGAGAATAAATACATAGAGCAAGCAGCCATGCAGCCATAATCCCATCAGTAACCGAGCTTTGCCCACCCCCAGAAGCCCCCCATGTGCCTCTGGTGATCACAGCACCCTCTGTTCTGACCTGTGCCATCACCGTTTCCTTGCTTTCCTTTACAGCTTGGCGTGTGTGCATCTCTAAACAGGACAGTTTGGTTTTCTTTGCTGCTGTGTGGTTTTGAACTTTATTCATATAAATGGAATGATATGCATACCTTTCTGCATCTTGGATCTTTGTCTGACACATGGGTGAGATGTACCAAAGCTGGAAGTACTTGTAACTGTTCCCTTCGTTTTTATCGCTAGAGAGGCCCTTTATCTTCCTCATAAAGTTTATATTCGGCTTGTTCAGTTCCCCAAAGTAGTTTTTTAGGAGATCGACTTGAATTGCATTGAATTTCTACATTTATTTGGTGGAGAATTGACATCTTTCCAATACTGAGTCTCATAACCCATGAACATGGTATGTGTCTCCTTTTATTCAGGACCCTTAAAAAGGTTTTTTGATAAAGTTTTGTAGTATTTTCCATAAAGGTCAAAAAAAGTCTTTTGATTTATTCTTAAGTAATTCAAATTTTTGGTGTTACTGTAAATGGTATTTTTAAAAATTTTCTATTTCTAATAGCCTGTCATAGGATATAAAAATGCAGTGGGTTTTAATAAAATTATTTTATAGTCAGCAAAAACTTTAATACTCATAATTTGTCTTTAGATTCTTTTTGTTCTATCTGTACATAATCATGTCATCTGAAGATGACATCAATGTTCTTACTTTGGTCTTGATGCTGTTATTTCTTTTTCTTGTTTTATTGCTTTGTCTGTGACCTCTAGTGCAGTGTTGAAAACAGGTGGTCACGGAAGATTGCCTTGTCTCATCCCCAATTCCAGAGACAGCATTTGATTTTTCCCCATTAAGTATGTTTCATTAATTTCTTTTAGATACCCTTTATCAAGTAATTGGGGTTCCTTTTTGTTTTAGTTATTAGTTTTTAATTGAGAATGATGTTGAATTTCATCAGATGCTTTTTCTGCTTCAATTGATATAACCATGAGATTTTCTCCTGTAATCTGTTAATGTGATAGATTTGTACTCATTAATTTCCCAGTGTTAAATCAACTTTGGGCTAAACCTCACTTATTTGACTGCATTCATTATATAAAGTATTTATACATATTGGACAGTAAACTTTTACTGCTTTTGGTGCTTATTTTTCCCAACCCCCATTCTTTTGCTCTTTTTGATAACTTTTACTATACTTCTGCTACAAATGCTTATTATTATTACATACTTAAACCGATTCTTATTGTAGCTGGTTATAAACTTTCAGCTGGAGCAAAATATGCGACCATTCCACTTCCTCATTGGATCGGATTTTTATGTACTTACGTGTTTTTCCCACATGGAGTAAGGACATATTCTTTCTCACGCTTAACCTCATACTGTCATAAAAAGGCAGTGCGTGTGTGCGCGCGCGTTATAACATTGACACGCCCTCATCACGTGCCAGGCACTTTGCAAGGAACTTCATGTATTTACCATTTAATCTCACAGTGACAACAGGAGGCCAATGTTAACCATCCTGTGCTGCAAATAAGGAAACTGAGTCCCGGAGTGGTGAGGTGACTTGCTCAAGGCACATGGCTACGAAGAGAAAGCTGAGATTTCAGTCCTGTTCTGAGGACTCCAGAGGCTGCAGTAGCAGACAGGGACATCCTAGGTGATGGCCGTGCCCAGCTGAGCCTAATGCTGGGGGGTTTGGGGCGCTGGGGATCAGGGGTGAGCAGGCTCCGAGGGTGTGTCTGAGTCCAGACACCAGGGCTGCATCTGCCACAGACTGACTGGGAGGGTTTGGGCATCTCCCTTCTCCCTCAGGTGCTGGACCACACAGGTGTTCTCTGGGGGGACCCAAATGCCCTTGGGTCACGTGGTGTGTGTTGTTAAGCAAGAGTGTCCAGGCCTCCCACAAAACCGGTGGCCCTGCTGACCTGGCCGGTGGATGGGAGTTGATGGGGGTTCTTGAACCTGGTGAATTTGAAGTAAATGCTTGGATTTGCACTTTGCTGGGGTGGGGGGCCCTGCTGGATCTGAGGAGTCTGTTGGCTCAGAAGCGTAAGCCTCCTGTTTAAGGTCATCCTGGAAATGGCACAGTGATACCGGCCACTCACTAGCTCAGAATCGGCGTCTGAGCTGCAGGCCAAGTCCAGCTTGTCCCCGGGACCTCATCCTGTCCCTTTTGGGCCTGCGGCTGAGCAGCACACGTAGCCCCCCTGCACTGGTCAGACCCACTGACCAAGGCCGACAGCGGCGGGGTGAGGGGCCGGGCTGCCCTCTTGGGGGAAGCGCTGCCATGGCCTGTGCACCTGGGGTGCTGGACGGTCCTGGGCCAGCAGTGGGGCCCCAAAGTGGGGCTGGTGGGAGGGCCGTGAGCCGGCAGCCACCAGCAGGGCCACCCGTTGTCATTCGGCTCGAGTGGCAGCCTCATTTAGCCATCGCTGTGGGAGGCACCTTTGTGGCCCTTTGCTATTCACGGAGCCTCTAGCACTGCAGGTGCTGTTCCCGGGCCTGGTTCCAGCATCACCGAAGCACGTGGACGGCCGGTGCGTCAGCGCCCCCCCAGCCTCTTCAGGAGGTGGCATGTCGGCCTCCACTTGCAGAGGGAGCAGACCAGGGGGGTGGGCAGCTCGGCTGAGGCCGTGCAGCCTGTGGGCCGCAGAGCTGGGCTGACCGCAGGCTGTCCTGGTTCCAGGGTCCACACGCTTCCCCACAGCTGTTCGGACTCACCCTGCATTCTGACCCGCTGCCCCCCACCACGTCCTCTGGGAGGGAGGACCTGCCATCTGCCCCCTTTTGTGTGGAGCCCATGACTGGCTCGGAGCTCAGCAAGGGGACATGGGGCCTTATGCGTGCCTGCCCCCACGCCTGCCCACGTCCTCCCGTGCTGGTCCCGGCTGTTGGAGCTGCTGCAGGCGAGGGAATCCGGCAGGGTGGTGCTCACTCTGGCCAGACGGAGAGAGACCGAGACACAGAGAGACAGAGACAAAGGGAGACAGCGCAGCCGCTGCCCCCTCAGCCCCCCGAGCTGCCCTGTCCAGTAACTAGTGCTGACGGAATGTTCCAAATCGGTGCTGTCCATCGGTGTAGCCACTGGCTGGGAGGTGCCGCCACCTGGTGTCACTGTGCTCCAGCTGTTGGAGACGGAGTTGGCAGGGATGAGGGACGGCTGTGGGTGGGGAGGGAGGGCACCCGGGGTCAGCCCTCCTCGCCAGGGCTGGCAGCAGGCCCCACCCCCTCGGAGGCACATGTGCTACCTGACAGGCACTGTGCCGATGCTCCTGCAGCCCCCGTGACCTTGCTCTGTCAGTGGCTCCATTTCACAGATGGGGAAGCTGAGGCTCAGTGATTGGCCCGCTGATAAGTGATGGAGCCGTGACTTGGACCATCTTCTTGGCGGCAGAGCCACGAGCCTCATGCCTCAGTGTGCTGAGCTCCAGAAAACGGAGGGCCCATCTCTGTCCTTGTCCCTTCTCTCCCCCTGCTGCTGTCACGAGGGAGAAGTGTGTTCCTGTGAAGCTGTACTCAGGATCAAGTCCCAGGCTCAGGATGTGTCTGCTGCCTGCAAGGGCTCAGCTTCTGTGCTGGTGGGAGCGCCCTGTCCCAGCCTGGGGGCCACCTGCCTGGGCTGCCCTCGTCCTGTGGCCAGCGGGGCCGGACCTCTGCATGGAGCCCACTTAGGAGAAGTGGCCACAGTGCCAGGGCCCAGCCCGCCATGCATCCTCCCTCCGACCAGAAAGTGCTGTGGAGTATGAAGCAGGGAGCGTGGGCCGTGACAGGACCCCAGGCCCAGGCAGACGCCCATGCCCACCTCGGCTCTGGTCGTGGTTTTCCCTGGTCGCCCTTCCTCCTCCAGGCCCCCTGACCTCAGACGTCTTGCTCCAGCCCTCCGCAGTTACTACCTGATTCATGCCTTGGACCGGGGCTGCCTCCTCGGGATGGCACCTGCGTCCTGACGGGAGCCTAGTCGTGTCTGTCGTTTTCTTTGCTTTCTGGTGTTTTCAGGGTGTTGCAGGCTCGTCCTGTTTATTTTCTGCCCCAGACCTGAAATCAGCCTTTTCTCCTGGTTCTTTTTGGTGGGAAACGATTGGAGGCCATAGTCTGAGCACCTGGGTGCTCAGTGCTGCTGGGTTTGTCTCTGTTTCTAGGCTTTTCCTGTGGACAGAACTAGGAATTGTTTTTTTTTCAGATAAATTACTTCATTGATTCTTCCAGTTCAAGTTAAGGGCTGCTGGGTTGGATCTGTCTGTCTGTCTGTCTGTCTGTCTCTCTCTCTCGTAACCTGATTAATTTTGTACCCTTCTTACATGTTGAAAATGCCAGCTGTGCAGGACAGCAGAGAGTTCTGTGCCTCCCCACCCCACACCCTACCTTACAATAGCCACAGTGTCACTGCCACCTGCCACCAACAGTGTGATCACTGAAAAGCATTTGAGATTCTTCCAGCTCACTTCATCCTGAGGTATGACTGTTTTGGGAGGTTATGCTATCAGTTGCAGACGTGCTTAGTGCACTTGTTCTTTTTTCCTTTTGATTGTGAATGTTACTTTTTAAATCTCAATTTTGTCTCTGTGTTCTGTGGCGACTGACATGGTGCAGACCCGTCTGCACGAGGCGTGTGTGCAGGACTTGTTTTCCTCAACCTGCGGCCACACACAGCCCAGGCCTCCGCCTGGGGGTGACCATGTCGCCATCGGATCCGTCTGTTCAGCTGAGCAGACACGCAGTAGGTGTCCACGTCCCCTCCCCTTCTGAGAGCCTCTTCCACACTGCACACTGCTCTACCCGCTTTTTCCGCTTGTGTCCCAGCAGCGATGACTGAGCAGTTCTCGGAAGCACAGGAGGATTTGGGTAGCCTGCTGGTTTTGGGGGCGTCCAGAGCCGGCGAGCGGGGGGAGGAGAGGGTGAGCCCCGTACCTCCTCTGGGCAGTGGCCACCACTCTGTGAAGAGGAGGGAGCTGCAGTCCCAGAGCCGTGGGCCCTTTGGTGGCGTGCTCACGCCCAGTGTCCAGTGGCGTGTCCCTTGGTGCTTTAACTTAAGGCCATGACAGTGAAGGAGGGAGGAGCCCTAGTCCCCCAGGACAGCCTTGTGAAAGCTGTGGTTTTCACTCAGGATTACGGTCCAGAGCAAATCAGTAATGACAAAACCAGATGCATCTGAGTTCCCGTTTCCTCCTGTGCAGGAGCCACGGCCCCCCAGTGTCATCAGTGGAGACCACCCACCAGGTTCCCGCCCTCGAGTGCTAGCTAACTGGGCATACCCTGCCAGGACCCCCACAGCTCGTGGGGCCCCCGCCCTCAGCTGGTGGAGCCCCCACCCCCACAGTTTGTTCCCACCTTTGCGCAGAAAGACCCCCTGGGGCTGGCACTACGTGGCTCACTTGTTGGGAGTGGGGGGTGCCCTCACCTGGCCGGGCTGTCACGCCCTGCCCCCCCGCACCGCTACCCACGCTGCCAGGGCCTGTGTCTGGCCCTTTGAAGCAGCTGGGAGCCGTTGATCCCTTTAGCAGCTGTCGAAAGAGGGCACAGGGGTCCCCAGAGCCCTGGGTGGAGCGTCTCCAGCGCTGCCGGCCCACGCACTGGAGCAGTCTACTGGCTGGTGAGGACGCACCCGTCTTGTGATCGCTCTGGGGCCCACGGGTTTAAAATGAGCCTTTTACTGAGAAAACATTCCGCCTAGAAGATGGGAGAGAGGAAGGCGGCCATGGCTGGAGCACCTCCAGGACCACCTGTCCCTGCTCCTGACACAGATGTGGCCAGCACAGAGGGGCCTGGGGGGGGGTGGTCACGTGCTGTCAGATTGAACACTTGTGATGAAAGAGAGGCTGTGACAAGGGGTGGCCAGGGCTTCCCAGGTAGCACATCCCTCTGGAGTTAGCTCTGCTCCAGCCCTTCCCTAAGGAGTCAGGGAGGGTACGGGGGGGGGGGGCACCAACACTACAAACGAGTGTGGGGACCACGGAGCCCTGACTGGTGGTAATGGGGAGAGGAATTTCGGAGGACTTCTTGGAGATGGTGAGGACAGGCATGTTCAATGGGGAGATGGACGTGGCACTGTGCAACCTGTGTGCTGCTCAGGCGAGGACACCCCATTTTGTGCCCAAGGAATCGAGGACTAGGGAATGGACGTGCTTGCCGCCGTCTCCAGCTGGCCGGTGGGGAGGCCGGGCTGCCCCAGGCCTGAGCCTCAGGCAGGTCTGCAGCAGGCGGGCCTTCTCTGGGCCTCAGCCCCTGCCCAACACAGGCGCAGCCCAGCCTCAGAACTGGCCACCCCGTCCTGGCTGCCAGACCGCCTTCCAGGCAGCAGTGTCTCTTCTTCCTCCAAGAACGAAGTCCTTGAAGAAAGATCCAGAATTCGGTGTTGGGAGAGGCCCTTGGAGGTGACCCCGCAGCCTGCCTCTGCTGAGCCCAGGCAGTGGGGGGCCGTCCCACTTGCAGGCTTTTCCCCTGGGCTGCCAGGAGCCATCCCAGCCTGTCAGTTCAGTGCGGGGGTTGTGATGACGTTCCCAGCCCGGCACTCACTCACAGCGTGGGATGCGGAGGCCTAACCGGGTGCCCCTGGTTCCTCTCCTCTGTCTGGTTGACTGTCTGTAAAAGCCATTCGCTGCTGCTGAGGTCTGCTGGGGTCTGCTGGTTGCCTGGCCGGGCCCAGGAAGCCACGTCACTGCAGATGGCTGTCCACAGGGTGGCAGTGGTCCCTTGCGCACAGTCTTTGCCAGGTGGCTAGGAAGGAGGTGGTTTTCTCATCCTCACTCTGACCAGGGTGGGGCGGCACAGCTGGCACAGCTTCAGCCCTTGTGTGTGTGTTGAGTGAATGAGTGACAGCCAGAGGAGCCTGGCTGTTTGGTGTCCACCCTGTTGTGCTGTTGGCTCTTGGCTCCTGGAGCCTCTGTGCCCACTTGGAGGGTGTTGGTGCCCCACCCTGGGGCTGCCCCAGGTAGTGAGATGATCGTCCTTGCCTGCCCGAGTCGGAACCGTGTGGCATGTTGGGTCGATGTGGGCTCTGCAGCCTGATCGCCAGGGTTCCGTCCTGGTTCTGCTGCCCACTGAGGGGAAGCACCCGGGCTGCTTCCGAGTTTGGGCGATTGGGAATGAGGCTGCTTTGCATCCGTGAGCGGGTTTTGTGTGGACGTACATTTTCAGCTCCTTTGGGTAAATTACAATTGAGCGTGACTGCTGGGTCGTATGATAAGAGTGTGTTTAGTTTTGTAAGAAACCGCCAGACTGTCACCCAAAGTGGCTGCGCCATTTGCACGTCCTGCCAGCACTTGGTGACGTCACTGTGCTGGGGTGAGGCCGAGCTGGCAGGCGTGAGGAGGTGTTGTCATTTCAGTTTGCATCTCCCTGGTGACGTGCCGTGGGGCACCTTCTCCTGTGCTTACTGCCTCTGTGTGTCTTCCTTCCCGAGGGGTCTGTTCAGATCTTTTGCCCAGTTATAAGTTCGGTGGTTTATCTTATTTTCTCATGGCTGGGTTTTAAGAGTTCATGTATATTTTGGATATAAGTTCTATATCATATATGTGTTTGCAAATGTTTTCCCCCAGTGTGTGCCTTGTCTTATTATCTTGACAGTGAGTTTCACAGAGAACTCTTTGATGGTAATGAAGTCCAGCATATCAGTGTTTTCTTTCGTGTACTTTTCTGTTGGTGTTGTAGCTGAGAAGTCCTGATCAAACCTTGGGTCACACGCATTTTCTCCCATCTTACCTTCTAGAACTTTTATTGCATTTTGCACTTGGGTCTAGGATCCGTTCTGAGCTCATTGCTGTGAAGGGAGTAGGTCTGTCTGCACTCGTCCTGTAGCACGTGGATGTCGGTCGTCCAGCACCGTTTGCTGAGGAGACCATCTCTGCTCCATGGTGTTGCCCGTGCTCCTTTGTCAAGGAGCAGGCGCCTGTGTTAGTGGGTCAGTCTCTGGGCTCTGGGCTCCGTCCCTTTGATCTGCTGTCTCCTCTGCCGCCAGCACCTGACTCGCCGTCCTGACTCCTATAGCTGTGGCGAGTCCTGAAGTCGTGGCGCCCGTCCTCCCACGTCGTCCTCCTCCTTCAGAATCGTGTTGGCCGTTCGGGCTCTCTTGCCCCCATAGAGGTTTTAGAATCAGTGTGTCGATAGCCACACGATACGTGTTGGGGGTTTGACAGATCACACTCAATCTGTGCTTAGGTGGGAAAGCACGAACATCTTGACAATACAAGCCTTCTGTCCACGGACATGGGGCACCTCACCGTTTATTTAGTTCTTTGATCTTGTTCATCAGAGTTTTGTTGTTTGCTTCATATGGATTTTGTGCTCATTTTGTTTAACGTAAGAGCTGTTGTGTTTTTAACTTCAAACTCCACTCGTTTGGTCTGGGCACTGGAAAGCCGCTGGCTGTCATGTGTCCCTGTGTATCTTCACCTGGAGATGGGCGACTGTTACACGTAGTAGGTCTTGTTGTTGTTTCCAACTCCTTGGGACTTTTGCACAATGTCATCTGCAAACAAAGACTATTTTATTTTTTCGTTTTCAATCTGTACACATTTTATTTATTTATTTATTTACTTTTTGTCTCACTGCATAGCAAGGACTTCCGGAACAGATTGAAAGAAGAGTGGTGAGGGGAATATATTTTATTTGTTCCCAGCCTTAGGGGGAAATCATGTATTTTTTCACCACTAAGTAGTATGTTAACTGTAGTTTTTTGGAGATTTTCTTGATTATCAAGTTGAGGAAGGTTTCCTCTATTCCTGTTTTCCTGAGGAGAATTTTCTTTGTATCATGAATGGGTGTTAGATGTTTTCAAATGTGTTTTTCTACATCTGATATGATCATGTGGTTTTTCTTCTTTATCGTGTTATGGGATGGATTACGTTGATTTTTGAATGTTGAATTACCTTTGCATACCTACAATAAATCGTGGTTGTGCTGTTTAATTTTTTTTATACATTGTTGGGTTTGATTTGCTAATATTTTGTTCAGGATTTTTACATCTATGTTTGTGAGATAGTGGTCTGTAATTTTCCTTTCTTGTAATGTCTTTGTTCAGTTAGAATGAGTTAGAATGTGTTCCCTCTGCTTCTGTTTTCTGGAAAAGATTGTAGAGCATTGGTATAATTTCTTCTTTAAACATTTGGTAGAATTCGTGTGAACCCACCTAGGCCTGCTGCTTTCTATTTTGGAAGATTATTAATTATTGATTCCATTTATTTAATAGATTAAATTATCTCTTTCGCCTTGTGTAAGTTTTAGTAGATCGTGTCTTTCAAAAAACTGGTCCCTTTTATCTCAGTTATTAAATCTGTGGGCATACAGCTGTTTATGGTGTTTCTTTATTATCCTTTCAGTGTCACAGGATTTGTAGTGATGTCCCCCTTTCATTTCTGACATTAGTTATTTGTGTTCTCTTTTTTTCCCCTGGTTAGCGTGTTCTTAAAGAGTCAGCTTTGGTTTCATTGATTTTCTGTATTAATTTCCTACTTTAAATTCCATTGTCTTCTGTTTGTAATTTTTATTATATCTTTCCCTCTGCTTACTTTGGATTTGATGTGTGCTTGTTTTTCTGGTTTCCAAAGGTGGAAGCTTAGGTTACTGATGTTACGTCTTTTTCCTTTACTAATATATGCGTGCAGTGCTATGAATTTCCATCTAAGTATTGTTTTGCTGCAGCCCACAAATTTGGTAAGTTGTATTTTCATTTTCATTTAGATCAAAATATTTTCAGTGTCTCTTGAGCCTTCTTTGACTTGTGTTATTTAGAAGTGTGTGGCTTAATCTGCCAATCTTTGGGGATTTTCAAGCTAACTTTCTGTTATTGATTTCTAGTTAATCGTGCTCTGAGAGCAGACATTGCATGATTTCTAGTCTTTTAAATTTGTTCAGGTGTGTTTTATGGCCCAGGATATGGTCTGTCCTGGTAAATGTTTCATGTGAGCTTGAGAAGAATGTGTGTCCTGCTACGGGATGAAGTGGTCCTTAGATGCCACTGTGCGCTTGTGCGCTGCCTGCCGGATCTGTCAGCCCTGCCCAAGGGGGTGGGCTCTCCAGCGTAACTTGCACTGGTTTACGCCTCCTCGCGAGTCTGAGAGGTGGCCCCCTGAGGGCTCTTGATTCACAGACCTGTGATGAGCATCATCCGGTGCCTCAGGTGTGTCAGCACCGTCTGTGCCGCCTTGTGCCCCAGCCTGTACTTTAATTAACCGGCCCCAACCAGCAGGCATCTCCCGGCTGTGGCCGCATCTCATGTGGTTGACCTTGTTCTATGATGCACGTGCCAGGGGAATAAAAGCCAAGCAACCCTCCCAGTTCAAAGGGCAGGCTCATTTTTGAGGGAAAAGTTCGCTTTCACTTCCCCCTGCCAGTGCCAGCCTCCCCTCGGGGAGGATTCTCACTCTGCAGCTCGGCCTGGCCCGGGCGTCCAGGACTCGGGCGGGCGCCAGCCAGAGTGTGACGGTGACCCCAGGTGGCAGCCCCTCCCCCGCCCACTCCCCAGATGCACAGGTGCAGCGGGGCCTCCCCCCCCCCCCCGAACCCAGGCATCTGGGTGCCTCTGTCCCTGGTGCCCGCATTCCAGGTTGAGAAGCCGCTGCAGACGAGATGGCACCAGGTCCCCAGGCACAGGCTGCCCAGGGTCTATAAACATTGTGCTTGATGCTCCAGAAAGGAGTAGGCAGCCTCGCTTCCAGCACAGAAAACGGCTCCTCCTGAGTTATCTCTGTTTAGAGAGAATTATTTGGAAACTCACAGCCAGTAGAGAAACACAGCAAGTTTCCACCCAAACAGTGGAAAAGCCCAAACACAAACTGGGGACACTATGTCTGGGTGCCGGGCTGGTGGCGGTCGGAGCCCCTCTGTCATTTGGGCTGCGACAGGCAGCACAAAACAGGATATCGCGCTGCCCACCCGAACGAGGCATCGCCCCCGGGTCCGGGTCTGCCGCCTCCTCTGAGCAGCACTGACCTGCAGGAGCAAAGCAGCCACCAAGGGAAGCGCTCCCTCCCGGGCGCGACCTGCCAGGGTCGTCTCTGAGGGACAGTGGGTGACCGGCGTTCTTCGTCCCTTTAACTCAGAAAAACTCGCCAGTTTCTGCGTTCAGTGAGGTCTTTTTAAAAACACTCATAATTCCTCTGTCCCTTGTCAACACACACGTTCACTCTGCAGACCTGTGCTGGTGCTTGTCACACGCTGCCATGCCATCCAGCAGGGAGTGGAAGACGGCAGCCTGGCTCGGACACCCTCCCATGCTACTGAAAGTTTGACATTTTTCAAAATAAGACGTTTAAAGAAATAAAGATAGGGAAATGCTACAAGTGCTGAGCAGTTGCTGTCTTCGTCACTGGAGGCTGTCCTGTGGTCAGTGCCATGGGCCCGTCTGCAAATAACAAGAACCCCTT
The DNA here is from genome assembly GCF_057876585.1 of Rhinolophus sinicus. Lineage (NCBI taxonomy): Eukaryota > Metazoa > Chordata > Mammalia > Chiroptera > Rhinolophidae > Rhinolophus > Rhinolophus sinicus. The sequence goes on from NC_142505.1 coordinate 111,663,983, forward strand.
GCCCACTGGTGGGGGAGCAGGTTCCAAAATGCAGACCTGCGATTGTTGGGGTTGGGGAGAGTGGGAGGCTCTGTGTGGGCTTGTGGTGCATCCCCAGCCTTGGTAAGGGGTCAGGTGCAGCCCTCCCTGTCCTCTGCCCCACTCACAGTGGCCTCGCTCTGGGAACTGGCTGAACCTGTTTCTTCTGCAGGTTTCTTTGCAGGGTGGGCGTTGGGGGCTGTTTCCCTGTCAGGCCACCTCTGGCTGAAGTTCTGAAATATGTTAGAAACATAAACAAATAAGAAACATGAAAAAGTCATAACTGTACTGAGTCAGACCAGAGGCTTGGAGCGGTCCTTTCGGTGTCACTCTCAGGGGACCCCCAGAGATGTTTGAGCATCTTAACGGGCCTGGGAGAAGGGGCTCTGAGCTGCCATGTGCGTGGGGCTTGCAAACAACTGTGGTTGCCCCTGGTGGCCCCTGATGGTGAGGGCTCAGTGTTGCTACGTGCTCACAGGCGTCACTCTCTCGATTCATCTCACCAGGCCCTTGGCTTACCGTGCCCACTTACCTTCTTGGAGACTCAGCCACCTGGGTCCCTCCAGGCAGGTTCAGAAGTAGCCTGGGTCCCTGGGTGTGTGTCACAGAGGTGACCCCACCTGTGTGATGAAGTCCCACATTTGCATCTGTCGGCCCTGGACAGTGAGCCCCTTGGGCGGGGCTGCAGCACAGGCTGGGATCCGGCGGGCGACATGAGCAGCATGCAGAGAAGTGCTCCCACCAGGCGGGCAGTGGGCTGCAGCCTCACTTGGGGGAACGCAGCCCCACGTTGCTAGAGCTTCCATGTTTTTCCAAAGAAAAGCCCCAAATGTGGATTTTTATAACTCCATTTTTAACTGTTGCTGACTTTAAAAATGGTGCTAACAGTGGCACATGAAGAAACAGAAAACCTGAGGAGATTAATAAGCACTAAGAGAATGAAACGTGACCGAGGGCCTTCCCAGGGCCCCGTGGCTTTGCGGGTGAGTTCTGTCGCACGTCAGCAAACCGCCTGGCCTTACTTTTACAAGCCACTCCAGGAGCCTGAAAGCAGGACAGAGTGCACGTGTCACTGTGAGCCTCATGTGCACTTGGGGACCACACAGCTCAGCCTGGCGCGCCCGACTGCCTGCTGCGTGCGCACAGATTAGGACGCCGGGCCCCTCCCTCGGGCTGGAGACCAAATAGGAACATGAACATGACGTATTTAGCATAACGTAACTGCCCTTAACTGCTTGTGTCCCCACAAAATTCATGTGTTGAGGCTCTAACTCCCAGAGTGATGGTCCTGGGACGTGGGGCTTTTGGGATGAGGTTAGAGTTGAGTGAGATCATGAGGGTGGGGCCCCCACGATGGGATCAGTGTCCTGAGAAGCAGATGATGAGACACAGCTCACTCTCCTCTCTCTGCACCATGTGAGGACACTGCGAGAAGGTGGCCTCTGCCGGCCACGCAGAGAGCCCCGCCCCAGACTCCAGACTGAGAAGTAAGTGCCTGTGGTTTAAGTCACACCTTCTGAGGTGTTTGTCACAGCAGCCGAAGGCAGTGTCGCAGGACAGTGTCTCCCGACTTCTGCGTGGACGTTCCCACACAGCACAAACCATAAGGGAAAAAGATCCCGTTCAGTGAGCCACGTCTCATTCAGGGCCTCATGGAAAAGTTACCGACAGATGGCTGACTGCAGGGTGGTATTCACAGTAACTAAAACCAACACGCAGCCACGGTCTGAAACCCATGAGGACCTAAACTCAGCGCAGAAAAGATTGAAGCCCCATGAGGAGATGGGCGAAGGGCGGGAGGGTGGACAGCACTTTACTGAAGAGGACACAGGCCTGCAGACTAGCTGAGCTGCCTCTTGGGTCCCAGAAATGTCTGCCTCCTGGTGATGAAGAGACTCTGAGCTGACGTCTTGGGTGAGAGCCGTTGCCAGGTTTGGCCTCCGGGCCGTCCCTGACCCGCTCACTGCGAGTGCGTCCCGAGAGCAGGACCTCGCCCAGACACACCTACTCTTAGCCTGGTCCTCGTTCAGGCCCCACGAGGGGGCCGCCTGCCCTGCTGTGCGCCCCACAGAGCTCTGACTGCAGGCATGACACTCACCTCTGCCTGGTTGCTGGCCTTGGGCACCGTCCCCAGCGTCTCTGGTGTCCTGTCTGGAAATGGAGCTGACTGCAGCTCTGCGCTCAGGGGTGAGGCTTGGAGGAGCAGTGCCCGCCCTCTGCACCCCGGGATTCATGGCTGCAGCATCTCCACGTTTCTGTTCCTTACAGACCCCGAGCACTGGGGCTGCTTGCTGTGTCCCCAGAATCCAGCATAAGTGCTGAGCAGTGCCTATGGGGGTGAGGGCCACACGTGGGACTGAGCTGTGCAGCCACTGCAGAAGAGCCGCTCAGAGGTCATTTCCAGATGAGACTAGAAAACTGTTTTTCTTTTCACGGGCAGAGGCATGCCCTTCAGTGCTAAGAGGGAGGAGGGGGTTTTTTGTTTGAGAGGATGGAGAAGGAGGGGCCTCTCACTGAGGGACGGGCCAGCTGGCCTGAGCCGCTGACTGGGACACGTGTGGCCCTCCTGGACACAGTCTGGCTCGGGCCTTGGGTGGCCATGGGCCGAGGGCTGAGGAGCTCGCCGGACTTCCTGGTGAATGGGGCTCCAGCCTCGCTGTCAGAGTGGGGGTTCTTTCCCTTTACCTGTTCCTACGGGCCGTGCAAGCACACCTGGGGGGTACCTGTGTGGTCAGTGGGGAGACCCAGTGAGGGTCATGAGAGGTGCTGGGCCAGGGCTCAGGCCGGGCACACACCCCTGGGCGTGCCGACGGGGCTGCCTGGACCCATGCCAACGCTAAACCCCCAGTTTTGGGACTGAAATCTCCCAGCCCAGGTGCAATGTGAGCCCCACATGATGGAGGCAGTCACACACCACCCTCTTCTTAGGGAGCGCTGGCGTCATCCTGGCCCGTTTGTGACTGCAGAAGCGAGGGGTCTGCTTCATTGTTTATGGCATTTTGGGAATTATTTTACCGTTATGAGTTAACTTTTTTTTTTTTTTTTTTTTTTTTTTTTTTCCTGAATTGATTCCTTACTTTATTCACAAAAGGCAAATGAGGCAGAAACCACTTAGGTCTAGAGGTGGTCAATTGTTCCCAATTCTCACCAGGACAGACAAAAACATTCTTGTAAATAAAAAGAATTTTTTTCCAAATAACTCCCCTAAGCCTAAGAATTTGTTGTTGTTTATTTATTTATTTTTTTAGTTTCAGGTGTACAATGTACTAGTTAGACATATACACCCTTTATAAAGTGGTAACTCACCCGCCAAGCCCACCCCTCTGACATCTTATATGGCGGTTACAACGATACCACCGACTATCTTCCTTACGTTGTATTCCACGTCCCGTGACTATATATTCCTATATATTTAGAGTTAATGGTTTTTAAAATATGAGGGAGGAATTGCCAAATCATTTCTTAAAGACCTGCGCATTTTAAGAGCCCTGACGTTGTGGTTTTGAAGAAATGCAGTTTAGGAAACAGTGGCCAGGCGTGTCTGCAGATGCTTCCCCTGGGATGCTGTGGCCGAGAAACACAGCCCCGGCCAGGGGACAGCTGCCAGGGCTGGGTGGCGAGGCAGCTGGTCCAGGCCCCTCACCACCTGGGTCAGAAGGGGGCCTGGCAGGGACTCCCAGAAACCTCCCCGAAGGCCCTACCCCCCCTCCCCCGGGGTGCTGTGCTCCTTGAGAGAGAAATGTTTCTTAAATAGAGAGAAGACAGCTACTATTTTAAGAATGACTTATTTATGTTTTTTGGGCCCTGGAAACAGGGGCACAGGGCTGTTTGATTCTGAGTTTGGTTTGCTTCCTAGAGGCTCAGAGTGACCAGAGGCTTCAAAGAACCCCCCTTTTACACTTGATCTTAGCCAAAAGGCCAAGAAGCGATAGGGAACCCCCCTTTAACTAGCCGGGCGGGATGGGAGCAGGCCACCCTGAACTTGGGGCACATTTCCTACCTGCTGCCAGCTGCATGCTTCTCTCTCTTTTCGGGAACTGTGTCCCCCTGAGTGGGCGTAGCCTCCGAGGTGTCATTGCATTTTGGGATCAAGACTCTGACCCCTGACACTGTGTCCTGGCTGCAGTCCCGCCACGAAGAAGGGTCCTGGACATGCACACACCTTTCCCATGTGCCAGCTCAGGGGCGAATCTCCTCCTCACTCCCCTTCGCATCCTGTATGGAGGGTCCATTTCACAACTAAATTTAGGAAATGACATAACTGGGCTGCCCAATATGCCAGTCTCACCAAGCTGTGTGGCTCGTGGAGTGAGCAGGTCACACTCTGGTTTCTGACGCAGAGGCTGCTACCTCGAATGTCATTTCTGCCTCTAGGGTCTCAAGGCACCTTTGATAGAAAGTGTTTCCCTGGGGCGGGTGTTATGGGGGCAGGAGACGCCATGAGGAGTGACAGCATATCCAGCAGAATTACAGGTGCTGGTATGAGAAGTGCCCACAGGCTCTCATCACGTTATTATCTAAGTGAAGTCCAAGTCAGTGTGTGTGCGATTCCTGTCCCGGCAGAGCAGCGGCTGGCAATGCCATGTGCCCAGGGCTGGGTGCCCTCGTCTGGGCAGCAGGCTTAGGAGGGGCTTTTATTTCCTCCTTCTAACTTCCGGGGATGTGCTCGTCCCCGGTGAGCATGACTTGCTTTAAACAGGGCTGAGTCCCATGGGAGGTGAGGGAGGGGGCCCGTCGCCGGGGCCACTGCAGCGCCCACACTCGCTGTGTCTTCTTTTCCAGTGACATATTCGATGCCATGTTCCCCGTCACTCACATCGCTGGGGAGACTGTTATACAGCAAGGTACGTTCCTCATGTCCTTCTCTGAGCCAAAACGGTGGGGAACAGCTGGGCTGTTTGCTTAAAAGATTATTAATAGGAGACTCTCGTTGTCTGTCTTTGGGAAAAGTCACTAATGAAACTTAAGAACAGTCCGCTTCACAAGTAAATACCAGTTGATGACCTGTGTTGAACACTGGAAATGTGCTGTGAGAGGGCGGTGAGGGGCAGTCATCCCCCAGAACGTGGGCAACCGCGCGTGAGGAAGGGTTGTGTTGCTTAGCGGGACGGCCTCCTCCCCCCACCGTGTGTGCGTCCACCCTCATGTGCACCTGAAACATAAACAGTTTCTATTTAAAGAATGTTAAAAAGGAGACGAGACCCAGTATTGCTTGACAGTGGTTTATACAGCAATGTTGCGAAGATTGTTTCCAAGAAAAACAAAAGTGCTGCAACTGTATCCTCACATTACACACATTGTGCCCTTTCTTTTGTTGCAGGGGACGAAGGAGATAACTTCTATGTAATCGATCAGGGAGAAGTAGATGTAAGTATCTCTCAACTGGTTTTGGAAAAGAGCATCTCGGTGGGTTGGGCCGCGTCCGGTTTTGAAGCTCAGGCCTAGAAAAGCTTTTTGAGTGGTGCATTTCTAATCTTTTCACCCAGAAAGGTGCTACTTTTCATTTAAAAGATAACGTGAAACACGGAAGCACGGTCTAAAGTAGGTGCTTGCTGGCGGGGGTCGCAGGCGGCTGGGACCGTCCCTTGACCAGGCTGCCCCGCTTGCTCAGCCACATTGGCTGGTAGCACTTTTTAAAGCAGGTGGGGTTCAGTGCTTACAGACCCCAAGGTACTGGCTTGACTGGAGCGATGGTGGCCTTCTGTCCAGCATTCTTGGGTGCCCGGCCATCACCGATGGCCTCATAGGCTGTCACTTTCTTCTGTTTCCACTCCGCCTTGCTCTGTTTATTCATTCAAACCTGTCTCAAGGGTTAGGGACCCACACTTCTGCGGAACTGCACCTCCTTCCATCACCTGCCACCTGGGTCGCTGCCCCCCCACCAGCCTGGCTGTGGGCATCCCCTCGGCTCGCAGGCCACTGTCCACACCCACAGTGTGCCAGGTTCTGGCGTGAGCCCTCCAGTGGGTTTCTCATGGAATCAGGCACAGCCCTGCAGTGTGATTGCAAGGCAGGGCCTGGGTGCCACGGCCAGCTCTCAGCTCTGGGCCCCTGGCACTGCAGCCGCTGCCGGGAACCCCAGCCCTTGGCTCATGGCAACTCCTGCTTCTCCTCCCAGTCCGCTTACACTTGTTTCCTCGGCTTGGGGTGTCGGCACGTGCATTTGAGCTCGTGGTTTCTCTGAATGCTTCCTTCCAGGACTCAGCTCTGTTTCTGGTCTGCACTTTCATGTGACTGTTTGTTTAAGGCCAGTCCCCATGCTAACTGGAAGCCCCCGAGGGCAGGGACTGAGCCTGCCCCAGCATTTTGGTGTCCACGGTGCTGGCATGCAGTCAGATCATATCTGCAAGTCCCCACACTGTGCTGCGTCCCATGCTGGCCCCCCATTCACCCCTGGGCCTGAGACACCACCATGAGGAACAGGGCACGTGGTGGTGGCCTCCACGCCCCCCTCCTCCATCACAGACCAGGCCCCTCGAGGTGGGGCCTCCCCTGGCTCCCACTGCTGTCTGACGAGGCCGCCCCAGCCGGGCTGCCCCAGCCAAGTTATTTCAGGGTTTGGCCTCCGGTTCAGTTGAGCTATTCTGGGGGGCACAGCCTCATTCATCTCGCCAGCAGCCTGTCTGCATCTCCCATCTCTGGGTTCTGGGAACCGGGAAGGCGGCTCCCAGCTTCCGGAGCAGGTGGCACAGGAAATGACTCACCGCTGAGATCTCAAAGCGAGGTCACACGCAGCGTTCTAGGGCCCACCGTTGCTCAGATGGACAGTCAGGAATTCTGTCCGTCCTGAGCTCATCCCTGAACCAGGCGTCTAGGGCAGACCTTTGTGTCTGGGGCAGGGCTGGCCTTCTGTCTCCCACCAAAGAAGGAAAATGAGGCTGGAGCCAAAGGCCCCAGAGGAAGTGTGTGGAGGAGGGAACCCTAGAGGGCGGGTGCTGTTCTGACCTGGGCTCAAGCTGCCAGCCCACACAGTCAGCTCCTGCTGGCTTCACTTTGGGTTAAAAAAACACCAGCCCAGGAAGCAGAGAAGACAGACACGGATGCCGCCTCATCCCAGCTGGGCCTCGTCCTTGGCTCTGGCCGCTGGTTTCAGAGATGCCGAGGGGCAGAGCCAGCCCATGGAGGTGTCTGGGGGGCTCGTTCCTGGTTCAGACCCAGTCCTGGTACCTGGCCCAGCTCTCACTGTTCAGCTTCTCTCCACCTTGCTCTCTGCCTATCACGAGTCTCCAAACTCTCGCTCTGATCCTGTCCCCTTCCTTTAGTTCTTGCACACGTGTTTGTTGAGTATTTGCTATGGGCTGGGCCCTTGCACAGCCCTCAGAATACCCAGAAGGGGGGCTGAGCCCCTGCCCTGGGGTGCAGGCAGCGGGGACATGGCCAATAAGTGGGAAGTTCACAAATGAGTGTCTTGCCTCCAGGCCTTTACCCTCCCCACTCTTACTCCTGCTGTGCCTTCAACACCCTGCGCCTCCTTCAACACCCTGCCAAGGCCAGGCTCCCCCATCAGGCAGTGCCACCCCCACGCCCCTCTCCTGCTGCCTTGCTGACCACGCGGGGCAGGCCGTCCCCACACTGCAGGAGCCACAGCAGGGTCTTAGCTGCTGCTGCTCCTCCCCCTGGAACGTGCTTCCATTCCCAGTGTTCACCGAAGTCACAGGAATCTTCCAGTTAAATTCCACAGGCTTGTATCTCAGAGTTTGGGGCAGACGTGAGAGTGGATACAACCCCGGGGAGTTCAGAAGCCCACACTCTAAACCCCAAGTGAGCAGATGGGGGGATGCAAATGCTTTGCCCAAAATTCTTTGCCTTTTCTTTCAAGGAGTCTGAGGGCCCCACATCAGGGTCTCATGAGATGTCCCCCCAGCCCGTGTGGGAAGACAGCACAAGGGCCCAACACCTGAGAGCCTTCGGGCCTGAGAGCGCAGGCCTGCTCACCTACGGCTGGTACCTGCACGCGGCTCTCAGCCGAGCCTCAGTGTGTCTGTGCCCTCATAGGAAATTAGTGCGGCGCTCAGATGGGGTGACGTGAGCTCACATTGCCGAGCGTGGGGCCGGGGTGGAGGGCTCTGTGGATGCAGTGAATCGGCCCCTTGCCCCCCTCATTCACTGTCACCACCTCCTGTCTGCTCCCCACGCCCTCCTCAGCAGACCCCACACCTAGCTCTTCCTCTCCTGCACATGCACCATGGGGACACCCTTTCCAATGCACGCAGGAAGCCCCACGCGTCACGGCTGCAGATGAGGGTGGCTGCCCCCTCTGCATGCGGCCCGAGGGGCATGAGAGGTGGGGCATCCGCCCCATCCCTGTTGGCCCACAGCGGACCACTGGTGCCCGAGGGAAGAGTCCCATGAGTTGGCCTGGAGCTGAGGTGCGGGCGTTGTGGTTCTGGGCCCCCCGCTGCTCCGCGTTGCCTGAGGTGAGGGGCAGGTTCAAGCCTGTCAGCCAGCAACCCCCCCCACCCCCCAATACATACTGTCTTGTGATGCCCCAAGTGTTGTAACCGGCTTCTCTCCAGATGGGGTGGGGGGGGCACATGGAGGCAGTTTTGTGAAGGGAAAAAGACCACCTTTTCATAAACGGGAGTTCCCCAAATACATTGTCTTGGCAGGTCCAGGGCCCCCAGCCCCAGCCTCCGCAGTTCAGGTGCAAAGACACCTTTAAGGCGCTCGCTGGATCCCAGCCCATCAGAGCCAGGCTGTCTGTGCACCATGGGCAGACCCCCACTTCTTGGCTGCAGTCTCGAATTTGGGACAGTCAGGCCCCCGATGGGACGAGACAGTGACTTGTGGGGCCATCCCACGATGCCCGCTGAGGCCGCACACCTTTATCAACCTCATCAGCTTTTCCAGGCAGGGCCGTGGTTGTGAGGGAGCCGAGTGGGGGAACAGTCCTGTGATGTGGGGGGCAGCCGAGTACAGGCAAACATGCAGGGCGGGCAGTGTGGGTGAGGCCACATTTAAAGGAATCAAAAGGTGCTCAGTCAGGAATCTGGAATGAGCAAGTGGCACGTTGGCTCCTGGGGTGAGTTATGGGGATGTATTTTACAATAATTACTGTTATTACTGCTCCCGGCTGTGAAATTGCAGCAGCTTCTCTGACCCGTGCTGCATTTTGTTTGCTCGTTTCTGTAAACTGCCTTCCAGGGGGCAGGGGAATGTCCTGGCCGCACCACAGGCAGCCAGCACTCCAGCACTGTGAGGTCTGAGGGTGGCAATGCAGCTGGAGTCACCCAGTCTCCTGAGGCCTGGGAGCAGAGGGGAGACCCCGCCCTCTGCACTCCTGCCCCCAGTGCCTGAAGCCCCCCAGGCAGGTTCCCCTCCAAGGACCCCACCCTGGCCTTTTGCAGGGTGGGGTTTGAGGTGGGCATCCCAACAACCCCCTCCCTTCTGCAGGATGGATGCTGCCCTCTGACCAGTGGCTCCCTAGAGGGACAGCCAGGTGACCAAATGCCAAAAGCACCAGGTTCAGTTTAAATTATGGTTTTCCAGTGAGACAGCGAAAGTGCCTGCCACAGTATATGTGTTGCCAAGAGCTATAATCCATTTTTCTAAGTATAAAAATATCTTCCAATTTGTTTTATTCGTGGAACATAGCGTTTCTACTTACAAGGACACTCGGCAGCCTGCTCCACCGGCTCAGGAAGTAGTTCCTTTGAGGCCCCGTCCCTGCCTCATCCTTTTAGGCCTTTGTTATTTTAGGACCCTCCTTTGTGTGTGGGGGGGTCCACCCCACCCCAGGCTCCTGCCCCCACGGAGATGTCTGGGAGGAGGGCCTTAGAGCCTCCAGAGGTGGGAGTGAGCTGGGACAGGCCATGTGGCTCCATGGGTCAGTCAGCTGGTATTCAGCATTTGCCGGGTGTTCTGTTTTTCCCCCATTGGCAAAATACACATGACATGAAACTTACTATGTTAACCATTTCTAAGTGCCCAGTTCAGTGGCATTAAGTATATTCACATAGTTGTGCAGCTGTCACTGTCATCATCTCCAAAACTTTCCATCTTCCCAAATGGACACTCTCCCCTCCCCTCCCCCGCCCTCCTACTCTCTGTCTCTGTGAACGTGACCCCTAGGTCCTCATGTCAGTGGGATCACACAGTGTGTCCTTTGTGACTGGCTGGTTTCATCAGCAGTGTCCTCAGGGTCCATCCACGCTGTAGCAGGCGTCAGTGTCCTTCCTTTTAAGGCTCAGCAGTGTCCCCTGTGTGATGTTCCCCACTGTGTTTGGCCGTCACCTGTTGATGGGCCTCTGGCATCTCCGGTGGCCATGAACATGGGGCGCAGACATCTCCTTCCTGCTTTCAGGATATTCTCTGTTCATTAGTCGCTCAGTTAATTGAGCACCGTGTGGCCGTGACCCACAATTCACTGTCAAGTTTTGTACAGCATCTTGGCGCTTTCTGGCCCCGCCTTTCCCATAGACTGAGATCAGGGTCCTGATGAAATCCTGCCTTGTGTGGCCTCAGTGTGCAGTGGGGTTCCCGGGGGTGGGCCAGGAGGAGGACACTGAGCTTGATGGATTTGGGGTTCTGCTTGGAAGTCTAGCTGGCTATCTGCTACTCAAGAAGGGGACAGCACCCATGTGGCCTGGGTACCCGACAGGAGCTTTGGGAGGGGTGTCTGCTAGGGATGGCACCTCAGGCAGAAACCAAACAAATCAACCCCCTGGGGTTTGGGCTAAAGGCCTTTGAGGGGTTCACACAGGAGGAGTAGGAGAGAGGGAGCAGGTGGGCACGGCCAGGTGGCACGGCCAGTGGGCACGGCCAGGTGGGCACGGCCAGGTGGCACGGCCAGGTGGCACGGCCAGGTGGGCACAGCCAAGTGGCATGGCCAGTGGGCACGGCCAGGTGGGCACGGCCAGGTGGCACGGCCAGGTGGGCACAGGCAGGTGGCACAGCCAGGTGGGCCACATGCATAGCTCGGTTCTGCATGTGAAGTCCCATGTTGACAGAAACCCAGTGCTGCCTGTTATCCAATTTGTGGGATTTTATTAGCAGGTTCCTGTGCCTTCAGTCCCTCATTGTCTCCACCTCCATCCTAAGTCCAGTCGGACCTTGTCCAGTCTGAGCCTAGGACAGAATCACCTGTTAAAACTCTGGTCACTGGGCCCCATCCTCGGGGTCCGACACCCACAGGTTTTCAGGTGTCGCTGGCCCAGACGGCAGTTGGAGGCCGGCTACCCCAGGCTGCTCTCCACACACTGCCCCCGAGCAGGCCTCACAGACGTAAACCAGTGATGTCGCCCCACTGGATCTGCCATGGCTTCCTATGGCTTCTGGGAGAATATGAAAGTCCGTCCATTCTCCGCAACCCCTGCCCCACCGGCATCTCTCTCTGTCTGGGTCTTGCTGCATCCAGGACTTGGTCCTGTCTCAGGGCCTTTGCACGTCCTGCCCTTCTGCCTGAAACTCTTTTCCCAGACCTTTGCATGGCTATCTGTTTTGTGGCCCTCTGAATCCTCTGCCCCATTCTCCTTGAGGCTCCTGGCGTGTCTATGATGAGAATGCATTGTGTGATGATTTGCCTGCAGCCTGTCTCCCGCTGCTCAGTACATCCCGTGAGTTGTAACCCGCCTGCCTCCCACTGCTGAGCCCGAGCAGTCAGGATGCTGGGGTGCTCAGCACACACTGGGGGTGCTGCAAGAATGGATGAACTAATGGATGAATGAATGAAAGAATGCAGAACGTCTGGGTGAGAGAAACCAGTCACTGCTGGTATCCTAAATGTAGCCGAGCAGGGCCTTCCACCATTTTTCTTTCAAAAGAAGAAGAAAAAACAAAAAAAAATGAAACAAAGCAAGAAGTAGCCCCTTTGCGTGCCAGCTGGGGTGGGGCCCAGCACTGCGCCAGCCCTGGTGACAGAGGCCAGTGTCCCCAGAAGGATGGCCCTTTGTGCTCTGTGGGGCCCGTCCTCGGCTCGCACAATGGTTTCCTCTGACGCCTTGGAGGGAGCTTTGGAGGCCTTGGGCTTCTGGGGAAGAAGGGGTCCCAGCAGCCCCCAGGTCTATGCTCTCTGGGCCCAGGGCCCCTCCATCCCACGCTGCAGCACCAGCTGCCCTGCCCTCTTGTTGGAGATGTATCCTAGGAAAGTTGGGGGTGCAGCCACCACAGGTTGGCTCTGAGACACCTCTGTCCCCTGGGTCCCTGTGGCCATTAGCGGCTGATGGGTGGTCCTGGCCCCACCTGGCAGCCATTCGAGGCAGTGGCTTCCTTGGTCCCCTAAAATGCAAGGGGGACAGGCCAGCCAATCCTCCCCAGACATTGTGTCAAGCAAAGCTCCCCCAACCTCAGACTCATGGTCCCTTGAGCCCCTTGTCACGAGGCCTCCATGGGTGCTGGCGGGAGGGCTGTTTGGTACAATCCTTAGAAAACTGTGTTTAGAAAACCTATGTGTACCCAGCGAAGCAGCAAATGCCACCCTTAGGCATTTCCCCATGAGAGATGCGGGCAGATAAGCCCCATGCAGAGTGTTCATGGCAGCATTCTGTGTCACAGCCTAAAACCAGAACAGCCCATCAGGCATGGGCCAGACCATTGTGAGATGGAGTGGACTGGACACAGCAGCCCACAGACGCTCTGAGCAGTGGAGGGTGTGCTGTGTGGTTCCGTTCAATGCACGCGGTACCTTGGGACCTGCCCCTGGCAGGGACACCAGGAGTCCCCAGGACCTGGAAGCCTTCATCTGAGTGGCAGAAAAACTCACCGAGCTGCACAGTCAGGAGTCACGTTAACGTTTGCAAGTTATAGCTCCACAGCCAGGATTTGACACAAACGTAAGAGTTGGAGGGCCAGCTGAGACGGCAGCCGCTGTGCCAGCCAGTGGGGCCTGGTTACTGTGGCTGATGACGAGTCATCACTGCCCCCTCCCCAAGAGCTCTGAACCCCCTTTGAGAAAATGAGGCAGAGGTTCTGGATGTTGTCTGCCATCCCTTCACCCCTAAAATCCCAATGGCTGGCTCTGCAGTGTCCTTCTGTCCACAACAAAGCGAGGATGCAGCCCCTGCCTCGGGGGCAGACAGGACAGTGTCTTCTCACTTCTTCAGGGCCTTGTTGTGTGGACGCTGGCATTTCTTCTCCCGTGTACCCAGCTGTCTGGCTCCCCTCCACGGTCGGGCCAGGTGGGGGTGACCGGTGAGGCCGGGAGCAGGGCTTGGGGCTCTGCGCTCAGCGGGGCTGGAGTGTGGCGGGCTCCCCAGCCGGCGAGGCCTTAAGGGTGGGCCTCGCACAGTCTGCCTCTGCACAGTCGCCTCCACTTCCCTGGAGCTTCCTGGGACCAGTTCTCCCACCTTCTGGTGCAGATGATGGAGTGGTCCCCTGTGTGGTGTTTCCTCAGACAGGCAGCTCTGTGCCACCGTTGTCACCAAGACAACGAGTCATTGATTTCAACAGGAGTGAAATCATGGCTGCGTCCATGGTCATCGCAGCCCGTTCTCTCCCACAGGCACAGTTTGCCAATGGGAGCTATTCTTCAAGCTCATTGACACCCGGCGGGAACAAAGCCAGCTGTGTGGGTCTGTTGTAACTGAATCTTCGTAACTAACAGGCTCCACCATTCTTGCAGGACAGGGACCTGCGTGGTCCATGCACAGCGGCTGCACTGCAGGCCGTCGTCCACGCGGCTGAAAGGGACCTTGTCCAGGCCATCCATCCATTGACTGCGGGCCCAGGGAACTTGAGTGCTGTCCGTTTGGGGACAGGCCCTGAGGGGACACATGCGGCCCGGCGCCTTGGGCATGGAGCAGACGTGCTGGGGGTGGGGGGCTGCTGGGGGAGCGCCCAGTGGCAGGGGAGGGACAGGCAGCTGATGGGGACAGAGGCCAAGGTGCAGACATGCCCCATGGCGTCCTTCAGTCTGACTCGTGGGTGCAGTCAGGGAAACTGAGGTCCCAAGAGGCCAACCTGAAGTCCATAAGGAGCAGGGTGGAAGACCTGCCTGGCCAGTGGCGGACCCCGCTTTTCTGCAGACCAGGCCAGGCGGCATGTCCATCCCCATTGGCCTGACAACAGGTCCTTCTGCCTCTGGACTGAGATATGGACTGTCCCGCCCAGCTGGGCCTGAGCAGGGGAGCCGGGGCCCTAGGCGGCGGCAGTGTTGTCCCCACCCCACAGACCCCTTCTGGTGTCACCCCACACGTCCCCAATGACGTTTCTCATTCTGTTCCCTGAAGGTGTATGTGAACGGAGAGTGGGTGACCAGCATCAGTGAGGGTGGCAGCTTTGGGGAGCTCGCACTCATCTACGGCACCCCCCGGGCGGCCACCGTGAAAGCCAAGACTGACCTCAAGCTCTGGGGCATCGACCGTGACAGCTACCGCCGTATTCTCATGGTGAGTGTGCCCTGGCATGGGGCTTCACTGGCCCGGGACCGATACCACCTGCCTGGTGGGCAGGGCCTTTGCCATGGTGGGAAGTGCTGGAGGGATTCTGGGAGGCTTCCTGAAGGGCAGTCGGCAGCTGGGGAAGCTGCTTTTCCTTCCTTCCCTCTCCTAGCTGTGGGGAGTGCGACACGATGTCTGGAGCTCCAGCTGCCATCCTGGACCATGAGGTTACTTTGAGCATGAATGCCATTCACATGAATCTGGTTGTGACAATTCCTGGGGGACAAATGAAGCCGAGGAGTAGTAAAGGTGTCGAGAGCCGGGGAGGGGCTGTGTGTTACCGAGCAGGCACAGCCCCCCCCCCCCCCCCCCCATGACAAGGTAGCATTTGAGCTCAGGCTCTGCAGCAGGGAGCCAGCAGCCAGCAGCTGTCCAGAAGCGTGTTTGGGCAGCGGGAGCAGCAGAGGTCCTGGGTACAAGCTTGGAGTACTTGTGGATCTCGGGGAGGCCGGCGTGGGTAGGGGCAGGGTCCTGTGCCAGGAAGGCTGCACCCTGTGGGCCAGGAGACCTCGGCAGTCTGAGCAGAGGGTGCCTGAGCCAACTTGGACCCACTTCCTCTGGGCCGCTGGGGGAGGGCAGACCGCAGACTCAAGGATATGGCAGCCACGCTGATGGGGCCACAGGCCTCCAGTCCCTTCTCTCCACCCCTGGGCACGGGCTGCTGGGTGCCGAGTGCCCCGTCCTCTGGGATGTCATGCCCTTTGGCCACCTGCGTTCACCCTGGTCACCGTGGGCCAGCCTATCTGCTGAGCTTGCCACGTGGTCCAGACTCGGCAGCTGGGCGTGTTGCTGAGGGCAGCCCCCTGGGCGAGCTCTGCTGACAGTGTTTGCTCAGTGACAGCTCCTGAGGAGCCTGGGATCCCAGGAGTCCCCACCCACCCGGAGGGAGGTGACTAAGGTGAACGCATTGCCAGGGACCTGTGACCTCTCCCCACTGGTCCTCCCAGGGCCTGGATGTGTCAGCTTGCTGCCATGTACCCTGTGGGGCTTGGTTGTCTCCCCGGAGGCCAGCTGTGCTTCAGGGGGTGGGGAGGCCACCGGAAACTCGGGGAACCATGTGGGACCAGCCCTGTGAGCTCCGTCCCATCTGTGGGCCTGGAGGAGGAGTCCTGCCCCTTGTGGCCCATCCTGGGAGCTTCCCAACGGGAATGAGGGGCTGGGGTCTGCCAGGGCCGCCAGGGTCCCATGGGAGTGATCGGTCCGTCATGATGCAGGGAGAGGTCAGCACAGTTTTGGGACGGTTATGTCATCTGGTTCCACACGAGAAGAGTTCCTAGTCCACGCACTTGGCAAGTGTCACTGAGTGCCCACCGTGGACACCAGGAATGTCCCTGCCCCCCCAGGGGGTGCCTGTGGTAATGATGTTCTCTCTTTTCTTTGTCTTGAACCTGCAGCCCTGTACTGTCCGTCTTTGCATGTGGGCGGGGCCGCCTGAGGTACCTTCCTGGGAGCACCCACACGTCCTGTCTCCTCTGGACACATCCGGCCCGTGTTGCATGAGCCGTTGTTTCTCCCCATCCACGCTGAGCCTTTCTTGGCTGTGGGATTTTTGTGGCTGGAATCTTATATTTATGGAAGTTCCCAAACCACTGCGGCAGCTGGCACTTCCTTGGTGCTAATTCTGGGTCCCTGTGCCCTAAGAATAGCCGACTGTGCTTGGAGGTCACAGGGCCTGGCGGCCCCCGCTTGGCAGGGCATGTCTCGCAGGACATTCCCACTTGTGCATGAGGCTGTGACTCGGGCAGTTGGATGTCACGGATGAGTGAATTGCCACACGTCCACTTAGCATGAAACTGGAACATGCTGTGGGGACGTGGGGATTGGGGAGGGGAGGCCACTGGCATCTCCAGGGACAGGGCCACCCCTGAGATGGTAGCTCAGACTCTGCATGGGACTGTGGGAGTCCCCACCTGCCTGATCCGGAAGGTCCCCCAGAATGTCCCTTCCCTTCCCAGCACTTCTCCCTGTGGCACAAAGGGAAGGACGGAGTCGGCATGGCCCACCCACCTGCCAGTCACAGGACTGGCCCCGCCCCCTTCAGGCCCCAGTGGAGCTTTGCTCAGGGCACCCGCCAATATCCCCTCCTTTCTTTGAAGCTTCAGGACCCTCTGTTCACCTGAATCTTATGTGGGACCCAGGTGTTTGGAATGAATGAGTGGGCTCGTGGTAGAGGCCAGGTGGGGTGTCCAGATCCCCACCTACCTGGGATGGCCTGAGGCCTTTGGGACCTGGGTCCTGAGCCACAGTGCCCAGACCCCACCCGCCTGTGGGCTCCCCATCTGGGAACCACCCATCGTCTCTTTCACCCCAGCGGCTGCTGTTAATTCTGCTTCGGGGCACATGTCAGGGGCGCCCTGCACCTCCCCTCTTTTGATCTGAGTGAAGATGGAGGGTGGTCGTGGGTGTGCCCAGCTGCCCCTCTGGGGGAGAGACGATGCTGAGCACGTTCTCAGACGGTGTGGGCATCGATTCTGGATTGGGAACGTCCTGCTGTAGCCCTGACCCCACCGCTCAGCAGCCCAGTGGGTAGGAGCAGCCTCTCTGAGCCTCCACACTCCTTGTAAGTGGAGACCTGGCGGAGCAGGCAAAGGAGCTGGCCCGTGAGGTGCCATTTCTAGCAGCATTGGGAAGGCCCTTTTCACCTCTTCACAGGCGCAGGGCCCATAGTGAGTGCCTATTGGCAGAGATGTCTAACCCCACGTGACAACGGGCAAGTTGTTCTGAGGCTAATACCCCCTGCCTCTCAATAGGAAGCGGACAAGGAACCTTCCAGACTGAGGTGGACATGGCGTGGGCAGAGCAGGGGTGGGAAGTCAGGAGGGGGGAGGAGCCCAGATCAAAGACTCAGAGAACATGGTGCCAGACCGATCACCTCCTGGTGGAGAAAACAAGGCCCAGAGAGGGTGGGACTGGTTAGCAGTGTGGGTGTTACGGGCAGTCTGGGGTTGGAATTAGTGTGTGCTGACCCACCCTCAGTCCTCCATTGTGCTTGGTAAGGAGTACACCACTACTATCACCATCATCACCATCACCATCGTCACCATCACCATCATCACCATCACCACCATCACCACCACCACCACCACCACCACCACCACCATCACCACCACCACCATCACCATCACCACCACCACCATCACCACCACCACCACCACCACCACCACCACCACCACCATCATCACCACCACCACCACCACCATCACCACCACCACCATCATCACCATCACCATCATCACCACCATCACCATCACCACCATCACCACCATCACCATCACCATCACCACCACCATCACCACCATCACCACCACCACCATCACCACCATCATCACCATCACCATCATCACCACCATCACCATCACCACCATCACCATCACCACCACCACCACCACCACCACCATCATCACCACCACCACCACCACCATCACTACCATCACCATCATCACCATCATCACCATCACCATCATCACCACCATCACCATCACCACCATCACCATCATCACCATCACCATCACCACCACCATCACCATCACCACCATCATCACCATCACCACCATCACCACCACCACCACCATCATCACCATCACCATCATCACCACCATCACCATCACCACCATCACCATCATCACCATCACCATCACCACCACCATCACCATCACCACCACCATCACCACCATCATCACCACCACCATCACCACCATCACCACCACCACCATCACCACCATCACCATCACCACCATCATCACCATCACCATCACCACCATCATCACCATCACCACCACCACCACCATCACCATCACCATCATCACCACCATCACCATCACCACCATCACCACCACCTCTTCACCTCAATCAGCAACATACAGAACACTTGTTGAGATTCTCTGTCCTTACAGTGGACCAATAAGGCTGTGATGTTCATAGTCTCCATTTCACTGAGGCTCAAAGGTGTAGGTGTCACACCAGAACCCACACTTGTGCAGGTTGGTGAGAGCCCTTCTCTCTCAGGCAGGCAGCCTGCATGTACTCTGTACTGAGGCCCTGGAAGATGTGGGGGGGGGCACCCTAAGGCTCATGCCCACTGTGGGTGTCGGGCTCGAGCCATCCCCTCTGGGCCCGGTCTTCCCTCCTGTGACGATTGGCTCAGCCTGTGTCTCTCAATGTTGAAGGAGACTCGGGGGGCAAGTGGGGAGGCTGTGGTACCAGACACGTGCGTCAGCTGCGCCATCCTGGAGCCCAGAACAGACAACCGTGGAAAAACCCTTTGTCCTGGGGACTAACATTCCTTCCCCCACTTCATTGCTATTGCATTTTTGTCATAGTTTTCTGGGGACAGGCAGTTAGTGCCACATGCTTCTTGTCTGGCTTTTTCTCCTTGCGCCCTTTCCCGGTTTTCTCTTGCTTCCTCTGCCTTCTCCCACCCCTCCAGCAGGGGGGGCCAGACCGAGGGGTCTCCTGGCCCCACAAGCTGTGTGTCACCCATCCCAGCAAAGAGGGCTGGGACGCACCCAGCTGCTTGTCTGTCCCTCCCCGCCCCAGAGGCAGCTACCGCCGTCCCCTGTTTTCCCATGTGAGAAAGTTGCCTTAAACAGGCCCTTTTTAAGGAGACGCCAGCAGACTTTCTAATCTGTTGAATCTGCTTTCGGGATTTAGAGCCACAGCACCAAGTGTGTGCCTGATAGTGAGTGGCGCTGAGAGGCGGGGGCCTGGAAGAGGGGTCCGGGAGACAGACAGGGACAGGTGGGTGCCCACTTCCCTACTTGGAGGGGCGTAACTTGGATGTGTTCCTCGAAGGCGCTCCCTTCTCTGTTTTCTCCTCCTCGGCTGGCCAGTGCTGTGAGAACTGGCCAAGGAAACAGACCTGAGGGTGAGTGCAGGGCCGAGCGGGGTGCTGGGTAAGTGCCAGAAATAGTCTGCTTGTGACTCTGCGGTCCGTCCGGCGATGCTTCAAGTAGCGTCCCTGAGAGGAAGGTGCAGGGACACCCTCGGGCGCTGGGCCCGTCTGTGCGTCAGGAGCCCTGCTGCCCACGTTCCCTTCTGTCTCCCCGACTCGTCCTCCACAATTGCTCAGTTGCACAAGAGCCTGGCTGTGGGGACAGACCTGTGCAAATGGGTGCAGTGCTCAGCCTTTGTGAGAGGGGCCTGGACGGTGCTGGGAGGAGCCGTCGCCACAGTCACAGTGTCCTTTGCAGTGCAGCTTTGAAAGTCACCACTGTCACGCCTTAGCATGCTCTTGGCTAGCTGGTCAGCCCTGTTCCACACAGAACGTGACTGCGAAGAGGTGGGATCATGGGGGCCGTCACAGAGGCTGGCTGCCACACTGAGGGTAGCAAATACTCAAAACAACAGTGGCTTAAAACACATGCTTAATTTCTCACGTTCCAAAACTCAGGAAGGTCCATGTACGGGGTACGTTCTCTGCTCCACGGGACCAGAGAACCAGCTTCTGTCATCTTGTTGCACCTTCCATTCACAAGGGCCCAGGACGGCTGCTGGAGTTCTAGCCGTGACCTCCATGTCCCAGGAAGGAATGAGGGGACCTAGTCCCCTTAAGGTCACTGGAGGGAACATGGTCAGTCCTGCAAGAGCCAGAGGGGCATCTAGGGGTACATGTGTCCTCACAGTGTCCTGCCTGGGGGACGGGTGCTGGGCTTCCAAAATGGTGGCAGCTCCTCAACCCTTGGTCATCCAAGGGGCTCCAAGGATGTAGAGTGCTCGAAAGGTCTCCTTTGGAGAGTTCAGAGTCCCTTGGGGCAGCTGGAACTGTCGGGAGGCTTCAGGTGAAGACCCACCTAGTCTGTCCTCTGTCCCCCTTTCTCCCGAACAGGGCAGCACACTGAGGAAACGCAAGATGTATGAGGAATTCCTCAGCAAGGTCTCCATCCTGGGTAGGTGGCTCCCCGCCCCGCATGGTGTGTCCATCCTGTCTGAGCACCTGCCATTGGCCCAGCCACCTCCACACATGTGGCCGGCACGTTCTGTGTTCTTGGTGGGGTGCAAGCGTGGGCCACATGCAAGATTCACCCACACATGCATGCTCATAGACAGTACATGTATGTGCATGCGTGTACATGTATGCGTGCACACATGCAACTGCTGTGTGTCAGGACCGAGCTGTCTGTGCCCCTTCCCTCGGCCCCAGTCACTTCGCGGCTCAGTGTCTGCCTTCCATGCGTCCCTCCCACCACCGTCAGTGTCATTATCTCCAGCTCTTCGTCTAAGCCTGTCAGTTTTGAGCTGAAAGTCATTTTTTGTTATAGTGAAAGTGGCCAGCTGTGTTGAGCTTCTTTCCCCGGCTGGTTTCAGTTTCTTCCCAAGAATGGTTTCTCGGATGCCGTCCCCACCCTTTCTCATCCTGGGGTCCGATAAACACATGGGCTGTGCTTCCGTGGATTTTCAGGAATGTCAGCAAAGTTCTGTCCACGTGTTTAAACAGCTTACAGTTGCGGTCACGTGGTGATGAGCGTGTGCGGGGCCCACCTGTCACGCCAGGTAGCGATAGCTCCCTGTCTGCATCCAGCACTCGGCACGAGGCAGGTTGGGCCCAGGGACTGAGCTTTAACTCATTTTAATCGATTTAAATAAATAGATACCTGTGGCAGGAGCTCCTGTTTTGGACAGGGCAGCTCTAGACCCTGGAAAGGACTCATGTGGGAAAGTGAGTAACAGCTGAGTGTCACAGCTACTGGAACCACTGGAAGTGACCATCCAGCAGACATTCCTGCAGTAACATTTGCAGCCTTGAGTGCCCTAGGCTAGACTTCTGGGTAAAGATGGTGAGCAAGTGGAAGGTAAGGGAGTGAGGCAGAAAAAGGGACAGACAGAAATCCCTGGGGTGGGTGCCGGGGGGCGGGGCCAGGGCCTGGGCTGCCGATTGGGCAGCCGTGCGACTCCCAAAGCTGCTCCCAGGGTGGCATGCCCTTGCCTGCAAGCAGTGAGCTTGCATGGACAGTGCAGTTTGTCAGCACCGCAGCAGCTGGGCTCTGCCTGTCCCCATTCCCCACGGAGACATGGGCAGGGCTCACTGCCGCCCTTCAAACTGAAAACCAGAAGGGAGGAGGTCTGCCCCCAAACCCCATGTTAGGCTTGGACAAGCTGGAAAGAAATGTTATGGCCACGGGTGCAAGAACTACCAGCAGAAAAGAACCCAGCCAGGAAGGAGGCATGTCCACGGAAACAGAAAACAAATCCCAGTGTAGAATTTATTAAGAACAGAAAAGTACAGCACCGGAAACGTTGTAACAACTGTGCGTGGTGCCTGGCGTGTGCTGGGCTGATCGGGCCTCACCACGTAAATTACATCAGCGTGGAACCACTGCACTGCACCCCTGAAACTAATATGAAATAATATTGAATGTCAACTGTAACTGAAAAAAATAATTTTTAAAAAACGAGGTAACTATATGTTAAATAAGACATAATCTTCAAAATGTATCATATTTTTAAAAAGCAAGATAAACATTAAAAAAAGAACACAAAGTCAATACAACAGGAGAATAGAGGGCAGAAGATAAAATGACGATTGTGAAATTAGAAGGGACACGGAAGAGCCAAAGCGAAGGTCAAGATTAGGGCAAATAAGGCTTGAATCTTGGCGCTGAGTTAGGGATCGTAGCAGCAGAGCAGACACAGCTCATGTTCCGCGTTCTACACTTTGGGGAGAGTTTCTTATAAGGGTGTAAAGGTCCGTGGACAGGGTGTTCATTTCAGCAGTTTTCACAGTAGTGCCCAAGGGGGAACGACGCAGCCTGCCGCTTCCAGAAGGGAGACGTGCCTTGCATGCTTGTGACAGGTTTTGTTGGGCCACCAAAGTGAGCGCACCATAGCTCCACGCATCCGGTCTCAGGGATGGAAGACCGCACGTGTTGCTGGTCAGCGTGTGCAGAATTTTGGCGACCCGATGTAGTGTTTGTGAAGCTGTCACATTGCAAAGGTGTAAGACCTTTTCACATCAATTTTTTCCAAGTTAAAAAACAACAACAAATGATAGGACTAGACTGCAAATGGAATTAGTGACATGGAGGAAGAGTGCGAAGCACCCACGGGAAGCAGGGGACGTGACACGGAAGTAGCCAGAGGAGAGATGGCAGCGGGTGGCCAGGCCTCCCGTGGAGGACAGTCACAGACCCAGGGAGGACGCAGTTGCGGTGGGACATCCTTCCCGACGAGGGCCGGGCCTGAGAATGGGCCCCTCCTGCTCCCACAGGGCTGCTGAGGCAGAGCGAGTGCCCTGGTCGAGCTTCACAGAGAAACTAGACTTCAGGCCTCCAGGGAGAAGGGTCGTTTGGCAGCCTGAGCCCGGAGAGCAGTGGCCAAGGGCGCTCAGGGAGGACGGCCCGGGCCCCACGCAGCACCGGCCACAGCCAGCCTTCCTGGTTTCCAGTTCAGAGGAGCAGCGCTCGACAGGGAGTCGGCTCAGGAATTTCACAAGAAATCTGGGATAGAGGCTGGACACCTGGTGACAGGCAGCCGGTCCAGCATGTGCCACACGGACCAGCAGAGCTGTGGTGACACAGACACGGCAGGAGGGAGGCGGAGCCAACTGTGCCTCGTGTCCACAGGGTCAACTTTACCCAAAATTCAGTGTCAGTGGCCCATTCTTTACTCCCTTTGACCCCAAAGCGGCATTCTGTACAGTTCAATGTCCATAAAGCCCAGTGACCAAGTCAATGTCTTTTTCACAATCTTTTTTAGAGGAATCTTTCTTAAGACTATCTTGTGGTGAAAAAACATTCACCAAAAATTCAATTTCACTTCGTTTATTTTTTCTTCTATTAAAGTCAAGCAAAATAAAATACGAGGCTTTCTATTGAAAACAGCTTGTCTGGGACCCCCTCCGAATAAGGTATTTCTGCTTATCTTCTCATCGCTGTCTGTTAGGACCTGTGACTGGATGGCATGTACAGGACGTCGGCCATGCTACTTCTGGGCTATTTAGTGCCTTCCAAACTCTTTACACTTTGCTGTATTTCTTGAGTTCTTTGTAATGAGTATGAGCAAGTTTACCAAAGACAATAGAGTAGGTATTAAGACAAAGTAAATGAAAGAACGGAATCACCCCATCTGTCCAAAGCAACCTCGCAAGGGGCCTGCGCCTGAGGACTGCCCAGGTCCACCCTGACCCTGCATGGCCACACCGGGCTCTCGGTCCCTGGGACGCTCACCCTCGTGTGGACCCTTCCAGAAGCTGGCGCCTCACCTTAGGTGTGTGTGTGGCCATGTGTCGGTGCCTCAGCCCCTTCCTGGGAGCCCACGTCCTTGCTGAAACCCTTCTCTGAAATGATGAGAGAAGGCCACGATTTTCTTATTGTAGTGAAAGCACACAGAACATTTACCTTTAAAATTCAGGGGCATTTAGTCCAGTCATTGCTGTGCCCCCATCACCACTGTCCGGTTCCAGAAGTTTCTCATCAGCCCGCATGGAGACCACATCCCTGTTAGCAGCCACCCCTCCCCCCTAGCACCCACAGTCTACTGCCTGCCTCCGTGGAATTGCCTGTTCTGGACGTGGCACAAAAATGGAATCACACACTGTGGCATTTTGCGTCTGGCTTCTCTCTGGTGGTTCTCCACATATTTGGCAAAACAAATAGTTGGCACATCTTGGATTTGTCCCCAAGATTTTTTAGGGGCCAAGGGGGGGGATATTTTAGCTGTATGAAAAATCCCAAACCCGGGGCCGTTGCAGCCCAGCACGCCATTCCCTTTGAACTGTAGTGGGGCGGGGTGCCCCAGCTCCAGTGCCGCCAGGTACCCATTGGGCACCTTCCCACATGTCTACTCGCTCACTCACCCCCTCCCGCTGGGCACTTACAACCTCTGGTCGGCCTCCCATCTGCAGACTTTGAGTAACACGATTGCCACCAGTGCCCCTGTCTTCTCCATGGTCGTCGGGAGGAAGGACGAGACTCCAGTCCCTTTGCTGCTCAGTCACCATTAGCTTCACAAAATCCTCCAGAAGTGGCCGGCGCTGGCATGGGTAGGCAGCAGGCTTTCTCGTGGCCGCCTGCCCTTAGCCCCCGGGGAACGTGGACACAGGACCACACCGTGCCCCTGAGATTCCAGCTTCTCACCAACATGCTGGGCTGGGCCGCTGCTGTGGGTGAGTGCCAGGGCAGCTGTGAGCTGTGGGACTGTGCTTGCTCCAGTTCCCATGGAGCTGGTGACCCTCCCCACCTATGCTCCCACACCTAGCCCTGGGGGTCACCTGCATGGCTGTGTCCTACCTGGAGCTGCCATCTGTGAGCTGCTTGGGGACAACTGCCCACATCTGTTCTGCGTGCCTGCCACAGCATGTGTGAGACCCCTCAGAGCTTTTTCCCATAAAGGGCAGCCCTCCGGCATCCAGAATTTTCCAGCACAGAGATTCTGAGTGCACTGAAAATGCCCCGAGCGTGTCTGTGCCTCAGGAGTTGTCTCAGGGCCAACAAACAACCGCGACTTTCAGTTTCTCCTGACACTTCTCCCCACACACGTGTGTTGTTGGCTCGCTAAGCTGCGACGTATCTTGGCTTTCAGACATTACAGGCTTCAAATATAACCAAAAACCTGCTGATCAGGTATGTGGAGACGAACTTCCAAGCTGCAATGACTTGTAAAACTATGTGCCTCTTATTGCCCTGTAAGGACACCGTGAACAAAGGCTGCCAGTCTGCACCAACTGCCTCAGACACAAACTGTAACTTCACACAAGTTGCCTGCGTGTGTCAAGTCACACAGGTGTTGTGGAAGCGCGGGCCTATGCGGGAGGGATCGCGCCGCGTTCTGAATCACTGAGCCGTGTCTGTCCACTGCAGACTTTTCTAGAAAGCTGCTGAAGCAAGTGTGCTTGGAGCAGCTTCTCCGTCCCTCCATGGAAGTGCCCACCCCTCTGCGCACCCGCCCCACCCTGAGGCTACTTGCAAGCTTGGCCTTTGCCACGTGTAGCATTGGCAGGAGTTTTAAAGCGAGAACCCCCAGCTCCTAACCAAGACCTAGAATCAAGGCTTTGCTTTATATTTTTAGCAACTGACCTACATCAGTAGCATCTGATAACTGTAAGCCAGGAGAGTTTCTTTTGCCAGAAAGTAGTTAGTCGGGCCCTGAGCATCCGGCCCTCCCAGCACAGAGCCCTGCTTTCTGCTCTGCTCTCTTCTGTCATTGTCACCGCCACAGGGCGGGCAGGGTTGGCATTTCCTGAGATGACCATCCGGGGGGACGTGCGCTGGCCGTGTGCTCACTCTGTGCGGTCCTCCTGTCCCCTTCCAGAGTCCCTGGAGAAGTGGGAGCGCCTGACGGTGGCCGACGCCCTGGAGACCGTCCAGTTTGAAGATGGAGAGAAGATAGTCGTTCAGGGGCAGCCTGGGGACGATTTCTTCATCATCACAGAGGTCAGTCCTGCTCACTCACCCTGACGGGCGCTGCCTGGGGATGAAGCGCCCTCCTGCCCCCCAGCTGTCTTACGGGCTCCTGAGGAACCTGGTGGTCCGCGTCCCCCACACCAGCCTCAGCCGGGCGTGCAGGCCGGCCTCGCACTTCGCCTAGTGTGTCCTGAGAACGGGCCCGTGTGGCTCTGGTCAGTGGTGGCGCCCACGCACAGCCTGGGCGTGACCTGCAGCTGGGGTTTCACAGAGTCAGTGTCGGGGGAGGTGCAGAATTCAGGGCGTGTGGAACTTGCTGTGTTATCACTTACAATTGCACGTGAACCTGCAATGATCTCAGAATAAAAGTTTAATTTTAAAATATGGTGCCAGCTTTCTCAAGTGGCCACGCATGAGTCCCTTTTCCCATCCTTGAGGGCTGGTGACAGCTGGCTCTGAGGCCGCAATTGGTGGCGGCCACACCCAGCCTGTCAGTGATCTGGGTGAACAGCTGTTGTGGCCAGTGTGTCCCTCAACCCAGGGCTGTGCCCCGCCCAGGTCCCCAGAGAGAAAGCCCCGAGCAGGGGTCCAGGAGTGAGCGAGTGGCCTCTGGCTGTGAGGCCTCCTGATTGCGCCATGCCCAGAGCACATGGCTCGTTTGGCATATTTCCTGCTTCTCTGGTCCTCAAGGGCGGGAAGAGTCGCTTGTCCGGCACGGTGGGCTTTGCTATCGGAGCCGGGGGCCTCCAGCGCTGCAGACCGGTGGCCCCTTGTACTGTTCTTGCAGCCAGGTGCCTGTCCTTGCCACTGCCTCGCTAGAGAGAATGCATAGCTGTGCTCTCTCCATAAAACATGAGCGGGACAGATAAAATCCGCGGATATGAAATGTAGATGTCATTTGTGACTTCAGTCTGGGCTCCTGACGACACCCTGCCCGGAGGGTGTGGTCAGACCTCACCTTTCCACGGGGAGCATGACAGCAGGAGGGGATGGATGGCTGCGGGGGCACCTGGGGCCCTGGGGAGGGTCCTGACGGCAACTGGAGCTGCAGGGCCTGCATATGGTCACCTCCTGTGCCTCCCAGCACTGAGCCTGGGACAGACAATCACAGGGTGAGTGCACGTAAACGAATGAGAGGGTGGGCACACGCGTGAGCAGTGATGGACGCATTCCCACCAGGCTTCCCAGAGGCTGCGTTCCCCTTTGCGAAGGGCTTTCCCCCTTCCCCAAGGAAGAGCCCCTCAGGCACTGTTGTCAGAGTGGGAGACTCATTTAGCAGCAGTGTTTCTTACGAAGGAAGAAGAAGGTGGAATAAAGCCGCAACAAGTTGCGATTCTGGTCAGTGTAGACCAGGTGCCCACCCAGCATTTTCAGACCCAAATGTGGCTGCGACCTCAGAACCAGACTCCAGAGACCTGCCCAGACCCGTTCTCCTACCTGCTGGTGACGTAAAGGTGACAACTGCCTCAGGGCATGTCCGGGCTTTGGCCCACTGAGCTTTGAGGGGACGGTGGCCTATATGCTTGCATGCTGCTAAGGCACTGTGGGACGAGAGGCGGGTGATGTCTCCTGCTGTGCAGACGGTGGTGGCCGCACTGACCCTGTGGGCTGACCAGGGGACCCTTGGCCACAGGCTCCACATTACTCTGCTGACTTCGATGTCCTGCCCTCCAGGTGCCGCATAACCATCTCTGACTTGTCCCTTGTCTGCCACCATGAAAGTCACTTTGGACAAGACACTCTCTCTGGGTGTCTGTAAGCCTGGCATTTTCCAGTTGAAAATAGTTTGTGCTCAGATGGTGGGAGGTTTCCTCAGCCATCCTGCCCCCAAATGGGCTGGATGGAAGGTGGCTGCAGTCTCCTCCCAGAATCTGGGCTTCAGTTCTCGCCTGGGCAAGAGGACGCGGCAGCCACGACAAGGGACATCCAGGCTGGGTCACCGCCTCTCGGACCCCGTCCTCCTTGGAGCCCAGCGACCATGCTCTGAGATGCTCCCAGGATGTGGCCCATCTCCAGCGGCACCGAGCTCCCAGTTCCGTGTTGAACATCCAGCCCCAGCCACCAGCCACCTACAGCCACAGACAGACCCCAGGTGAGAGCCACCAGCTGAAGCAACCAACCCAAGGCCTGGGACCGAGCCACAGCTGTCCTGGGATTGCTCACCGGCTCTCAGCACTGACATGGCTCCCCCGCCCCTGGCACAAGGTGGATGGCAGCCCCGGTGCTCCGCTGGGAGGGGGCAGACCCTCTGCTGCCCAGGTTCTCCGTCCTCTTGGCACCTACTCGCACAGCCTGGCCCAGAGGCAAGCTTGTATTGGCCTGCACAGCGGTTTTTTTTAAGTATTTGAATAAATTGCCAATATTTGAAAATCAGGGTACTCCACATACAAATCTGGATCTCTCACCTCTCTTGAGACATGCGGTGTCTGGCCACTTGGACTGACACGGCCCCCGGGGTGACAGTGCTGCCCGCTCGCCGGGGTCCCCACCCGCCCCTGTGCCTCGTGGGGCCGGCTTTGAGCTGCAGCCTCAGCACTGATGGTCTTGAAGCCGAGGGCACAGGCGGCCGGCCAGTGCAGATGATTGTGCATTGTGCAGTGCAGCCCACGGTCTCCTCCCGCTGGGTCCAAGGTCACGGCAGAAGAATCGTAAGAATGTGTGTGAGAGGCACAGGTCGGCAGGGTCCTCACAGAAAGCACCGCAAAAGAGAAGGACATTGCCAAGGTCACTTACGTAAGCAGCCGCGATGGCGGGACCCGGCGTTTCTGAGCTGAGGATGTGGCAGGTGTTGTCTGAGCCCCGACGTCCATGTAAGCTGACCACCCGCCTGTGAGGGAGGCCCGGTCAGCGCTGCTCCGTCTCCAGGGAGAGCAGCCAGGAGGGCTGTTCCTTTGCCCAAGGACACAGCCACCAAGTGCCGGGGCCAGGAGTCAGCCCCGCGTCTCGCTCCTGCATCCCAGCGGCTCTGGGTGTGCTGGGCGTTCACCTGTGTGTGTGTCGTGCTTGCACATGTATGTGTGCACACGTGTGCGTGTGTGTACTTCATGCCTGCCATTCTAGAGCAGCACAAACGGGGTGAGCGATGCTTCCTGAGTTTCACACGCCTTCCCCTCTGGCTGACACCATATTGTGTGTCCAGCTGGCTTGGGGACCTGGCGTCGCTACTGCTCATCCGGTCAGTCCGTTAAAGCCGTCCTCGCGGTCGTCATCGAGGGTGTACCTGGCACCACGGCCGTGTGTGGTTTCTTTTTACTCATTGTTTTTCCTGTTCAGCGACAGTTGACATACAGTATTGTATCAGTGTAGGTGACAGCATAGTGACTACAGGTTTGTATGTGTAGGCAGTAGTTCCCTGAACGTTGAGGTGCCCGGGCCACATGGTCCTGAAGGCCACTTTTTTGGGTTTCGAGCCACTGAGCCTTGAGGGTGCACTGGCTCCATGAAGAGGGGGCCTGGGCCGGGCCGTGACCGCCTGTTCTCCGGGAGCCCTGCTGCCGCCATCCTCACAAGCCGATTGCTGACAGCAGCCTGGGCAGCGACTCGGTGACGTGAGCAACACTAGCTGCTGGACAGACTCAGCTCTGCGGCAGGCGTGTCCACCCCCACGCCCGTGACCGATGCGTACGGGGTGTGGGGCGGCCGGTCCACGTCCAGGCTCTGGGTGGGTGCAGTTAACTTCACAGCACTGTCCAGTGTGTCTGACGCATTCTCCTCGGCAACTGGCATTGTTCCCCTTTTCCTCTGTGACCAACCAAATTTGATGAGTACAGGGGCCACTCTCAGAACCGCAATGCAGCCTCAAGCCTCAGCTTCCCATGTGGCCGGGCGCGGCCCACTGGCCACCTGTGAAACAGACTCGCAAGGCCAGGCCTGTTCTCTCGGTGCTGCCTGACGCCGGCGGCTGTGAGGCTGTGGCCTGGGCTGGAGACATGACCCGCAAAGCTGCCCACCGCCTGGGGCCGCTGCCGCCCGGTGTGTCAGAATGACAAGCAGGAGGGGTTAGTGTCACCGTGTATGTTTTAAGGCTGGCACACCCCGTCCGGGGCCAACGTGGGTTCCATACTTCTGACCTCAGTGCCAACCTGATGCCCCGTATGTCAGTACATGGGGAGGAGTGGTGACGCCTTACGCCCAGAGACTGAGAAAGCGTGCGGCACGAGGGCCACTCTGGTTTAAGGTTTCTTTTAAAAAGCCAACTGTGCCCCTGTACGTTTTAATACCCGATTCACCCCGAGCACTTGGGATGCTCGTGAATTCAGCTGTCCCGGGTTACCTGCTGTGAGAGTTAAGTTTACGGGTCAACATGGCCAGCCCACGGCACCGGGTGTGTTATCAAACGCCGACCCGGGTGTGTCTGTGCAGGAGTTTCCCAGCTGTTTTAGACTTTGAGTGAATTTCCCTCTCCACGGTGTGGGTGGGCCTTGCACAAGCAGTAAAAGGCTTTCCTCAACAGAAGGACGACTGAGGTTCCCCCCTGGGAAGAGGGGTTCTGCCTGCAGACGGCCTTGGGACTGAGTCCCGTCCACTCTGCCCCCCTGCCCCCCCCCGCAGGTTTTGGACTTGCAGCCCCTGTTGTGGGGGCCGTTCCCTAACCCCCCTCCACACACCTACCCATTGCTTCTGCTTCTCTGGAGAATCCTGACTGATACACCCTCCTCCTGATGCTTCCGGAATAGTCAGGCTGCCATGCAGGTGGGTGTGTGGGGCCCTGCCGCGGGATAGCGCTGTACCGCCCAGGGCATAGTCAGCTCTCCGGGTCTGGGCACTGGGCTCGGGGCTGCATGTGCCGGCGCCTCCGTGACGACACAGGCTCGGGCCTGCCTTTTCTCTTTTCCTCGAGGCCACGAGTGGAGAAGACAGTTGGGCCTTCGGGACCAGGCCGTCCTCTGCTCCTGCGGGGATGGGCCGAGTGTCCCTGTGTGTTTTGGTGGTGCTCATCACGTCGCTTCTCCCCCACGCGATCTCTCGAGCACACGGTATGGTGATCTTTGCCATGGCCGGCCAGACGTACTTCTGCTTGAGGCCTCATTTCGGGGAGTGAGACTGTGGAGCTCCGCCTTCGCCTCTTTCTCACTGCACCCACCTTTTACAGGGGTCTCCCTCTGTCCCCTCTGCTTTCCCTTGGTGGGCGTCAGCGGGAGCCCGCTCATGCCCTGTGCGACTCTGCTGGCAGATGTGGTGGTTCTGGGTGGTGGTGTCCCAATCCCCCAGTGTGGAGCAGCCTGGCGGGGGCAGCCCCTGCCCCCGGGGACCCCTGCACACAGGGAGAGGGCATTTGGGGACAGAATGTGTCGAGGACGCACCAGCTCCTGTGAGGCATGCAGCATGCCCGTCTGTTCAGAGCCCATCAGAACGGATGTCAGGACCACACTGTCCAGGAAACCTTGGGAGGAGGGATGGGCAGCTGGGTGGGGGGGACGCAGGTCTGCGTCTCAGTCCCCTCTGCTGCGCTCCTCCGTGTGGCCTGTGTGGCCCCATTTCTGTGCCCACCAGAAACCTCCACGCAGCCTGGGGACAGCTGGGCCCTGCGAGCTGGTTCCCACAGAATCTGGAGAGTAAGGTTCCAGCTGGGAGGTGTCACCATGGAAACGCTAATTGGGTTTATCTCCTCTCAACAAGGATGTGAGTGTCCACAACAACACATTTCGGACCCGCCTTTGGCCCGGGAACTGTCCCTCTCATCACAGGCCTGCTGCTTCCCCCTCAGCCTTCAGAAGTGGGGGGTTCACAATGCACCATTGTTACCATCATCTCAGCAACTTTTAGGCAGGAGAACACCCGGCCCCCAGGCACGTGTCCCCCCTTTGCTCAGAGTCATTTGGGACTCAGCACCTGCCATGGCCCCACTGTGCACTACTGTTGGGTGGGGAGCGATGGCAGCCATGGGTGGTTTGCTGTTTATTTGCAGAGGATGGAAATTGTCTGATCGACTTTCCAGAGACTCACCTGGGTCTCACGTGGGGAAGGGGCCAGGCCAAAGCAGAAAGGCAGGGCCCCCGATGTGGACCCAGGAGGGAGCAGAGACTGTCCTGACCGATGGGAAAGATGTGAGTGGGCAGGTGGGGCTGAGCACTGATGGACGGATGGAAGTTTTCCAGGTGGAGGTAGGAGGGCAGGGCACCCAGGTGTGGTGGGAGCCGTGCAGACCTGGGCGGGAGGGCAGCCGGCTGCACCCCAGCACCCTGGGCCTTGGGACAGGCAGTGTGGAAGTTTGCTCCACAATGACGTTAGTTTGCGTTGTGACCCATACGGCAGGTGCATGTTGCCCAGCTGGCACCAGCGTCTCCCGTGAGCTAAATGGGCTGCACGCACTGCCCCCTGTGGAGCCTCCTGGAGGCCTGAGGGTTTGCGCCTGTCCTCAGGCCGCATGGCCCTGCCAGGAGGTGCCGAGCTGCTCAGCATGTGCAAGGCTCAGGCCTGGTGCTGGACTGTGCCCGGTGGTTACTGTGGGGTTTGCGTGGTTGGTGCCAGGCCTTCCAGTGCAGGAGTGCATGGAGCACAGTTTGCTGGCCGTGGGTCAGCGCTGAAGGACGACAGTCTCGATCCAGCAAAAAAGCACTCATTTCCGTCTGGGCCAAGCTGGGAGAAGCGCTTTTCCAGACTGCCTGGCTGGGCCAGGAGCCACCCTGCGTCAGCCGTCTCCTGGCCAGAGCCCCCTGAGCTGGTAGGGTGGCCATGGCTCAGGGGGCCCTGTCCGGGGGACACAGCAGGGTCCCCCAGGAGTTCTTTTTTTTTAAGACTTTATTTTTTAGGGCCATTTCGGGTTCACAGTAAAATTGAGGGGAAGGTGCAGAGGTGCCCTATGTCCCCCCACCCCACATGCACAGCCTCCCCACCGTCACCATCCCCACCAGATGGGACATGGTCACAGCTCATGAAGCTGCAGTGACAATCATCACCCAGAGTTGCCAGGTGACATTAGGGTCACTCATGATGTTGCACATTCCGTGGGGTAAACAGATGTGTGTGACATGTGTCCACATTATGTCACACGGTGGGGACCCTGCCCTAAGCACCCTCTGTGCTCCCCGTATTCACCCCTCCCTCCTCCAGGCTTTGGCAACTCCTGATCTTGTACTGTCCCTGCAGTTCTGCCCTTTCCAGGACGTCACAGAGTTGGAATCACACAGCATGTGGCCTTCTCAGAGGGGCGTCTTTCACTTAGTAACATGCATGTAAGGTTCCCCGTGTCTTTTCATGGCTGACACCTCATTTCTTTTAATCACTGAATAATATTCCATTGTCTGAATGGACCAGTTTGCTTATCCATCACCCACTGAAGACACCTCAGTAGTTTCCAAGTTTTGGCAGTTACGAAGAAAGCTGCTGCAAACATCCGTGAGCGGGTTTTGTGTGGACCTGTGTTTTCAGCTCCTTCGGGTAAATTCCAGGGAACGAGACTGCTGGGTCTCAGAGGGTCTGAGCTCACTAACGCCTGCTATCTGCTTGCTGCCTGGGTGCCCCCCGCACCTCTGGAGAGGCCACTTGCTCCTAACTTCCCAGGCTGTGTCCAGGGCGGTTCTGATGTCCACTGAGGGTCACAGGAGATTCAGGGGCTCCGGGCTCTTAGCTGTCTTTCTTCTCGTCAAAGGACGGCCTTGTCGTCTGGGGACTGGGAGGCCAGCCCCTCTGAGACCTCTGCTATAGGCCCCCAGGCCTGTGCACGCCTGGCCACCCTTTCTGTGGGCTGGATGTGGGCAGATGAGGAGGACAGCTCTGAGTGCAGCTGAGTTGGGCGCTGCTGGGCTCTGCAGTGACCTCATTGCAGGGTCAGTGACCCCCACACATGGTGTCTCATGTTGCCTTTTCGATGAAGCGCATTCGTGGGACTCGGATTCCTCGGCTTCTGTTCCCCCAGAACCTTCCGTGGATGAGTCCCCAAGGTGGCAGGACCCAGTGGCTGGTGCCCACCGCCGGCCCGGAGCTCAGGGTTTCTGTGTTTTGAGATGAGAGCCTTAAATTTTTTTTTTAATTATGCAAGTAAAATGTCATTTGCTGGGGTAAGATCACTGACATGGGAGTCTCTCCAGTAAAGGGTAGAGCTACCCGCTCTGTCCCCAACACTCTGGATCCCTCTGATGGCTTATTTCTGACTTTTTTTTAATTAATGAAAGAAGCATAAAAGTGTAACACATTCCCCCGAAGTATGAAAGACACTGCCCCCAGCCCACAGAGGCCAAAGGAGGCCTGTGTTCCCATTTTCACTGAGTCCGAGTCCTGCTTCTGGTGGTGCAGGTGGCACAGACACACAGATACGGGACCCTGCTGGACCTGAGGCCCTGCTGTCGCCCCACAATTCCTGGCACCACAGGGCATGCCAAGGCCATTGTCACAAGGACGGATGTTTGGCCAGGAAATCCTAACAGATGCACTGTTCTGGACGAACCAATTTACAGGGATGTCAGCACGCCCACCCCACCACCAGCCAGGACCAAGGCCAACCCCCGGCGTCATTGGCCTCTGTGGGACTGACAGATGTGCCCCTCGGGTGGTATCGGTCCACAGCTGTGGTGCCCCTCCCTGGGGTTGGCTGCTAGGGGGGCTCAGGGAAAGGCTCCTGGTAGGGGGCTTGCAATGAGGTCACTGCGCCATCAGCACTTCAGGACAGAGGCAGGAGAGGTGTGGGGGTGTCGCGGGGCCTTGCCCTGGACAGAGGGGAGCCCCAAGCATGACCCCTGAGGGCAGCCTGCCCTGTGAGACTGCAAGGACGGGCAGAGGGCCAGTTGGGGTTGCAATAGCCAGGCCCTTTTAAAAACAATTTCTATGTTTTTAATTAGAAATTTAATGTTTTTAATTAGATATTTAATGGTGAAACATACATAGCAATGTCTTTAACCATTTTAAGTGGACGGTTCAGTGGCGTGAAGCACGTCCACAGGAGCTGTACATCCGTCACCACTATCTGTCCCCGTAACTCTTTCCATCTTCCCAAACTGAGACTCTGTCCCCAGGAAACATTCATTCTCCTCCCTTCCCCCACCCCCTGGCACCACCATCTACTTCCTGTTTCTATGAATCTGACTTTGTATAAGGGGAATCACACAGTGTGTGTCCTTTGTGACTGGCTGGTTTCATCAGCACAGCGTCCTCAGGGCCATGCACACTGAAGCAGGTGTCAGAATCTTCTTCCTTTTCAAGGCTGAGTAATATCCCACTGGAATACTATCTGTGTTGTGTTTATCCACACAAGCCCCTTTTTGATCTGCTAATAACGTCGGTGACAACAACCATGAACACGTCTGAGCATCACCCTGTGTCACCGTTTCCATACTGAGCCCATTTGACCCTGAGCCCCTGAGGCGGTGACCATTATCCTCCCAGTTGACTAATGAGAAAATGCACCCAGAAGAAGCGCCCCAGAATCCAGAGGACACCAGCCCCTCGGTCGTCTCCCCACGGACAGTGTCCCAGCAGTGCCATGCCTGTCATGTCACCTGAATGTGGCCAGAACCTGGGCGGTCAGGACAAGTGGTGTTTTATTTGACAGTGGGGAAACTGAGGCTGGGAGAAGCGAGGGACCGTGTCCACAGCCGCTCGGCAGAGCCCGGGCTGAGGTCCCACCTGGCAGTGCCCACGATGCCCAGGCAGCATGGTGATGCCAGACCCAGGAACCCTGTCCACCTGCCGTGTGCTGCAGACACTTCAGAACTGCCCTTGACGGCCAGACCAATTTTATACAGCAATCCAGGCGAGATAAAACTCAATCAATTTGCCAGCTGTGGGTTTCTTTCACCTCTCGCTGAGATACTGCAGTCAGGGCAGTGCCTTTGACCTGTCTAAGCAAGGGACTTGCCCCGAGCAGAAGGAGGGGACGCCCGAGAAAGTGGATGCCCTGCATGGCCTTGGGCCTGGTCAGTGGGAGTGACATGCCCAGCTCTGCAGGAGCAGCCTTGTCCTGGGGCCCCCAGGGCGGGGGCAGCAGCCTTGTTCTGGGGGCCCCAGGGGGAGCAGCTGGCATAGCTACACCTGCAGTCATCGTCCTCCTTTGGGTCTGAGGGACAAATCAGAAGCAAGACCAGGATTGGTGTTGGCTTCCCAGCTTCCAGAACAGTCTGCTGGGGGAGACACACACCTGACCCCCGTGGAGCCCCCAGGCCCTGCTCCCCCATCTCACCCAGAGGGGAGCCTGTCCCTGCCCACAGCAGTCCCTGGTACGTCCCTGCGGTGAGCCCTGTCTGGTCCCAGAGAGAGCCTGCACAGTCGCTGGGTTTGCAAGGGCAACCCCATGCAGCAGGGCCTCTGCCGCCTGGCATCCCGGTGCCACCTGTTCCCGTCCTCCGGGCCCTGGCGCCAGAGCCATGCCACTTGTGTTGTTTTCCCACGGAAGCCGCAGTTTGAATCCTCGCCAAGGCCCGACCTCATGGATGGTCCATTAAACGCTGGCACGAAAACAGCCTCAGGCTGCTCACCAACCAAGTGTGTTTTTGCAGTCGTTCTGAGGACAGTTTGTGGCCCAGAGCATGTGACCGATGTGCACAGCAGCCGTGGTGAGGACGGTGCAGCCCCCAAAGCAAACAAACGAGGGGCAGCTCCACTGGGCCCCAAACATGGAGCCACCCTGGAGCCGGTTGCAGAAGTGCCACGTCTGGGACAGAGTGAGCTGGGGGAGGGGCTTCCACGTAGAGGAGGTGCTTTTGTCACAGCGACTGAGTCTCAAAATGCAGCTCATTTATTCAGAAGAAGTCACAGTTACCTGGGAGGTGTTTGTATGCACAGGCTGTTTAATCCTATATGTGTGCGCGTGTGGTGTGCATGTGTGTACGTGCGTGTAGAGTGTGCTTCTGCTTCAATACAGAAAGACACTGGCAAACGATGTGTTCACGTAAGACGTAAAGGCGAAGTGGGTACAGGCTTAGCTTTGCAGGTTCTGAGAGGTGTCTCGGGTGGGACTTTCTCATGAGCACTGCAGCCCTGGGAACCACCATTTCATGTCCCATCGCTCTGCAAGCTGACTCAGGTATCTGTGTCCTCATGACAATCTGTCACGTCTGACGTGCGCATGACTATTTCTGAAGCCAGGGGCCATGACCTCAGCCAGCACTGTCGGGTGGGTGGGTGTCGCACCCATTTTGCAGCTCAGGACGCGGAAGCTCGGGCGGGAGTGCAGGAGTCTGGCTCAGCTCAGGAGACCGTGGGGAGGTGCCGTCCAGACTGCGGACAGGCCCCCCCTCGTCTGTGTCACTGTCAGGTGTTCCGTCCTGTCACAAGGACGCCTCTGATCGGAGCTGGTGCATCCTCAGCACCTTTCCAGCACCTGCTTCCTTGGGTTTATCTTCTCAGTTGCCTTTTAATTTATGGAAAGTTATACTAGTTTTCACTTTCAGCTGTGACATTAAGTTGCTTTTAAAATGTACTTACTTAATAAGTTCTTCCTCTTCTAAACCTTCATTTAATGGGATCAGAGTGCATGCTCGTTTGTGTGGCCTGTCACCCCAGGGCCAGTCTTGGCTCAGGGTCCAGCCTTTCTGCCCTGTGATGTCCTGCCCTGCCCTGTGGGTGTGTGTGGGCCGTTTCCAGCCTGGGCTGTGATGAGTGGCACGCCGCTCAGGGATGCCGACTCTCGTGCCCAGCGGGGGTCGTCCGAGGCCGCTGCACCTGCCAGGGCTGTGCCAGGCGCGGGGGACCAGCCACTGCCCTCAGCTCCTATTGGAACTGACTGTGTCCGTTGCCCACCAGGCTGTTGACTCCAGGCCGGCAGCCGGTGTCCGCCTGGCTCTCCACTGTCATGCCAGCCCTGGGCAGCGCGCAGCACTGGCGAGTAAGGGAAGCCTGGCCTACGCAGATGTGTGAAAAGCCCTGGTGAGGCCGGCGGCACTCGTCTGTGGACAGTGAGTGACCCAGTCAGGGACCCCTCTGCCCAAGGCCTCCCTCAGGCTCAGTGCCAGGCTAGGGCCGTGCCAAGGAACGAAGGTCCCAGAGACCCCACCCCTGTGCGCCCTCCCCACATGCCCTGGATTGCTTGCTTCTCATCAAAGTCACACTTCCCCATTTGAGAAAACGAGACAGTCGATTTTCGTTTTTGATTTTGTAGAAAAAAATTTAAAAACCTGAAGTCGGCAAGAAAACGGGTTGCTTCTAATCCTGCCAGTAGCAACCTTCTTCTCATGACCCGCAGGCCACTTCTGTGGGTAATGACCTGCTTTATTTTTAGAGTTGGGTTAGAATCAGTAAGTGAGAAATTGGAGGGATATGGTGTGGAGTTTCAACAAGTGTATTTTTCCAGCCGCCAGAATTCCAGCTCACAGTCAGTCCCCTGAGGACGTCTGTGCTGTCTCCACGGCCGTCTGGGACACGCAGCGTGCACAGGAGGCGCATTTCCACGACTGGGGGTGGTTTTGCCATCCTGGAAATTCGGGGCACGTGGTGGTCACGCCTGCTGCCTGTGCGATGGCGACTCGGCTCTGCCATCAGCTCGGCGTCATGCTGATGGCCAGCAGGCAGAGTGGTCTTGTCGGGGGTGGAGCGTCGGCGGGCAGCCCAAGGCCCAGGAACAAGGAGCCCCCCAGCAGTGCGGCTGAGAGAGGGCCACTTGATGAGTGGTGGGCCTGGCTCTGTCCCACACGTCACACGACTGGGCTGCCGGCCTCGGTAGCCTTTAGGCACCACTGGTCAGGTTTCCCATTGTTTGGGGCTCAAGTGTCTGGCCACACGTTTCAGCCAGGGGCTCTGCCGAATGAGTGTATGAAGCAGGGAGCTCGGGGCTTCTGCCAGAGGACAGCATGCCAGTGTCAAGTGGAAAGTCCTCTGCAATGGGAAGAAAGGCATGTAAATTATATGCGTCATCAATAAAAAGGTGGAAGCTAGGAGGTCAGTGGTCGGGGCATCACGCCTGTCCCTGCGGCTCTCGTTTCCAGAGGGCCTGGTCTCTCCTGGGGAAAGCGCGGCTGGGTGACCGTGAGTCCTCCTCTGTGACCAGGACCCTGCTCCTCTCTGGGACTCAGGGAGGGACATGTGC
This sequence comes from Rhinolophus sinicus, assembly GCF_057876585.1. Lineage (NCBI taxonomy): Eukaryota > Metazoa > Chordata > Mammalia > Chiroptera > Rhinolophidae > Rhinolophus > Rhinolophus sinicus. The sequence goes on from NC_142505.1 coordinate 111,702,667, forward strand.
CCTCCAGCCTGAGGGAGCACGCCCTGTCTGCCCAACGGTGACACTCAGCTTGGAGGAGCCCTTACTGTTTACACGTCCTGCTCCATCCATCAGCGACTCCACAAACACCCTGGATGGCCAGAGCGGGCCAGCTGGGGGAACCCAAGGGGGGCACCAACGGGGTCTCCTGACCTGCGTCTCCCAGACCGTGGCGCGGTGGGCATTACACATTAACCCGACTCGGTGAGCTGAGCCCACCCTGAAGCTAGATCACGCTTGCTGGTGCCAAAAGGGCAGCGGGAGGCTGAGTGGCTGAGGCCCTGGGTGCCTGGGGGGCAGGTGGAGCCGGTTTCACAGCAGCGCCCCCCAACCCCAGGCCTCCATGTCCTCAGCTGTGAAGTGGACTCAGCAGCCGGAAAAGGCGGGATGCACAGAGCTGTGACCCATCTGAGAGGCACTTGCGACTAGCCGCATGGGGCCTCAGCTGCTGAGTGCCGACGGCCGGCCGATGGCTGACACCAGGGAGGTATGGCTGTTATAAGGCCTCGCTCTTAATCTGCACGTCAGCTGAGGCGACAGAAAGGGCCCTGCTAGGGCGATGCACAGTCTCGGGCCCCCAAGCAAGGGACTTGCCCCAGTTACACAAGAAGCAAGGGGGCCTGCGGTTGGAGCCCCCTGGAAACCAATGTCCTCGCCCCCGGACGTGCATGCCCCAGGCTGTCCGGCTGCCATCCTGCCACCGAGAGTGGGGACTTCTGTGTCACGCATTCCGGGCGCTGCCTTGTCCCCACAGCCTGCAGTTAATCATTGATTCGGGCAAGGTCTGCAGATGCCCCCCTGTTGGGGTTGGGAGGGGCCACATCGCTTGGAGTGTGTGCCCCTGAGACCCACTCTCCGCTCTCCAGTGCTGGACGTGCTCCCCGCCCTTGAGAGCGCGCCAAGGTCGGCTGGGAGCAGCTGGATTCTCCCTGCTGCCACCCACCGGCATGTGAGCTTCCACCGAGGACCACGGAGCTGGGAGGATGCTGGGCTCCGTGACCCCATGCCCTCCATCCACAAGGAGAAAAATGGGGATTCAGTTTTGGGGGGGCACGTGGAAGGGAGCCGGCAGGAGGGGCATTCGGGCAGCGCCCCCTCACGGGGAGCCCCTCGTGGGTGACCTCACGTGTCCCCTTGGCATCTGCAGGGCACGGCCTCCGTCCTCCAGCGCCGGTCCCCCAACGAGGAGTACGTGGAGGTCGGGCGCCTTGGGCCCTCCGACTACTTCGGTGAGTGAGGGCCCCTCCGCATGCGGCGGGCCAGCTTTCTGGGCTCCCTGCAGGGGCCTGAGGAAGGGGCAGCCGAGCCTGAGCCCTGGGTCCTGGCCTGCGGCTGCCCCAACCAGGGCAGGACCTCCCTGCTGCACCCGGGTCACAGACAGGATGCTAAATTCGAATGTCATTTTGACAAGGAGTGGCGTTCGTGTGAATGTCCCCAACGTGTCACACTTATACCAAATGTCTGCTCGTTCATTGGAATCATGGTTGAGTGTCCTGGGGTTTGGCTGCTTTTCCCTAAATCTGGCCGCCCTGCCCCCAGGCCAGGCCCCTGACGGCCACTCTGTCTCACCCCCAGGGGAGATCGCGCTGCTGCTGAACCGGCCCCGGGCAGCCACTGTGGTGGCCCGGGGGCCCCTCAAGTGTGTCAAGCTGGACCGGCCCCGCTTCGAGCGCGTGCTGGGCCCCTGCTCCGAGATCCTGAAGAGGAACATCCAACGGTACAACAGTTTCATCTCCCTGACCGTCTGAGCTGCCGGCCCCGCCGCCACCCCGCCCCGTGTGCTGGCTGCTCCTGTGTCTCTGAGGTCGTGGAGTGGGGTCTGGTGTCCCAGCAGGGGGGGGGGGCTGCCCCTCCCTCTTCACATTTGGAATAAAATAGTCACATGTGCATTTCAACACAAAGGGGCAAAGGGAGGCCCAGGAGGCCCTGCTCACCCCTCCCCACCCCCCTTCCCTGCTTCCCTCTGTCCCCTTGGGCTCCTTTCAGGGCCCTGCTCCCTCTGCCCAAGTCTTCTGGGGGACAACAGCGTTTGCCAACCCCCACGGCTGAGGGGCCAGACTAGGGGAGTCCAGGTGGCCCTGTCCGTGGGCTGGCTGGGTCCTGCTGGAGCTGAGGGAAGGTTGAGGGCCACACACTCTGTCACCTCCTCTCTGGAGGCCGGCCAGGCAGCGGCCCAGACCCAGGGCTCTGGGATGTCAGGTCCCCAGGTCTGGAGTCTAACGTGGGGCGGGGGTGTGCAAGGGGGTGTCCCACAGGCCCTCCCTCACACGGCCCTGTGGAAGGTGCCAGGCTTGGCAGAGCTTCTGGGTGACAAGCCGATCGTGGCCTCAGAGAGGGGCAAGTCCCTAGTCAGGCCCTGACTCCAGCTTCAGGTGACCCTGCATGGCTTACAGTCCCTGTCAGGTGGTCGGGGACACTGGCCAGTTTGCCCGACAGATTCCCCCCATCACTCTCACTGGGCCGAGACGCCCAGGACAGGAAGGGGGTGCCGTGTGAGGCTGGAGCGTCCCGAGACCCCGTGAGTGCTGTTCTCTCAGGGTCGGGTGACCCAATTCTGGGAGGCCCGGTGAGGGAGGGCATAGAGGAGGGATTCTGTCAGACATGCGCTGGCACCAGAGTCCCCTGTGTGTCACCCTCCGGCACACATGTCTCCCTTGAGCAGGCGGCCTGCGCCCCATACACCCAAGTCGTCTGTCAGTTGCATCTTGTCCAAGTACCTTCAATCCAATGACCGGTGTGCTTGGGCCACATGGTAGCTTCCGGTGACCTGAAATCGTGCCCTTGACCCGAGCTGGCACCTGCCTGGGTTGCTGCCTGGGCAGGGGCCCCCTGCAGCCTGTGGATGCTTCTGTGACGTGTACCCCCCCTCCCACTTATCGTGATGATCTCCGTGCTGCATGTGCCATTAAACGGGCAATGAAGTGCCTCCCCACTGGGCGTTGTGGTCTGAGAGCGTTCATGGAAGGTTTTTCTCTTGTGTTTTTGTTGTGGTAAAATATTCATGACGTAAAACTTACCATTTCCACCATTTTTAAGTGTCCATTTCAGGGTCATTAGGCATTCACACTGCCATCGCCACCATCGTCCCAAACTGAAACTCTGTCCCCGTTAAACTCTAACTTCCCCCCTCCCCAGCCCCTGCACTGGCGGTCTGTGCAGAAACTCATTTACTAATAGGTTTTGTTTAACTCAGTCCAAAATATTCCCGTTTCAACAGGTTATCAATACAGAAACGGTTAATGAGAGATGTTACGCTTTTCTGGTACTGAGTCATAGAAATCATGCCTTTCATGTCACGTGACTTTGTCATATGCAAATCACGGGCTCATCTCAATGTGCACATGTCAGGCACTCAGTGACACGTGGCTGGTGGCCACCCAGGTGACAGTGTGGCTCTGCTTTGTGTGGACCTCAGCACAGCACCTCCTGGGCCTGGAAGGGCTGCTCCTTGGCCATCTCTGTGCCTGAGGTGGTGAGCACAGCAGACACGGGAGGGACCCCGAGGGGATCTGGGAGCCGCCCAGCGGGCACCTGGTGTGTGTTGAACTGAGGGAGTGACGGGAACAAGGGCTGAGGGCCAACAGTTCCCCGGGAGAGAGCACGGGGCAAGTGTCAAGTGACGGGCTCCAGGGACGCAGCACTGGGACTGGAGCCGAGAGTCTCTCCTTTGTCTTGCTGCAAACTGACCACCCAGTCTCTGTGGCTTAAATCAACACACTTGTGGTCTCACAGTTTCTGGGAGTCAGGATCCGGGCAGCTCAGCTGGCAGGTGCCCACTCGGGTCCCTGGTGAGGCTGCGTCATCTGAAGGCCCAACTGGGGCCGCAGGCTCCACTTCCTGCTGGCGCCGTGGCTGTTGGCGGGAGGCCTCAGTTCCCGGCCCCCGGGCGTCTCCTGGGGCTCCATCACCCCAGGCATCTGGCTTCCCCCCAGTGGGAGACATTGCAGTGACCTGATGACCTCGTCCAGAATCTGCACAGTCTCTTGCCATGTTCTTTTCATTAGAAGCAGGTCGCTAAGTCCAGCCCACACTTGGGAAGGGATCTAAGCCGTGTCCTCTGAAGGGAGGAGGTCAGTGAATTGGGACAGCCCCCGAGGCTGGTCGTCTTGCTGCTGGATCAGACTGCCTCCTGCCAGGGCTCCTGAGCTGCCTCTGCCGTCCCAGTGCATCCGATGCCGTGACACGGTGGACAGTAACCGTCGCAGGTGACGGGGGGTGAGTTCAGCTATGAGGTCCCCTTTCACAGATGAGAAGCTAGAGGCTGAAGGCAATGGCTGCTGCTGCCTGCTGTCCACCATCCAGGCCCCCTCACCCTCAGCGGCTGGCCAGAGCCCTGGCAGGGCTGTGCCCACCCCTTCCCGCTGTCCCCAGTGGCTAGATCCTGGCATGGGTGTGGGACCAAACCGGACCACAGAAGAAGCAACCCTGCAGGCACATTTCAGACTCTGCCCTCTAGACTTTGAGCCAGAGTTTGTGGCATTTTGTTACAGTGGCCACAGGAAACTTGTACAGAGGCCCCACTGGCATCTGAAGCCATATCTGCCCATCTCGATGCCAGTTTCGACCACCTCCCTGTGCTGCTTGGAACTCAGGGCTTCCTTTCCTGGGAGCCCTGGGGGCTCCTGGGTGCAGGCAGGGCACCCTCCTTGGAGGGAGGGCTCTGGTCCCTACTGCCTGCCCGGCTGGGGCTGGCGGGACTGTGGCTGCCTGCTGCCCGCTGGGGGAGGCCGTGGTCCGGAGCAGCACCCTCCCCAGCTGGGCACCAGGCAGGCACAGACCCGGTCTTGTGGGGCTGGTGAAAGCGTCTTTCTTGTGTGTGCCTGAGACTACAAGCTGGGTGATTGTTACCGCCCCATTATGGCCCCCAGGGTGGTGCCAGGGGCACTGTGTGGGACGCACGCCTGGAAGCCCCATTCCTCTCAGTGGCTCTGGGGGGCCTGGCGTGGACACCCCCATCCCGAGAGCTTCTGGGAAGTGTGGGGGTGTGGCCGGGGCAGCCTCATTCACTGAGCCCCAGGAGGGCTGGGGGGCTGCTCACTCACCTGTGGGCCTCAATAAATATTTGAATAGATGATGTGAATGAACTGGGGGTTGGAGGGAAATTTGGGGAAATTCAGGCGCCATCTTCCACAGATCAAAACAAAGGGAAACTGACCAAAGGCTCACACCTCTTACAAAACTGAACTCAGAACAGCGTACGGTTAAATTATTCTTAGACTTGACTCAAAGTATAATCCATAAAAGGACAACTGGGTAATTTGGAATTCCTGATAATTAAAATGTTTGCCTAGCAAAGGACAAAGAAGAAGATGAAAACTGGGGGAAATACTGTCAAACCATGTGTCCCACAAAGACTCACATCTACCACAGGCAAAGAATTCTCAAAACTCAACACAGCAAACGACCACATGAGGACCAGGCAGGCCCGGTGCTGAGAGGACGCAGAGGTGGCAAAGCAGCGTGTGCCAACACGGGCAAACCCTCAGCTGGAGCCGTGGGGCAGACGCGAGTCACCCCCAGGGAGATGCCAGCGCACCTATCAGAGTGGCTGAGCTAAATGAAAAACAGTGACAACACCCAGTGCTGGCGAGGATGCAACGTAATGGGACACTCCCACGGGCTGGCAGGAGTGCAGAACAGCAGAGGCGGGAAAAGAGGGTTTATTTAAAAAAGAAAACTGAATTAAACACACAGCCATCATCTGACAGCCACCACAACCAGACACTTGTCCCAAGATACGCTCACACGAAACATGTACGTGAGAGTTCTGGCCGCTTCACCCAGGGAGCCCCAAGCTGGAGACGACCCAGACATCCTTCAGTGGGAGAAGCAGCAAGCGTGGCCCCCCACGCCCAGGACGCTGCTCGGCCGGGAAAAGGGACCAGCTATTGATGTGCGGCAGCCTGGTGACCTCCAGGGGAGTGTGCTGGGCGAGAAGCCACCCCACAAGGTTGCACGCTGTGTGATTTTGTGCACAGAACATCCTTGAAAGGACAAGTCCCAGAAAGGCGCGGGCTGTGTGGAGGCACTGGCTGCCAGAAGACCGTCCCGGGCCCTGGCCTTGGTGGGTGACACACTCCTGACTTGATCAGGGTCAGGGTCCGATCACACGTCCACTAGAGCTTTGTGAGGTATTCCGTGGAGGGAACTGGGCAAAGGGCACCGGTCTGTTTTCCTTAAAAGGGAAGGAAAGCAGACAGGCTGGTGTCTAGGGGGGCAGGCCAGGCGGGTGGCCTGGGGGCACTGGGGGCCCAGCCCCAAAGAGTTAGAGGCCACCCTGCTGGGGACAGCGGCCTGCATGCCAGGTCGTTCATCCATTCATCCTTTGACCGTTACTATGCCCTTTCACGCCCTTCCTGGCAGGGGAGGTAGTCTGGCGCCCTCAGGGAGACCACAGCCTGAGGGCTGGGACTGTGGCCAGAGGATTGGGAGGTGAGTGCTGGTCTGAGTCCAGGACCAGCAGGTGGCCATTGGACCCTCTCTCTGTGGCCCTCGCAGGCTCAGTGATTTCCTGAGACCACACCATGTTTCAACTGTGCATCTCTCTGAGCCCCAGCCCCCCATTGTAAAGTGGGGGTGACAGCTCTCCAAGCTGTGCAGTGACCTGGCCATGGGAGCTCAGTGGTCCTGGCCACAGACGGTGCCCACACGCCCTGCTGGGCCAGCTGGGCCTGCAGTGGACAGTGCTGGCCTCAGCTCGCCCTGCCAAGGTGGCTGAATCAGCGGTGACTCACTCTGAGGTCGGGCATTTCCCTCCCAGCCCCCAGCTGCCAGGCTGGGCAGACAGGCCCCCGCATGGGCCTGGGGACGGTGACACCGTGTCTGGGACACCCTCAGCAGTGGCCTGTCGGTGTGGGCTGAATGGGGGCCTGGGCCCTGCCATCCTAAGCCTTCCCATGATGCTGCAGGACACAGGGGCTCTGGTGCCTGAGCCCCAGCTCCCGGCGGGCCCCCAGGTCTGCCCTGGCCTCGTCCCACCCCCTCCAGGGAGCGTTTCCTGATGCCCCTACCGTGCAGACCTCGCTCCTCTCTTGGACCTCTCCTGTCTCCTGGGATGTGAGCAGGCAGTTGGTGATTCAGTTCTCTGCCCAGCCCCACCTGCAGTGGGCAGAGCAGCTCTGAGGGCAGAAGGCTTTATCCTAGTCTCTCAATCTGGACCTGGAGACCCTAGACCCAGGGCACGCTGGGGGGGCCACCAGGGCCCTCAGAATCTTTTCATGGGAATTATTGAACAAAACGTGGACAGTGGACTTTTAAATCCATGTGTAGGCCTTTCATGCAGCCACGTACTGTTGCCTGGGCCTGTCTCCACTGCTCCCAGCAGGGTCTGCTCTAGCATGTTGGTTCTGCCTCCAGAACAGAGCCCATGTCACTCCACTGGAGACCTCGTCTCCCACCTCCTTGGTCAGACATTCCTTTCCTTCTCAGGTGCAGAAATCAGGCTGGTGTATTTCAGGAATGCAGTGGACCACCCCTGACCCCCTGTGCCGTGGCCATGTCGGGGCCGGCCCTGGGGTGCTGGCCAAGGTGCAGAATGCAAAGTGTAACGACCTCACGTCGGGGTCTGTTTCTCATGAACTCAGTGGCATCTGCAAACTCCTACTCTGCTCTGGGCCCCAACTGTCTCGTCTAAGGAATGGGAATAATAATACCTCGGGGACTGGAAGTGCCGGAGCAGCTGGGGTGGCGTGGGGTCTGGGGCAGGCCTGCAGCTGTTATCCAGGTGCACTGACCATGTCAGCTGGCCCTCCACCGCCCCAGACCCGCGAAGCACGGAACCTGTGTGTTCACTGCCTTTGGCTGGAGGTGCTGCAGGACGGCCCCGTAACTACCCCTGCCCGGACGTTCCTGTCCCTGTCCCTGCCCTTCCAGGCCCCTGCAGTGCCTCCTCTTGAAATGCCATCTGGTGGTGTGTCCCCCTCCCTCTAAGGTCACATTAGGCCAACCATCTCTCTGAGGCTGGCCTCTGAGGGGACCCACACCAGGGCACCCCCATGCTGCTTAGGGGCCCCCATTTTGTGGAGGTGACACACATGTCCTTGGTCCAGGCCACTTGCCCTTGGTGTGGTTTGCAATCACTTGTAATGTCACCACAAAACCTAGAGCATAACCCACCAGTTACAGACCCTGCCGGTGAGGACGGGGTGGGCCCAGCGAGCTGGCTGGTCTCCCCTCCGCGGTGTCTGGGCCTCGGCTGGGAGGACTTGAGTGACTAGGGGACTCAACAGCTGAAGCTTCTTTGTCCCTTGTCCTGGCCCTGTGCCCGCAGGACGGCTCCCACACAGCAGACTTCCCAGGTGGTGCCAGGGCTTCAGGACTGAGTCTTCCCGCCAACCAGGGCCAATCCGCCAGCTTTCAGGACCCAGTCTCAGAAGTCATGTGGCTTCACTGCCACTGGCCTCTATGTAGTCCTGCCTGTACTCAGGAGGACACACCCTCTCCTCTGGGTGGGAAAAATAGCAAAGAATTCGCAGACATGGTTTAAAAGCGCAAGTGCCCTCAGTTTCCAGGAACATGGTCCTGGCCCGATGGGCTTTGCTCAGGGATCAGCAGCGCACAGGACACCGAGCTTCTGTCTCTCACGGTCCTTGGGATGGAGAACCCACCTATGGTCATGGGTCGTGCTGCGGCTGCAGGCCAGCTCTCCAGGGCATGCCAGGACATGTCTCCCCCAACACAGGGACCCTGGCGGCCTGTGCACAGCTGTTCCCCCAGCCCCACGCACACAGGAGAGACCCAAACATTTGTTGAATGAATGTGTGATTGACTCTAAAGCCAGAAAAAAACTGGTAGGGACAGCTTGGATCAGAATGAGTTGAACTGTTGAGTCCAGGAGCCCCAGGCAACTTAGCTGGGCCAGGGAAACACAGTGGGAGACGGGCCGTTGCCAGAGCACAGCAGGGACACCAGTGTGGAGCCTAGAACCCCGCCAGGGCCCCCCAGGCTCACATAACTCCTCCAAGCCACCTGAGTCAGAAGAAAGCTTTGGTTCTGTTGGTTTTGGTCAGTCCATCGCTGCTCCCTCCCAAACACACCCTGGCGGCACATTTGACATGCATTGAACGTCCAGACTCCTGGAAACACGAGGTCACTTTCTCTATAGATTGAATGAACCAGGACCAGAACTATGTCGATATCCTGGTATAAATTATCCACGTCACCTGGCGTCCTGTCACGCCAGTGCTGCTCCACAAGTGGCCATCGGGAGCGGTGAGGGCGGCCGGGACAATGTTAACGGTTACTGGCCTGGAGGATGTGAGGAAGGCGGACCCAGGGTGTCCCCTGCCTGAAGCTGCGGACACCCCATGGGGACTGGGCTTTGGATGCTCTGACCTGGGGACAGCAGGCCTGAGGGCCGACTGGGTGGTGGGGTCAGTGGGCCGTGGCCAGACCCAGCCACCCCCTCTGAGCCGGAGAACGGCTTTGCCCAAGGTCACTCCCTCTCCCAGCTGTGCGCATCGCTCCCAGACCAGCTGTCCCAGCTCACTGTGCCTGCCACCCCCACACCTTCCACTCCAGGACTGGCGGCCTCAGCTTCCTTCTGGTCACCTCCTCAGCCAGCCCCGACGTGCAGGCCCCTGTCCTCGGTCACCAACCTCCCACGAGCGCCCCTTCCCTCTTCACTCCTTAGGGTCCAGCCCCAGACTGGCCCAGCCCTTCCGAGCCCCACCCACCTGCCCACCTGCCTCACACCTGCCTCACACGTGCCTCCCTCCTCCTGGGCCTCCCTCCTCCTGCCCTCCTGAGCATCCCTGACCCTCACCTCCCTGAGCCCATGCTTGTTTTCCTCTGCTGCTCCCCTGGTCCTCCCCTGCACCCCACCCGTGACCCCAGGGGCCCTGTCTTACTCCCCACCCTGCCTGAGACTGGCACACAGTGGCCACCCAGAGATGTGGTGGCATGCGAAGGACCAGTGAAGGTACCTCAGGCCTGAGTCCAGGATGGCCGCATGGGAGGGGATCCGTGCACCTCTGTGGAGCAGCCCAGCCTCAAGCTTCTGCTCCAGGACTCAGAGGACGGAATTGTGGGAGGCCAGGAAGCTTCCAGAATGGAATGCGGCCCCGCCTGTGGGTATGGAAATCTTGCTGTCTGTCAGGTGTTTGGTGCTCAAGAAATAGGGTGATAACTGCTGGAGCTCTAAAGGGTCCTTGGGGTGCTGGGGACAGGGAAGGGATCTCTACTCTGGTCCTGGCCGAGGATGGCTTGGACCTGGACAGGATGGCTTCTGCTCCAGACCTCACACTATCCCTGTGACCAGAGGGGCACGCAGAGTCCAAGGGTGGGGACCCTGTGTCCAGGACCCCTCATTTCAGCAGAGGAGCAGGAGGGGTTCTGGTCACTAACGCTGGGGCCCCAGGCACTTGGGGGGCTCAATGTCTGCTTCTGTGATGGCCCGTCAGACCCTGCCTCACAGGGAGCCACCAGGGGGGAGGCTGGGGCCTTGGTGGCTTTGTTTGCTGCTCACTCGCCCAGCAAACCCTCAGTGCCTGGCCTGGCTGAGGGGGCTCCGGGTTGGCCCCTCCCCACCCCTACTGTCCTGCTCCCGGCCCGGCTGGCACTGGGACTCAGTGACAACTCAGAGGGGCTTGCCCCGTGGGACACAGTGCTGGACAGCCCCTGAGTGTAGAGGTGGAGTGTGCCTGACCCACGTGGGTGACCTCAGGCCCTGTCACTCGGGACGCACCCGTAGCCCTGGGCCCATTTTCCAGACGACTCACTGGAGCCCAGAGAAGGGAAGTGACTGCTCAGGGCAGGCTCTCAGGCCAAGGAGGCCTCACAGTAGTCAGGCCTGGGCCAGGGTGTGGGGTCCTCTGCGGGGCTCCCTCCTAGTCCCGCTCAGGTTGGTCTTCTCTGCCCAGAAGCTGGGTTGGGACCAGGGCCTGCCCCTGCCACCCTGGCCTTTCACTGGTCATAAAAACTCCTGTTTGTGGGCTGGGCCACTACCCCAGGAGAGCTGGCCATGTTTGTCCTCAGAGGACGTCACCATGCAGAGCTGACGGCAGGCAGAGGGCATGGGAGGCAGCGCAGTGCAGTGGACAGTGGGCTCGCAGTGGCGCTGGCTGGGCCACGTCCTGGCTGCATGAGTTTGGATAATGGTTCGACCTCTCAGGTGGCCGCAACCTCCCCTGCCATCCCCATGCTGGGTTAGGAGGCCTGGCACAGTTGGCCAGCCCTCAGCTGGGCCTCCACAGCCCCCACGCACCCCACTGCCTAGGAGAGACCTGTCACTGAGGCCACTCACCTGTGTATTACCACACTGGCCCTGGCTTCGGCATGTTGTGCTGAACATGCTCACTGGGTATTCATGCAGTCCCCACACATAGTCCGCATGGGGTTGGGGCCTCAGTGGCAAAGGGGCTGAGGGGCCTGTGCTCCCGAGCCCGTCTGCTACGGCAGCGAGTTCCAGAGCCCCGGCTCTGACAGGGGGGTGGATGACTGCGTGTCTTGGCCAAGCAGCCGGGGACGGGCCTGAGGCAGGAAGGACTGGAGGGACTGCAGGAGAGGGAATCCTGTGGGCCCCTCGCCAAGGCTGCAGCCGAGTGGGTGCCCACTCCTGCTGGGAGGGGCCTTCCTGGAGCAATGCAGATGGAGGCCGAGGGCACGGCCCTCAGGTGGGCCCTCACATGTGTGAGGCCTGTGGGAGGGGTGCAGGGCTGTGCTCTGAGGGGCCGTAGGGCTGACTTCCAGGGAAATGCAGCCCCCAGCTGTCCCACGGGCACAGACGCTGCTCCTGTGGGGCTCTGACCCCCTCCAGGTGGATTTCGGGGGCAGCGGCTGAGCTGAGGCTGGTGAGGGATGTGGGGACAAGGGCGGCCTGGAGAAGCAGGCTTGGGGAGGGCAGGGCTGCACAGGGTGAGGGCACTGCCTCCTGTGGACTCTGTCCCCTCTCAACACGTGTGGGCCACGCCCTGTCCAGCCCCCGTTGGCGCCACAGTTAAGGGAAGGGGGACAGCTAGAGGCTTGGAGAGGGCACAAGGTGAGCAGGCAGCAGCACCCTGGAGCCCACACAATGCTGCTCCCAGCCCCCTCCCCCCAGGAGGCCACCAGGAAAGCATGAGGCCCTGCGCAGTCACTTCCTAAGTTGGAACCCTATGAAGAGAAAGCACTTGCGATGCAGAGGAGATGGGGTTCTCTGTCCACCAGGGGCCCCTGACCAAGAGTGGGAGCCACGAGCTTGCCTTTCCCCTCAGGCCGAGCCTATGGGGGCGTCCTTGAGGAAGACCTCCTTTGGCTAGAAGGTGCTTCATCCCTCCCCACCCCAGCCCACTGAGTGACAGGGAGTCCTGCAGACCCCAGGCCATTCTCTGGAGGCCGGTGGCTGAGGTGGCACAGCTGGGTCAGGAAGTGATGGGTAGGCATTGGGGGGAGGGGCATGAAGGAGGGGGTGGGGCAGGGGAGCGGGGAGCGGCAGGATGAGGTCAGAGGTGGGGGAGGAGAGGGGGAAGAAGAGGGAAGAGAAGGACTTGGGGGAGAAGGGAGGAGGGGGAGGGGACACACAGGAATTGAAAGTGCATTCCAGACGGATGACACATCTCTGGCCCGCAGGGCGGGGGAGCAGGCTGAGCTGCCCTTCTCTGGAAGGTCCCTGGGATCAGCTCCCCTGAGAGGGAGGGGAGGGTGGGGCCAGGCTGGAAGGAAAATTCCTGGCCTGGGGAGCCCCACTGCTGGCTGCATCCTTCAAGGCTCTGCTCAAATGCCGCCTCCTCCTTGAAGCCTTCTCAGATTCCTCCTTGGCACCTGGACCAAGGAGTGCACATTCCCGTCGGACATGGCCAGCCTGGGAACTCGAGGCAGGGTCCAGCAGGACCTCTGGGTCCTGACCCATGGCTGCGCAGCACACACGGCTGCGTTCAGGAGTGCTACTGAAGGCCTTCTCTGGGTTGTCCACTCTTGCTGGCTGGCCTCAAGGCCCTCAGGAGGAATGGCAATGGCGTCCCCTGGGCTGGGACCTCTGAGTGGGGTTCTACCAGGCTTTGACGCGTGGGATTGGACAGGCGCTGATCTCTGTGTGCTCACCAGGCTCCAGGCACCGTTCTGGACACTTCCGGGACTTACCATTTACGCCTCCATCACCCTGGGGGTTCCACTGTCACCCACTTCTCAGCTGAGGCTCAGTGGGAACAGGACACCTGTGGGTCGCTTGGTGGTGAGGCCGGGACCAGTATGCCCAGCCTTCGGCAGGTGGATTTGCACTCCGCCCTCGGCTGGCAGGCGGCAGGCCTGGGTGTGAGGAGCCCCCTCAGACCCAGAGCTGGCCATGGGTGGGCGGGGGTCCTGGGAGCTGTGTGGCTGGGTGTTGGGGGGAACCTTCAGGAAAGCGATAAACAGGCCCCTTCCCACATCCACCACCAGAAGGGACGTGTCCCCTTCCCTAAGCAAGTCCCTGCCCAGGCCCCTGGTCACTGCTTCCTGCTCTCTAGAGGACTCAGGCCAATCCTTGGAGGCCGGGTGGTTTACAGGCTGGGACTTACTTACCCTGAGAGGCGGAGGGGACGTGTGCCAAGCCTCTCCGTGTGCCCACCGGAGTGCCTCAGTGCCTGAGCTCACTTAACCCTCAAGGGCAAAGACCCTTAAGTCAAGGACGTAGCCCCCCCTGCTTCCGGTTGTCCCCTCCACAGGGAGCAGAGCCGGTCTGGGTCACCAGTAGGCTACTGTGGAGATGATGGAGGAGACTTCCGAGGACAGGCCATGGAGGACACTGGCTGTGGGGGCAGCCACGCACCACCTTGTAAGGACATGCAAGCAGCTGTGAGTGTGGCCCAGCGGCCCCCAGCACACAGCCACGGGGCAGCCATTTCCCTCAGGCCTCAGTGGCCCCCACAGGACCACCAGCTAAGCCTGAGCCTCAGAGACAGGTGATCAACGCTCCAGTGTTGGCTGGGCTGTAAGTGCTCAGCAGCCAAGCCCTACAGCAAATGTTAGCTCTGCTGGAAACAGGGTGCTTACTTGACTTACCCACGGAACACGTGACACAGAGACGAAGCCTGGAATTGGACCAGGTTGCCCTCCTCCAGGGTCCTGCTGTGTGTGGCCGTTCTGGGGTCTTTGTTGGACGTGACACGTGGGGCCTCAGCCTGGCTGCAACAGGCGTGCTGCTCCCTGAAGGCAGGTGGGAGGCGGCAGAGGTGGTGACTGCTCCTCAGGTCAGGCACAGCTGCATATGTACAGGGCTTTGAAAGCAGGCGGTCCTGACTCCCAGGGCCCTGTGGGAGGCGGGGCCGGGCAGGTCTGGGCCAGGGCCAGAACCGAGGCTTGCTAATGGACGCGTCCCTGGGCTCCAGCGTCTGCCTCTGCTTTCTGCTCATGTTGGCTTTGCCAGAGGAGCCTGGTGGGAGCACAGAATTATTTATAACCTGTTATCTGCCAGGGAAATGCTTTCTAACTCAGGGAGCGCCCAAGACCGGTGAGGGAGGGCGCTGGCATCACCCTCTCCCCATCTCTGAGGCCCAAGGGCCACCCAGAACCTGACCCGCCCACTTAGTCTTGTGAGGGTAACGCCTTCCAGCATCTTCTGCTGGATTTTTCACGGAGTCACTAGGGAGACTTTGGAGCAGAGAAGGACCTGGGCTGACGGTCACTCTCCTGGTGAGGACAGACTGGTGGGGGGCAGGGGAGGCAGTCATCCTGCAGGCGGGGCGGGGCTGGGACCCGGCTGGTGGCACCGGGATGGGATCGGGTCAGTTTTGTGGGGACACTTAGGGGTTGAGTCAACAAGATTTCCAACGGACGGGAGGTAGTGTTGGGGACGTCAGGGTTGGTGCTGGGACTGCTGGCCTGTATGTCCCGGGGGTGAGGTCCCAGGAACAGCATGCAGCAGCCTGAATGCGTCTTGGTTGTATTAAGGTTGACTTGTCCACTGGACACAGAGTTGAGGTGCTGAGTGGATGGTTGGACTGTGGATCTGGGGTTCAGGACAAAACTTGGGTCTAGAGATCCCACTGCAGAATTGTCCCCATGAATCTGGGACAGCTCCCCCAGGGAGGGAAAAGAGCACAAGAGTGGGCTCTGGGCTCACAGGGGGAGGGGAGGAGCCAGCAGAGGAGACAAGACTGGGCAGCCAGAGGACACAGAAAATCAGGAAGTGGGGGGTCCAGGAGGGGACGTGACCAGTGGGAGGAGACCTGAGGAGGACGGACCAGTGCTGCAGCGTCCAGACCTCTGGTGAACTGGACCGTGGGGCGTGGTGGACTGGACGCTTCTGGCCAAGGAGCCTTTGAGCTTCTTGTCTGAAGGGAAAGCTGCTGAGACTGTTGTTGCTCTTTCTTGCCAGTGCGAACGAGGACACCTAAGCTGCCCTGGCAGCTGCCTTGTCACCATGAGGGAGACGCTGCCATGGAGGGGATCACGGAGGCCCAGCAGGCCCTTGATCAGACCTGTCCTAAAGCTGCACGTGTGTCAGCGGTTCTGGCTCATCCTGCTGAGATGCCGGCTCCACAGGGGGCGAGCGCCAGTGTGTGTCTGTTCTATTCCATGTCCTCCGAGGCCAGCTCCACGCAAAGGGTTCATGGCTGTGTCTCCAGAGACTAGAAAGGGCCCACATTCATTACATAGTAGGTGCATAATAAATGTTTGTTGTCAAATGAATGCGTCTTAGGGCACTGTCAAAGCAGGAGAGAGAGACTGTGCGTGACAAACACACCCAGAGTTCCACAGTCAGCAGATCTGGAAATATCCACAGTGCAGACCAAAGCTGCAGTTTTAGGTGCTGGGTGGGTTTATTTTGCATTTCTGGGATGGGGGGGTGCATGATAACCTTGGCTGCCCTTGAGGGCTCTGAGGATACATGGGAGCTGGTGGCACGGGGTACAGGATGGCCTCTTGGGGCTGTCCTCAACCTGACAGGCGTGTCCTGCGGCTGTAGCTGCAGGGGGAACTGCGGTGTTCATGAATCGTCTGCTGTGTGCCAGGCCCCGTGTGTGCACAATGCCACGGCCCGCCCGTGGCCTCTGTGACTGAGAGTAAAACGTGGGCTGCCCTGGGTCAGTGCTCAGCACCTCTCTGGCTTCCCCTTGAGCAGCCAGTAGCACTTCTGCTGTCACTAGTCCCCTGTAGTCTTTGAGGCTCAGGGAGGTGCGTTAACTTGCCAAAGGCTGCACAGCCAGCAGCTGGTGGAGCTGTCATCAAACCCAGGAATGCCCCTCTGGGCCTGGGCCTGGATCGGTCCCTGCCTACCATGTATCTGGCACCCTGCCCCTAAGGGCAGGCGGGCGCATAGTAGGTGCTCAGGAAGTGGAGTGCCCATATGCCACTCCCCTTATGCTGTCCCACCAGAGGGAAGTGCCTGGCCACCGAGAGGCTGCGGGCAAGTCACCGCACTCCCAGACAGGTCCCTGGGTCACCGCAGGATAGGGATAAGATTATCTGAGAGTACTTTCTTCTGTCGAGAACAATAGCTTCTCCCAACCCAGTTAGTCCTGGGCCCAGGATCCAGCCTGACCAACCAGAATGCCGTGTCCCCACCTCGGTCACCGCCAGTGGCCCAGACTGAGCCTGTGACATGCAGGCTCTGAAGAGTCTGGGGCCAGGAGGCTGTCAGGCGGGGGCTCCGGCTGCTGCCCACCCTGTGGAGAAAGTCGAGCTGAAGGCTGAGGGCTGAGCGCCTTGGCCCAGCCACACCTGCAGCTGGTCACTCCAGAGCCTGGCGAGTATGTGGCCTGACGCCTTTCCCGCTGCCTTGATACACTTGGAGTCGGGTTCTTGTCACAACAACCGAGCGTGCCGATGTCTACAGAACTGGTAGGTGGAGGTGGGCTGTGGCTTCTTGTCTACATGACAGGGGCTGGGGTTTCTGCTGTGGGACTCCTGACCCAGTGCTTCCCAGACAAGGTCGCAGCACCTCTCCCTGCCTGACCCCTCCTTCTGAGCTCCATGGATGTGGCAGTGACAGATCTTGTCTGAGGTCAGGGACAGTCAACAAGGTGGTGTCGTCACGTCCTCACACACTTAGCACAGGGCCATTTGCACAGTCTACATGGCCGTTGAAATGGAAGGGACACAGTCGTGAAATTAACTGAGGCCAGAAGCCTCGTGTCCACCCTGCTCTGGCTGCAGGAGGAGAGAAGTCGCAGCCACAAAACCTGGGCAGGACTGGGGGTGGGTGGGGTGTTTCTGTCTCTCTCTGACTCATCTCCACCAGCCCTTTATTTCCCCCATCTGTCCCTCCTTCTATCTGTCCCCTGCCTGTCTGTTTCTCCTTTCTTCTTGTCGCATGCTTTCCTTTCTCCTCATCGTCTCCCCTCCCTTTCTTCTTTCTACCCATGTCTTGGCCTCAGTGGAAAGATTCTTGCAGGCACCCTGGCCCCTTCCCCATGCCTCCTGGCCTCCTGAAGCGGCACTCCATCCTGAGGGTGGTGCCACGCAGCCCAGACTGGTGCAGGGAAGTCTCTCTCACAAGAAAGTCATTTCTGCAGACCTCCCCTGGCCTTGGGAGCCAGAGGTGAGATTAGCCTGCCCTCAGCCGGGAGGGAGGGCACGTGCTCCAGAAGGCTCACTGAGTCACACCCACCAGCCAGACCAGCCGGTCTCCCCCAGATGCCAGCCCACCAGCCACAAGACAGCCCTTCCCTTGGAAGCCTGGGTGTCACGCCTGCACCCTCCTGGCTCCCAGGGCTGCGGGACGGGCCAGGCTGCTGGGCGGGGGGAGCAGCAGCTGAGGTCCCATGCGGTCGATGCTCTTACATCAGTCCTGCATTTCTTTCCACAACAGCCCTGGAACAGAACTGTCATCATCCCTGTTTTCCCAGATGGGGAAACTGAGGCTTGATGCTGTTTTGTGAGCTGCCCAAGGACACAGCCAGCAGGAGGCTGAGTCTGGAGCCAGCGTGCCCTCCCCAGGGAGGATGGGCCTTCACCGTGGCCTCGTCGCAAGAGGGGGGTCATCTCGGCAGCACTGTTGGCTGGCAGGGATTTCGAGGTCCAGAGAGGGGAGGAGACATACCAGCCCTTCCAGCCCAGAGCCACAGCTTCTGATACCCGAATGTCTCTTTTAAATAGAAGCCCTTGAGTTTCTTACAGAAGTAATATCAGCACATCACAGACCACCGAGGGTGGGTGAGAGAAGTTGGAACACAGCCCATTGCCCTGACCCCCTGCGGGCAGTGCTAATGCTTATAGGACAAGGGAGCCCAGACAGGGCCTGGGGATGTCGGCTGTGGCGTGTGGATGTACAGGAGCAGCGCCGGTTCCATACATGGGACATGGTCTCTGCAGCCATCATCTGAATGCACACAGTTCCCAGCAACAGAAGGGTTAGAGGCATGTGTCTGTTCACACGTGGGTTTAGGCTGTTTGGATGTTTGCTACTTCCAGGTGTGCTCGGAACCCCTGCAGGATATGTTCTGTTCTGTCTTTGGGTCATTTCTTCAGTCAGGTCCCAGCTGTGGGACTCCAGGGTGGGGCCATGGCCCCCAGGGCTGGTCTTTCCCCAGATGGCTTCCATCCCCCGAGGGTAAAACCTGAATTCCTTACTTTGGTCTCAAGGCCTAAGTGATGGGCTCACCCTTCCCTGTCCCTGCTGCTCCCCCTCCCACCCCCCTCCCTTCTTCCTTGAACAAGCCAAGCCGGTTCCAGCCTCAGGGCCTTTCCCCACGCTGCATTCTCTGCCTAGAATGCTACATCATCGAATCTTCTCAACATTGGCTCCTCAAATAGGCCTTCCTGACCACCCCCAAATTCCTGACCTAAAATCTTATACACTTATTTGTCCCTTGTTTATTTTTTCCCCAGTGAGACTGGGACACCGTTTGAGTGTCGGTCCCCAGTGCTTCACACAGTGCCTGGCACATAAATATTTGTTCAATGACCAAGTAAATATTTCTTAAAGAACCCTCTGAGCTGGCTGTCAGCCGGGAGGGAGCTGAGGCTCCAGGTGCTAAACAGCCTACAAAGCCCCATGGCACCGGCCAGCGGATGCTGGGTGGGAGGGGCTGGGACCTGCCCCCGACCTACCGACAGGACCCGCAGGACTTCAGCCTTCCCGCCTCTCCTCCGGGACCCCACCGGGCAGCTCAGCTCCGCCGCCACCCATGCACTCACCTGGCGGGCTCCCCGTGTAGACATGAATTCTGGGTGTCTACACTAACGTCCAGTAGAAACATCATTTGAGCCACATACAGCATTTTCTATTTTCCAGAAGTCATGTTAAACAAAGGAAAAACAAACAGGTGAAATTAGTTGTAATCACAGTTTATTTAACTCAACATATCAAAAATGTTATCCTTTCAGTGTGATTAATATAAAAATTACTAATGAGAACTTTTACACTCTTTCTTTTCATACTAAGTACTCTAAGGCTGTGTCATCTACTCTACAGCATGGCCCATTGCGGACCAGCCATATGTCACATGCCCAATGGCCACCTGTAGCCAGTGGCTCCTGTGCCAGGCAGCCCAGGCTCAGCCTTCATTTCTTGAAGCCACCAAGTGTCCCGAGGTCTTCATTCACAGAATATTCACAAACTGATGTAGGCTCACATCCTATTTTAGACTTCATTTCTGTTTGTGTATATAAAAAAGAAAATTAAAAAATTGAAGAGGGAGTTAAAAACAGCACTGAGCATGACTTCCCTGCCTGCTGGCAGGCTCCTTCCTTTCTGGGGAGTCTGAACTAGAAAGGCCTGATCCCAGCCGGGGCCTGGGGCGCCCTCAGATAACCACTTAATTAACGCCTGCCTGGGCACTTTTGATCTCCAAGGAGCGGTGCCCACTCGGCTGAGGCTGCTCCTGTATTAATTGCCCCAAACCCAGAAAGCCTTGCCAAGATAAAGGGGCATGGCGTTTCATCACTACAAATTGTTCTGAAATCTGCTCTGGCACCAGCAAAGGCCTGGTGTGGATACCCAGCGGTCCCTGCTTGAGGACCCCAGCACTGCAGGTGTGTGTGTGCGTGCACACGTGCACTGCTGCTTCTCCTGGGTGGGGCAGAGCCTCCTTGCTTGGCAGGGTTATTGGCCCACTTTCCAGACGAGAGGACTGAGACTTGGGGCAGCCTAGGGACAAACCATGGCAACAAGGCCAAGGCCAAGGGGCAGAGGGAGGCTTGGGTGTGCCCTTCCTGTCCCCCTGCACCTTAGGGCTGGGAGTCAGGTGGGCGTGGGCTCCAGTCCCGCTGCCTTTATTGCTGGTGACCACACCGTCCTGCACGCCCTTGTGGCATCTGAGCTGTAAGACCAATGCCACCCAGGTGAGTCCACTTTCTTCTGAGCAGCACAGCCCCCAGCCTTGGGGGCCAGGCCCTGGGCAGTGCCTCCATGAGGTCTGGGACTGGCCTGTCTGTAAAGGGGGGGATGGGACAGGTCTCCACTGCTGGGTGTCTGTGTGACAGGAAATCACAGGGACCGAGGTGATCGGTGGATATTCGTCGTGACTGCCAGTGCGAAGTAACAGTAAGAACGATGATGGAGGTCCAGCTGGTACCCAGCCCCTGGAGGGAACGGGGTGAGCTGGGTTTCAGGGTGGGTGCTGGCTGCACACTACACAAGGGCCCTTATAACAGGCATGCTGTCCCCTCCAGCCCCCTACCTCGCTCTGAGGGAAGGACAAGGCCCTTTCAGTTCCCCCTGGGAGCACAAAGGGAACGTCACCTCAGCTGGGTCCATTTGGAGCACCAGAGTCACCTTAATTATAGGCCTGCGGGCACGTAGGGCAGGCCTGGGACGCTGGAGATAGCCCGAAAACACCTGCGCTGGGGTCGACCGGACCCCAAGCCGCCAGGTGCACCTTCCCCACCCACCAACCCCTCCCTGGCATGGAGGTCCCCTGGGCCTCCTTCTTCTGTCAGGGCTCCCGGACGCGTGAGAGCCCCTGAGGTCTCCTTTCGCACAAAGCCTGGAGCAGTCTGGCCCGCCTGGGTCCGTCTGCAGGGCCCTGAACGCCGAGCTCCCGCCGCCTCTGACTCAAGTATATTTAGCCTCATTATCAAATGTTTGCAGTGAACCGTGTGAACCTAATAGCGGCTGGAAGTGAAACCCGATTCCCAGGCAGAAAGCAGCACGTGACCACGCCTGATCAGCAGGGGTCACCGCCCCCCAAGCCCCGCGGGTTGGGCAGTGTGCTGCCCCCAGGCGCCTGGCCCCACACGGAAGTCCCCTCTTGGACCTTGTCCCGCAGCCCCTTCTCCAGAGACCGAAATGAGGGCGGCTGGAGTCCGAACGGACCTGGTGTTGAGGAGGAACCAGGATCTGGAGGGGTCCACGCAGGAGTGGTTCCCATCCAAGCTGGTGACCTCTCGGTCAAGTCGGTCCTACCGGCTCCATTTTCATTTCTCGGGCAGCTTCTTCCGAGGATGGGGGAGGGTGGGGTGGGCTGGAGGAGGGGGCTCCTGTCTCAGCCCAGGGAGGGCCTTGGTGCTCTGACGCGAGAGGTGCGCCGAGTTTCCCTACGGCGGCTGTCGCGCGGCTGCACAAGTTTTTGCCACCCTCGCGTGCCGCTGTTGTCGTGGTCGCTATGACGACGCGCCGCGTTTTATTTTTAATAGCGGCTGGCGATTAGAGGGCGGCCTGCGCGCTCCCGGCGCGGTTCTCGAGTCCGGGATGGGGGGTGTGCCCAGGCTCGCCCCCGCTTCCCGCCCTCTCTCTGGCCTGAGACTCCAGCGGAAGGCGCCCCCTTCCGCATCCCCAGATCTCCCCCGGTCCAAGTTCGAACTAGGCATCCCCGAAGAGCCAGGCTGGGAATGGGTGCAGAGGGAGGCACCCATCCAGGCCGCTCAGAGGTGCCAGAGACCCCCTGGAGCTGGCGATCCTCTCTGGGCAGAGATTGGACCCGAAAGGGCCCCGCTTCCTCCAAAATACAGACGACCGTTCCTCCTTCCTTCCCACACCTGCCATCAAACCCAATCCTTAACCCCAAAAGAGTGTCCTTGGGTCGCCTCTGCCCGAGGGGAATCCGAGGCTCAACGGGATGATGCAGTCAGGTCTCGGATGAGTACGGGCCAGCTCGAACCGGGCCAGCCAGAGTCCTGGCAGTGAGCGTCCGGCTGCCTTCCAGAAAC
Source organism: Rhinolophus sinicus (assembly GCF_057876585.1). Taxonomy (NCBI): domain Eukaryota; kingdom Metazoa; phylum Chordata; class Mammalia; order Chiroptera; family Rhinolophidae; genus Rhinolophus; species Rhinolophus sinicus. Next base: position 111,724,672 of record NC_142505.1, read on the forward strand.
TTCCAGTGCTCCCTCTACGATAGAAGGTTCCACCTGGACGGACAAGGACGGACTTTCACGTGCTTCTAAACGTTTCCAGGTTTGTTTGCCCGGTTCTGCCTCCGTCCTCCATCCTGACCACCCGGCCCCGCACACTCGCCAGCGGGAAGTCGCAACGGCATTGGGAGGCGGCAGGTGTGTGGAGGCCTGTGGAAGGGTGAGCATACACCCAGGTGGTCTGGGAACTGCAGGAGAAGCCTCCCCACCCCCAGGTATTTGAGGGAAGGCGAGCGCCCCGAGGCCTCTCCGGACTCACTTTTGAAATGCCAGGGACAGGCCAGCCAAGGATGAAAGCCCGCCCGCCAGGCAGCGCCTTTACTGCCTTTGTCCAGCCGGGGCAATGGGGGCGGAGGGCCAGGGCAGACGGCATTCTCCTCCGCTGGCCACCCCCACACCGGGGCGTCTCACAGCCTTCCAGGGCCTCGGCCGTCTAGCTTTGGGGTCTCGGCCCGTCATTCCTCTATAGCTGTGGTACGGGGACAGGTCCACCCCCTCGAGGGCCCGACCCCACCTGGTCTAGGAGGGCGGAATCAACCCAGCCCGGGTCTACCCGCCCTTTCGTGGCGGGGAGCCCTCCAGCCGCGCTCAGGCCTGGGGCTCCCCGCGCGTCGTGCCCCCGCATCGCGCTCTGTGCGGCGCCTTGGCCGGAGGTGGCGCTCTGTGCGCCCAGCGGATCCCGGCGGCGCTGGAGGCTCACACTCCGGGGTTCCTCACCAGAGGCTCTTTTCTTTTCCTTCCCTCCCAACCCCTTGAGTTCCCGGCTCAGGCCGCAACCCTGCCTTCCACAAGCGAATGGGGACTTGGGGGACGCGGGGTCCCAGGGTGGGGACGAGGCACGCTGCAGCCCCCCTCCTCCGACCTGGGCGCTCTCCCATCGGAATGTGGGTGGAGGTTCCTCATTCAGACGCCCCAGGCATCGGATTGTGGGCGGGAGCGCGTGGCAGCCACCAGGTGAGTGCCCCAGACGCGCCCCTAAAGCCGGCCCACCTCTCACCAGAGACTCGCTCCCCCTCCTTTTATGGCGAGGGGGAGGCAGGGGCCCTGGATCCCAACCGTGGAAAGAGGCCCGAGGGCGGGGGGCGGGGGCCGGCCTGCTTTTGCCCTTTTTGGCGTCCAGCTCTGGGCGCTGCCCTCTGCTGCCGCTGGGGCCCGAGAGAGGCGAGGCGAGCCGGCGACGGCGGCGCTTCCGCGGCGGCCTCCTCCACTCCCCGTCCGGTGCCGCAGGATTGCAGCTGGAATTGGAGGGTGGGCAGCTCGAGGGAGGGGCGCGCAGAGCCCTGGTGGCTGCGCTTGGAGCCGGGCGCGGGGCTTGCATGGATCTCACTGCCTGCGTGAGCGCGTGTGTGTGCTCACTGCGGCGGCGGCCCGGCCCTACCCGGCCGGTGCGGCCCCCGCGCGCTTCCGAGGTGCGGGTCCCGGGCCGGGAATCCGGGGGCGGTGAGAGGGAGGGGCAGGGGAGGGGCTCGGCGACGGCCCTATAACCCCCTCCCCGTCGCCGGCCGGCTCCACACGCGCGCCCGGAGAAGCCCGCACAACTCTGGCGAGCTGGGCCTGCCCGCGCCTGCTCCTCTCCCGGCAGCGGCAGGGGCAGCGGCGCCAGCTCGGTCCTGCGCCCGCCTTCAGGCCCGCGCAGCGCGGCCCCGGGTGCTGCCCGGCTCGGGCCGGAGGAGGGCGGAGCGCGGCGCCGGAGCCGAGGGCGCGCCGCGGAGGGGCGCACGCAGGCCGCCGGGCCGCGCCGTGCTGGGCCGCGCCGTGCCCGGCCTGGCGGCGGCGGTGGCGAAAGAAGGCCGGCGGTGGGCGCGCAGGGAGAGCGCGAGCTGGAGGCCGGGGCCTGGCCGGGCGTCCAGACAGGTGCTGGGTGCGGCGGCTCCAGCCTCGCTCCGGGCTCCTCGGGGCTGACGCCGCAAACACGCGGAATTAGCGGCCAGGTCGTTCCTAAAGCCGGCGCCGAGGAGCGAGAGCGGCAGCCGCCAGCACCGGGAACGCACCAAGGAAGAGGCCCAGCCCCGCCCTCCGTCCCTTCCGTCCCCACCCCCCACCCTGCGGCCCCGGAGGCTCCCGGCGCGGCAGGCGCGCACTCCCCGCTCCTCCTCCTCGCTGCTCGCGCCGGGCGCGTTCCGTCGGCTCCCCGCTCCGCACCACCCTCCTCCGGGCCGCGCTCCCTGAGGGATGGTACTGAATTTCGCCGCCGCAGGAGCCCGGCTGCAGCGCCCGCCCCGCGGCCTCGCCTCCTCGCCGAGCCGCCAGCGCCTCGGGACGCGATGAGGACCTGGGCTTGCCTGCTGCTCCTCGGCTGCGGATGCCTCGCCCATGCCCTGGCCGAGGTGGGTGCCACCCCCGCGCCCCGGCGCACGCCCCCTGCGGCCGCCCGCGGGCTGGGGCGCCCCGGGCTCGGGGTCTGCAGAGCGCGTTTTCATTTCTGTTAAGGTGGTCGATTTAAAAATTTTCCCAAGTGGGGTTGTGTTTTTTGCTGTGCCTAAGTGTGTCTGGTGAGTTTCCAGCGTGTTGCGTCGCTCTGCCGAGGAAGGACTGAGTGACGGCGGGGTGGACGAGTGGGGAGAAACTTCGGGGGCGCGGGCTTTTCTCCCTGGTGGGCACCCGGGGCGCGGCGGGCAGTGCAGTATAGGGGTGCAGGAAGCGCGGAAGGGGGTGTGTGTGAGCCGGCGGAGTTCGGGGAGGGGGGGGAAAAGCGGCGCATAAACAGGTAGAGGCCCCCCGGCAGGCCGGGTGGGCAGCGTGGAGCCGCAGCCCCGGGTCCCCGGTTCCCAAACCCGCCCGGGGCCTGCTTACAGGTGGCTGAGCGAGGCGAGCCGGGACCGGGCCAGGCGCCCGCGCCCTCCCACCGCCGGCGCCCCCCACCCCTCATCTCGAATCCCGAATTCCCAGGAGCTCTGCTGTGATGAATGACTTTCTACAGCCCCCGTCGTGGGAACTTAGTGCCTGAGACCCCCCGCAGGGACGCCTGACTCCCTTTAAAAATCTGGAAGGAGTGGGGGGAGACCGAGTGGTGAGGGTGGGCAGGGCAGGGATCCGGGAGGTACGAGAGGTAGATATTTAACTCTCCCATTCCCTGCAGCCTCTCCCAACTGCCGGCTGGATTTGGGGCTCCCGAGTCGGCGCTAGGGCCGCTGCTGGGCCGGAGCGGGGTGGGGCGAGTGTGAGTGGGTGTGAGGGTGCGTGCGCGCGCGTTTGTGAGACGGAGAGACCCTCTCCCCTACAGGTTTGCCCGGGATTCCGGGTGTGAAATTTAAGCCCCTCGCTGGATTAAAGTGTTAGGGCTGCCGTGACTTTCGTCGCTGATCCATGACGCATTTCAGCTTGATCTTCCTAGATGTTGATTTCACTATTAAATCGGAAACTCCCCGGGCCCCTCACTACCCCCAGACCGCCTGTAACTGACACCCCAGGCGGAGGGGCTGGAATGGGGGGCTTTTGTTTGAAATTTTAAAGGTGGCGCGCGGGCTTTTTTTCAAAAGGCAGACGTGGATGGGGACGAAGAATGGGGTCTCACCGAGCCCCACCACCGGCCATCGGCTCCAGGGCCCGGCCGGGGGTCGGGCGGCCTTGCGTGCGAGGTGCCCGGGTGGGCCAGGGACCAAGAGCCCTCGGCGTGGGACGCGAGCCGGCGGGGCCGGGGCGAGGCTCGCTGACCGTGTGGCTCTGCTTGCAGGAAGCCGAGATCCCCCGCGAGGTAATTGAGAGGCTGGCGCACAGTCAGATCCACAGCATCCGGGACCTCCAGCGACTCCTGGAGATAGACTCCGTAGGTAAATCGCGCCCCTTCCCTCGCGCGCGGGGAGGGCGCGGGCGGGGCGGGCCGTGTGTGCGCCCCGCGGCGCCTCCCGCGTTTGGGCCGGGCCGCGCAGGAGCGCACCGAAAGGTCAGAATCCAATCCCGGGCCATAAAGCCCAGGCGGATGAGTCAGGAGTTTCTCTTCCAATCACCACTTTCTCTCCCGGCGGCGGCCGAGAGCTGCTCGCTCGCCCAGAGGTTGTTTTTGCATTTAAGGAACACGCCGCGTGTGTCACAGAAAGTTCAGCCGCATAGAGGGCGCCGGCGCCCCGGCCAGGTGTGCCTGCCCCAGGCCTGCCCTCAGGCTGGGAGGAGCGGCAGCGGGCCCAGGCCCTGAGCGCAGAACAGCCCTGTGCCTTGCGGGGAGCCCCGGGTCAGGGCCCCTTTGCACCCCTGAGGCGGGGCTGGGCCTTTCTGTTTGCAGGAGACCTGTGTCTTCTTTTTGCGACTCGGGTACATCTGCTGTTTGGAGGCTCCTCTCTCAGGCCCTGGAGCCCTGCCACTTTCGAAAAACAGTTTATGTGTGAAGTGTTGTGCTGAACCGCTTGAGGGCCGATTGCAGAATTGGACTGGACCTGGGTTGGCAGAGGCTGCCTTGGGGTGGAAGCAGGTGGTGGTGGGTGGCTTTGCTGGGTGTGGAACAGAGGGAGCCCCTTCCTGGCGGACAAGGGCTCCGGCCCACGTATTCCTAGCGTTGGAACTTCAGTGTGTTAAGTAGGGAAACACTCTACTGACTAAGAGGCCGCAAATGAACTTGTCAAAGGCAGCAGGGAAGGTAGTGGATGGAAGGTTGGGTGGGACGAAGATCCCTCTCCTGCAAACTGCTGTGAAAAGGGGTTTGGGTAGGGGAACTAGGGGAAATCACTAGCTGGGCCATTTGGAAATTTGTCCCTAATTATGATGCTGGCGAGGCCCGGACCGTTCGCAGTGCATGCCAAAACCACCTTCCAGTGGGGCAGGCGGGCGGTTTCTGTAGTTTCTTGACCCAGGAAATCCTTTGGCTGATCTTTATCAAGAAAGGGTAGCATTTCACTTCGAGATCAGAGTTGGCAGGATGGGGGCTTGGAACTGCTGCCCCTTGATGTGTAGCCGCGGAAGGGCTTGTTTTTGGTGAGCTGAGGGAAGCACTCCCGCATTCTGCTGGTCCCTGTGGGTTTGGGAAAGTGGTGGGGAGACTGCCTCCTAGAGCAGGGTCCAGGGTTTCTCTTTCTGGCTCTTCGAAGTGAGGTCTCTGAAGGGCTGGGCTTCCATGCCGGATGCTTTTGGATGCCACCGGGAAATGGGCCATTGACTTTCTGCTGCCACCATTCTTATTCTGGCCTCTGCAGCTCCGCCTCTCCCATCCCCCACCATTAACACCTTTTGCATTGCAGCCCTGGGGTTATGTTGCTGCCTCCTGACTTGGGAGCTTGAGGGCCCAGAGCCTCTTGGGGAGGGGGTGTGTGTCCAAACTGAAAAAGCCACGATGCACCATCCAGTTCTTAGCTTGTTTCAAGTTGCCCCTTTATAAAAAGCCCCAGGACCCCATCTTCTTCCTGCCCCAGGGAGTGGGTAGAGTGGCTCACCTGCGGGGATGCCCACCCCAGCCTGTCAGACTTTTTGGGCTCTGGTGCCTGGGAAACTGTGGGTGAGAACCAAGAGGGCCTGAAGGACAGTCCTTGCTCACTATCTTTGCCCCTAGGGGGACATTTGTGACACAAAAGCAAAAGTGGGTCTCCTTTGTCCTGGTCCTGCCCCCCTTCCACAGAAGTGGAAGCTGAGAACCAGAAGAGACCATGGTCTCTGGCCTGAGCACAGGAGTTGCACCTGTTGCTTCTAGAGCTTGTCTGGGGGGAGGGGGCGTCTACCCACCCAACTCCTGTCCCACCAGAAGTGGAGTTGAAACAGTGGGCTGCTGGGTTGTAAGCAGCTGTGGATGACTGAGCTGCCTCGCCCCCCACCCCACCCCCCGCCGGCCCTGGACTCCACACTAGGTCCAGCAGAGGTCCTTCTGGGACCAGGGAGGAAGGGGCTGGGTCCCCAGCTGGAAAATCTCCCTCTATAACTCTAGGGGTGTCCCTGCCAGATTGACCTGAGTGTAAGGCTTGCGCCCAGGCCGCTTGAGAAGAGGCTTTTTCAAACAGCGACTCCTCACTTGTGTGGGCGGGGCTTTGTGATGGGGCACTGGGGTCCTGATTCCTCCCTGTGGGTGGACTGCATTCCCATTTCACAGGTGGGAAACTGAGCTTGGGCTCCAGGTGGGTGTGGCTGGAGGCCCAGGGGGTAGGATTCCTGCTCTGGAGTGTCCTGAGTTCTGAGTATAAGGAGTGAAGCCCTAGATGGTTTTCCACCTGCTGCTTTTGGGTGGAGAGACCAGCATGTGGTCTTTTAATGACCAGTAGCATGGAGTTTGGGGCCTGTTTGTCCAGTGTGATGAGAACAAACCCCTCAGCAGAGTGGCAGCGGGAGCTTTGTTCTCCGAGCAGTCTGGCTGAACGCCCGGGTCATTGAGTAACCGATACATAAATATCCCATCTTGGGCCATTAACGCTTCACCAGGACGGATGGCTGGAGCAGTACTCCCGCCAAGTTGTCATGTGGACATCTGTGCATCAAAGACCAGAGGGAAACCGCTTGACTAACTGTCCTCAGAGTGGTTGGAGGGTGTGATTCCCAGGGACCTTCTCGTGGAAGTCGCTGCTGGGCTACTTCTCCGGCAACATGAATCAGAAGGCGTCCCCCTGGCGCGGTCCGGGCTGCGTTTGCTGACCCTCATCGTGATAGGGGGCCTCAGAGGGTGGGCTTGTTTGACTAGCAGCTGTTTTGTCTCTGTCTCTTGTCTTCAAAACCAATTGATGAACTGGGGCATTTCCTTCGTTGTTTATTAGGCCTGGGGTGGGAGAGCCCACCTGGCCCTGGACAGGGCCCTTTGTCCCTGCATGCCGGCCCGTCTCTTGGGCCTCAGTGTCCTCAGATGTGCACAGGTGGCAGCGCCTGGTCTGTGATGTGCTGCAGAGCGCTCGCGTTCTTAAGTTTTCTTAGAAGCCAATACAAGATGGCCGCCACCAGGACATGACTCATAAATGTCACTTTTTCAGGAAAAAAAATGCTTCTTGTAACAGTTGGTTGATGGGAAATTCTTACTGTGTGAGTAGTTCTGTTCTGATCTTATTTTGGGTCTCAGAAAAAATAGTGGCAGTGAACATTGAGTCATTTTCAGTGAAAAGTTGGGTTCTGCTCTGGGTTCTCGAGAGTGCGTCTTCTGCCATCTGCACCTTGTGCATTGCGTTCCCTCATCCTCATCCAGTGTTGGTTCGTGGGCTATCATGGAGGCCTCGCTGGCCCCGCACCGGGGAGGAAGCGTCGGGGCTGGGCTGGTGGCCAGGTCACCACCAGGGTCGGAGGGAGCCGGCAGAAACGACCTTGGCACAGCTGCTGGAGCTGCTGGCCACTGGAACAGCTTTCTCAGGACCTGCTTTCCCAGTCCTCTATTGGGGAGGCAGGGGTGGAGGGGAGAAATGGGAACAGACCTTCCCAGCTGGACCTGGGGGCAAAGGTGGCAAGTCTGGGGACCCACTTGACCCAGGTGCAGGCAGTGTCAATGGGCCAGGTTTGGCCAAATGGCAGGAGCAGAACTCTGTCCCTCCCATCCCCCTTTTCCATTGCTCTGAGAGACTGGGCCTCCCCTAGCCTGTCCGAGTCCTGGGGGACTAGGGTCCAGTCTGATCTTAGCTCTGGGGCCCACTGCTCTGTGGCTGAGAGCCCCTCCTGACAGCTTGCCTCTGCGGTAGTGGCCGTGGCTCCCAGGCGTCAGGCACTCCTGTGCAGGCTGTCTGCCCTGTCAGTCACCAGGACTCATGTCCAGGCCCTGCAGCCACTCCTGCTCCCCCCTCCAGCGTTTCTCGTGGCCTCACCCTCAGCATGAGATGACTGGGAACAAGTGGGGTTTGGCTGTCAGCCAGCCGGGCCGGCCTTCCTTCCGAACTCTCAAAAGCTAGCTGTACCATCAAGGGCAGGTTAGGGGGATGGGGGGGAGGTGCACACTCACTGGCAACGTCTGTCGCCACCGCTTCTGTTGGTCCTTCAGGTCAGCCTGCTGTCCACAGTGCCCGGCTGGGAGCAGTGGGTCTGTCCGCCTGGGTCTTATGGACATGGGGGGGGGAGGGGCAGGGCTGGCCTTGGGCTTCCTCACCTGGGAGAACACCTGCAGCCCCTCCCCCGCAGGTCCACTGGAGGTGTGGTGCGGGCAACACATTTCTGTGGATGCTTTGGAGAGGGTGGTAGGATATTTTTGGCAGCTGCACACCTGGAAACTCCCCATGTCGGGGTGGAGGGGCTCCCAGAGGACCCCTTCCATCTTGAGGATGGGGGTGGGCTGAGCTGCAGGAAGAGCTGTGGACGGGCCCCCGGGGGCCAGCTGGTCATTTCCCTCTTTCTTCCTGTAGGGGCCGAGGATGCTCTGGAAAGCAGCCTGAGAGCCCATAGCGGCCGTGCCACCAAGCGCACACCTCAGAAGCCACCTGTGCCCATTCGGAGGAAAAGAAGCATCGGTGAGTCCCAGGACCATTGAGGGGCTGGGGGGGACTCAGGGGAGCCCGCCCTCCCTTGTGTAAAGCAGAGGCCCAGCCTGCCTGGGGCCCCTCGGTCTTGCAGTGTGTCTCGTGCTGTGGCCTGGCCCGGCTGACAGCCCCTGGAGAGGAGGCCGTCATAAATTCCTTAAGTGCCGGTCTTGTTGGGGCCTGCTCTCGAGGAGGCCTCGTTTCATTGGCGGTCCCGCCATGTGGAGTGCTGGGTGTTCCTGGCTGCAAGCTGCCATGGAGCCTGGCGGGATGCTCATGGACACCCCCTTCCTGTGCCCCACCCCACTTGTGCTTGGCTCCTGGGGCCCCACCTGGCCCATGGGTTTCGGGGATGCTTGGTTCTTGTCCCCTGACGCAAAGCACCCCATGTCTGCTAGTGGGTGGGGCTCTGAGCGGAAGTCATGGCCTGCTGTTCTTTGTTGCCCCCGGGATGCAGCTGGGAGTGTGGCCTGTTCAACCCTGTGCCACTTGGGGGTCCCGCCTGCTTACTGAGGCTGCTACGTGTGAACCCCGGCTGTTCCACTCACTGTGTGACCTTGGGCAGATGACTCCCATGCAAACGTCGGTTTCCTCCAAGTAGACGGGTTTATAGTTTCCACCTTTGAGCACGAGAGTGGGTGAATGGTTCAGTTAAGGCAGGCGGGCCCTCCCCAAATGACACTTACTGCTGTGACTGTAGCCCACCTGGCCAGGTTCCCTGGGCCCCTCTCACCTGGCGGGCGCCAGGCTGTGTGCTGTGAGGCAGCCCCCTCCCCCACTGGGGTGGCCAGACTGCTGTCACCCAGACTTCCTCGTCTGGTGGCTTGTTCTCGGGGCCCAGCGAGGAGGGGACAGTGAGAGCTGACGCCCCTCCTGGACACTTGGCCCCCCGACTACATTTCGGACCATCTTCCTGTCTGCAAGGGGCACGGGCCTGCTCTGAGCTGGCTACTGCGCTTGTGGGAGGCCCGGTGTGTGAGTGGCTGGCTGTTGAGTCCTCTAGCTCCCGCTCTGGGGTTTGGGGGCCCCCACCGTGTTGCTGGGGGCAGCGGCTTCAGTGGGTGGTCCCTGAGCCTCCCTGGCCCCTCATCCTGCCGGTCGTGCTCCCTGGGCAGGTGACTAGGCAGCGGCGCCCCTGGTGGCCAGTCCCCATGTCTGGATGACGCCAGGCAACCATCGCACAATACCTAGCTGGGCCTCGTCGTGGCCCAGGAAGGCAGTGTGTTGTGCGTGCGCCCCGGTCCTGGGGTGGGTTTCTCGTCTGTCAGTCACAGCCTGGTGTCCATAAGGCGTTCAGGGCCCTGGCTGGACTGGTCAACCTGTGGTAAGGAGTACGGAGCAGAAAAGGGAGCCAGTCCCCCCTGGAGGGGCCTCGTGGCTGGTGGATGGCCTCGGGTGACCCTCCGTGAGCAGGTCTCTGGCCGGGGGCTGTGGAGTCTGGGCGTGCTGTGTCCCATGTACCTTGTCCCCTGCCTACTGTGCAGGCCTTTGACACCCTCCCCCCAGACCTCCTGTGGCTGCTCCATCTCACGCCACAGCCACAGCCAAGCTGCCCTCGAGGCCCCCGGGATGGCTCAGAGCAGCCTGGGGTGTGAGCCAATACGCCAGGCTGTGTCCTGGTGTCTCCAGTCAGCTCTCTCAGGGCCTCGCAGTCTTGGCTTCCCTGCTCCTCCCCGTCACCCCAGCCCAGCAGCTCCCCGAGTGTTGATCGTGGGCAGGGGGACACTGGGCTCCAGCAGCCCCACCGCCTGTCAGCCTCAGTTTCCATCCTGTCCCCAGCCACACATTCCTCACCCCCATGGGCACAGTGGGCCTCCCTACTGTCTCGGCCCTAGTGTCACATTGTCCCCTTTGCGAGCTGTGTCCTTCCTCTGGGGTCACCCCACCAGGCCCTCATGCTCCTGCCCATCCTTGGGTCAGCTCAGCTGCGCTCTGGGGGAGGGGGGCCCTGGGGCTGCGTGACACACGTCACGTTGGAGGAGGCAGCAGCTGGGTGGCCCCTCAGCTGCTGCAGGCCTGGGAGGGTACAGAGGGGGTGGGTGGGCGCAGTGCATGGGACAGAGACCTCTGGACTCACTGCGGCTCTTCCTCTGCAGAGGAAGCTGTCCCCGCCGTCTGCAAGACCAGGACGGTCATTTACGAGATACCTCGGAGCCAGGTGGACCCCACGTCTGCCAACTTTCTGATCTGGCCTCCGTGTGTGGAGGTCAAACGCTGCACTGGCTGCTGTAACACAAGCAGCGTCAAGTGCCAGCCCTCTCGCGTGCACCACCGGAGTGTGAAGGTGAGCCCTGCCACCCCCAAGGGAGCCACGCTGGCCCGCGTGATGGCCAGCAGCCCGAGGCCCGGGAGAAGGGACATGCGGTGTGGGCCGGTGTGGGGAGAGCTGGGACGCAGCCTGGTGTCCCCCCCACCACATAGAGCCGCCCAGGAAATGACAATTTGGAAGGGACCCTGAAGAAAGAAACATAGGATACAGTGGTCTGGAGCTGACTGGCCTTGCTAAAGGCTCCACAAGGTGCAGCCACTTAGGTGGGGGCCCTGCAGAGCTCGCGCAGGCACGTTGGCAGGGGCCGTGGTGCATGGCAGGGGCCCGGGGCCCCCTCGGAGCCTGCCCTACCCCACACTTCTCCCCAGGACATGGGTGACAAGGAAGGGGGTGCTGGTGTGGAGCTGTGGCCACGCTGCCGTGCCTTATCTGTAAATCGGGGCGCGTACCCTGTTCCACTGGGAGTGCTTGTCTGGATGGGTTTTCTGGGGTGCCGGGATCCGAGGCCAAGCCCCTCCCCTCATTTTAGACAGGACCCGGTGGCTTCGGCTGACTGTCTTCGCCATCCACCTGTAGTCACTTGGGAGCCTGCACACAGCTGGTCATCTGGCACGGCCCTCCCTCAAGCAGGGGCGGGCCACGATGACCTCCAAGGGCAGCCCTGGGGGGATGCAGGAAGGTCACCCTCCCACTCTGGGGGCTCCTTGTGCTCCTCTCCTGAGTCCTTGGGGACATTCTGCCTTAGGTCGCTCTGGGCAGCCAAATTGGGGTTTGGCTTGTGACCTGCTGGCCTGCGCCTCCTGGCCTGGGCTTACCTGCGCCACCTGTGAGGCGGTCTGAGGCATGGCCCTGTGTGTCTGGGCTGTGAGCCCCTGAGAGAGCAGGGCGTGCTGTACGTCTCGGCATCAGTCCCTGTGTGGCCCTTTTCAAAGGATAGGGTTGGAGGGTGGTTCTAGGGTGTCTCTTGGCTCCTCTAACATCAGGCTGACACCTGGAGACTGGCTCTGGGTGCGTTAGGACCCTGCGAGGACCTGGGCAGCAGGGTGTCTTCTGCACAGGGTGGGCCCGTTGTCCTCGAGTGGGGATGTCAGATCTGGGGGTGCAATAGAACTTATTCTTGACTAGAAATTATTTCAAATTCTCCAGGCTGCTGCCAGTCTAGGCCCCTCGATGTTGGTCTGTGGTCCCCATGAAAGCTCAGGGGAGAAAGCTTTCTTAGTGACAGACCACATAGCAGGCCCGGCCACGTGTCATACGCAAAGGTCCTTTAGACCCATAAGTGGGACTTGACCTCGACGTGGTGTCTGCAGGTCTTCCGTGCTGAGCGAGCACGCTGCATGGCTCACTGCCCGTGGGCTGCCGGGCCGGCTGACACTCCCCTGGACGCCAAGGTGTCCCAGGTGGGAACCTGAGTCAGGCCTCCAGACTTGCAGCAGTAGGGCCCCTCCTGGTGCTGAAGCCAGCTCTGCACCCCAGGGCCCCCATTGCCACCCCTTTGTTAAAGGAGGAAACGGAGGCTCGAGGAACAAGCCCTGTGCACCCCGTACCGGCCCTGCCCACCGGGTCTCCACTCTGTGACCCCGGCCAGCCTCTGCCCTGTGGGGTTTCAATGTCCTCACTTGTGGTATGTTGGGGGGTGTTATGAGCCCCAAGAATCCGGGTACCTGGGGTCTTTTTCTCGGGCATAGGCAGTGGGTGCTTTAGATGAGATGGACCCAGATACGGGCACCAGGGTGTCTGAGACGGGGCTTGGAGGTGCAGGGGTGCTGCAGTGAAGGGCTCTCCGGCCTCCAGGGCCTCCCCCTGACCCCACTCTTGCTCCCCATAGTGTGAGGACCAGGGAGTGTCTGCCTCTCTGCTGGCCCACCTGAGTAGGTAGGTGGGGGTCCAGAGACTCCAGTAGGGGTCCCAGCAGCACGGTGGTGTCTGAGGCCGGCCTGTCTGGGAGGGGTGCTCTGTACCAGGGCCTGCCCAGCCTTCATCCATCTGCCCAGACGGCGTGGTGGTCAGCCTGAGAGGGAGGGTTCAGTCGTGCATCTGGAGCCCAGGCGGCCTGGTTCCACGCCCGCACCCCACCCTGCCCAGACCCGGGCCCCTTCTCCCTCCCTGCCCACCCGTCAGAGGGTTGGCAGGAAAACATCCGGCCCCAGACAGCGGGGGTTCTGGCAGAGAGGGGACAAAAGGTCAGTGGGAACAGGAGGCCCATTGTGGATGCCGTTCCCGCTCCATTTGGGGTGGAGGCAGCGCAGCCCTCGGAACCCCAGAGCGGGCCTGTGGGAGGTGCTGTGGCTCCCCCGCCCGTCCTGCAATGGCACTTCCCAGGTTTTCCGGGGTTTATGGCCTTTTGATCCACAGTCCAAGGGCTTTTATGCGTGCAGGTCACAGGCTGGGCACGGTCATCCTGAGGCCCAGCCAGTGACTGTCCAGTTGTGCTAGCTGAAGGCTGGGTGTGCACACGCCCCCAGGCTGGGTGTGGATGCGCTGGGGTGCATGGGCCTCAGTGGGGTCAGGGTGTAGGAGCAGCTCTGAGCAGCTGTCTCCTGTGTGGGGATCTCAGGACATTGCAGGTGGGCTCACGTTTTGTTCCAGGGCAGACTGTGCGCACCAACCCAAGTTCATCAGTAAATGACCTTGGTCAGCCAGGAGCCAGGACCCAGCTCTGCGGCTGTGTGCGGGCAATGGACATGGCCCTGTTTGGCTAGACTTCTGGAAGACAGGCTGGGCGTGTCCACCTGGGTGCCCAGGACAGGCTCTGCGCCCTGGAAATGGAGCTGGGAGGGGCACACTGGGGCAGGGTCCAGCTGTTGCTGTGTGGGGTCCAATTTATGGGCCTGGGGGAGAACGCGGTGGCCTGGGGGCTTAGGTCTCGGGTAGGGCCTCTGAGCCCCTGCCCCGCGGTGCAGGGCTGCCTGGGGAGAGCCGTAGCGGTCAGAGAGCCCAATACCTTTGGCCTTGGGGAGCTGGACATGGCCCGAGGGGCACTGATCATCAGCCTTCAGGCCCTGGAGCCTGGGGTCCTTGTTCCCCGGGCTGCGTTGGCCTCTGGCCAGGTGGGAGGAGAAGGGCTGCCTCCACTCCGGCCATTAAACCAGGTGAGGTCTGCCCAAATGGCCCTGGGGTCGGCTGAGTTCTAGGTGGACATAGGACCGGGAAGGGGAACATGGGGATGCTGTGTCTGGAGTGCCAGCAGGCTGGAGCCCTCACGCCTGACGAGACAGTTCCTCGGACGAGCTCAGGGCCTCTGCTGTTCCCAGGTCCCGGCCTCCAGCGAACAAAGAAGGCTTGTCTGCTGCCTCAGTTTCCTTATCTGTCAAGCTGATGTAACTGTGCCCTCGCAGGGCTGCTGGGAGCGTTACAGCGACTGGCACAGGGGCTGTTAATGCTGCTGTTTCTCTTGGTGATGACGCTCTGCCTGACCCTGGCCCCAGCACCTGGGGCGTCCTCGGCAGGTGTGGCTGTCCCCAGCCCTCCTGGGTGGCATCCTGTGTTGTGGTTATGGCGGCCCAGCCTGGGATGCTGGTGAGTGGCAGAAACTTGCCTTCTGTGCTGGGCGTCCCTTCTTGGGGGGTATGTTTGGGTGGCCTGGCCTATGGTACACAGGTGGGTTGAGGGCAGGCACCCTCTGTACTGAGGAGTTGGACTCTGCTTTGTAAGGTGTAGCCCAGACACCGAGGTGCACACGGGGAGAGGAGGGAGGGACATGGGGAGCCTGCTTGGCTCCAGTGTGGGAACAGGGGATCCATTCTGTGGACCTGGCTAGTGTGGAGGACGCTTCTGAGAACTTAATATTCACAGCATGTTCTTAGGGAAAATGTAGCCGTTTCCGGGCCAGACAGGTGGCGGGACGTCCGCAATCCTTGCAAAGCCCTTGAATGCCCCGAAACAGGTGCCATTGTAAATCGCTGTTTGTTTTCTTAGATAAAAACGGCCCGTCTGAGGAGAAAGTGGGTTCCCAGGCTGAGGCAGCCAGTACTGCGTGCTTCGCCAAGGGATTGGGGTGGGGTGGAGTTTCTGGGGTGTCACCTTCTCCATGGTGTCCAGGCTGTCCTGGGTGAACAAGCCTGCCCCCCTCTACCCGCCTCTGCCCAGGAGTCTGGGGGGTCTCGGCCCCACAGAGGAAACTTGGTATGATGCTTGCTGACCAAACAGAGCAGGCCCTCTCGTGTCCCCAGCAGGCCGGGGGGATAGGACGGTGGCTGTGGGGGGTACATGGCACTCAGACCTCTGACCTACCTGCATGGGGCCCCTGGTTGCCACCCAGGCAGACCTAGACCTCCTAACTGAGGAGGGTGGCAGGAGGCCTGCTGAGGCCCAGCCCACCCAGTACCCTCATGGGGATCACTTGACCCCACTTCACTCTCGGGCCAGCAGGCTGGCTGCTTCAGACTTGGGGGTGCTGAGGGCTGATTGTGGTAAGCTGGGGTGCTGTGTGGAAGTGCCAACACCAGGGGCACTCGCTCCAGAAGCGGTGCAGCCCCATCAGGATCCAGCTGCTTTTGTACACGTCACCTTGTTTCTTACCATGACCCTGTGACCCATGGTCCCATTTAGCAGACGGGAAGGCAGAGGCTCTGCCCCACAGTCCATAGTCTCCTCTCTGGCACCAGGGCCCTGGGGAAGGGGCAGGTGGAGGGGTAGCCACATCCCAGGCCTCTCGGGAGCGGGCCAGCCTGTGGCTGCTCCTGCTGGAGGCCACCTTTTCTCCAACCTTGACTTAGGGAACCTCCCTGGCCTGATCCCAAACCTGGCCTGGCTCCTGACCCCCCCTCCACCTCCCCATACCTGGTATTCACACCTGAGGCCATGCAATGTATACCATTTCAGATGCCACTCTGTGGGTCAGTCACGGCTGGGTCTGGACAAGCCTTGGCCTGCTGACCTGTGTGATGGGAGCCCCATTGCCAGGGTACAGGGCCAACCCCACTGCCCAGGGTCCTCCTCCGCTGCAGAGGAGCCTGGAGGAGGGTCCCTCCCCGCTCCTCCCCATCCGGACTCTCACAACCTGGGGGCTTCTGCTCTGGGCCTGGGTCCCCTTCGCCCCTTGTCAGCTCTGGATGGGCCCTGCAGGTCACATGCTCAGGGTGTAACCTATGGGCTCTGTTCCCTTTCCACCTGTTTCCCAGGCAAACGGCGAGGGGTGGGCTAGGTATGCCTGAGGGCTGGGCCCCGGCCCCAAGTGTTGGCACAGATGCAGTGCCTGCCACGCTGCGTGGGGGTGTGGGGCCAGCAGAAAGACCGGAGACCAGAGCACAGGCTGTGGGCCTGTGGGAGTGGGGATCCCACTGGGGCTGCAGGGAGGCAGGGAGTGTTGCTTTAGTGTTTTCCTGCTCCACAAACTGGGAGGGATGGAGGGGGCATGGCTGCCTCTGCAGTGCTCACTGTTGCTGTGTGTTAAGTGTGGAGCCAGGTGTATGCTGGTGCACTGTGTGTGTGTGTGTGTGTGTGTGTGTGCGTGCGTGCATGTGCTTGAGGTCCCATGACGGGCGTGTGTGTGCCTGTGTGGGGGGTGGAGCTGCGTTCCCAGCAGACAAGCCAGTTCCCTGGGGCCCCTGGGGATTTGACTTCTCGCCCCCTCCCCCCCAGCTGTGCCTGGGGCCTTTCCAGCTGGACTCTGGGCCAGTCCCCCTGCAGCGCCTGGGGTTCGGGGTGGAGGCAGGCCCGCATGTGATCCTGTGCCGAGAATTTCCAGCTGGCGAGGCCCTTGAATTAGGGCAGTTGTTGGCTTCTCCCAAACTGAAGAGGAGGCAGCAGCTCCGTTTGGGTTCCCCCCACCTCCTCTGGGGAGGGCCCCAGGGCCTCTGCCCACATTTCTGAGAAGGCCAGCTTCCTCCAAGTCCACAGAGACCCGTGGCCTGGGGGCACGAGAAGTCCTCAGGCCTGCCTTGGACTGAGGCTGTTGGTGCCATGGGCCTGGCCCACTGGCCCTGGGGGAGGGGAGGGGTCCTCGTGGGGCCTGCGGTGTGGTACCTGGATCCTGTAGGGTCCTGGGCTGGAGCCTCTCACATCCGGACACACACAGTCTCCTTGTGGACCCTGGGGGCCACACTGCTTCCTCCGTGGGCTTCGGGCAGGAGGCAGGGCGATGCCTGGCCACCAGCCAGAGGCAGCAGTGCCGTGTACCTCAGCCACGGCGTTTCCCCTTTAATAACTTAATGCCATGCAAAAACTTCCTGTTGCCCCAGAAATCCTTAAAACGGAAGCAAATGCCTCCCCGCCTCCAGGGCCCCCAGTTCCAGGTATCTCCTGCACGCCTCCGGGCACGCATGTTGGGTTTACTTTCAGTTAAAATGAGACCAACCACAAATGCTGTGCTGCACCAAGTCTCACCTGAGTCTCACCTGGCTCCTGCCTTCCCACCGGGCGGAGGGAGGAGGCCCGAGGCCAGGCCGCCCGCCCGCCCTCCTGAGTGCTCACAGCTGGGCCTGCTGTCTCGGCAGGTGGCCAAGGTGGAGTACGTCAGGAAGAAGCCAAAGTTAAAAGAAGTGCAAGTGAGGCTGGAGGAGCACCTGGAGTGCACGTGCACGACCGCCAACCCGAACCCGGAGTACCGAGAGGAGGAGACCGGTGAGTGGCCAGCTCCCGCGGGGTGTTCACAGCCGCCCTCAGAGCCCAGCTCCCGCGGCTGCTGCCAGGAAGTGGGGCTCGGGGGTCGTGGCACCTGCGGCTGCAGAGAGGCCAGTCAGCGCCCTGGGGAAGCAAACTGCCGCCCCGGCACCGGTGGGGAGGTGGGACAAGCTGTGTGGCTCTGGCAGGACAGGTCCAAGCCTGAGTGAGGGGTGGGTGTGCGTGCAAGTCTCCCACCCTGGCCGGCGGTTCTTTGTGGTAATTAGGCCAGGCGTGTTTGAGGAGGGTTCCCACCCCGGTGGGAAGGCAGGGACTGGACCTGGGCTACCACGTTACCGGTGGGGGTCTCAGCCTCCCCCGCCAGCAGACTTTGCCCAGAAGCAGCCCGGGTCAGGCCTGGCTCGAGGGACCAGGAAGTGTGTCTGTGCAAGCGCTAATGGAGTTTTTTTTCCAGAAAGACAAACAGCTCAGGTGTTTATTGTTTCAGTTTCCACCTGAGTCCTCCTTTAGGCCTGCTCACCCGCCGTGCCCTTCTGTTAACAGGAAGGCGTAGGGAGTCAGGTAAAAAGCGGAAAAGAAAAAGGTTAAAACCCACCTAACGAGCCAACCAGGTAGGAGCTGTCTTGTCAGCTGGATGTGCCATGACCGCGGTGGGAGGTGCACTGCTGATCAGGACAAATCACCCCAAGGACACCCTCTGATTGGCCTGATTGCAGCTTCTGGGGTCTGGCTGGGCTGTGGGCCTCCTGCTCCTGTCCTCGACCCCTCCCCTCCCGCCGCACGGGAAGCCCTGAGCCCCTGCTCTGGCTTTGGTCTTCGTTGATTGGGGGGCAAAACGTCACGTGAGTGGAGGGGTTGGGGTTTCCCGAGCAGCAGTGGGGCAGCTCGGGCATGTTACCCACCCCACTTGACAGACGGAAAAACAGACTTACAGAGATTGCAGGTAAGGGTTGTTGGAGGTGAGCAGGTCCTGTCTGGAAATGCTTTATTAACATGTAGGGTAGTTGACCACGATGCTGGAAATTGTGTTTGGCTGCTGGTAATGCAGCAGCAACAAAGGTTGAGATAAGGTAGACATTCACGACTCACAGAAAGACAGTGAGACCAGAGCAGGTATGGCAGTCTTGAGGTATCATCGGTGACCCTCATCTACCCGGGACTGGTGCCACCCATCCTCAGAGGTGCCTCATGGCCCATAATGGCTGCTGAAGCCCAGAAATCACATCCACACTCCAGGCTTAAAGCAAGTAAAGTGGGGAGAAGGGTAAAACGAGCCCTTAGAGAAATCCCACCCAGCGACTTTGGCCTTGATCTCATTGGCCATCCCTCAGCTGCAAGGGAGCCTGGGAAGTACAGCCTTTCAGTGAGGCGCGCTGCTTCCCAGTGCATGAGATTTGGGCAGCCACAGTCGGCATGAAGAAGGTGGTCTCAAGCCTTCCTGATTCTGGTGTTGGCCTGTCTGCCTCTGGGCGCGTGAGAGCCCATGGCATCCAAAACAAGTGGCGAGAGGAAGTCTTAAGAGGTGTCTGAGATTCTGGGCTGCGGTTGGCAGTGTCACAGCAGGAAGCTCCCAGGTGAGGCGCTCTGCAGGCCTGCGGGTCCGGTGCATTCGTGATGCTTCTCTGAGGAGGAGAGGCCATGGGGATGGGTGCCTGGAGCAGCCCCAAGTGGCTGCGTGGCCTTGGCCTCTGCTAGTCCAGGAGCACAGCCCGGGGGTCGTGTGCTGTCTGTGCGTCCTGCCTACAGACCACTGGGCTCTGGGCTCCATGGTCCAGCCGATGACAGAGACCCCCAAGGGACAGGCGGGCATCCCTGCTCCCCCAGGCCCTGCTGGCATTCAGGCTCCGGGCGTGTGGGTGGTACGAGGGTTAGGATGAGCAGTGGACAGGTGACATGTTACGATGGACACGAGCTGCTCTTGGCTCACAGCTCAGTGTGGACCTGCCCGGTCAGAGACCCCTTCTGTCTGGCTGGCAGTGTCCACAGTTGCCTCATGGTCCAAGGTGGCTGCCAGAGCTCCAGAAAGCACATCAGACCCTAGGCTGGAAGAAATAGGAAGGTGAGGAGAAAGACAAAAACCTTTCTGGGTCCTGGTGTCCTTTACCTGTGCAATGGGAGACTGGGACCTGCTCTTGAGCCGTGTTCTTTTGTGAAATGCTGAGAGCCCCGTCCTGCTCCCATCAGGATGTAACGAGACATATTTGGTTTGAAGAATTTCACGAACATGTTAAAGCCGAAGACTTTCTGTGGCACATACGTGTGCGTGTGCGTGCCCTTGGTCGGCTGGAGGCCCACTCTGGCTTCCATCCACGTGTGTGTGCTCGCGGCCCCGCCTCAGTGTCTGTCTCTCCCTCTCCCCGCAGATGTGAGGTGAGGCTAAGCTAGCTGCCCTTTCCCGGGACACGGATGTACATGGCGTGTGACATTCCTGAACCTACTTGTGCGGTGCTTACCACCCGCGTACGGTCTTTGTTCTCCTCCGTGAAAAACTGTCTCCCTGCGCACTCTGGAGAACAAAGAGACAGTGTACGTTTGTTTAATGTGACATCAAAGCAAGTATTGTAGCACTTGGTGAAACAATAAGGCGCTTCCTTGTCAAAAAGAGAGCAAACAAGACCATGCAGCTTGGCGGCGACACTGACCCACAACGTACCTGAACAGCTGCGGGAACGTTCGGAGGGGCACCCAGGGGGCTGTGGCCCACGCGCCAGCACACGGGAGTCTGTCCAGGTGGCCACAGGTGCTGCTGCCGAGGACACAGAGCCTGGTTTTCCTGGAAGCCTGTGCAGTGCGGCGAGCTCTGCGGGCCTGGGGCCAGGAGTGCCACGGATGCCACCACGGGACTATAGAAAGCACGTCTCCTTGCTGTAGTGTTTAAGTCTATACAGAAACCTTCTGAGAGCCTTAAGTGGGTTTTTTTTTACACCATAAAGTGATTATTAAGCTTTCCTTTTTACTCTTTGCCTAGCTTTTTTTTTTTTTAATTATCTCTTGGATGACATTTACACCGATAACACCAGGCTGCTGTAACCGTCAGGACAGTGGGACGGTGTTTCTCCTAGCGGGATGCAAACAAATGAGATGTATTAAAATAAACATGGTCTACCTACCTATGCATCATTTCCTAAATGTTTCTGGCTTCCCATGTTTCTCCTTGCCTCATTTTATTTTACTTTTTAGTTTAAGCCATTTCGAGAGAACTGTGCGTGATCCAATCAGGTGCCATCCCTGGTCCCCTGTCCCCGGCCCCCAGGGCTCCCCCGTTTGCTACATGCAGCCGTTGGAGGCCACCTTCCCGTGAGGACAGCGATGCTGTTCCTGCTGCAGGGTTTGGATGGAACCTAAAGTCTTTATTTTTGGTAAGGTGTTATGCTTCACGTGTACTTACCAGAAATGTGTGTGTGTGTGTTAATTTTGTTTTGTAAAGGTGAAGTTTGTATTTTTATCTAATATTACTAGTTTTATATACCTGAGAGCCTGCTATGTTTTTTTTGTTTTTTTTGAACCAAAAGGGAAAAAACCCCCACAAAACCCATACACGAAACGCATTTTATAGTCACATTTTTCTAGTTGCCTCACTGAATGTTGGTCCCATCTCGTGTCACGGCCCACAACCCCGCGGCTGGGGCTCCTGCGAGACAACTGGGGAATGACTGCTCTCTGGGCCGGTGGGGCCCCTGGGCCGCCCCACGACAACCAGGACTTGCAGAGTGCAGCCTGCCCTTGGGACTCAAACCTGCTGGAGACAGACCGCTGAAGCCACCTTGCCAGTGCATGTGGCCTCGCACAGGTGGAGGCCGGGCGCCCGTCTGAGCAGCCAAGTGGACAAAGGATTTCAGTCCAGAAGTGGTCTGGTCTCTGGCCTCACTGCCTGAACGTAAGCCAGTAAACCCGGGCACCCGTGTTGCCCATGGCCTGCTGTCCCAACCAAGCCACAAGGCTCGTGTGGCCGTAAGGACGTGTGCTGCTGTGGGACGCTGGCGGGCGTGCGTCTGGTGTTGATGTTTATGGAGGGTCTTTTACAGGGGTGCCTTTAGCACCGCACCCTCAGCCCAGAGTTTCCATCCCTCAGCACGCCGTCTCGAAGTCGTGAGGGTGAGCACAGTGGCCGTGTCCCCTGGTTCCCGCCTGCCCCCTGGAATGAAGTGCCCTGTTTGGCAGGTGGACTCATGCTGGGCGCCTTGGGCTGTGTTGTTTGGGCCACTCTGCCCGACACAAACGTGTAATGTATGTGTTTGTGTTCCTGTGAGATGCCATAAAACCATCTGGTGAGCAATGTACGTGTCAGAGCAGCGCAGAAGGAAGCCCGTGTGCAGGTGTGTGGGGACCCGAGGAGAGGCCAGCAGTGGCAGAGGGACTCGGGCCTGCTGGCGGCCTTCCTCCCGCCCTCTTACCTACGCCTGTGCTACTGGGCAGAGCTGGGCCATACGGTGCCAGTCTGACCTCCTGCCCCCAGTGAGGACACCAGTTTGGAGAAGCTGCAGGCTCTGCTCCTGGGCTCTGCCCACCCGCCACCGTGGGCTGCCCTTGTGTGTCCGCGAGCCCTGGGTCCCGAGCCAGAGGCCTCTGTCCGGCCTCAGTGTGTGCCTCTGCAGGGTAGGGCTGCCGCTTGGGCACGGGGGTGTCGGGACCTGGAGCCCCAGCTGGCATGTCCCTGTTTTTGTGGTTCTGGGCCCAACACTGCAGAAGGACAATCTCTGGGGTGGCGGTCCCCCACCTGTGCATCTGTCACAGCCTGGTCCCTTGGTCACAGCCGTCCTCGCCTCGCATCGGGGGTTCCATCAGGAGTTGTGAGGTCTAGGTTCCAGGCGGGTGGGGACTCCTGTAGCATGGGGCATTCCCCTTGGTCCAGGCCTTGGGCTCTGGTCTGTGAAGTGAGTGGACCTCGCTGGAGAGCAGCTGTCTCCCAGTGGCTAGCCAGGCTCCCCTGGTCTCCTACTCCAGCTGGCTGGCCCAGGGCGGGCTCAGACGACCTCTGGGTGACAGGCCCCTTAACTTTTGCTTTCCAGTCTGGCACAGGAAGCAGCGTGTGGACCCAAGAACATGTCAGTGTGATCTTCCACGCTTGGCCTTGGGTCCCCCCCACCCCATTCTAGACACAGCTGCGTCCTTGCATGTCCTTATTCCTCTTGGAGGGACCCTGCACAGAAGAGTAGTGATGGGGGAACACAGTTCCCTGGGGGAGGGGCAGCAGACAGCTTGCTGGGAGGGAGGCAGGTGTGTCCTGGCAGCCACAGCTGGGGCCGTCAGCATGTGGCCCTGTGGGCTCTTGCCTGCCCTGGGCACCCCCAGCAGTGTAACCACATGACCTTGGCAGACAGGCCACTTCTCTGCTCGGAAATCATCACTTGGTGGCTGTGCTGGTCACCATGGTGTAGGTAATGAGGGGGCTTAGTCTGCTGCAAACCCTCTGGAAGGTCTTGGGGTCCCCCCACCCCATCCCTTCATGGAGGAGTGAGGATGGAGCTGCTTAGATGAAGGGACTGTGAGCCGTGGGCTGAAGTCAGACCCAACTGTCCCCCTCAATCCCAGCCGTCCACCCACCCCAAGTGACTCCCCGCTGTGCTGTGTGGCTCCAAGAAGAGCTGAGATGAAGGGGACGGTTGGCAGGTGGCCTCCCCCCCCAAGGACTGAGCTCCCGGGATGTCTGGGTCACCGTGCCCCGCATGCCGCCTCCAGCTGAGTGTCTCCCCAGGTCCCTGTTTTCCCTTCACCAGCTTAGACCCTTGGAGGCAGGGCTGCGGGCTCTGTCTCTCTGGGTCACCAGGGGTCCCCTGAAGGAAGGCCTGGCAGCAAGCTCAGAGCCCAGGTTCTCGGGTCCTCGTGGCGCTGGGGCCTCGCTCTCAGGTTGTGAGGGCATTGACGGGAGCCCCCAGGTCCACCCTGGGTTGGGGGCCAGGGTCCTGCCTGGCCTCGCAGGTGCCATAGCACGCAGGGGCTGGCCTGTCACGGCAGCCCCACTCCCTGGAGTGTGAAGTGTGTGGTTTCTGTAGAATAACACGGTGACTTTACAAGCAAGCCCTCGAGGTCCCCAAAATGTGTAAGAAATGTGGGGTGTTTGCCGTCCACTCCACCTGCCGGCTGGTGGGCAACACTCCTGGGAGCACTGCCCCCACAGCACACGCGTCCCGCAGCCTGGGGCTGTCCCTGCCCCTATGCGCCACACGCGCCTCGCTGCTGCCACCGCTGCCACCAGCTGTGCCACGTCGGCTCAGTGTGCAGGCAGGCGGGCAGTCCCGGGAGGGGGCACGGCAGGCTTCAGGCTTGGACAGGAGAGCTCTGCTGGGGCTGCACCCATCCCTGCCCAGCCCTTGGCCACGGAGCAGGGGCTGAGTCCCAGGCACCCTTCCCTGGGGCCCTCTGGGCCTCAAGGCCACCTTCTCAGACCTCACGTCATTCTGTCAGGGACAAGGCCGCCTGGTCCTGCCCTCATCACCACTTCCAGGATCAGGGCTGGCTGTGCTCTGTGCAGTGTTGGGGCCTATCGCAGGGCCTGGGCGAGGGCTGGGCTCAGAGCCCCTCCAGCTTTGTGCTGCAACCCCCACATGCACGGCTGGTTTCTCGGGCTGTGCAGGGGCCTGGCTGGGCATCATCCTGTGGCAGCTCGGGGCCATTCTGTGGGAAAGTGGGGTAGCTGCTATAGGTGCTTGAGGGCAGGCCTCCGTTGGGGCTGCCTGGGGACGGCCTGGGACCTTGGCTTCTTAGCTAGCCGCCCCAGGGTCCTTCCTAGTCCCAGCTCAGCTCTGCAGGCCCTCAGGGAGAAGAGGCAGGTGTCCCCTGGAGAACAAACCTCCCAGGGACCAGCGGGGCTGAGATCCCTGGACTCCCAGGCTTTTTCCTGCAGCTGCCTTTCCAGAGACAAACAGGCTTCGGCAGACTTGCCAGGACCTGTGCTCTGAGGTTCTTGTACCTTGTCAAGACATCATGTCTCCTGGCTCAGCAGCACAGGCGCCCGTGAACTCTGCCTAACCCCAGAGTTACTCTCTGTTTTCTGCTGGTCCAGGGCCCTTTGTCCTGCCCTCTCATGGCCTGGCAGTGCCAACTCCTTGCTGTCCCCTGCTCTGGAACCAGGAGCCGGGGTCTTCCAAACAGCACCCACCAGACGACTGAAAGCCGGACCCACATCCCAGACGGTCTGGAGGGCTGTGGCTCCGGCTGCAGGGCTCTAGCAGCTCATTTGTTTGTTCATTTATTCATTCTTGTCTCAGAGTGCGTCCCAGGGCATCTCCATCAGCCTGGTGCTGAAGAGGGCAGTTGGAGACCTCACATGGAGTCCCCCCTCTCTGGACCTCAGTCCCCTGACCTGTGGTGACTAAACTGTGGGGTTAGCGCATAGTGGTCGGAGTTGCCCCAAATTTTGTGCACAAGGCGGTTTCAGGTGGTACAGTGATGAACACGTCTGACCATGTTTTTCTCTAAGTTTTATAGTTTTGGCTCTTTTGTTTGGGTCTTTGATCCATTTGGAGTTAAGTTCTGTGTGTGGCGTGACACAGGGCTGCGCTGTCGTTTTGCATGTGAACGAGCAGGTGTTCATTTGTTGAGCGACTGTTTGTCTCCCATTGAAGGTCTGGGCACCCGTGCCCGTCACCAGCTGACCAGACCAGGTGCGTCTGTTTCTGGGCTCTCAGGGCCGCCCATTGGCCTGCTGTCCTTGTGCCCGGCCACTCTGTCCCCAGTGCTGCGCCTCATAGTAAGTGTGACATCAGGGAACAGAGCCCTCCAACTTTGTTCGTCGCTGTCAGCATGGCTTTGGTCGTTTGGGGTTCATTGTCTTTCCATTTCAATTTTAGCATCAGCTTGTCAATTTCTGCACAAAAGGCAGCTGGGATTTTGATGGGGGTTGTGTTGAATCTGTGAGCCAGTTTGGGGGGTCATCACCTTCATATTACACCTTCCAACACCGAACACAGGATGTCGTTCCATTTATTTCAGGTCTTCAGTTTCGTTCAGTGATGTTTTTGTAATTTTCAGAGTACAAGTCATACAACTTTTCTGTTAAATTTGTTCCTACGTAGTGTATTCGTTCTGATGCTGTTGTAAGCGGAATTGTTTTCTTGACTCAGTTTTTGGGTTGTTCATTGCTGGTGCATAGCAGTTGATGTACAGTCGGTTCTCACGTCGTGATCTTGTATCTTGCAACCTCGCCGACTGGTCTCTTAGCCCTAATGTGTGTGCGTAGATTCCTGGGGGTTTTGTATATTCGAGATCACATCATGCTCAGATAGGAGGCACTCCCATCTTCCGTTGCAATCCGGATGTGTGTTCTTTTTCTTGTTACCTTGCCCTAGCCGGAGCCACCTTCACAGGCAGCTAGGAGTGGGGAGGGCAGCCGTCATCTTGCTCCCGACCTGCAGGGGGAAGCTTTACGTCTTTCACCTTTAAATGTGGTGCGATCTGTGGGTTCCACATCAGTGCCCTTTACTGGGGTGAGGGCGTTCCCTTCTCCTTCTAGTTTGTCCAGTGTTTTTAAATCATGAAGGGGGTTGGATTTTTGTCAGATGCTTTCCTGCATCAACTGAGATGATGATGATTTTTCCTTATTAGCACAGTATACATTACACAGATGGATTTGTGTCTCTTGAACCAACCTTGCATTCTTGGGATATATCCCACCTGGTTTGGATATATGACCATTATGTTTAGGTGTCCCATGATCTAGTTTGCTAATATTCCGTTGAAGATTTTTTTTTTTTTTTTTAAGATTTTATTGGGGAAGGGGAACAGGACTTTATTGGGGAACAGTGTGTACTTCCAAGGCTTTTTTTTCCAAGTCAAGTTGTTGTCCTTTCAATCTTAGTTGTGGAGGGCGCAGCTCAGCTCCAGGTCCAGTTGCCGTTTTCTAGTTGCAGGGGACACAGCCCACCCTCCCTTGTGGGAGTTAAACCAGCAACCTTGTGGTTGAGAGCCCACTGGGCCATGTGGGAATCGAACCGGCAGCCTTCGGAGTTAGGAGCACGGAGCTCCAACCGCCTGAGCCACTGGGCCGGCCTGAAGATTTTTACGTCTATACATGAAGGATAGTGGTCTACGGTTTTCTTTTCTCGTGATGTCTTTGGTTTTGGTATCAGCACATAAAAATGACGATTCTATGAGAGCGAGTTCCTTCCCCTTCTTTTTGGGAGAATTCGGGAAGCATTGATGTTATTTTTGTTAAATGTTTGGGAGAATTCAACAATGAAGCCATCTGGTCCTGGCCTTTTCCTTGTAGGAAATGTATTGATTATGAATTCCATCTCTTTGGTTGTTATAGATCTGCATTTTGCTGGGAGTCATTTCTTTTTTGAGTCAGTTTCAGTAGTTTGTGTGTTTCTGGAAATGTGTCCACTTCATCTATGTTATCTAATTTCTTGGCATGCCATTGTTAGGAGTATTCCCGTTTAATTCTCCTTATTTCTGTAAGGTTAGTACTAATGTTCCTTTGGTTCACTCCTGCTTTTAGTCATTTTCTTTTCTTTTCTTTTTTTTCTTTTTTTTTCTTGATCAGTGTAGCTAAAGATCCATCCGTGTTGTTGATCTTTTCAAACAGCTTTTGGCTTTGTTAATATTCTCTGTTATTTTCCTACTCTATCTTATTTGTCTCCCGCTAATCTGTATGAGTTCCTTCCTTTGTGTGTTTTGGGCTGAGTTTGCTTTTCTTGTTCCAGTTCCTTAAGATGGAAGGTTAAGTTATTGACTTGAAATCTTTCTTTTTTATAATACAGGAGTCTGCAGTCATAAATTGCCCTCTGAGCGTTGTTTTGGCTGCACCCTGTTTTCATTGGTCTGGAGTGTTAACTAGTTTCCCATGAGCATTCTTCGCATGTCCTTCTATCTGTGATTCTTTCCTGCTCATGAGACATGTACCTTCCCAGACTGTTAAATATTCTTCAAAACTATGATTCCTGCTGGCTTCCCAGGAGTCCCCCATCTGCTGGCCATGCAGGTGACCCCTCGTCCCCAGCTCCCTGCAGGATCTGGCTTTGATCCTGGGCGTGCAGTTTTTCTAGAAGTGGAAGCACACATTTAAAGGCCCTTGTTATGTCCTGCTGTCCCGCCCGGCAGTGGGCAACCCTGCCCAGGCCTGGCAGTGTATGTGTACCCCAGTGCCCTTCTCAGGGTGGCGGTGTGGGCTGCACAAGCATGTGGAGACAGAACCCTCCTGCAGAAAAAGGAAATGCCCAGGCTGGTGGCCAGCGTTGGTGACATGCCATGTGAGCATAGCCCTGAGGGATCATTGCCACTGGGATGGTCCCTGCTTGGCCTCAGGGATGGGGAACAGCCCTAGTCAACAGACAGTGGTGATGTGGTCCCGGCAGTGGTGGTTTGGTCCCAGCAGTGGTGGTGTGGTGGTCCTGGCACACTGGCCTCTCGGTGTCACAGCCCACCTTCTGTGTTGGTTTGGTCCTCTTGGACCTTTGAATAAATAGTGTCACAATTCATCAAGAGGCAAAAAGCCCCGGGCTGCAAGCATGTCTGGGTGGCTGGAGGGAACAGGGCACAGCCTCAGCCTCTGGGCCTGAGCTCATGTCCTGGCTTTGCAGAGTATTTGCAGGTTAAGGAGGGCTTTCTTAAGGACCTCCCATTAGGCATTTTAAGGCCTTTTTAGCTGGACCTTTGAATGAGAGGTGGACCCTCCCACATGGGGCAGTGGGTACAGGGACCTCAGCCCAGGACTCAGACTCCAAAGGCATCACCCACCAGAGCAGGCCTTCCTCCTCCCTCAATGTTTTAAAACCACCTTCCTGAGCACCGAGAGCTGCTCCCTCCCAGAAGCCTCAGGGGGCAGCAGCCCCAGGACCATGGGCCTCTGTACAAGGGATGGCGCCGCGGCGCGTGGCGTGGTGGGTGGGGAAGGCAGAGGACTAGAGGACTGTTTACCTAATACCGGTGTGGGGTGTGTGTGTGTGTGTGGGGGTGTGTGTGTGTGTGTATGTGTGTGTGTGTGGGGGGGTGTGGGGTGTGTGTGTGTGTGTGTGTGTGTGTGGGGTGTGTGTAGTGTGTGAGTGGTGGGTGTGTGTGGTGTGTGTGGTGTGTGTAGTGTGTGAGTGGTGTGTGTGTGTGTGGGGTGTGTGTGTGTGTAGTGTGTGAGTGGTGGGTGTGTGTGGTGTGTGTGTGTGGGGTGTGTGTAGTGTGTGAGTGGTGGGTGTGTGTGGTGTGTGTGGTGTGTGAGTGGTGGGTGTGTGTGGTGTGTGTGTGTGTGTGGGGTGTGTGTGTGTGGTGTGTGTGGTGTGTGAGTGGTGGGTGTGTGTGTGTATGTGTGGGGTGGTGGTGTGTGTGGTTTGTGTGTGTGTGTGTGTGTGTGTTTGTGTGGTGTGTGTGTCTGTAGTGTGTGGTAGGTGTGTGTGTGGAGGTGTATGTGTGTGTGTATGTGTGGTGTGTGTGGTGGGGGTGTGTGGTGTGTGTGTGTGTGTGTGTGTGTGGTGTGTCTGTGTAGTGTGTGGTAGGTGTGTGTGTGGAGGTGTATGTGTGTGTGTGTGTGTGTGTGGTGTGTGTGTATGTGTGTGGTGTGTGTGGTGTGTGTGGTGTGTGTAGTGTGTGAGTGGTGTGTGTGTGTGGTGGGTGTGTGTGTGTGTATGTGTGGGGTGGTGGTGTGTGTGGTGTTTGTGTGTGTGTGTGTGTGTGTGGTGTGTGTGTCTGTAGTGTGTGGTAGGTGTGTGTGTGGAGGTGTATGTGTGTATGTGTGGTGTGTGTGGTGGGGGTGTGTGGTGTGTGTGTGTATGTGTGTGTGGTGTGTATATGTGTGGGGGTGTGTGTGTGTATGTGTGGTGTGTGTGGTGGAGGTGTGTGCGTGTGGGGGGGTGTGTATGTGTGTGTGTGGTGTGTGTGTGTATGTGTATGTGTGGTGTGTGTGTGTGGGGGTGTGTGTGTGTGTGTATGTGTGGTGTGTGTGGTGGGGGTGTATGTGTGTATGTGTGGTGTGTGGGGGTGTGTGTGTGTCTATGTAGTGTGTGGTGTGTATGTGTGTGTGGGGGGTGTTGGCAAACAGCCCTTGGCTGGGCCTGAGCTGTCTGCCTGGGTGGCTTCCGAGGCCCCTGAGCTCTGCATACCTTCCTCCT
The DNA here is from genome assembly GCF_057876585.1 of Rhinolophus sinicus. NCBI lineage: Eukaryota > Metazoa > Chordata > Mammalia > Chiroptera > Rhinolophidae > Rhinolophus > Rhinolophus sinicus. The sequence continues at coordinate 111,753,909 of NC_142505.1, forward strand.
GCCTCCCCACCTCTTCAAACATTGACCTGCAGTGACCCTGAACAAAGGAAATCCTTAACGCCACTTCCATGGGGCTGGTGGCAGTGTGCTGACGGGCTGGCACCTGGGAAGTCACACAGGAAACACCTGAACCCATGAGCCCTCGGCCCCTGAGCCCCTGAGCGGCAGCCTGAGGGATGTGTCAGGATTTCTGGGGTGAACCAGCTGGGGCCTAAGGGGGAAAGTGACCCCTGGGAACCACCCCATCTTTGGTTCCCCCAGACACCACCTCAGCAACGCAACCTGGATTCAAACACCAGGTCTCTGGATTCTAGTCCCTCACGGGGGGATGGGGGACAGGAGGGACACACCCACTTCCCGCATTGGCTGGGCTTCTGTGCCAAATTCATGGCAGCCTGAAAACAGCCTCCAGAGAAAAGCAGCCCAGATCATCGTCTCATGTGTTTGAAAAATTCTGGCATTTTCCCCCTCAAAATCTGTCCTAGTTATGCTTGAGATCTCCTGACCCCAGAATACTTTTATTTATGACAGAAAATTCATCTCCATGGCAACGCCTTAGGAAGCTGCAGCCTTGAGATTATAACTTCCCAAGCAGTGAAGACAATAAATGGGTTTTTCACAAAATACTGTAGTGCCACTGCAGTGGGAACCCGCCCCGTGGCAGTCTGGGGAGGGGGATTAGGCCAAGGGGACAGAGGGAGGACCTGCAGGGAGGGGCCAAGCCCCCCAGGGCTGTGGCTTGTGGGGGGAAGCCTTGCTCTGATGTCGGTTCCCACTTTTCAGCCCTCCACCCTGAGCAAACACCTCCTAGGGCCTCTCCCCACCCCTGGAGTCTGAGTCTCCCAGCAGCAGGTCAAGTAACATTTGTGCCTCTTCCTCTCCTGAGGACTGGGAGTGGGAAGTGGAAGGACTCTAGTTGTCCCAGGAAACACAGCCCTTGTCTCTGGCAGCCCTGAGGAATCCAAGGCTAGAACCCTACTACGCAAGGCTATGCTCCCAGGTCAGCCTGAATCCACTGGTCAGTGGGAAGGTGCTTCCTCCTGTCTGGCACAGGCTGGGAGCCCCTTGCTGGAACCTCAGTTGGATATCAGAGTGGAGCTCCTCTCTGGTCCCATGAGTCTCTCATCCATTAATTCATTTACTGTCTACCATCCATCCATCCACCATCCATCCATCCATCCATCCATCCACCATCCATCCATCCATCCATCCATCCATCCATCCATCCACCATCCACCATCCATCCATCCATCCACCATCCATCCATCCATCCATCTATCCATCCACCATCCACCATCCATCCATCCATCCATCCATCCATCCATCATCCATCCATCCATCCATCCATCCATCCATCCACCATCCACCCATCCACCATTCATCCATCTACCATCCACCATCCATCCATCCACCGTCCACCATCCATCCATCCATCCATCCATCCATCCATCATCCATCCATCCATCCATCCATCCATCCATCCACCATCCACCCATCCACCATTCATCCATCTACCATCCACCAACCATCCATCCACCGTCCACCATCCATCCATCCATCCATCCACCATCCATCCATCCATCCATCCACCATCCACCATCCATCCATCCATCCATCATCCATCCATCCATCCATCCATCCATCCATCCATCCATCCATCCACCATCCATCCATCCATCCACCATCCATCCATCCACCGTCCACCATCCATCCATCCATCCATCCACCATCCATCCATCCATCCATCCATCCACCATCCACCATCCATCCATCCATCCATCCATCCATCCATCCATCCATCCACCATCCATCCATCTATCCATCTATCCATCCATCCGCCATCCACCATCCATCCATCCATCTATCCACCATTCATCCATCCACCATCCATCCATCCATCCATTCATCCATTCATCCATCCACCATCCATCCATCCATCCATCCACCGTCCACCATCCATCCATCCATCCATCCACCATCCACCATCCATCCATCCATCCATCCATCCATCCACCATCCATCCATCTATCCATCCATCCGCCATCCACCATCCATCCATCCATCTATCCACCATTCATCCATCCACCATCCATCCATCCATCCATCCATTCATCCATCCACCATCCATCTATCCACCCACCACCCCATCCCTCTACCATCCACCATCCATCCATCCATCCTCCACATATCCATCCATCCACCCACCCACCCACCCATCCACCCACCCATCCACCACCTATCCATCCATCCATCATCCATCCATCACCCATCCGTGCACCCAACAAACATTTGAACACCTAGCAGGGCCTGTCACTGTGCTAGGCGTCATCTTTGCCTTCCTGGCACTGAACACTCAGAGGAAGTCCAGCATTAGTCACACAGATGAACACGTAATTGTAGGCTGAGGGAAGAGACGGCCCCCATGGCCAGCACTGCTCGGACCCTGATGCTGTGTCCTGTCAGGGGCTTCGTGTGTCAGTTCTCACAGTCGTCCATGAGATCAGTGCCACCAACAACCTGTTGTCCAGGAGGGGACGAGAGGGCAGGTTCAGTAAGGAATTTGACCCAAGTCTTGCAAGTGAAGGAGTCAGAATGTGAACATGGGCCAGACTGGGCTTAAACTCTGAGGTCTTCTGCTTCTCTGGGGCTTGGGGTGGGGGCAGGTGAGGGCACCCAGCCTGGTCTGGTGGCATCAGGGAAGACGCCCAGCGTGCCTGGACCCCAGACGAGCAGGGTGGGCAAATCAGGGGGAGCGTGTCCGGGAAGATGGACCAGCTGTGGGCAGCCTTCTTTCAACTAGGAGGGCTTCTGCTGCTGACAAAAGCAGTCTTGAGCAGGTGGTGGGGCGTGGTGGGAGGGGTGAGGAGGGGTGAGGACAGCTGCCCCTCCCCCTGCCCTCCACCCAGACCACCTGCTATCCAGCTCTGCTAAAGAGCCGCCTGTGAGGTGAGAAGATGGAGAGATTAGGTGAGGTCACCTTCAGTTTCCAAACACTGAAAACAAGTTGGACAAAGCCATTCTTCAGAGGAGACGCCCTGTCTGGAGGCCGTCAGAGCTCCTGAGCCCTGGGGGGGCTGCTGTTTACGCCCTGGAAGCAGTCAATTAGCAGGTCGGGTGCTGGCCTCCTGCCCCCAGTGCCAGGGCCTTCCTGCTCCCACGGAGGCCGGCCTGTGTGAGGTGCTCCCCTGCTCTCAGACTCGGCCTGGCTCTCGGCCTGGCTCCCGGGGACCTGGCTGGCTGTGGTGGCCTCACCTGTTCCAATGGTCTTTGAGGGAAACTGGCCTGGGCTTCATTTCTGTGGGAGCCGTGGCTGCCTTGCGTGGCCTGAGCATGGAAGGTGGCCAGCTGTGGAAAAGACCCCCCAGCACGTCCAGCTCGCCACACCCCCTGGGTCCCTGCCGGGCCCGCTCCTCTTGTCCTCCAGCTGGGCCTGCCTGACCTCCTTCCAGCAGGAGACTGTAATCTTGGCTTCGCTCAGCAGCCTGGACGTGGCCTGCGGCTGGGGGCTGAGCAGAGACTGGTTTAGCCTGGGCCGAGGACAGGCTGCTTCAGGGGATTGCATACCCTGGACTTGCCAGGGAGACTCAGGAGCTTTGTCACCTCGGGCAGGTGTGTGAGGCAGGGCTGACCTGGATGGCCCTCACCCCCACCCCTGCCTCTTCCCACCCTGGGCCTGTGTTGCTGTGGTGTCAGCCCCCAGGGCACCCAGGCCTGTCTGCACCCTGCCCGGGGCCGGAAGTCCTCTTCGTGACTCAGCGCTCCTCTCTAGTGGTCTGGTTGCTGATACCCCAAAGCTGCTTCCTGTTTGCAGGGGTGTTGCTTTCTCCCCACTGGTACCCTGGCTGCAGTGTCTGCCCTGCGCCCATCGTGTCTAGGGCAGGTATATTAGATGCATGGAGTGCATATCCCGGTGGCCCCTCTGGATCTCAGACCCCACTTTGTACCTGGCCAGCAGCTGGGAGTGGGCCTCCCACTGTCCCCTGACCCTCGACAGCCCCCCATCTGAGCATCCGAAAGTGTTTCACAAACAGCGCTTAAAGGCTTCAGGTGAGCGGGAGTTTCTGGGGGACCCCTCTCAGCAAGGCCCACACGGCGTCCCTGATTCCTGACTCACCCTCTTCTGGCCAAACTGACATGGGCCTGACTTTGCAGGAGGAGGTCCAGCGGCCTCAGCTGTCGTGGCTGGCCGGGAGGGGGTGCTCCCTGCGCGTGGCTGGCCGGGAGGGGGTGCTCCCTGCGCGTGGCTGGCCGGGAGGGGGTGCTCCCTGCGCGTGGCTGGCCGGGAGGGGGTGCTCCCTGCGCGTGGCTGGCCGGGAGGGGGTGCTCCCTGCGCGTGGCTGGCCGGGAGGGGGTGCTCCCTGCGCGTGGCTGGCCGGGAGGGGGTGCTCCCTGCGCGTGGCTGGCGGGAGGGGGTGCTCCCTGCGCGTGGCTGGCCGGGAGGGGGTGCTCCCTGCGCGTGGCTGGCCGGGAGGGGGTGCTCCCTGCGCGTGGCTGGCCGGGAGGGGGTGCTCCCTGCGCGTGGCTGGCCGGGAGGGGGTGCTCCCTGCACGTGGCTGGCCCCCACAACTGGCCCCATCCCCTGCATGGTGTTCACATGTCTGTGCCGGGGCTGCTGGCAGGGGCCTCTTCTCTGAGGCCCACCTGGGGCGCCTCACTGACCCCCAGCTGACAGTGGAGGGGCTCTTGGTGAGGCTGTGTGAACACTCGCTAAGTGCTGGCATGTCCAGCATATTGGTGAGGGGCGCGGCAGTGCCACTGTCATCCTGAGCCAGCAATGGAGGAAGTCAGGCCTGGGGCGCCTCAGGGATGTGGCCAGGTGTCAGGAGATGATGCCCAGGTGGAAAGAGAGCCGCCCACCCCTGCCCTCTGCCAAACCTCCATGTCTTGCTCAGTTTACCAGCCAGCGTCACTCTTGAGGTGTGTTTGTCTCTCTCTGGACAGCAGGGCCCTCGAGAAAGGATGGTGTGTCCTGTCTTTGTGCTGGGTTTTTAGAGCCATGTGCACACACAGGAGCTGTCCACATGCCATTTTGCACCTCAGCAAAGAACACCTGTGGCTGGCAGATGGCACGTCAGCCGCTGGGGGATGCTCTGAGAATGGCCCAGAAAAGATATGGGCTGAGTGAGTTCCATGCCCGCCCCTCCCTCCCTCAGTCCCTGAAAATCTCTGGGACACCTTGGTCCTTCCACCACCCTGAGGGGTGGCCCCGCATGGCCCCGGGGCTCCCGAGGGCAGCAGACAACTGGCCTTGGGAGAGATGCCCAGGCCCCGGTCCCAGGTGAACGGAAGGAAGCCACCAGGATATTGGGCTTAGTCACAGAATGTTTGTGCCGAGCCCCTAGGAGCCCGTGGGTCACCCTCTGGTTCAGCAAACTTTTACCAGAGGGGCGGGCAGTGGGGGTGGGGATTGATGAGGTCTCAAAGCACGTCAGACGTGCAGGTCCCAGAGCCTCGTCCCCCCTCCCAACTGTGTCCTCTCTGCCTGGGACAGGACGTTTTCTGTGTCTTCAGCACTGATGGCAAGCTGTCCACACGGCTGCCCCCCCCCCCCCAGATGTCTTGGCCTGCAGGGGGACCTGTGGCAACTGCCAGCAGTCTCGTTCCTCAGGTGAGACAGCCCCCTCTTCGGAGGAAGCCCAGTTTATTTTTGTACATGTTTGGGAGAATGAATTCCAAAGACATGAATAATGTATCTGTCGACATTTCGAGGTCAGGAGAAATGGCTGAATTAATTTTGTGTTTTGTGTGACAACAACACCACCAAACAGGGAGTCTCAGTCTTTTCCCCAATCCCGCCAACTCGTGACTGTAGAGGCACTTGGAGGGTCAGCGTAGGCCCCTGACAAGACCACGCTCTGGCGGGGAAGCAGTAGCAGCAGGCCGGAGCAGACAGGCCCATGGACGCAGCAGCACCCCCCCTCTTCCCACAGATGCCCAGCGGTGCTGCTCTCACCCTCCTGAAACAGCCATGTGCTGCTGCTGCCACCTGAGGTGTCGGGGCCAGGCCCTGAAAGCCGTGGCCATTGGGGAACAGAGCTGCACGTGGCTGTTTCTGAGTGTGTGGAGTCCTAGGCTGTCACCAGGACCCGAGCTCCTGCCCAGGACAGAGCGGGGTCACCCGGGCAGCTTGAGAGCCATGTCCTGGCATCCGGGCCTGGCCCCTCACCATCCTGCCCACCTGGTCCCCCCACCCCTCTTCCCCATCAGCAGCTGGATGGGAGACGGTTATGAGAGGCTGAGGACGGCTGCGCGGGGGCCACGTAGAGCCTGGTCCCTGAATGACCACCTGGCCTGCCGCCCCCTGAGCAGAAATGCCAGGCTGGGCTTCGTATGGGTGACAGACAAACGCCTCCTCTGGGAGCCCCTGAGGTTCGGGTCTTCCACATGGCTGGGGTCACTTACGCCGACAAGGAGCCTGTGAGCCAGCAAAGGGCAGGACCTTCTGACCAGATGCCGATTCTTGTGTTTTATAAAGATCACAAGGCTGATGTGTGGAAGCAACCGTCCCCAACCCTCAGCCTCGGGTGCTGGTGCTCGGCTGGACTGGGAGATGCTGAGGAGCCTGACGCGGTCGTGTGCACAGCCCTGGTCGCCAGACCCCACCTTGCCCTGGGTCTTCCCAGCAAACCCTGGGACGGCCTGGGAGGACTGAGCCTTCATTCTGAAGTCCAGGTCCTGTGCTCCACTGCCACGTGGACGGTTCCTGGGGACATCTTCCTGGCTCTTCAAAAGGCACAAGGCAGTGAGCCTGCAGAGGCTGGAGGACGGATGCGCTGCCCGGTGCCACGGCAGTCATCTTGCAGCCGTGAGGGCCGGTTCTGAGGCCCGAGGCCAAAAGGAGGCTTCCCAAGTCCTGTGATGTCACACTCACTGGTGCACCAGTCGACTTCCTGTCACGTGACACAATACATTTGTAAGCCCTTTCCACTCGGCTCTTCCCTACTGCAGATTAAAGCATTTCATCTGGTTTGTATCTTTGTGTCTGCTACACGTGAACTTGTGATAAAAATTTCCCTTCTAAACCTTAAAATGGGACTAAAGGGTCTCTCCTTGTGCAGAGGAGAGGTTGGGAACGTTTCAGGACAGGAAGTGAGGAATGAGTGGCCAGAGAAGCTGTGACTGGGTCCAAACCCCACAGAACGGGTGCCGCTCCTTGTCACTGAGGGACTGTGCAGGGTGGGCCTCGAGGCCACTCACCAGCTGCAGGGCACCCACCATCTGGAATTCTGCTCACATTTTCTTCGTGAGCCGCTGGAGCCCAAGCTGGGCTGAGGCCGTGGGGCCAGTCCCCGGCCGACGGACTCTTTCCCACAGAGCTCTGAGAAGGACTGAATCAGCAGAGCTATTTTTAATGTTTTCACTCATCGGAATTGCTATCTTAATTTGTAAGACACAGTTTATGCTCCTTGGAAACAGCTGGCCCGGGAGCACCTGGGTCGCTGCCAGGACACTGTGCCTCGGTCCTGCTGGGACCTCCTTGTCCTGAGGGAGGAGCACACACTCTGGCTTAGGCGGCCGTGTGAGCAAGCCTCCTCCGTGGGCTCCCACTGACTCCTGGGGGGCCGGCAGGAGCGGGAGGGCCCCAGGCTCCAGTGCTCTGCTGCCCTCGTCACACATCAGACAGGTGGCTCTGTGGAATGGGTTCTGGGGACGGCTGGACACTGCAGCCCCACGGGCACTCTGGACTGCTGGGCAAAGGCAGCCCCTTCTTTGAGACCCGGCTCGGAGGCCAAGGGCTCCCCCTTTAGACACTGGCTGTCAACTTACCCACCCGTAGGTCGACCTACTGCACAGACGAGGAGATGGAGCTCGGTGGTCACCGGAGACCCAGTCACCCAGCAGAGCCAGGCCTCGGACCCAGGCCGATTCTGTCCCATGTCAGCTCCCTGGAGCGTTCCTGTTTGGGTGGGCAACGCGACCCAGGCTCTCTAGAGGTCTGGAATGAGACCCTCTGTGGCCCCTGTGTCATCCGTCCATTCATTCGTTGAACAATTGTTTGCTGAGCATATACCATGGACCGGGCTCTGGGTGAGCAGTGGCGACAAGGCCGTGTGTCTGCCCTGGCAGCTTAGGACCTGGAAGTGGAAACAGACAGTCAACAAGTGGTCATAAAGCAGCACAGGTGGTGAGGGGGCCACGCAGGAGCCGTGGGGGGGGGGGCGCGTGCTGGGTTAGGGAGCGTCCCCTCAAGATTCATGTCTGCTCGGAGCCTGTGCTTATGGCCTGACTGGAATAGGGGCTTTGCAGACGCAATGAGCTAAGGTGAGGTCACCCTGGAGGAGGGGTCCTGACCCACTGACGTGTCCTCACAAGAGAGAGAAGTGTGGACACAGACACACAGGAGGGCGGTGTGAGCCTGGAACACCTGGCTTGCTGGACCCAGGAGAGTGTGCAGAGGCCGGGACACACTGTCCCTCACAGCGTCCAGAAGGGGCCAGCCCTGCCCACACCTGACCTCGGGCCTCAGCTCCAGACCTGGGCCAGCACAGGCCTGTTGCTTTAAGCGCCCAGTTTGTGGCACTTTGTGGTAGCCGATACAGCTCCCAGGCCCTCAGCTCTGGATGCCATAGCTTCTCGCCTCTTCACCAGCGCTTTCTGGTAGAACTTTCTAGATCATGAACGTGTTCAGTCACTTGGATAGAGCTAGTCCAATGTGGCAACCATGGCCACCTGTGTCTACCGGGCACTTGAAATGTGGCCTGTGTGACCAAGAGGCTGAATGTTTAAAACTTCATTTAGTTTTGATTTGCTTAAGTGTTGGTAGCCACATGTGACCACTGCTGCCATTTTGCACAGCAGCTCTGGGTGCCGTGTGGGGGAGGGCACGCCCGTGGGGCGGGGTGTGTAGGGTGCTTGGATGGCCCACTTGCTGGACGGCCCATGAGCGTGTGCAGTACATTCTTTCATCTCTTCTCCACCTGGCTCCCGTGGGCCAGGCTCATGGCCATATCTGTGTTCAGGGCCGGGCAGCATCTAGAACAGACGTCCTTGGAGAGCACTGCCCAAGTTCTCGGGCGTTTGACCTACAGCTTTCTTTCTTTAGTTTATGGTACCCCAGGGCTTTGCCGAAGCCTCTGTCTACTTTGCGAGCTGCCCAGGTTCCAGCAAGCGTTCACTTCCCAGAGATTAACAGAACTGTTTCAAATATGGAGTCTGCCGCCAGCCCATAAAATGTTTTATTGGTGGCAGTCATTCCTCAGCAGGGCTGTTCTCATGGCAGACTTCAACAAGGGTTACGTAAGTGTTAGTTCAGGGTTCTGGAACTGGGGCTGCCACTGTGCTGGCTCCCAGGGGAGACAGGGAACTTTGCACAACGCACGTAATTACCATAAAGTTAACACATTTGGGGTCATTAGCAAGCGTGAGGAGTGTCCAGACACGTGTGGTTTAGGGAGAGCTTTGAAAACAGAATTTTGGCATTATTTTAAGCGGGGTTCTCAGTGGACACATCTCAGCATCTGGGGACGGGGCATTGGCTGCGGCCCCGTGGGGCTGTGGGACCAAGAGAGTGGGGTCTAAAGATCTACGTCTGAGTTTAGAGTCTGCCACTTGCCTGGGGGCCCCAGATACTAGAACACTCACCCATATCTTATTAATAAAGGGAAGAGACTTATGGGTGGAGGTGATGGAGATGACGTTGGCAGCAGGGTGGTGGTACCGGTGGTGGTGAGAGCAGCTGGTGGTCACCGGAGCCAGGACACGGTCACTGTGACGCCTGGATTCCCTTCATTTCTTTTAGTCAGTGAGTTCTTGGGAGAGACCGCCTGGCGTGATGGCTAATACAGTAGTGTCCCCTTGTCTGTGGTTTCGCTCTCCTCAGTTCCAGTTACTCACGGTCCAGTATGACCCAAACTTTTAATATGGAAAATTCCAGAAATAAACAACTCAGAAGTCTTAAATTACATGCTGTTCTGTGTAGCATGATGAAGTCTCACTGTCCCACTCTGTGTACCCGGCACGTGAGTCACCCCAATATCCAGCGTCCACACTGCACATGCCCCCGCCTGTTAGTCACTTAGTAGCTGTCTTGGTGCCTCGGTAATCAGATTGGTTATCAGAGAGAGAGACCATGTTCACGTAACGCTCAATGCAGTGCATTGTTATAACTATCTTATTTTATTAGTAGTTATTGTAAATCTCTTACTGTGCCTGGTTTATAAATTAAACCCTATCCCAGGTGTGCACGTGTAGGAAAACACACAGTATACAGTGGGTTTGGTGCTATCTGCGGTTCCAGGCATCCGCTGGGGGCCTTGGAATGTACCCCCTGAGGATGGGGGGACTGTCACATCTCTTTTCTCTAGCATCACAAGGCTGGAAAGGCCTGTGGTCACATCTTGCTGTGTGTCCATCATTAAGAACCCACCATGACACGCTGACCCTGGGGCCCAAGCAGGAGCCATTGCCCCTTGGCCTGAGGAGACAGCTGTTTAGCTGCCTGTGTGCTGCCACAGGCAGGAGAGAATTCACTGTCCCCAAGGCCTGCCTCTGTGTCCCTCCTTCACAATTTAAACCTCTACGAAGGGGTTGGGCTGTGGGCGGGTGGAGGGACTACTCAGGCGTCCCCGTGTCAAGGACAGTCCATAGGTCTGTGTAGCTCCGGGGCTTTCACATGTGTGCACACCTGGTCCCTACCTCCCAGTCAAGCTGGAGAGCTTTCCCAGCACCCAGAGTCCCTCCTGGTCCGTGACAGCCCCCCACCCCCGATCAGCGTTCCCTACCACAGAACCAGCCGCACGCCCCTTCACCCACATGGGATTTGGAGTCTGTGCTATTGCTGGTCTTTCTCATGTCGAATCCAGTGTTTTTTCACCTCTTGATGGACATTTGCCTGTGTCCCGTTTGGGGCCATTTAAGTAGAATGTCTTGTGGACATAAGGCATTTTACCTTTGGCCATGTTTGTGTGTGTGGTTACGATTGTGCGAGGATTTCTGACTCATTTGTATGCACCATCCCAGCCTCCGGCCCAAGTGCACGCGCAGCAGTGGTCTGCTGGTCTAATTTTTGTGTGTGTGACCATGTGCGTGCCTCCCACGGCTGCCATCACTCTCCTGTTGAGGGCCCAGGGCATTCTACTATCAGAAACGGCCAAGAATTCAGAATTCTGCAAGAGCCGAGCAGGCCGGCTGCTCTGAGGCTGGCTGAGATGGACTCGAAATACTCATTGGCAGCCAGCAGCACAGAACAGTTGTTCTCTCTTGTGGATTCCCAGCCTCAGATGACTTGTTTCATTAGAGGCAAGTCGTGTCTGCTACCGGCCGAGATCCCTGGCGGCCCTGGGGAGGCAGCTGCCCGAGACCATCGTGGCCTTGGCAGCTAATTCCTGCCTTGCACGTGATGGTTGGGGGCCCTGGGTGCAGGGGCTGCTCAGTGTGCTCAGGGCTCTCGAAAGAGCTGGCCCACCAGCCTTGTCTCCTGGGGCACGCTGGCGGGCGGCGCCCAGTTGGCCATCTGCCTGTCCCTGCACAGCTGGGCCGTAGGATGGATCCGCTGACACCTGCTCCTTCCCGGCCTGGGGCCAATGGCTGCATCAGCTCTGCAGGAGCAGCCCGAGCAGGGCCCAGAGGGCTCGTGGGGAGACTGTGGGCCGAGGGGCGGGGGTGCGCCTCAGTTCTGGGCTCTGTGTCTCCCTCTCTGGCCGGGGGACCTTGGCAAATCCCTTAACTTCCCCGGGCTCCTGTGCCTTCATCTGTCACAGGGAACAGTGTCTCCTACTCTCAGAGGGGTGTGAGGGCTGCCCGGCGCTGTGTGACCAGCCTACCACCTCGCCTGTGCTCCCGACGTATGTGTTATTTCCTACGTCAAGTTAAAGCAGCTGCAGGTCACAGCAGCCAGTGGGGGGCAGGAGGGCCACCAGGAAGATGGAGACGAACAGCCAGAGCTTAGGTGGTCACTCAGGACCACCCTTCCCAGCGGCCCCCATGGGAGAGGCCGGGAGCCCCAGGCCCATGCTCAGCTGGGCTGCAGATGGAGCTCGGTCTGGCTGTGTGTGTGCCTGGCTGTCCCTGGTTCTCCCCACCCCCAGCCCAGTACTGCAGGCTTTGGCTCACTTCCCAGCCAGCTTGGGGTGAAGGTGGGCTGCTGGGGTCGGGAAGGGGTCTACAAAATTGGCTCTGACGCTGGCGGTGAAATTTGGCCCAAAACCTACTTGAATATTTAGCTCAGAAGTGGGTTTTTACAAGTTTGCCTGAAGCATCTCTTTGCATGTGTGGATGTCGCTCAGCACGCTGGTGCCCCCCCACCCCCCAGAGCAGGGTCCTGGCCACGGGGAGGCCAAGGGGCAGTCCCTGAGTCTTCTCGGCTCAGGTTCCGGGGAAGCAGAGCCACTGCCAGCCCGTGCAGCTACCTAATCAGCGTCCCCTCGCTCTCGCTCCTTCTTGCTGAGGACCACAGGCTGAGTGCTGGGAGCCGCTGTCTGCACGCACGCCGCGGCTGCTTGCACCTGGCCTTGTGGGAAACTGCGAAAGGGGGTTTTCCCAGGATTCTGTTTTGGGGGTGGGGCTGGGGAGGGGCCTCCTGTGACATACTAAAGCCCCCAAGTGGAAAGATTTATTGCATAAATATTGCACGAACACCCCGCTGGTAATCCTGAAACTCGAATGGCTGGAGGCCGCCCTGTGCCTTGTTGCTGCCCGGATGAGCTCACAGCCCTGTGTTAATGGAAGGCAGCCGGGACCCTGGCCCCCATGGAAAATCCTCTTGCTTGTCTAGCGTCACAGCTTGTGCCGGAGGCGCCCACCGCATGTTCTGGCTCCCCAGAGTGGGGCCACCCGAGGCCAGGTCCATGGGAGCTCTGCCCTTCCCGAGGCCCCCATGCTGCACAGATCCCTGCTGTGGCCAGAACACTGTGATGGGTGACCTGGGCTCACCTTCCCTCTTCAGATCTTAGTTAATCTTCCCTATGTTGTCAGAGTGCTGCGTGTTCGGACAGGGTCACAGCACTGGACGAGGTCAAATCCCACAGATACCCCATGAAGGGTTACTGCCCCCCACGCCCCATTTACAGATGTGGCTGTGGCTCTCCTGAGGCTGGCCATACCAACTCCAGTGGGGTGACCTCAGGACACACTGGGGACCCCTGTGCCAGCCTAGACGGGGGTGCCACTGTAGCTATCCGTCAGGTTCCAGGACAGCACACTTTGGAAACTGCAATCCGGAGTTGGAGTTCTGGCCCAGGTCGGGGGCCCGAATCGGGAGAGGAAGCCTTGCCCTTCCCAACCTCGCAGGAAGCTCTCGGACCCTGCCTGGCTTTCTGAGGGGTTTCCCACCCCTTCCCCACAGGGGATCAGCTGGGGGCCTGCTTCTAGGGACAAATAGAGATTAAGCACATCTGGGCATCAGTGGAGGGTCCTAGCCAGCAGGCCCGGGCCAGGCTGGGAGCTGAGCAGGAGGGTCTCCGGGCTGGGTGGGTACCGCATGCAGCTGCCACCGTCCACTGAGTGGCATGTCCCAGTGCTGTGGGGCTGCTTCCCCAGGTGCCTAGCTTCCTGTCCAGCGTCAGCCTTGATCGTAGCTACAAGCAGCAGACCCCTTTGCTACTTTATGCTGAAGAGACATTTGTTAAGAATTGCGTAGTAAAGGCAGCCCCCAGACTCTGTGGATGGGGCCTGAACAAATCCTGAATGCCCTCAGGTTGCTGCAGGCCTAGGGCCAGAGAGCGCGGGAAGACATCAGGGGTTTCACCAGCACCAGCCCCCCCACACCTCACTCGCAGGGCTGCACCCTAGCTGCAAGGGAGGCTGGGAAGCCCTCGACTCATCCACAGGACCCTGCTCTCGTGAGTGGGGCAGCCTCTGAACTCAGGGACAGTGGCCCACAAAGAAATAATTGTGTGCTCCACGGAGTTTCTGCAAGGACCCCTGCCAGGATCTCCTGGGATCTGCTCAGGCTGGCCTGCTGGGGGCCCGCTGGACGCTGCAATGGTCCCTCAGGTCTGGGCCCTCTGTCCTGCGGGCCCCTGTCCCTCGAGCTCACCCTCTCTGAGTGGAGACACTGTGTAAAAGGTTACGAGGTAGAAGCCCACCCCCAGCACATGGTGCTGCCACGTCCTGCTTCTGGCTGGTCTGCCACACCTGCTCTATCCAGGCGCAGAGTAGGCACCATGCATTTGCCGCTGAGGCTAGCACACATGGGGCATGCATTGCGAGACTTGGACCCCAGGCGCCTCAGCACTCTGGCTCAGTGCCCCTCCCAGCATCCAGCAGCCTCTTGGCAGGGTGCTCGCTTGAGGGCACAGCCGGTTCCAAACTTCGAGCTGGCAGGACAAGACCCATCCTGTGCCTGCCAGGGTCAGTGTGGGGCCAGGCAGCGGCAGAGGCCGGAGGTGGCCCGTGAAGGAAATGGTTGAAATTTGCAGCCAGGGCAGGAAATGGACAAACTGTCGAGGAGGAGTTGGAATGCCGCCCCCTCTGTGCCCGCCGGAGGTCGGAGCCCACAGTCAGGAAGTGCCTGGTGTCCTGGCCGAGGGACTCTTGCCGCTGCTGCGTGGGTGCCTCCCGGCACTGCCTCCGGTTCCCAGCTAGAGGTTTTCCAGGGGCAGTTTGGAAATAGCTGGAGGGGCTCAGGATGGTGGAGGGAGCGGGGGCAGGATCTGTCCCCACCACACACGTGAGGCTCCCTCTCAGCTTCCCCTCCTGGTGCACAAGGCCCCTGAGAAAGGACCCCACAACCTCTGCAGCCCCCGATGCGCCTGGCTGTCAGCACACTCCCACGGGTGTCACACTTTTGCACACACTATCTTCTGCTCCTGGAATGCTTCTCCCTGATGGAAAACTCCTATTCAGCCTTTAAAACCCAGCTTGGCAGCAGCTCCTGGATCAAGCAGTCCCTAAGGTGCCCCCCCCCCCCCCCGCAGACGCTGCCCCTCTGCTCTGCGGCAGATTTACCCCTGCACTGGGGGCCGCACTCCCACCCGTCTGTCTCCCCCACGAGACTGAGCTCCGGCACAATACAGCGTCTGTGGAACACAGTCAGCACCCGTTTGCTGGGCTTGGAAGAGGTGGCCTGGGATCAGAGCACATGTTCCCCGTCTGGCGACACAGGGGAGCTGCATGGACTGGTCTTCACCCAACATCGCCGCTGTTCTCAATGTCACCTCTTGTAGCATGACGTGACTGCACGCTCAGCCGTGGAGCCTGCGAGCCTGTGTGAAGCCTGGCTCCACCGCCCTTTGCTCTGCATTTTAGGTCCCCAAACCTCAGCTTTCTCCTCTGTGAAATGAACTGACTGCGCAGCCCCTGGGGGTGGTGAGCACTCTTAGCACAGAGCCTGGCACTGTAGGCGCTCGGTAATGCCAGCCATGACCATCCACCCCCTCACGGGCGGGCGCTCTTGGCTGGGAGAGAAGAAAGCCAGGCCTGAGGGAGGCACCATGACTGACCTGAGATTTCTAGGATGGCCCCCTCCCGGATTCCTTTGCCCCTGTGGGTGAGGTCATCAGCATAATTAGCATTCCAGCCCCGAGAGTGAGAGCACAGCTCCTCAGGGTCCCCAGTAAATGAGGAGGTGCCCAGCCCAGCAGCTGCCTCTGGCCACCAAGGCCTCCGCCTCCTCCCTCCAGCTAGGGCCTGTCCCACTTGTCCCGAGGGGGTGCTGGCCTGTCCTGGAAGAAGGGGCTGTCCTCCAGTGGTTGTGGGGTTTGGTTTATACTCATCCCCTGATGGGGCCGCGGGGTACAATTCAGCCCTGGAAGCAAGTCAGGCCCCCTGGGTCAGGGGTGTGGGATGCAGGTGGCGTCTAGTGAGATCCAGGTGGGGTTCAGTGGGGTCCAGTGTTCCGAAGTGCTGCCGACCGGGGACAGCTGGGGCTGGGCCACTGCCCCAGGGAGCACAGCAGCGAGGCCTAACTCGGGGTCTGGACCCGAGAGTCACCGCGGGAGATCAGATACGAGTTAAGGAAACGTTTATTTTAAATGTAATTTAAAATACTCCATCACGGTAGAGAAGCTGGGTGGGCTCTGCTGGCCTTGGCCTGTAGACAGGCAAGCTGCTGACATAAACAGGGCACAGTTGTTACTGTTCTTAACCCAGAGGGCCTGACGATGGCCGCAGCCAGTGGAGGCCAGGCGGCTGGGCCCACAGTGGGAGGGTGCTGCAGGACCCCCCGGCCACCCCGGCCTTCAGCAGCACCCTCTCCCACCTCTTTTGTCCGGTGAGAGAAAGCCTTCTGCAGGCCCCTCCAGAAGGATGGAGGCCCGTGGACACCCGTCCCGGCCCTGGTACCCCTGGCACCCCCGTGCCTCCAAGAGCTGGTGCTATGCTGTCCCCTTGGTACCCCCATGCTTGGCCCGAGTCTGCCCCAGGCGTGAGGCTGAGTGTCATCGACCGACCTGCTTGCTGTGACCCTCCATGGGATGGATCCCCAGCCTCAAGTGGAGCATCCACAGACCCCCACCCTCGCTGGCAGCTCCCCCTCCCCCCACCACTCTCCCCTTCCCATTGGATCCGCATCATCGGAAACAAAAGCTGAGAATGAGAATGCTGAGGGGCCCCTGGGACTAGTGACAGCATCTGGCTGTGCTCCAGGAGTCACCCACAGGCACGCCGGGGAGCTGGCAGGCGGGTGTGGGGGGCAGGAAGCCCAGGGAACAGGCCCCTTCCGGGAGCCACAAGGAAGGTTCACTGTTAATCCAGAACCGGCAACCCCCCCCACACACACACTGGAAAGCCAGTCCTGTCCGTCCACTGGCCCATCTGTCCACTGTGCTGGTCTGGGGGCGGGTCTGAGGGCAGGAATGCCACCAGGAGTCTTGGCACTCCCTCATGTGAAGCCCATTTAGAGGAAGGCAGACTGAGGCTTGGAGAGGGGCTGACTCTGTCCTCATGCCCTGACGCCCAGCACAGCTCCTCCAAGGGCCGGGTGGCTGAGGACCCACTACGTGAAAGCACTTTTTATGAAACTTGGTATCCACAGTGTCTGAGTTAATGTGGATGTTACCCAGCGTTATTGGTGCAGAGACTGATGTAGGCCCCCTCTGGGCGGAGGGGGCACGTCCATCCACACGTGTGGCCTTCGCAGGCCTGACGCTGGAGACCTGGGTTCTGAATGCCATTGTAGCAGGTACTGAGGCCCAAAGGCCAAACCTTTAGGCGTTTTCATCTTGCTGTGACGCACAGAGGGGAACCTCGTCTCCTCCCTGCGCCCCAGCTGGCACTGATGCTGTGCATGTCCAGGCCCCAGGGCTATGTCCAACACGCTCCAAGGCCAGGCCCAGGGTGCAGCTTCTCCCGCCCGCGTGCTGCCTGCCAGCTGCCAGGAGAGGCTGGGGACGCTGCAGTGGCCCCGCCCACCTTCCAGGGTCCGGGAGCCCTGCCGGCCACACTGGGTGTGCGTGTGGTGCCGGGTTAGGAATTCAGACCTGGGGGGGGGGGGGCTATGAAGCATCCAAGCCCGGCCCCTTCCCCTGCCCCACCTTCCCAAGCTTCAGCAGAACCCCTCACCCTAGTCTGGAAGGGCCCGTGGAAGTCAGAGCTCTACCATGGGGAGTGAGGGGGCTCAAGAAACGGGGAAGGAAAAGCCGAGGTGTCCACTGCAGGTGGGGGACGGTGGGGCAAGTGCACTGTCTTCTCTGGGGCTGGAGATGCAGGACAGGCAGTAACTCTGGTCTGGCCGTGCAGAAGCACCTGCTGAGGTGGTGGGGAGCCGGGGGCCCCACGTGGGCCTGCCCCTCCCGCTGGCTCCCGGCCCAGAGTCCAGGCCCTCGCCCTCTGTAAGTAAAGACGGCCAGGACCACCACATCCAGTGCGATTCCAACGCTGGGGGCCTGAGTCGGGCCTGAGGGGTCCCTGTCGTCCCTCCTATTGTGAGCTTGGGGACATGGCGCCATCTCTCTGAGCTCCATTTCTTACCTGCAGACCTTAGAACAGTCTGCCATTCAGTAAGTGCTCAACAGGCGTCGTCATCAGACGTGACACACAGCACAGAGTTGCTAGAATTAACATGGGTTCTTCCTGGGTTTTCGGTGTTTTCTGCACGTCTGCGTGTTTGCTCCATGGGTCCAGCCACCTCTCTGGCCTTTCTCCACGGCTCTGGCTAGACACCAGATGAATGGACAGGGGACACAGGCCAGGGTGCTGGCCGCAGCCTCAGTGCAGCATAGAGGATGGGGGACGTCCCCACCTCTCCCTGCCCGCAAGGAGGGCCTAGGCCTGGTGCCACCACAATGGCTGTGAGGCTGGTTCTGAGCTGGGCACCCTCTGGGGGTCAGGCCATAGCCTAGGCCCAGGGTGTCACCAGCAGCCCCTGCAGACAACCAGGGACTCGTCAACCCTGACTCCCCCTGAAACCCGAGTCCCCAAGCGCAGCCTGACCAGGAACAGTGCTCTGGGCCTACCCTCCAGGGTCCTCACCCCTCTCCAGAACATTCCAGGCCACAGCAGAAGCTGTCTTGGAAGGGGACGGTCGCAGCTACAGGCCTGCGGGGTAGGAATGGAGTGTGGCCCTTGTGCGGTGTGTGTGTGGAGACTTCCCCCGCTGACTTCTCCAAATGCCCACACAGCCCTGAAGCACCCTGAGGGCCAGTCCCACTTTACAGATGCAAGCATTGAGGCATGAAGACGTGAACCCCTTGCCAGGCCCACACGACGAGCCGCAGAGCTGGGCTTGCCTTCTCCGTCCCTGTCTGCCCCTGGCAGCTGTCACCTTGGCAAGTCCTTCTGGTCTGCTTCTGGGCTCCCGGCTCTAACACAGTGACAGCCGTCTTTCCCTCACTGAGGGGTGGGGGCTGGGGGCGGGGCGATGGTGTCACACGCCCCACACTGTGGCCTGGGGCTGTCCTGACAGAGGACCACAGGCCAGCTGAGGAGGCCGGGCCCATCATCTCAGCTCTGGGGGCCCAGGCAGACCTGTCCCTCCCAGCTTCCTTCATTTGCTCCTTCAGCCCTGAGTGGACGTCTCCCCTGTGGGTCCTGGGGACCAGGCCCTGGAGGAGCTGTGACCCCACTGCTCTTCTGGAAGCTTCTTCAAGTCCCTGTTCATCAAAGGCCTGGGAGCTGGGTGACCTCTGTCCTCAGCCGGGTGTGGTTTCCTGGGGTGGCGGGTAGTTCTTTGGGGCTATTTTGGGATCACCACAAATTTCACCCTCCTCCTGTGAATGGGGAATTTTCATCAAACAGCCTGGAGGGGGTGATGTCACTCCCGAATTACAGGGGTGGGGCTGGGCAAGGACACAGCAGTGTGACCTCAACACCCTGCCCGGGCTCCCAGCTGGCCTGTCCTGCCCGAGACCCCCGCCTGTCACCTGTGGGAAGGCTCAGAGCTCTGTCCAGAGAGAACACATGGCGAGGCAGGGCAGGGTGTGCATCTGGGAAAATTGAAAACGCTGGGCAAGGGCTGTTTCTTTATTTAGGACGGGGCAGCGGGATGTGACGGTTCCAGGGAAATGACTAAATCGCCTTTGTCATTTCCAGGGAGGCCTGGCCGGGCCAAGCAGCCGCCCTCTGCTGCAGCCCAACAAGGAGGGGCTATGCAGGGTCCCGCCCACAGTGAGGAGGCTCAGGGGAGCAGGTCCCATCCTCACCCTGAGCCTGAGTAACCCAAGCTCTTAATTAGCCGCTGATTGAGCCTGTGAGGGCGCCTCCCGCTGCCCTGAGCCCTGAG
This sequence comes from Rhinolophus sinicus, assembly GCF_057876585.1. NCBI lineage: Eukaryota > Metazoa > Chordata > Mammalia > Chiroptera > Rhinolophidae > Rhinolophus > Rhinolophus sinicus. The sequence continues at coordinate 111,773,506 of NC_142505.1, forward strand.
TCCTTCCCCAGGGGAGGACAGAGCACCAGCCCCGTGGGGCCCCAGCTGGGACCTGAGGAGACAGGAGTGTCCCCTAGCTCTCTCCCCAGGGACAAGAGGAGGAAGAGGGAGAGAGAGAGAAAGAGGGAGAAAGAGAGAGAGAGAGAGAGAGAGAGAGAGAGAGAGAGAGAGAGAGAGAGAGGTGGGCAGGGAGACAGAGACAGAGGCAGACAAGGGAGGAAAAGAAGCAGAGACCCACTCAGAGAAACTGAGGCCCCCGCCTCTGGAGACAGGGCCCTGCTGAATCAGGAAGAGGCACCCCAGCTTTGAGAAGGGGTTTCGGTGACCTCATGGGCCAGGACCCACAGGTCACTCATTCATTCATTCGCTCACTCATTTGTTCATTTGCTCACTCATTTATTCATTCACTCATTCATTCATTCATTCGCTTACTCATTCATTTGCTCATTCATTCATTCGTTCACTCACTTTTTCCACAAACTTCCAGAGCAGCTTCTGTTACGGGACTGGGCACAGCATTCACCTCCAACATCAGGGTCCTGGCACACAGAACTCCTGTTAACATGCAGTTCGCGCCTGGCCTGGTGCTGGCAGTGTCCAAGGCTCCTTGGGGGTGAGCACAGGAGGCAATCTCCATAACTATTGACATTTGATGGGAATTGATGTGTTCTGGGCCCACAGGGCAGGTGGAGCAGGCGGAGCAGGGACCCCGGGTAGAGGAACCGCATGGATCCCGGGACTGGCGGCTGGGGGGAGGGCCTCCTGCCCACTTTTTTGGAGGGTCTGCCTTTTTCTTTCTGTGTAGAACCTGTTTCTGTATCAGGCCTACTTACCTTGGCATATGCACAGTTTGCAGATGTTTTCCCAGCGTGTCACTTACCTATGTCCTGTCTAAGTTTTTTTGCAAAGCATCTTTCCCCATAGAAATGACTGAAGAACCCGTCTGAACTTCCACGCAGGGTAAATAGGCTGTTGGCTCACTTATTTATTTAAAACACTGTTTACTTGGAAGGAATGTGGCAGAGGGCTCCCTGTGCCCTCACCCCGGTGTCCCCGATGGTTGGTTTTGTTCAGCCTCCAGATGCGGAGGGGAGGGCTGGGCTCGGGGACAGGCGTGTGCAGCTCTGCTGCTTGTGTCTCATGGCGCGTTGGTGGAATCACCACTTCAAGACACAGACCGCCCTTCCTACGTCTCATTTTGTTTTACTTCACAATATGTCTCTGGAGCTTTACTTCTGGTGTGAAGTGTAAGACGTGAATCCCATGTAATCTTTTTTCATTTCACTGTCCTATTACCCCAATTGCACCTTTCTATTAAAACAGCTTTATTGATGTATAAGTGACATTCGGCAAACTACAGGTATTTAGAGTGTACACTCGGATGAATTCTGACATAGGTGCACGCCTGTGAAACCATCACTAAACTCAAGGCAATGAACATCCCCGCCCGTCTCCCCAGCCATAGGCACCCCCACTGCACCCCATCCCTTCCGATTAGCTGGTATTTCTTACCAGGTCGTGTAAATGAGGTCATGGACTATGTCCTCTTTCTGTCTGACGTCTTTAACTCAGCCCGTCAGCAGGTCACCCCTTTGTATTGCTGCTCAGTGACCGTGGGGAGGCTGTGACCGTGGGGTGGCTGTGACCGTGGGGAGGCTGTGACCGTGGGGAGGCTGTGACCGTGGGGAGGCTGTGACCGTGGGGAGGCTGTGACCATGGGGAGGCTGTGACCGTGGGGAGGCTGTGACCGTGGGGAGGCTGTGACCGTGGGGAGGCTGTGACCGTGGGGTGGCTGTGACCGTGGGGAGGCTGTGACCGTGGGGTGGATTTGCATTGGTTCCCATTTGTGGCTGTTGCAAATGAAGCTGTGGTGAACGTGTGTGCAGGTGTTTATGTGACTGCATGAGGCCTGTTCATAAATGTGGCTGCTTACATTTTATATTTACATATAAAATTAACCAAAATGAGATTAAATAAATAAGATAAATGAATATATAAAATTAAAAATTCAGTTCCTTGTTTGCTTAGCTGCATCCACGTGCTCAGGAGCCTTGTGGGGGTCTCGAGCTGAGCCCTGAGCATGAGGAGCGTTGGGAACCAGGGCCGGTGCGTCGCGGAGCGTGGCCGTGGCAGGAGAGAGCAGCTCAGCAGGGCCAAGGTCAGGAGGCTGCAGGGTTTATTCCAAGTATAAAGGGAGCCATTTGTGAATTTGAGAGCTCACCTGTGTGCAGACAGGGGCGAGGCTTGTCTGGGGACACTGAGGCTGTTGGTTAGGGGACCCTGAGTGACTCTGGGCACGGTCAGGTGGCCCTGCTGGCTCTCATGGCGGGGTCCTGTCTCTCTTCAGCGCCCCCTACATACCCCAGTGCCTGGCAGCATGCAGTTGTGTGTGTGTGTGGGGGGTACGTCAACGTCTGCTTGCTGAAGCTCTGGTCCCAGCTTCTTCACTCCTGGGCTGCAGTGGGATGGGGAGGCCGCACTGCCCGACCCCGCTCCCCCAAGCTCTCCCCAGCAAGTGGCTGCTGCCGGGTGGCATGTGGCCTCCTTCCCGGCTTTAAGGGTCTGTGCATGGTGGTGTGGTACAGGGACCCTGGGGACCCCGGCCGGGGACCTCTCCCCTCGGGCTCCAGGGGGGCCTCAAGAAGAGGCACTGAGGCACATCCCATTTCTGGGGGACAAGACACGCAGTCTGAGCTCATAGGGGAAACACCTGTAAGTCAGAAAAGACTGCTGGATGTCAAAGCCAGCACATCACATTTTGAAAAGAGAAGAGGAAGAAACTTGGGAAGTTTACATCTCTTAATCCTTGGGCGTGTTTTTTGGCACTTAGCAGGAAGGCTAAAATCAGAACAGCTGCTGTGGCTCATGCTGGCTGCACAGTGGCCCTGTGCCCTGGCTCTGCAGAGCTAGGGCTGAGGCTGTGGAGGCCAGGGGGAGCCCTCCTGCGTCAGGATGTGAGGAGACCTGGGCTCTATGAGAGCAGGGCTGGGGACTCAGGGGGCTTATGGGGGTCTGGGAACTGGGCTTCACAGGAAACTGAACTGATTCTGGGCTCTTGTCCCACCCTGGAAACTGAGGCAGGAAGTCCCTGACTGAGACGCCTTCTGGCTGCTTAGGTGACGGGCTGGCTGCCAGGGTGCCCGGAGCCATCCTGGCTGTGCTGGTTTCTTCCCATCCACTCCTGCATTCATGTGGCCCTCCACACATCCAAGTATCCATCCATCCTCCTTCCGTCATCCATCCATCCACCTATCTATCCATCCCCCATCCATCCATCCATCCGTCCTCCCATTCAGTAGCTATCGTTACCGTCTCAATCTCAGGCATGGCCCTAGGTGAGAGGATGCAGCAGTGACAAGACTCAGCCCTGCCCTCATGAAGCTGACACTCCAGTGTTTTAAAGCAAGGGAGGAAATAGAGAGCAGCAATACCAGGGGCTCTGCTGTCTCTTGCCGCTGGGGCTCCCCTCTGGGGAGTGGCTGAGTGGCTGTGGGGGTCCCCACAGGAGAGACCTCCCAGGGAGTGTGGGGACAGACCAATGACCAATGGCATTCCCCGCTCTTGGTCTTGTGCTCACTAGGAGTTTTCTAGGAGCACAAAGGGAATGAAGGGCCCACACCCACGTGCCTCAGCTGTGGGGGTTCTGTGCAGCTGAGGCTGGGGCCGGGGCTGGGGCAGGTGGGTCTCAGAGGCACTGCCAGGGGCTGTGAGCACCAGGCATCATCCCGAGCTGTAGGCGGGCCCCAGGCTGGGAGCCACGTCACTGAGCACCGGCTGTGTGCTGCTCCCATCTGAAACCCTGGAAGGGAGATTCCATTTTGCAGAAGCAGCAGAGGCTGGAGGTTGGGAAGTCATGCAGCTGTGTCTGCAGGCAGGTGGTCTGTCCCTCTGTTTGTTTCTCAACGAGGACCTGTCCCTCAGGGCTGAGTGGTGGCTGAGTGCCCAGCCAGGACACCCAAGAGTCTTTCCGAGTCTGATTTCATTCAGAAGCTGACTTGGAATAAATGAGGCTGGGGCAGCCACACTGCATGACCTTTCATCTCATGACCTCTTGGCCCCAGGCCAAGGTGAGTCTCAGCTTTTTCCCAGCCTCCACCAGAACTACTTAGTGGATAAAGAACCACTGAGTCAGGGCTCAAGTGTCAACCCAGGAGCAGCCAGTGAGGGCGGCCAGGGGCCTGTGGGCTGGCAGCTGGGGTGGGGGTGGGGCTGAGTAGAAAGACCACTGGACCTGGAGTCAGAAAGTCCTGGGTGCAAATCAGACCCCACCCTGAGTGAGTCAGAGAACTTGGGGCAAACCAGTGGCCTTTTCTGGGGCTCAGCTCCCACCTGGGCACCGGGCTGAGGAGGCCTCCCTGTGACACACAAGGTGATGGATGGAGTGAGCACACAGGTGGTGCACAGGTGGTGCCAGCATCTCCTTCCTGCTCCCTCCTCCCGGCGGAGCACAGTGCTGTACCCATCCTGGGGGTGGGCGTGCCGCTGCTGCGGGCAGCCTCTGGTGAACCGTTGGCAAGGGAGGCTGTGGGCTGTGGTGTGGGCTGGACGCTGTGGGGCTCTTTCATACACTGGAGCCATCCAGCATCATGCTGAATGTCCCCCCACCCCAGGCAGGCGCGGCCTGGCCCACACTGCTGGCCCCAGGAGAGAGCACCGGGCACACCGCAGTGAGGAGCCGCCGGGCAGAGGCTTCCTGCTCCCACAGCCAGCCCAGAGTGGGCAGGGTCACAGAGAGACTCTCGGCCCACACTGGCCCCTGATAAGTTCTGGCCCTTAGTGGGTGCTCAGGAGATAGGCTGCCAGCTGGAAACATTCACAAAGCCACTTTGCCAGCTCTGCCCAGAGGCAGGGCCTGGCACTGGGCTCCCGTCACTGCAGGGCTTATGTCCAGCTGGGGCTGCAGAGAGAAGAACCCCCGGACTGGCTGCATGACCCCCAGAAGGGGGTCAATGTGCATTTGGCAAGGCACCTTCAGTCTGGCCCAGGGCACCTCTGCCAGCGCCAGCCCCAGGGCAGACCCTCTCTGTCCTGTCCTTGTGGGTAGCGGAAGCAGCCGTAGCCAGGCCGGCCTTTAGAACAGAGCTGGTCTCGGAGCTCGACAGTGATGGATGGGCCGGGGCTCTGGGTTACTGCCGAGTGGGAGGCGAGCAGCCGCTTCCCTCCGGCCACGAGACAAGCTGGACACAGCCCCCGGGTCCGGAGGAGGGAGTTCCAGGCAGCATCCGGGCAGGTGGCTTCTTGCTGGACCTGGCGTTTCCGTGGTTATTTCTGCAAGTGACTCTGTGGCCCTGACCTCAGCACGGGCACTACCCAGTCTGCTTCCCCTGGTCTCCAGCCCAAGAGAGGGGCTGGCTTCCCTGGAAATGGGCCTGGCTGGTTGAGCATAGTATCTGCCCAGTTTGCAGTTTAAATTAAAAATCCCAAATAAGAAAAGGGCCACCCTTGGGTGCTTGTGACCTGCCCCGTAGGTCACCTGCTTCCTGAATTTGGTTCTGCCCAAGGGAACTCATCCACTCTCTCATTCACTCAACATCTACACACACCAGCAGCTTTCTTCTGCAGTCCCAAGTCCCAACAGTAACACGGCGGTGTTTCTAGGTCAGAGCCGCCAGTGGCAATAGACTGAGAGCCACGTGTGTAATTCTAAATTTGCCGGTGTCTGCATTAACAGGCATAAAAAGAAACGTGACATTTGATTTCATTATGTGTTTTGACCCAATAATCCTAAGCATTGTCATTTCAATACGTAACCCACACAAAACTTGTTAATGAGAGATTTCACTGTAGTGGCAGCAGGTCCCAAAGTTCCTCTTGCACACCTGCCGTGGCACACGCCCCCTCCAGGGGCCACCCACCCAGCCTTTGCCCCGAGAGTTGAGAGTTGTGGTGCCTCTAAGGTCTGCTCTGTCTCTGGGCTGGTGCCGCGGAGGGCCCACCAGTACAGCAGGGCCACCGTGTGGGAGCGGAGATGGGACGGCCTGGTGAGGCAGGTGGGGTGGCTTACCCGATGCCCTCCATCCTGGGGCGCAAGGAGCTCCAGGTGTCTGGCCTCTGTCCCGTCACGTCCACAGGGCGCAGGTCCGCTGGGCGGCCAGCCGCCCTCGGGCTGCAGTGGGGGCGGCTTCCCTTGTCTGCTCTCCAGCACGGTTCCAGCATGGAGCCGGCCCTGGTGGCACAGGAGGGTGTCCATGCTGTGGATTTATGCAGAGAGAGCCCCTCTGATGGGTGGGCTCTCGGTTCTAAATCAGGTTGATTTGGTAGCCCAAACACAAGGAGGTTAAGTTAGGGGCTGGAACTTAAACCCAGCCCCACCTCTGGGTATGGCCACTCCTGCCTATTTCTGTCCAGCCCACCTGCTGGCTGCTGAGGGCAGCGGTCACTGCAGAGCTATGCGCAGGCTGTCCGGGGCCTACACTCGGGCAGGCCAGTACCCACAGCATGTCAAGGGGAGGGAGAGGTGGGAGAGAGGAGGCCCTCTGTCACCCAGTCCCTTGGCTTTGCTCTGGGCCGGCAGCGTGCCGTGCTGAGGTCTGAGTGTGTGAGGTGCAGGGACGTGCGTGTGTGCACCCCACAGTCACCTGCAGTGGGCAGGCCCTCCTGGAGCTGCTCTCATCTGGTCCAAAAGTGTGTTACAAACACTGACTCATAGCCTCCCATGGCTGAGGGATGTAGTTACTCGTTTTGTAGAGGGGAAACTGAGACACACCTTATTGTTCAAGATTTACAGCCTGGCCACCCAAAGAGCCACCCCTCCCGATTTCCCCCGATGCAGGAGTGTGCTCAGAGAAGCCAGTCAGAGGCCCCTGGAGAGGAGCAGAACAGGGTGGGGGGCAGGTCTGGGGCCATGAGGCCTCCGAGCTGAGACCACGCCTCTGCTCCAGGGTGCACGCCATGCTGTTCCACCTGGTGCTGTGTCTGTGCCAGGCATGCACTCATGATTGCCGTGTGTAACAGCGACCTCCCTCCCTGGATTCACACGGGAGTCCTGCCAGGAGGTTCACCCCCCAACCCCTGCAGGTGAGGAGCCGAGCTCCAGGAAAGGTCAGCTCTTTGTGCTGAGGCCTCACACCCACTTAGCTGGAGGCCTGTCTGACCCCTGAGGTCATGCACGCCATCCCCACGAAGGGGCATCTAGTTTAGTCATTGCTAACTGTGAGCTCAGGGGGTGTGCCCAGGGTCCCTGGGGAGCGGGCGGAAGCAAGGAATGAGAGAGAGGAAAGCAATTCTAGCTGCTGAAAACAGCTCCTGCCCCTTTCCCATCTCTCCAAATAGATCGAGCTTTCACGGGGATCTAAAAAATGCCCTGGGCCACCCAGCACCGTGCCTGTTAATTCCTGCTTTGGGGCCCCTGAGAGATAAGCGAGGAATGAGAGGCCTTCCTGGGGACGTGCCCGCTCTCGCCAGCCCACCTGGTCTGCTTTGATAACCCGGACGTCACCCACTTTATTGTCCTCGTCTGTCAGTCAAGCCCCTTTGTGAAGTTACTTCCATTCAGACATTTGGCTGCGACTTAAGGAGAAAGCTTGTCTCCTGTTTGACAGGGAGGGAGGTGGAAATTGCTATGTGCCTAGAAAACTGCAGGTTACACAAATGACAAGCCATCAGACCAGGAGCCAAGCCTTAAATCAAGTCACTCGGCAGTGAGAGCCTGTGGGCCTCCGGTGGCCAGGCCTCGGGCACAGGGCACAGAGCGCAAATCCCCTTTTGCCCGCTGCCTGCCCTGGTGGGGGCCGCCCAGCTGGTTTCTGCCTAAAGCTTGTTTGGCTTGTACTCAGTCCTGTGTCCCTCAGTACCTCCCTGTCCCCAGACTTCTTCCGGGAAGGTGGCGGCCGGTCCTGCCAGCAGAGACCCAGGACCCACACGGCCCAGACAGGCTGCGGCAGCTGCAGCCCCCTGAGCAGCAAGCAGTCGAGTTGCCGGGGACGCTGACCCAGCACTGCTCCCCTCTGTCCAGCCTGTGTGGAGCGGCCGGGAGGCCTGAAGTCACAGGGCGGCTGGCAGGCCCGCGGCCAGTAGCCACAGTCAGAGCAAGAATAGCAGCAGCTGGACTTTTACTGCCTGAGGGCCTGGGCTGAGCATCACACGAGATTTATCATATTTAATTCCCACAATCCCAAGTAGGTGTGACTGTCCCCACAGAGAGCTTGTCTGAGGCGACACCTCTGGCCAGTGGCCAGCAAGATCTGAACCAAGTTTTCTCAGGCCCCGAATTCCCCCTCCACGCTAGGTTCCTCCCAGCTGATGGGGACATTGGATTGTCCCCTCGGGAGGCTGGCCTCTCATCCACACAGTGAGGGGAGAGGGGAACAGAGATTTGAAAATCTGTTTCAATCAAAAATACTGGGGGGCATATTGGGGATTGGGGCTTCTGAAGTGTGGTGCCTTGTCTGGGGGTCTCTGTAGGGACAGTCCCATATTTTCCCCATCCATCAAGCAGGTTCCCAAGTGTGGGGGGCTCTCCCAGGGACTCGCACGCCCCACAGGGCACTGGGGAGGGGCTTCCTGGCTGCCGGGGACCATGTGCCAAGGGCAGGGCTGTGGGAACCACGAGGGCCATAGGCTGGTTACATGGTCCTGTTTACAGATGGTTGGGGACACACACCCAGGTGTACTGTCCGCCTGTCTGTCTTTCCTCCCACACCGCACACCCAGCCTGGCACAAACACTCTGTGATTTGTGCCATGTATGTACCGGGTGTCTGTCCCCTGCACTGTGCCTGGGGGACAACGCAGCCTGGAAGGTCCCGGGCCTCTGGGGCTCCTCGGTCAGCGCAGTCTGGCTGCTCCGTCCAACCTGTGCTGGCCTGCGCGGCAGCAGCTGTCATTTGGAAAATATGTGGCCTGACAACTTGAGATCCGTGGGGTCGGAGCTCTGGGCTCCCTGGGCCTCTGTCTGGTGGACTAAAGCCCTAGAGACAGGGTCAGGTGCCTGTGGCTTTGGAGAGGGGCTGGCGCTCCCCACAGTGGGTTCACAGGCCTGTTTGGGGGAAGGGCCGGGGCTGAGTGCTTGGGGTAGCCCCACTCTGCGCCCCAGGTCCCTGGGAAATGGGCCTCCGATGTGGCAGAACCAAGGCCAGGGGACGCGCGGGTGGCATGTCCGCAACAGCCTGGCCTCCCAGGCTCCTTGCTGCCTCGTGAACGTATGGCTGCCACCGGTGTCCGACCTGGCAGTGTTTCACCACGTGGAAGTGCCAGTTCTTCCTGGCACCACCTCCTGCCACCTCGTGCGTGTCTGGAACACTCGGACACCGCGCTCCCCCCCCAGCCAGGCCTTCTCCCTCACACTCGCCTCCTTGGTTAAATGTGTCTGAATATTGAACAGTCGGGGCGGGACTGGGGGACCCTGCATGATTTCTCTTAGTGTTTTGATAGTCATTTTGAATGACAGTGGCTGCCAGGCCATTGCTCCCACGACAAGAACATCAGGCTGCATCCACAGGCTGAGCTGAACTACTGGCCTGGAGAGCAGGCGAGGAGGGGACTCGGGCAGCTGGCCTGAGATGCCCGTTACACTCAGTGACACAGAGGAGGTGTTATTTCTCCCGATAAGGCTCAGAGAGGTGGAATCATTTGCCTGAAGTCACACAGCTAGAGATGACAGTGGGGCTTTGAGCTCAGGCCCCACTTAGTCAGGCAGCTTGTTTGTGGCTTTGCAGGGCCTGATGGCCTTGGCTGGCAGCTCCCCCACCCCTGCACACAACACCCTCCTGGCCCCAGGCAGGCCCCCCCTGCCCCCAACCCCTAGCTTCCCGGCCACACAGCCCGATGCTGCACCAGCAGCCTGCTGGCCATGCCCATGACCCCTGGCCCTTGGTGCTCAAGCCAATGGTATCCCCACTGCCTGCCTCCAGCCCTACTTCCCAGCACTTACCCCTGTCGGCCAGCCCCCAGCACCCTGGGCCATAAACCTCTGTGTCCCAGCTCGCTGACTGCTGGCCCCCACGCCCACACCACCAGCTAGCTCCGCCTGCCCGACCCTGCAGCTGCTCACTGGAGCCAGCACCCCTTTTCAGCTCTGCTGTCCTTACCCCAATCTTTTCTTCCTGAGGGACCACGGGACCAGCAAGGCTGCCCAGTCTGAGGGCGCGGGCGCCGGCCTCCCTCAGAGGCCACACAGGACTCAAGCGCGGGGCCAGAGCCGTGTCTGGGAGTGTGGGGACAGCGCCAAGGCTGTTGGGCCCAGCTGGTCCCTTTGTCTGAGTACGCCGCCCCCCACCGTGTGGGACTGGCCCTCTGGGCAAAAGGACGGCCAGTGGAGCCTGGAGGAACTCCCATGTGGCTGCCGGTGCTCCCGCCCCGGGGGCTGGCCGGCTCCTGTCCCTTGCAAGGGCGTTTGCGGGCCACGACCTTCTCCATCGGAGTGAGTGGGTTAGGGAGCAGAGGACGAGGGCACTGGGGGCTCCCGCCCCAGGCAAGCTGGGTGTCCTTTGAGAGCAGAGCAGTGTTGGAAGTTCTGAAACAGTCAAAGCCTCTGTGAAGGGAACGCCACTTCCCTGCCCCTGAGCTGCTTCCTGTACTCAAGCCGCCAGGACAGCATGACTAAGTCAGCGAGGCCACTAGCTGAGGTGGCCCTGGTGCCCATTGCCAGGCAGTCACCCCAGGACCTGAGGAAACGGGGCGGAAGGACACGCGCTGACACAGCCGCCCAAACGAGCCCTGCTCTGCTTCCCGCCGCCTCTGTGCCCACTCCAGCCCCATGTGTGAGTGTTGATGTGCCTCAGTTTACCTTTTGACAACAGCATTTCCATGGGAAAGGTGTACTGCGAATGGGCGGACGAGACTCTGTCTGCAGAGCGTGTTCGAGTCAGGCCTGGCTCGGCGACACCCAGGGGACCAAGACAGCCGGCTCTGGGGGGAAAGTCCTGATGGCCAGCATCTGCCAGCTCTTGTGGTGCCAACACGCCCCCGTGGCTGATTTCCCACTGCCGGTGTGAGGCCACAGGGCGCAGGGGTGGGCAGGGACACACCGTACGTTCTGTTGCACTCTGCAGACGGACAGCACGGAAATGACCTTCAGCTCGGTGGCAGCACGGCCAGGCTGTGTGGCCAGGAAGCGATGAGCTTGGCGAGCTTACTACTTCCCCATTCACTGACTTGTTTGTTTAAGTTCATACAGTTTCGTGTTTAGTAGTGACTGTGTTTATCCGCCAGCTCGCCCAAGCCCCAGCATTAACTGGTGGAGCCTTGTTTCAGAGCCTGAGTGGGACCTGGGCTCACAGGCTGAGTGTGTTGACCCAGGTCAGGGCTGCAACAGCCTCAGACCCAGCCGGAGGGGCTCCCGCAGGGCAGGTCCAAGCTCCTCAGGACGCTGCCTTTGCCCTCCCGTGGCCCAGGTCTCCCCGCGCCTCAGGGACCTGCCTTCCTGACCACCCCCATCCCCTGCTTGGCACTCCCTATGTAAATAGCCCCATGCCTGCTTTGCAACTTTCCTCCCTGCTTCCCCTCCTGAGGGGCATAAACACGCCCAGGCCTAAGGGTGTGAGACCATGGGGTTTTGTGAGTGGGGCTTCCAGGTGGGCCATAAGCACATGAGTCACAGCAGTGAAACGAGCAGGAATGGCCAGGAGGGAAAGCGTGCAGGAGCCCCTGGGAGGTCCACATGCTGAACCCCGGCCTGGTGTCCAGGTCACTGTGGGGGTTTGTTAGCGGGGAGGGCATGCCGCCCGGCCAGCAGCCTGAGCCATAACTGGGAACATTTGTACAGTGGTACATGACCTTTGTGTGCCCTGCAAACCTGGGTACAAGCCCATGGACGTGGTTCCAGCTGAAGTCATGCTGGGTTACAGCGAGGAGGGAATGGAAAGAGCCCCGTCTGGGTGTCTGCATGGAGCCCAGGCTGAGGGGAGCTGCCTCCGCGTGGCCCTATCATGCCAGGGTTTGGGGGCCATGCTGAGGGGTTTAGAGCCCACCCCGAGGGTGAAGGCAGAGGACGCTGCTGCTCAGAGAAACCAGGTGCCTTGGCAGGGTCACAGCCTGCGTGTGAGAGATGAGAGTAGGACTCACTTGTCCCAGGACGGAAGCAGGGCCCTTCCTTCCCATCCTGGAGCCCAGGCTTCTAGCGGTTAGCGGTCTCTTTGCCATCTGTGCCCCTTGACATTGGGCTGGAATACTGCAAAGGTCCCGGGGCCATTGTGTCAGGACCTATGGGAAGACTGATGCTCAAACCGCCATTTGCCTTGTGTGAAAAACAGTGTTCTGGGAACACCTGAGGGGCCCGCACACGGCCGATCAGGGGCCTCACGCTGTTGACTGGCTTTAAGGCCCGAGCCTGACTCCCACGTTGCCTGCGGACAAACAGGCCCCAGGTTTCGTAAAGTGTCCCAGACAGGGTGCAGCCGGCCGTCCAGCCCGTCGGGGCAGGTGCCCAGGGGACCCACCGAGAGCCTTTTCGAAAGGCTTTGGATGAAATGGGTGAGGGGCACCGAGCTTTAAAGACCAGACGCATCTGAGGAGCGTTTGTCAGGCAGCCTCTGTGAGGATGACCCTGGGTCTGCTCCATCCATCACGGCAGCCACTGGCCACCTGTGGGCACTGAGCTCTTGAAATGCTGCCAGTGTGACTAAGGGACTTGTACATTTTATTTAATTTTAATTGACTTAAATTTAAACTTTGGTGGCCGCATGTGGCCAGTAGCTGCCACACTGCACGGTGAAGTCCAGAGTGGTGACGCCATTCCCGATGGGTTCAGGTGACACAGAGCGTTCATCAGAACTCACACACTGGTACCTTGAGATTTGTGAATTTCACTGTGAGCAAATTGTACCTAAAACAAACAGATCTTGAACTTCAGTGAGTGATGGGCCTGCCAGAGGATTCGGACTGAAGTCTCGTGATGTCTACAGCTTTGAACCGTGGCCAGTGACACCTGGTGGATGATGGGTGGGTAGTAGCTGCAGACGTGTGAGGCACAGAAAACATGCCACGCTGGCTGGAAGCTGCACTGGAAGGTCCGCAAGAAAGTGTCGAGAAACCCCTGATGTGGTAGGGTCTCCAGTTACTCCTCGTGCCCCAGGCTGCTCCGCACAGAGGACGTGTGGGCCAGCGTGGGAGAGGGCGGGCCAGCCTGTGGTTGGGCACCAGGTGGCCACTGCAGACGCTGGCGGTATCAGGCTGGGTGGGAACGCTTTGCAGACACCCCGTCATTCCCAGGCCGAGCTTCCTGCCGCTTAGTTCCTCCCCAGGGCACCGTCACATGCTGTCCTGTCCCGCCTGGCAGGCTGGCAGTGGAGCTGCAGGACTCTGCCCTCTGCATCTTTGTGGCCGGCACACAGCCGCACAGCCTACATGGGCAGGTAGTCCAAATGACACTGTGCCTCGGAGCCTCGTGTCCCCCAGCAGCTGGCTCTGTCCCCACCCTGGATATAGACGCCCACCCCTCACATAGCCAGGGCCCCAAGTGCTTTGTCAGGGAGGCCTGCCACTCGAAGCTCCAGCCAGTGGCTGCCAGGCCTGTGCACTCACCGGAAGCCCCCGCCACCCCGGGGAGGCATGAGGATGCCTGACGCCTGCGTCCAAGCGCTGGGGGCATAAGGGACCCAGCACAGCCTCCCCTGGCCGGTTCCCTCAGGGTGGCCTCCAGGAGACCCCTGCCCAGGCCAGCCAGAGTCCTGCCACCACTGCACCTCCCTGCCCGACCCTCCCAGGGCACTCAGGTGCTGTGCCCATCTCTGACCCTTGTGGCCCCAGGGACTACACATGAGGAGCACCTCTCCAGGGACCACCCTTCCCCAGGGACCACCCTCCCTAGGAAGCAGCCCTCTTCAGAGAGCACCCCTCTTAGGGAACCAACCGCCCTGGGAGGGGGACCACAGAGCTCAGGTGCCACAGAGAAACCGGGGTGCGTGTTCCCCTTCACAGCTGGGCAGGAGGGTGAGGCTCCAGCCTGGGGGAGGAGCATACCAGCCGTCTCCTTGTGTGTAACCACTGTGCTTTCTGTGTTTCTCTGTCTCAGGGTTACAGCAGTGGCCGGCAGCCCTTTTAAAGCAGAGACTTGGGGACAAATGCTGAAGGTTTGGATGGTGTCCTCTGGAAGCTTGGGAAATACTAGTTTTTGAAATGTGTGGGGACGCAGCCTGTGCTCAGAAATAGCTGCTGAGATAATGGGGCCCCACCCACTTCCACTGGCCGGACACAGGGCACACCTTTCCTTTTGGAGCTGTCGTGAAGGATGGCCAGCAGACCCGAGGTGGGGAAGGCCTTAGTCACAAGCCTGGACGGCAGTGGGAAGCTGTGTGTGCTGAGCCGCTGGGTCATTCGGGGCCCGGCTCCTCGGGACCTTAGGAAGGTTGGCATTGCCAGACTCGTCAGAGAGGGTGCCCTGGTGCTGGGGTGGGAGGCCCCAGGGGTGGTTGGCAGGGTTGTGGCGGCAGGGGTCCTTCCAGCTCTAGCCTTTGGCCTTTGACAGTGAGCAGTCAGACGAGCAGGGCAGGACCGCCATGCGCTACTGGAGAGAAACAGGACAGGAGGGCAGCCTTGGGAGCTGTGCCCGCCCTGGGTGGGGACGTGCTTTTGGTCCCAGGACTCAGACGCCCCAGACTTGTATGGGGGACAGTGATGGTAGGCGCTGTGCTAGAGGGAAATGAGCCGACGGAGAGTGCCGCTGCCGTGGAGGTCAGCTCCACCGCCCTTCCCAGGACACGTGCCTGGCGGAGAGCCTGCCCTCTCACTCCTGGCTGCCCCCTCAGGCCTGGACTTGAGCTACGGAGAGGGGCAGGATTCCAGGCAGATGGAGCCAAGGGTTCCCTGGACAAACCAGAGCTGCCTGTGGCCAATTGGGACGGGATTCCAGTAAAATACCCTGCTCTCCCAGCTGCCTTGGCTGGACTGCCCCTCGACCTCCATGGACGGAGGGGTGGGGAGGGAGGCACCAGCAAAGCCCTTTCCTGCCCAGAGCAAGAGTGGCCAAGGGGGCAGAGAGGTCAAGGATTGAGGCAGGCGACTGAGTGCCCAGGGTCCCGCCAAAGGTCACGCCAAGGTCAGGGAGAGGAACCGCTCTTTGCTCAGCTCTGAGATAGGGATAAAACCTTAAATGCACAACTCTCCATAAAACTATTATTAACAAAAATAAACCCATCACATGTTAACATGAATAACATTTAAAGAAAAACTAATTATATTCTCAAAAATATAGTGAGAAGAATAGGATTGTTTTACATTTTTGCAAATTTCTTTGACATCTGGGCTTTAAGGTGCTCTCACCTGGGTCCCCATCTTTGCTTTATATGGAAATCTCTGCATCGTGTGGCCTCTGGAGCGTCCCAGAGCCCACTGACGAGCACATGGAGACAGTAGCCACCTGTCCTTGAGGCCCTGGCTTAGGTCAGCCGAAAGGGAGCTGGTGAGAGACTGAGGAGATAGAAGGGAGCCTAGCCTCCTGCTCTGAGGTTTTTGTTGCAGGAGGAGCTGAGAGGAACCAGTGTGCTCCCACTGTCACCCACTGTCCCTCCCCAGTGACACAGCCCCTCCAGCTTCCTCTCCAGTTCCTGTTTGTCCCAGATGAACCCCCAGGTGTAGGAGTTTGGGGGGGGGGGAGCCAGGAATGGAGCAGCTCCAATTGGATGTGGCCAAGCCCCCATGACACGGGGGAAGCACAGCCCCTCCAGCCCTGGGAGCGCCTTGGCTTGTGGGTTCTTCCTGTGTGCCGTTCTACTTCCAAATTCCCCCCTCTTTATAAGGACACGAGTCACCCTTTTTCTGGAGTTTTCTCCTGTTCTTTTAGGTGGGACATATTTCTTTGTTTCCTCATTTTGGCTGACTTTCTGTTTTTTTTCTATGTATTAGGTAGATCTGCTATGTCTCTCAGTCTTGGCTGGGTGGCCTTATGTAGTAGGTGTCCTGTGGGAACCTGGCACAGTCTCCCTGGTCACAGGCTCCAGGTGCCCCAGGAGTGTCCCTTGTGTGGGTTGTGTGGTCCCTCCTGTTATATCTGAGCCTTGGTTGCCGTTAATTGGCACATCAGTGGGTGGGATTGATCCTCAGGCTGATTGGCTGTGGGGTTTGGCCAGGTACACAGCTCACAAGCTGCTATGGGCTGGGGGGGCGGGCTTACCCCACTGAGTGGGGTTTGCTGCAGTGGGTTCTGGTGTCTGTTGAGACCATCCTTTGTGTGCGCTGCTTGTGGGGCTAATTGGGTGGTGCTCTGCTATGGTCTGAAGCCAACCTCCAGGTATGCTGGTTCTGGAGCCTCTTAGGAGGGGCTCCGGTGCAGGCCCAGGTCACCCACTGCCTGTGACCAGCCAGGGAGGGACTACTTGGTAGGAGCTACAAAGCAGTATGTGGTTTTTCACTGCCTCTACTAACCCTAGAGGCATGTGAGAGAGGCCACACTGCAAACCAAGGACATCTGCCACCAATACTGGGCCTGGGGCAGCTCCACAAAAAGCCAGGACACCCCGAGACCTGCTGCCACCTGCTGGCTCCCATAAGCTTCAGTCACGCAGGTTGGGTGAGTCAAGGTCTCAAGCAGTTACTAGCGTGGGAAGCGTTGTGATCACCAGGTTAATGTAAATTGTGATTTGGTGCCAGTGTTGAGCCTGGAGCTACTCAGTAAAATTCTCAGAGCACACAGTGGCCAATAGTTGCCCATGGGGGTTTGTCAGACTCTGATACTTTTGGTTTGTCAGACTCTGATACTTTTCCAAGAAAGAGTGTAATGTGGGTGGGCTAGCTGCTCCTGGAGAAAGTGCCTCCACCAGTATACGAGTTGGGTGGGGCGGGGTCTTAGTGAGTCAGTAGGGCGGAGCTGCAGAGCTCAACATGCCAATCAGATTCAAACTTGGCCATGAGGGGCGGGTTCAACACATCAAAGATGGCGCCCGCCTGGCCGCTGCACCTCCTGAGAACCCCACAGCGGGTAAATGGTGACTGTCCTCCAGCTCTCCTTCGAAGCCCCCCATCTGTTTCCAACACCCCCCGAGTTACTGTCCCTCTGCTGGAGCCCAAGGTGAGTACCTGTGAGCGAGTCTGTGCGCGGCCGTTTAAGGGACATCTGGGTTTCCTGAAGTCTGCTGTCCCACCTGGATGGTTGGAATCTCCACTGTTTTTCACAGCCAGGTGTTGTGTGTGGGGGGTCCTCTTCCCGGCACCAGTATTCTGGGCTGGGGAGGCCAGTGTGGGGCTGGGGTTTCTTGCTCCTTCTGGGGGGAACCTCCACGGCCAAGGTATCCCTCCTGATTCTCAACCGCCACACACAGGTGTGGGCCCGTTTCACGTCTCCACCCCTCCTACCAGTCTCGACGTGGCTTCTTCTTTATATTTTTAGATATAGGACTTCTGTCTGGCTTCAGATGGTAAACTCAAGGTTGGTTGTTCTAAAATTTAGTTGTAATTTGCATGTGTTCACGGAAACAGCCAGGTCTAATGTTTATCCACCTGCCATCTTGGGTCTCCGCTCCTCTTCCTGGGTCTTTACTCCACTGCCCCACTGGTTTCCTTCCCCGTGATCCGGTGTCCCCATCGAACTCACAGTGTCCCCTTCTCTGGCTCAAGCCCCTGGATACAGCTGGCTGCTGCCACCACAGGCTGGCCGTATGCTCACAGGCAAGCAGGGTGACCACTCTGTGCCTTGGTTTTCTCATCTGGGAAGTGGGCTAGACCCTGCCACTGTGTTAGATGCCATGGAAAGGGTGCAGCACACAGAGCCAGCACCCAGGAAATGTGACCCCTTTGTGCAGGGTCCCACATTCCGGGGGAGTGGAAAGTCTGTGAGCCCAGAATTTCTGCCAATCCCCCCAGTCTGGACTAACTAGCCCCCCCCCCCCCCCAGCTATGCCTGTTTGGTCCAGACCACACAAGTCCGCTGGCTTTGCCCACATGGTGATGAAGTGTTGAAATGGCTCTGGGTCACCTTTGTCATGGAAAGTGTTTGATCAACTTCTTTCTTGCCAGTAGGAACATTTCTCATTTCTCTTTTCTCCCCAGGGCCACAGTGAGGGTGGCAGGCGGAGGGTGGGGGTCTCAGCATTTTCGTGGGGGTGGGGCCTCCTGAGATACAGGACCAGCCCCATAGCATCACCACGGCTTCCCCGTCCTCTCCTTGAGCCTGTGATGCAGCCATGACTAGCATCCCCTTTTACAGATGGGGAAACTGAGGTCCTGTTCACAGTCACCCAGGACAACCAGTGGGGATTTGCTCCACCCAGACCCCCAGCTGACCCCCTGCAGGGTGCTGGGGCACAGTGTGGGGCGACCCCACTTGAGGTAACGAATGTGGCTCCACTCCCCTCAGATGCCCCTGGATGCAGGCACACCTGGCAGAGCTCCTGGCATACAGTCGGTGCCCAACGAACTGCAGGGAGCAGAGAGCCCTTGGGGTGTTGCTTGCAAACACAAGAGATGCAGGAGAGTGTGGACCTGGCAGTCCGGGGCTGCTGTGTACCCCTGAGTGTGGGGGACTTCCCCAGGGGAGCTGATGCAGGACCTCTGTGGCCGCAGCAGAGGGCCCCCCTTGGGCTCCAACAAGCATCCTACTCTGAGGCCGGCCTGCGCCCTCCCCCTTGACCTTGGCTGGCCTTCCCCCAGTGACCTCTGCATTTCTCAGAGGACCCAACCTCAGTGCTTCAGGTAACCTCTGTCCTGCCTTCTTCTGGGGCTTCAGGTGGAGGGTGGGAGCCTCTAGGTGGGGGACAGGGAGAGAGGCACAGTGAGGGCAGAGGAAGTAGACGCCCGCCGTGGCTGGCCTTGGCAGTGCTCACAGGCACAGCTGATGCAGGCCAGTGGGGGCTCCCAGCTGCTCCCCAAGTGTGGGCCTCCAGTTCTTGGATACTTAGGAGCACTGGGGGTTCGGGCGGCCCATTTCCTTTGGCCCCTCAGGCCTGGCCCTTCCTGGCCCTAGAGGGACTTGGACAGAGCCCTCAGTGAAGAGCCAGTTCTGTCCCACAGTCAACAAATGTATGTAAAGGAACCCCCAAGCGCCCTTAGGCCAGCGGAGAGGTCAGTTATCCTAAAAACGTGCTCCAGGTGTGTCAAAAATTTCAGAGCTGAGATTCTGTTCCTTGTCACCTGGAGCTCACCTGCAGGTGAGAGGGAAGTGGCTGGAGGCCATAGGGACCCAGGGAGGCAGTGGGTGACAAGAAGGGGGTGCCTTCAGCGGTTTCTGTCCTAGTCACTGGGGCTGTTATGACAGAACAACACAGCCAGCGGCTTAAGCAACAGACGTTAGTTCTCAGCCTGGAGGCTGAGGTCCCAGGTCAGGCCCCACGGATGTCGGGTCTGGTGAGGCCCCTTCCAGACTCAAGGATGGTGGCTTTGCGTGTGTCCTCCTGTGGCTGAGAGCAGAGACAGCCAGCTCCCTCTTATCAGGGCAGGACCCATTGTGAGGCGCCACCTTCCTGACACCCTCAGCTAGGGGGGTGAGGCTTCTGCATGTGAGTCTTGGGGAGACACAGATGTTCAGACCTAGTGAGTGTCTGACTAATGTTTAAATACTTCCATGATGGTGCCCAGCTGACCCAGAAAAAGAGGGGCCGACAACTGGTCTAGGGGATGAGCAGACAGGAAAAACGGCAGCTCTGGTTGCTAGGAAAGTGCTTCAAACCCCTGGGTCTTTGAAACATTTCTCCAAATCCCCACTAACTTCTGGGGGTGCAAGAACTGAGCTGGTGGCGCTTTTGGGCAGTTAAGGGAAATGTGGTCTGCAAAGACCTAGCCTGGGATGGACCGGGCTGTGTTCTTACTGAACTCTATGAGTTGGCGTCTGCGTCCTGCTGCAGCCCAGGCTTGAGTGGTGAGCCGTGGCTGGGCGTGGCAGGGCATGTGGCCACAGGAGACATCCTGGGCCTGTGTGGGCAGCAGGCGGGCAGAGGAGCTGGGGACCCTCACCTCGCTGAGCCAACATCTTACCAGCCGAGGGGTTTGTCAGAAGCATCTCTAAGGAGTTCGCGCCCACCTGGCAGCAGAATTTCACCATTTAAGTGATGGTGAAAGTGGCGTCCTATGGCTGTAGACACAGCCCCCAGGGCCTCCCTCTTCAATACCGGTCAGCGGTCAGTGGTCAGTGTTGCTTTGTGGGGCTGCTCTCTAAGCGGGTACGGCCCCTCCCAGAACACCTCAGCCTCCTGTCCCACTCCCCACACCAAGGCCTCTGGTCTCCCAATGCACCCAGTCCCTGAAGCCCCACCGCCTCCCGCCAGGCACCTCATCTCCGTGGCAGGGCCACATGCTCCCATGGGGGCTCACAGCACCTGCCTTGGCCACCGTGCCTAGGGTTATGCAGCTAAAGGAAGTAAGAGCACAAATTCCGTTTCTACAAAAGGTAATCTTCTTAGAAACACCAAAAACAGAGTCCATAAAAAAAAAAAAATTGATTTCATCATGCCTTGAAAATTCTGAATCTGGGAAACTAAAGAAGCTCTAAAAAATGCAAGGAAGGGAGCTGAGCCCTAGGGGCAGAGGGTGGGGGGCTCCGGGAGAGGGGAGGGGCAGAGGGCCCATGGCTCCCCGACAGCCCCTGACCCTCCTGGGGCGAGGCCTCCCCTCTGCAGACAAGCACCCTGACACGCCCAAACCAGAAGCTGTCAAGTATTAAACTAGGCCCCACGAGAGAAGGAAGAACTCTCCTCTCCTGTTTTATCTGATGCCAGGATGGGAATCAGCTGATGGTGAAAACGTGTGTGCCGCTCACACACCATCTGCGGGGAAGGGACAGGCCCCGTGGCCGGCGGGGGGTGGGGCTGGAGGAGCCCAGGGGACAGGTCCCCAGAGGGCCTGGTGGAGGGGAGCCTGGCAGGGTGGGGGTGCCAGTAGGGTCTGGCACTTTAGGGGTCAGCTGGGACACTGTGGCTACTCCTAGATAGTGGCCACCTGGGAAGCTTGGGGATGGGGTCTCCCTTTCTTTGCACTTATTGGTGGGGACAATCCTGAAAGCACCATGAGGAGGCCCTCAGAGGTCCTGAGTGCATTCTGGGCCCTGGGGAAGCCGGGCCTGAGTGGTCAGAAACCCAGTCGGCCCCTGATTGTCTGATGGTGAGTAGCAGGGTCCGCAGTAGCCACTCTTCCAGCTGAGCGTTCCTGCCACCCGGCCAGGAGCACCCTCCCGAGTGCCGGGTGTCCTTTGAGCCTGGATTAATGCAGGCAAATTATTCAGTGTCTGGGGGCCTCAGAGGTGAGGGCAAGCCAGCCATGGCCCCTCAACAAGCCAGGTGGAAAGAGGCTAGATGGGGTCAGGAGAGCAGGCACGGCGGCTCCTGGGGTCCCACAGTGTGAGGTGCCTTGGATAAGGGGCCTGCTGCCCTGCCTGGTGCCCATGTGTTGCCCTGGCATACCTCCGGTTGGCTTGCCTGTGTATCAATACCCCTCCCTCACCCTAGCCAGGCCTCCAACTTAAAACAGCGGGGTCTAGCTCCAGCCCCCCAGCTATTTACTCAGCTGCTTCCCTCAGCCCTTCTCTGACCCCACTGCACAGCCTCCTCGGCTCCTCAGACTCGTCTGTCCCCACTCCCCAGCTTGAAGCCTGTCCCTCCACCCCCAAGAGCGGCCCATTCTCCAGGGTGTCCCCAAGGCACTGTGGCCCACCCTCACCACTGCCTCACCCTGCTTGGCTTTTGAAAATTAGTTGCCACCATCTTCTGTGATCCCAGTAGGATGGTGGATGGATGGTGGATGGATGGATGGATGATGGATGGTGGATGGATGATGGATGGTGGATGGATGGGCACTTGCCAGCCTCCTTGAGAGTCTAGACGGCAGGGCTGAGACGAGATGTGAGGAAGGAGCCTTAAGCCCTAGCTGTGGTTATGTGCACCATGAGCACATAAACTTATTTTTGTAACAGTTGGGGCCCTTTGCAGGCAATTCAGTTTTCAGGATAAGGGAGAACAAGAATTTTCTTTCTTTCTTTTCTTTCTTTCTTTCTTTCTTTCTTTCTTTCTTTCTTTCTTTCTTTCTTTCTTTCTTTCTTTCTTCTCTCTCTCTCTCTCTTTCATTCTTTCTTTCTTTTTAGATTTAATTGTGGCAAAAAAGACATGACATAAAATGCAGCATCTTAACCATGTTAAGTGTGCAGTGCAGTGGTGTTAACTGTATGCACTTCGCTGGGCAGCAGGGCTCCAGAACTTTCCATCTTGCAAAGCAGAGACTGTCCCCATGAGACACTCACTCCCGTGCCCTCCCCTCCCCTCCCCACCCTCCTACTCTCTGTCTCTGAATGTGACCCCTAGTTCCTCATGTCAGTGGGATCACACAGTATGTCCTTTGTGACTGGCTGGTTTCATCAGCACAGTGTCCTCAGGGTCCATCCACGCTGTAGCAGGCGTCAGTGTCCTTCCTTTTAAGGCTCAGTAATGTCCACTCTGTGGAGGGACCATGTTTTGCCTGTCCGTCATCTTTGGATGGACATTGGGCTGCTTGCACCTGTTGGCCACTGAGAAAACTGCTGCTGTGAACATGGGGGGCAGACATCTCTTTGAGACCCTTATTTCCCTTCTTTCAGATAAACACCCACAAGTAAGATGACTGGATCACATGGTAGTGCTGGTTTTATTTTTTGAGGCAATTCATACTGTGCACAGACGCTGCACCAGTTTCCATTCCCACCTCAGGCATGAGGGTTCAGTTTCCCCACATTCTTGCCAACATGTGGTATTTTCCATGTTTCTGATCACAGCCATTCTAATCTCATGTCAGTTGTGATTTGAATTTCTCTAATGACTTGCGATGTTGAGCGTAATTTCACGTGCTCGCTGCCCATTTGTACATCATCTTTGGAGCACTATGTTCTGTGCTTTGCATGTTTTTTAATCGGGTTGTTTGGTTTTTGTTGTTGGGCTGTCAGAGTTTGCTATGTAATCTAGCTATTAACCATTTATTAGATATTTGCTGTCCAATTTTTTCTCTCTCTATGTGGGCTGCCTTTTCACTCTGCTGATTGTTTCCTTTGCCGTACAGAATTTTTCAAGTTTGATGTCATCCTGTTTGTCTATGTTTGTATTTGTTGCCTGTGCTTTTGGTGTGAGAAACTCCCTCCATGAAGGTGGCTGAGAATCCTGGCTGTTCTGCCCTTCCTCTGTGAGGAAGCTTCTTAGTAATCAGACACTTAATTAGTTGGCACGTTAGGTGTTTCCAAAATACCTTTCTTTCTTTTTTGATCTTTGGAAAACCTTGATATTCAAAGCAGGCCTTTGCTGCCTGCTCTCTCTGAAGACCTGTTGGGAGAACGTTTTGGCTGCAACAGATAAGGGAGGACCGAGGCACTGGGGGCTGGTTCTTCTTGGAGGAGAGGGGTCAGGCTTAGGGCCAGTCGCAACAAAGCCCCGTCTCCCCCCGCCCCCTGCAGCTGTTGGGCAGACAGGTTGGGTGAATACCAGGGTGGTCTGAAGGTGGGAGGGAGAGTGGGGGAGTGAGGCTTGAAGCCCAAGGGGTTCCAGGGTGAGGGGGCGGTTTGGCTGCGGGCCTGCCCCCCACCCCCCACAGGAGCTGCAGGCCCGCATCCTTTCAAAACACCAGCTGGCTGTCCACCCTTTCCCCCTCTCCTGCTGGGTTCTAGAAACTCGTACAGCTGGCTCTTGCCCCATCTTGGGTCCAGACCCTGAGCGAGTGGGGCGCTGGGGCTTCAAAGAATTCTGGGCTCTGGCTTCATGGAGGGACGGGCTAGCACAGGGAGACAGATGCTCTGGGTGGGGCAGGCAAACCCCCAAAGAAGTGCGGCCCCCTCAGTGGGGGGTGGGGTTCAGGCTGGAAGCCAGGGTGCAAAGAGGAGGGGGAAGCAGGTCGACCTTTGCCTCCACCATCCCACAGGCCTATTTCAGGCCCTTCACGCTCCAGGAGCCCAGGGAGATGCTGGCTGCATCATAGGTCCTGGGGTGGCGACCGGAGGTGTGACCACAGTGGGGGTGGGGTGATCACAGCTCCAGGAGGGTCCTAGACATAAGTGGTTCCCACCCATCTGAGGCGAGGCCTCCTGCTTTTTAATGTTTGTAAAAGTTTATCAAAGTATCATATGCACACATGTGAAAAAGTGCACACACCCTAAGTGTACAGCGCCATCATTTTTTTCCTTTTAAAAAATAAAGTAAACTAAGTGCAGCTGAAGAGCCAGCACCAGGTCAGGAAAGATCCAGAAGTCCCTCTTCATGATTTCGGCCAGAAATGGCGTTAATTCATAAGGCACTTAAAACCAACAAACCAACATTGTCACACAGTATTGATTCAAGTTCTGACCAGCTCTCATCTTTTTGCACCACATGAAAAGTTTAATAGTTTATAAATGCTATTGCTGAAAGGTAAGTTATTTAAAGTTATGATGCAATGGTTTAGATGTCAACTTCAACATGTACCAGGGGTGAATGGCTATTAAAAATCTTTTTAGGAGATGTCTGCAAAAAAGCTTATTGACCATGGGTCCTAGACTTAAGAGCACAGCAGCTCCATGCCACCAGAGTAACGTCCCGTTTATTCAGAGGGCCTTCTAAAAGTGTCTGTGGTCTGGCTCAGGACCATTTCAGTCCTTCAACCACTTATCCACTCATCCATCCATCCATCTGTCCACCCATTATCTATCCAGCCTTCCTTCCTTCCATGTTCATCTAGCCATTCAGAAAACATTTACTGAGTACCTACTACATTCCAGGCTGTGGGCACAGAGTGTACAGCAGAGAAAAGACAAAAATCATCGCTATCCTTGGAGATCACCATTGGTGAGAGGCAGACATGAAACAACCACCCACTCAAACACTGTACTACTCACAAGGCTAGGGATTGACCTAACAAACACAGTGTTGAGGGAAAGAAACCAGACACAAAGAGAACACCCAGTGATTCCGTTTACATGAATTTCAAAGAGAGGCTAGAGCTACCCATGGTTCTAGGCTTCAGAAGCAATTGCCTCTGGGGGGAGGTGCCGCCTGGGAGGGGCCCAAGGAGGGCTCCTGCAGCTGGAAAAGTCCCATGTCTTGATCTGGGTGGTGCTTACATGACTGTAGATATATGTAAAAGTCACCAAGCTATACAGTTAAAATTTGTGCACTTCATTATTCTTTGAACCAAAAAACCCCCAAAATTTATTTATATGCCATGAATTATATGAGGTTGAAGCATGTGAAATTGCCAGCATTCCATCCACTTTGATGTACAAAAGTAGCAATTTCATGCCTCAGCCTAAGAGCTCTTGCACAGCCAGCCCTCTGACGCCTCTGGCCTTGGTGTGTGCATTTCTCTGCTCCGTGCCCCTTTGACTAAGCCTTCCTCCTCCACACAGGCCTGGAGTCATCTGAGAAGCCACCCTCAGCTAAACCTGGATGGGGTTTAGTCTCTTCCTTCAAATTCCCCCCACCCATGGTCTGTGACACCTGGGACCTTGGTGACTTCTCTAGTGTATTCACTGGCCTGAGAGTGAGACCACCATCTCTACCAGAAGTCCCCCTGACACTGAGTTGTCTTCCCAGGTTGTGCTTTCCCTGAGGACAGGGCCCTTACCCCTCTGTGAGTGCATTCTCCCTGAGGGGTGCCTGTTATACATTGAGGCCAAGAGGGAAGGAAGGAATTAAGTTAGGTAAACAACTTCCTATCACAAGCTCCGCAGAGTAGGACAGTTGTTTATTGAGCACCTACTATGTTCCAGGTATGGTACTGGGTGCTGGGAAGATGGGAAAAAGCAAAATGGACAGTGACCCCTGCTCTGAGATTATTTAATTCTAGAGAAATGGAGTGAGCACATGTCTTCTGCATAATTAAATTCATGTGTGAGGACTTCTAGCCAAGGTGGATTAAAAAAGGGACCAGATTCACCCTTCAGCATAAAAACAGACAAAATATATTTAAAAAATGGTTTTCAAGAACCTGGGCACTAGGTGGTAAAGAATAAGGATCCCTGAGAGAAGGAAAGCCAACGGGGAGAGCCTTCCAAAACCTCAGCCGACTCCCTGCAGAGATTTTTCCAGACCGCAGCACCGGGAGAGGGAACTGAGTTGAGGAATAGAGCAGAGCGTTTGGGAAGACCAAGGTGGCTAGAGTTCCTGGGCCATAGAATTGCATGGGTTGAATTCCAGAAGTTTGCAAAGATCCTCCCTGACTATTCAGGAGATTGGTTCATGTGAGAAAACTACCCAAGGCCAGGAAAAGAATAACCTGAGTCAAGAAAGGAGCCTCTTTCTACCTGTCAACTGGAACACTTCAGGCTATATGGCATTCGGGAGCTTATTCAGAAGGTCTCGCCTTCAGAGTGGAAAATATTACTAACAAGATAAATTTTACAATGTCTGGCATCCAACAAAAAAATAGCAGTCATGCAAAGAAGAAGGAAAATATGACTCATAACAAGGAGAAAAATTCATTGAAAGTGACACAGAACTAACATGGGTGTTAGAATTAGCTGACAAGGACATTAAAATAGCTATTAACACTTTATTCCACATACGCAAAAAGTTAGAGATATAGAAGATATACAAAGACCTAAGTGGAACTTTTAGAAATGAAAAATTACAGTGTTTGAGATGGAAAATTTACTGGAGAGAAAAATGGCAGATTAGACATTATAGAAAAAAGGATTAGTGAACTTGAAGACATAGCAACTGAGACTATCCAAAATGAAATACACAGAGGAAAAAAAATGAATAAAGCATCAGTGAGCTTTGGGACAATATGCATGTGACCCAATATATGTGTTGTTGCATATATTGAAGAAGATGAGTGGGAGAGGACAGAAAATTTTATTTGAAGAAATAATGGCTGAAAAATATCCAAACTTGATGAAAAAGTAAATCCATAGATCCAAGAAGCTCAATGAGTTATAAGCATAAGAAACATAAAGAAAACCATACCAAAGTGTGTGATAAATTTCTCAAAACTAGTGATAAAGAAAAAATATTTAGAACAGCCAGATGGAAAAAGATACATTGTGTATAGAGAAACAAATATAAGGATGACAGCAGATTCTCATTTGTTACAGTGCATAAAAACGGTGTAAATCTAGAGTTCTATACCCAGTGAAAATAGCTTTAAGAAAAGGCAAGGGGTGGCCGGTCAGCTCAGTTGGTTAGAGTGCGGTGCTGATAACAAGGTTGCCGGTTCCATCCCCACATGGTCCACTGTGAGCTGTGCCCTCCTTTAAAAAAAAAGAAAAGAAAAGGCAAAATAAAGACTATTCAGACATACAAAAGCCAAAAGAGTGTATTGTCAACAGACCTGTACTATAAGAACTGTTAAAGAAAGCCTTTCAGGCAGAAGGAAAGTGATATCAGATAAAAATATGGAACTACACAAAAGAAGTGAACAGTATCAAAGATGGTAGACACAGGAGTAAATCTATAGGTTTCCTGTTATTTAAATCTCTTACAAGGTAATTGGGCTTTGGTGATGGCACTGTGAGTTTG
This sequence comes from Rhinolophus sinicus, assembly GCF_057876585.1. Taxonomy (NCBI): domain Eukaryota; kingdom Metazoa; phylum Chordata; class Mammalia; order Chiroptera; family Rhinolophidae; genus Rhinolophus; species Rhinolophus sinicus. The sequence continues at coordinate 111,800,807 of NC_142505.1, forward strand.
GCAAAAACTTTTCTCTAGACAAACACCTATTCAACTGGTCAAATTCGCAAAGACAATCACTTAAAGTTTCTAGATATTGATCAAAAGGCTGACAGAAAGTTCAGGGACATTTATTCAACAAAACCTACGGACCTGGTGAGAACAGAGAGAGGCTGTGGCCTGTGGGGCATATTTGCAGCCCCCATGGTTCCAAGCTGCAGGAGAGCTATCCCAGCAGACTTGGCAGTGGAGTAGAAGCTGCCACCTCCTCCAGTTCCCAGAGATGGAAGAGCCGTTCTGTGTAGATTCAGTAGCCGCTGAGTGTTGGTAGGTCCCATCTACCCCAGCAAGGTGCCATGGAAGCACTAGGTGGAGCAGGTGGTGGTGGCTGAGCAGGGCACCTGTCCTCCTGCCGCAGCTACTGCTCTGGGTAGGACCCAAGCGAGCAGTCAAGGCTTCCCCCCAGAGTGCCGGCTGTTAGGTGTCGGTCTGCACAGTCCTGCCTGGGACGTCCTGGAAGAGGTTCTGTGATGGGCAGCAGGGCCCGGCTGACTGGAGTGGCCATGAGTCAACTACTGATGGGGACACGGAGCAAAGTGTAGGCCAGGGCCTGAGCCGGCCGCATGGGGGATGTCCCAGGCCCCAGTGGCTGTTGCTTGAGCTTTAATTGCTCTTTCTCAGCCTCCTTCGAGTGCATGTGCTCTGAACCACTATGTGGCACTGTGATACCTGCCCTGCCCGCAGTCCATGCAAGTCACCCAAAGGCCATGGATTTGGGGACAGGGTCTGGGATGGAGCCCCTCCTCCACTTCCAGTGTGCGGCCTGAGCAGGCTGACCATCTCTGAGTCTGTTTCCTCACCACCACATGGGTGGTGAACTGAAATAACATATGGGACGGAGGGATTTCGTCAGCCTGTCCGCCCTTTGCCATGTTAGCTCCATGGGGTTCATGTGGTTGTAACTAGGGTTCCGGCCTGTGGGGCTCCTGGGGGCATGTACTCGCAAACACTGGCTCTGTGGTGCAGGCTGAGTGCCCCCACGGGCTTCCCCAACCACCTCCTTCTGTCCAGAATGAAGGTGGAGCTCGGGACTCCCAGACACCTACCCGAGGGGGTCTCAGCATGTGGAAGGTGTTGCGGGAAGGGAAGGCAGCGCCCCGGGCAAACAGGTGTCATGGTGAGGGCCGGCCCCTTCCCTGTCGTCACCCAGCTAACCCCTCCTGGGAGCTCCAGACCCCTCCAGGTGCACGGCCACGTCCCTGCCTGGCACTGGGAGAGCATCACTGTACTTTGCAGGGAGAAGTGGGCTGGTGGGGTGAGTCACAGCCCTGGCAGGGCTGCCAGCTCAGGCTGGGAGGCCCGAGCCTGCCAGGTGCAGCCCTGGAGGTGGCATCTTGCAGCACAGCCGTGGGGTGCCGAGCGGGTGGGCCTCGTTGCTCCCAGGTGTCTCCCCTCCATCCGGGCCTCTGGCAGGGAAGTGCCGTCAAACACACATTCCACAGTGATGAGCACACACCTGAGCTGCCCAGAGGAGGACCTGTCCTCGCTTGCGATGGCAGCTGGAAACCTGTCCCAGGTCTGCAGGCACAGCCTGGAGCCGCCTGTCTGACATCTGGAGCCTGGGTACTGGGGCTCCCCACGCTGGGCCACGCAGGAGCCCCACCCAGGGACAGGCCACTCGTGACTGACCAGAGCTGCCTTCAGGAGTGCCACGTGCTTCCTTAGGAGTGGGGGGTATGGGGAACCCCACCCTGGTCAGCTGTTGCCCAGTGCTCCCCACTCTCCATGCCCATGCCGGACCCCACTTCGGCAGGGACCTTTGCCTTGGGAAGTTCCTCCCTGTGGCCTGACAGCCCTCTCGTAGCACCATTGCTCCACAACTTTCAGTGGCTCCCATGCCCGCAGACAAAGTGCACCTCACTGGCTGACAGGTGGGCCCTGTCCGAGCTGGCCCCAAGCTGACCGCTTGCCAGACTCCTGAGCTACAGGCCCCAACCTGCGAGCTTTCCTGCTCGTCAGCATATTCTGCAACCTCCATGTGGTCCCCTCCTCCAGGAAGCCCTCTGGAGCCCCTCTATGGAAGGGAACCTGGCTCTCACTGAGGTTTCCTGAGCCCCCGGCCCCCTGACTTCCTAGCCCTCTCTCCCTGCTCTCAGTGCTGAGTCCTGATTCAACGCTGGCCCCAGCCCACTGGGGCGCTGGCCACGTGACTCAGCACCAGCCACAGCCTCCAAGAGCAGCAGTGGCAAGGCCTCCACACCCCTCTCCTTGGCCAGACTGGACAGGGGCTCAGACCTTGGCCTTGCCACAAGATTCTATCTTTAACTCCTGGACAGCCAATTCCTCTCTATTTTGAAGAAAAAAATTCTGCTCTGAAGTCTGGTTCAAAAAGTCCTCACCCAGTTAGGCAAATTCCCCAGAGAAACCACTGGCCATTGCCAGTGGCCCAGAAGGGGAAGGGTGGGGGGAGGGGCCCATGCAGAGGCCCTTCTCAGGGCTGGCTGCCTGGCTGACACCTGGGGAGCTGGGGACCCTCCACCTGGGTTGGCCCCACCTCTCTGGCTGGGCCTCTTTCCCTCTCGCCTCCACTCCGGCCACGCCTTTTATCATCGTAACTTGGTTTTGACTGTGTTCATACTTTATACAAACAGACCCATGCTGTGTGCTCCCCTCCTGTCATCTCCGTCACTCAGTGTGATGTTCCTGAGTCTCATCCACGTCTCACTCCTTGTCACTGTCGTGCAGGCTCTGCTGGATGAAGCAGTTTAGCCACCACCCAACCTCTTCCTCAGTCCTGGGCGTTCGGTGGGTTTTGCTCATTCTTTCCGTGAGCACAGCATGCCTTTCTGTGGGGAATGCCTGGCCCTACCGTGGTGTCATTGCGAGCAGACGGCCACCAACAGTGTGTGAGAGTTCCAGTCACTTCGCACCCTCGCCAACGTTTGTTATTGTCTGTTTTCATTTGAGCCGTTGTAGTGGGTGTAAAATTGTCTCATTGTGGTTTCCAAGAGACTTTTTAAAAATTAATAGACTTGATTTTTTTCAGAGCAGTTTTAGGTTTATAGAAAAATTGAGCAGAAAGTACATAGATCCCACACAGCCCCACCACACACTTCCGGTTTCCCTTATTATTGACATGTGGTTTGTTAATGGTTACAATTGGTGAACCGATGCTGCTACATTGTTATTCACTGAAGTGCGTAGCTGACATTAAGTTTTTCTGTCCATGTTGCACAGTTCTGTTGAGTTTCCACAAATGCATCTAGTTTATGAGATACATACATCAGTTCTATTTGGTTCCCAGGCCATTCCTTCACTCGGTGTCGGTATTGCGATCCACAGAATGGGTGTCCTCTGTCCTTTCTCAGAACGGCATGGGATCTCTGTGACCCTCCCACACCCTCAATGCTGGGCCAAGCTGCATCTGAAGCCCTGTTCCAGCCCATGGTCTGATCTGACTCTAAGCCACCACTCCCATGGTAATAGGAGAGGGTCTCTCACAGCAGTGAAAGCTGTGAAGAGTCCCCTGTGAGCCAACACAGAGCACGGCATTGAAGGGACACAGAGGAGCAAGGGTCAGCTAGTGTCAGTGCTGGTGATAGGGCCAGTTCCCAGGGACCACGCACAGGGCATTCTTGGCCCAGCTGGAGAACACTGCTCTGGTGGCCGTCCGCCCTCCCACTCTGGGCCCCTTTTCTGCAGCCTGGCCTCTCTGAGCACAGCCTTGTCTCTCCAGGGCCAAGGGCACTGCTGGCTGTGCACATCTGCCACAGCAGAGGGCATAAGGACCATCCTTGCCAGGGCTATCTCCAGCACCAGCTGAGGACCAGTGTCATCTTTATTAGCAGTGGATGTGCTCAACCCCAAGTTCCCCTCTGCAAAGTCTGGTCTTCCATTTCTCATGTAGAACCTCCCCTGGCACCTTGCACAGGAGGGAACATATCGTAGCCACACAAGAAACACTACTGAACTAAACAGAAGTCTCCAACTCTGTCTGTCGGTACATTCTCTGAAGTTCTGCTGCACCAACAAGTGATCCATTCACCCATCTATCACCATCCGCCATCCATCCATCCATCCATCCATCATCCATCCATTTACCCGCCAATCCATCACCACCCATCCCCATCTGCCCAGCCACTCAGCCCCGAGGAAGCACCTGTGTACCTTGTCTCTGATAAGAGAAGCCTCGTAACGAGCTTCTGGCCCATTGCTCAGACACAGAGGCTGACGCTCAGGTAAGAGAGGGGACTTGCCAAGGCCACACAGGTTTTCTGACCCTAAGCTCTGTGAGCCTCCGCTCTGGCTGGGAGTGTTGGCACATGCCCATCTCCTCTGACTTGTGCCCTAGGAGTCAAGCTTGTGTTCCAGGCCCTCTGAGCTACAGAAGTGTCCCTGTGTCCCCACAACCCAAGCCCTGGGCTGGTCTCAGCGGAGACACAGACCATAACCTAAGGCACCAGTTCACAGAGCACTGCTCTCATGGGGCCCCAGCCACCACCTGCAGCCTAAAGCAGAGCAGCGAGACTAGACAGTGGGGAGCGGATGTGAAGCCAAGAATTCCCAAGACGTGTCAAGAGGGGGCCTGGTTGCAGGTGGGGGTGGCGGTGGAGGAAGCTGGTTGTGACTGACATGTCCCAACTCGTGTGACACACGCCTGGCTGGGCAGCTACCCTCCAAGTCCAACAAGCTACTGCCTGCCTGTAGCCTTCCTTCCTTCCTCCTGAATCCTGCCCGAGCTCGCCCAGAGGGGCCTTCTCCCTGTGTCTCCCCACCCCACAGCTCCCACCCACCCTCTTCCCTCTCCTTTCGTTTATAGCTGGAAGAAGAGGAAAACCTCTTCCAGTGAAGCCACCAGCCAGGGCAGCCTGCCTCCCTGGGGCTCCTGCCAGCAGCTCCACAGAGCTCCCCGTCCAGAGATACAAAGTTCCCTTTCCGGGCCTATCGTCCCTGGGCGTCTGGTGTCTCCATCACCCTCTTCAGATCGCCCTTCTCCTGTTGTTCGCTCCACCAGACTGTGCCCCACGGTTCCCACGGCCCCTCTGTCCGCTGTGCCTTGCCGTCTCCTTTCTTCCAAGGCCCTGTTTAAATGCCACTTCCCCTGGGGAGACATTGGGACTCACGTCAGCAGGCAGCAGGAGCCACTGCAGCTCCCGAGAAGGGGGAGACATTGGGGTGAATGGTGTGGGGTTGGGACAGGAGTCGGAAACCCATCCCTCACTCTCCCGGCTCCACACAATGACAAGTGCTTGGTGGGGAGGCTGTGTGTCGACTCCCTGCAGGGTCCCCACGCTGACCCTGGGCCCCATCTTCTCAGCACACCCACTTCCTTTCTGGGCTGGGCCCACCCAGAGCTCCAAGGCCTGGAAGCGGGGCTCACCACGCCCTCCATGCGGTTTTCCCATGGCCCGAGGAGATGACCTTCAGTGAACTTCAAGCGAACTTTCACATGTTAGCTGGACATCCCGTTGTCTTCACGGGGAATGCCTCTTCTCAGCTTTAAATACTTTGCAGGAGTTGCACGCCCCCAAGACTGCCGGCGCCTTTCTCATGTTCCACCATGAAGCCCTCAGTTTCTCCATCTGTAGAATGGGTCAGGCCTGCTTGCCCCACCCCTTTGCATGCTGGGCAGTCCAGGTTCCATGTGGGGCTTCGGAAGGCCATGTCATGTTGCCGACTCCCTCCCAGTCCCCGGCCTTCTGTGCCTCAGGTCTCCCCCTGAAGTGGAAATGGAACTTGGGGTTTGCATGCCGGGGGTCAGAGCAGTTGAGAGCCCCCTAGGATCACACAGCTAGTGGGGAGCAGCTGGATGGCAGGGATTGGGCTCTGGACAGAAGGGCCTGTCCACTGCGTTTATTCCCAGAGGTCGTGCAGTGAGAACTGGGCCATGCGGGGCCTTGGGGAGGCCAGCAGCCTGGCTAGTGTTAGTGCAGACACGGGTGGGGTCCGTTTGCAGAACGTCTGTCGCCATGGGCCTCCCAGCAGATTCTGTGCATCTGGGCTTGCTCAGTGGGTGTGCTCCAGGCTCCTCCAGCCAGAGGGCCTAGGCCAGGCAGCTGTGGGCCTTGTGGCCAGCTGGATGGAGGGTGGACCCAGCGAGTCAGGCGGCAGGGTCCACACACCCATTTATTCACTTACCACGTGTGGATTTGAGCTGGAACAAGGCAAACAGAGTCCTACCTCCCTAAAATTAGCAACTCCAGTGGACATGATATAGCCAAACGAGTGTCACTACAGGTGGAGCAGTCCAGGCCCCGTCACCACACACCCAAGTCCCCACTGTGCACCTGCGGGAAGACCCTCACCCCACCACTCACCCGTTCAGCATCGCCTGCTGTGGAGGTGCTTGGTGGCCATTGCCCGTCCAGCCACCTTGCCGTTGAGCTTTGAGGCTAAAAGAGAAGGCTGAACCCTGAATCGGGATCATTTGTCTCCGTGCCTTTCGCTCTGACTGGACCGTGAGTTCCCCGAGGGAGAGGACTGTGTCCCCGTTCTCACCTATGGGCCCCCAGCACCTGGCACAGATTCCCCTGAGGGAGGGACAACAGGTGAGTAAGTGGGAGCAGGGGCTCTGCACACCGCCTGGCCTCAGTTCCCCACAAAACACCATCAAACAGTCCCACATGAGGGCAGGTGGAAAAATGTAAAAATGGTAAAAATTCAGCAGAAATGTGAGTGGGAGGGAGCTGCCATCCAAAGCAGGACTTGGAACAGGGTTGTCGTATTTCTAAGACAAGAAGCATTTGTTAGGCAGCGCCCAGGGCTCCATTCCACAGGCGGCCCCCCTGAGCAGACGCAGCCCTGGTAGGAGGGGCCCGGAAACCAGGCCTTTAAAACAAAAAGAAAGAGCTCTGAGGCCCCCAAGCCCCTGCCGGCCCCGCCCCAGCCCCTGGGCTGTCCACTGGTTCCTGTGTGCCGTTCACTGTTCACTCATTCATTCTTGCGTCTGGCACCATCAGATAAGAGGCAGACCCTTAGAACTTCAGAAACTACCAGTTGGAACTCTTTTTATGAAATTTCTTTGGTGAAGTATACTCACAGTTCCTGGACTTTTGGGGGCCCAACTGCTGAGCTCCCCACATCGGGCCCTGAGTCCAAGTTTGTTTGTATGGAGAGATTCTGGGGTTGCCGTATTATGGGCTGAGGCCCCAGGCGTCTGATGCCAGGATAGGTGGCTGCCGGACACGGTGCCAACGCAGGTCGGAGCTTCTGGGCCCTTCAGTGGTGCCTGCGGCCGTGGCTACACCACACAGAGGCCTCGGCGTGCGTGTCCATTCGTCCCCTTGCGTCAGGAAGGTGATGAGGCCACAGAGTAAGGCACAGAGCACTCTCGGCCGCGGGCCTGGCGCAGAACCGTCGGTCACACATGAAACAGCAGATTAGGAATTTCCTATTTTTACTGCAAAATTTGCACTGGCGAAGGGCTTGTGGCTTGGGAAGACTTTCTCCTTTTTGAGCTGCTTGGCTGCACATGAAAGGTAGCTGGGCCCAGAGTGGGATATTCACAGTCTTCACTGGCTCCTGAGACGTGGGATTGCCTGTTTTTCTTCCGGTCAAACATCGAGGCCGGCAGAGGCCACTGTGGGGTTCAGGCCTTTGGGGAGAAGTCGCCGGCAGCTGTTGGGGGCCCTTGTCCAAGCCCACGCTTGGAAGCTGGGTGAGAAGGAAGCAAGACCTGGAGGGAGTTCCCCCCCACACACCCGGGCCTCCTGCCCTGAGCCCTGGGGTCGGCACAGCCACAGGCCACAGCCCGAGACAGACCCGAGAGGGCGAGGAGGTGACTTCCTGAGTCAGCCCCTGGGGCCCTTCTGAATTGCAGAGCTGGGTTACATGAGGGCCTGGCATCCGAGACCTGGGGTCTCTGAACAAGTCTCCTGAATCCTGGGGGGTAAGGGAGGCAGTGGGGTGCAGAGGAGGCTCACACAGACTCAGCCCATCTCTCTTGTACCTTGAGGCACCTGGTGCCACCAGCCCCTGGCCTATCGTGGGCTCTGTGCACGTCATGGTCTTCCGTCCGGCCATCAGCTCCCTCGGCTGCGGTCCTCTCATCCCACTGGCCCTGGGCTTCTGTCTGAATGTGTCGCCTCCCTGGCAAGGCTGGTGTGAGGAGCAGCGGATTGAGGTCCTGCATGCATCCAGCCCTGCTCTGTCCTTGCACCAGCCTTGCTTTTCGAAACGTTTTGTTTAACACAAGGAGTTTATATGTTGTGTTCTGTTAGAGCGGAGGGCTTGTGTGCATGAGGACGGTGGTCCAGGCAGGCCCTTGGTAACCACGCCGACTTGCCCGCCCTCGGCCTCTCAGAAGAACACTCTTGCCTTGTCTCTTTAATGGGAGTGAAAACCCCGCCTGGCAGGGCTGCTGTGCGCGCAGAGGAGATAATGTGCCACAAAGTGCCCGCCTGCCAGGGCTCGGCGTGCAGCTGGTGTGTGCCTTGTGTCCTTGTTTGTGTAGGAGTTTTATCGGCCTGGCCTAAAGCAAGGCCGGCTACAGCTCATCTCTGAGGCCAGTCTGGGGCATGGCGGACACTGGCTGAGGGGACCTGAGTCGAGGCTGCTTTGCGTTCACTGGGGGCTGGCATGCAAGGCGGGGGTGGGACTCCAGGAATGTCATCAATCTCCCCAGCCCGGGGGCTGATCTCCCTGATGGGCCACCTGCAGCCCTGAGAGGCGGGCTGTCAGCAGGAGGAGGGGCCGCCTGTCCCCACAAGACCAGGCATGTGCCCAGAGCCACATCCGAACTCGCAGGAGCAGCTCTGTGCAGCTGTGGCCCCGACTCCTTGCCTCCTCCCGCGGTTGGCTGCTCCCAGGGCCCTTTCCCATGTGAGTGCCCACTCTGGCCACAGCAGGTCTGGGGCAGTAGCGCCGTCACCTGGGCAGACGCAGTGCAGAGCAGACCCAAGTGTCTGCAGGGACTGGACGAGGGTCCCCCTGGGCGTGTGAATGGAAGCTTACAGTTTGCCTGTGTGTGTGTGTGTTTGGGGGGTGGTTCCTGTGGATTCTGATCAAATGAATCCCAACCAAACAAAACAAAACCGAGTGACTTAGCGGCTGGGGGAATTCACTGTACGCCGGGGGCTAGGGACACTTGCGGGGACCCGGCACAAAGGGATACTCTGCTGGTGAGGTGACCTCGGGGTCACCTGCAGGCAAGGCAAGAATCTGTACATGGGGTGCATGTGGCTTCTCCTTTTCTTCTACCACCTTGGGGACGTCTAGGGCACCATCGTGGAGGGACACCCCCAGTCCCAGGTGGCCAGCCGGCCAATCAGCCAGAGGTCTGATGGACACAGAGAGGCAGGACGATGTGGGGCAGCCATTCTCACACTTGGTGCCCCTGGAACATGGGAGAGGCAGCTGCAGACCCCGCCCTGGGGTCCCCGCTCTGCTGCTGACCCTGGGGGTCTTTGAGCCACATTTGAGAGACTGCTCTGGGCCCTGTCTCCCCCTCCCCCAGCCCTTTGGGACCCTTTCTCCAGAGCAGACGGAAGGATGGCTGTGCTCAGTGGGGCACTTGCTCCATCCATGGGCGGCCCCTTCCCTCTCTGGGCCTCAGTTTCCCCGCCCAGTCAGTGAGAGGATCTGCAAAGCACCTTCCTTTGCGAGGCGCGTGTTCTTTGTGACAAACACCCTGCAGAGCATGTCTGCATCTGTAGGGGTCCAGTCCCTTCCTCACCAGGGACCCAGCAAACTGGGGTCAATTTTGTCCTCACGAGATCCTCTCAGCTCCTTAGGGAACTTGTTTTGGGAAGCAGACACTGGCCAGCGAGGCCAGGCACGGAATGGCCTTGAGCCCCACCCCTCCCACCGTCTGAGTAACAGAAGGCCCCTGGCCACCCAGTGTATCACGGAAGTGGTCACAGCCAGTGAGTCTTCCCGCTGCCTCCCCAGGTGGACAGCGACTCCCACGGCTGCCCACGTGGCACCACCAGGCTGGAGGCCTAATCCTGGGCCGCGCCCGCCACGGCCTCGTCAGTCATTTGTCCTTCGGGTCTGGTCTCTCTGGAGGAGGTGACACTCTCCGCAGGTCCTGGGCCAGCAGCAGTGGCAGCACCAGGACACGTTAGAAATGAAGCCCTGCGGGGGTCCTGCTGCTCAGGTGAGAGACTGTGAGGTCCTGCCTGGCTGTGCCACCTGCCAGCACATGGGGTGAGGCTGTCACGCCGCATCTCAGTTAGTCCTCAGAGCCATCCTGCAAGGTCGGGGTTGGTGCCCACTTCACAGATGAGAGAACTGAGGCTCAGCCTTGGCCCCAGGACATGTGCACAGACGGCTCAGCCTTAGAGCCGCTGAGCTGCTGAGAGAGACAGAAACGAGCATGAATCCTACGTCTGTAGTTGTGCATTGCTCCAGAGCTCAGCAGTTCCGCATGCGCATTCATCTAAGTGGAAATACAAAGCTGCATGTACCAAAAACTCATGACCAAGGCAAAAGGGCAACTTAAGTGGGCACACAACTTGCAACAACTATGGTGAGGAATTAGCATTTTAATCACGTTAAGACTTAGGCAAAGTGAGGACAGAAAGCACAGAGGGGCTGACAAGTAGCCAAAAGACTGGAGTGGACGCTTTGCAAACGGGGATGGTGGGAGGCCCAGGGACGATGGCTGCAGAGGGCAGGGCAGTGTGAGTGGACCGTAAAATAATAGTCATAGGCAGAGACTGATAAGTTCTAATGCATTAAAATTAAGAAATTCTGTTTCATTCAAAGGCCCATAAAAGGAGTGAAGAGACAAACCACAGAGCAGGGGAGAGTTGCTATACACACAACCAAAAAAGGAAGGTCCAGGCTATAAAAACAAACTTCAGCAGAAAAGAACAGGACGAGGCACCTAACTTTAAAAACAGGCTAATGACTTCACAGCCGTGGAAGCCAGAGTGACCCATGCGTTAGTAATCAGGAAAAGCCCTTCACATCACAATGAGAGGTTGTTACTCACCAGCAGGCTGGCAGCAGTTGAAAAAGTCCTACGCTGCAAGGTCCTGCGAGGGGGCAGGGCACCGCACGGCCTGTGGGTCGAGGTTCCTTGGCACCGACGTTCTGGAAAGGCTGAACGCGCGCAGCCCAGACCCAGCCCCTGCACACGCCCTCAGCCAAGGGGACCACAGCCCGTTCACAGGGGTCAAGAAATAGGAAAGGCTGACACATGACGAGCAGACAGAGAAGAAGGCGGTGTGGTCAGTGGTGCTGCTGCAGCTGTGCAGTGTTGGGGGTTCTCGTGTAACAGGGGTCACTGCCTAAGGCGTATGGATATCTGACAGCTATGCCGCACCCCTGAAACCAACATGAAATAATACCAAACGTCAACTTAACTGAAAAAATAATTAAAACAGAAGAAAAGCAAGGCCGAGGCCGCAGGACCCCAGGTCAGCGTCCGTGTTTGCCCTTGGGCGCAAATCGGGGCGCTCCCTCCAACGTGGGCCTGCACACTGCACACAGGTGGTCCGCCTTCTCTGCTGGGGCTCAGCATACTGCACAAGCTTTAGAAAACTGAACTTGAAGACAGAAAAGAATTGATTCTGTTTGGGGCTGAGCTCTTTGTCCTGTGCTCCCACTCTAGCCGGGCATACTTGCTTCCGCCCACCAGCCATTGCACAATTGCATGTCCACCTGTGTCCTTTCTCCAAACGTCATCTGTCCTGAATCCCGAAGAGGTTTTCCTATTGACCTTGGCATGCTGCCCCACCCCCAGCCCCCAGACCCATCAGCAAATGGTCAGGCTCTCAGGACATCCGAAGCCAGCAGAGCTCAGGGTGAACAGTTGGGCCTGCAGGGTAAGCAAACGTCCAGGAAGTGGCCATGGGAGCCCGCACGGGGCCTCCAGGGAGCAGTGTCCCCTCCTGCGGGGAACCAGTGGCCCCAAATGTGCCAGGAAAATACAACACCTTGGGTTGGGGCTGAGCCCTGGAGCCCAGTTGAGCCCCGGCTCAACGCGCCACCCCTGCCCTCCCTGCTGGGCACCCCCTGCCCGGGGGCCAAGACCACAGGAGCCAGTTCATGGCGTGGGCGGCCAGGGGCCTGGCGCTGCCCGAGGTCGGCTGTGTGCGGACACTTCCCGAGGCTTTGGGAAGGGCCGCCCCTTCTGACTGGGTGATCTCAGGCAGACTCCACAGCCTCTCGGGCCTCGGAGTCCCCAGGGTACAAGGAGGGTGTCACCCTACTCCTGAGCCCCTTCCAGGCCGACAGCCTCTGACATGAGCCTTTGCTCCTGGCAGGAGAAGTGGGCTGTTCCCCCCACTGAGGGGGCCCCGAGAGAATAAATGGCCTGGGATGGAAGACTGGCCCCTCAGACCCTGAAGACCCCTGGGACATGGCTGGAGGACAACAAGGGAAGGCCCAGGAAGCACCCAGGAGCAGAGGCCTTGAGGAGCACAGGGCCGCGTCTGGGCTGGGCTGGCTGCTCCCCGGGCACAGGGGCAGCATGTGGAGGCGGCCCCCAGGGGCAGGAGTCTAGGAAGGGCCCCTCTTCTCCCGGGGCCTGCTGTGGACTGAATCCTGCCCCCAGTGCATGTGTAGGTGGGGCTTCTAGGAGGTAATTACAGTTAAACGGGGTCACAGGTGGGGCCCTGGTCCTATGGGACTGTGTCCCTGTAAGAAAAGTGCTCTCTGTCCTCTGACAGGAGGCCCCGTGACCACGGCCAGAGGCCGCCGACTGCAGCCGGGAAGACAGGCCTCCGCTGGACCTTGATCTTGGCTGTCCGGCCTCCAGACTCGAGAAGCAAATGTCTGTTGTTCAGGCTGCCAGCTCTGTGGTGCTGGTCATCCATCCCATGCTGACTGCGGTGGGCCTCTCTGTCCGGAGGCTGACTGGACCATCGCGGCCACGTCACCGCCTGACCACAGTGCAAGCGCCAAGCATTGGAAAGCGTGCTAGCTATGTATTGCGTGGGTCCATCACGCATGAGGACAATAACCATTCCTGCCGTGGCCCCTGGGGATCAGGAATCTGACGAGAGCTGGGCAGCCTGGCTGAGGGTCCCTGTGAGGTCACCCTCACCTAAAGGCCAGACGGTAGACAGTGTGGAGGGCCCACCCCAAGGCCAGCAGCTGCTCACGAGGCAGGAAGGCTGGTCTGTGCCCAGAGACCAAGGCGGACGCTGCTGTGACCTGGTGGCCAGCCGTGGAAGCCACCCGTATCACCGTGTGAGGGGTCACGTGAGGGGTGAGCACTGGGAGGCCAGGTTCACCAGCGGCCACCTGGGTCTGGCTCCCCAGAGGTCAGCACCGGTCCCTGTCGGAGGCTGGCAGGTAGGAGGCCACCACCAGTGCCTCAGCCCGAGGGAGCTGATGTTTCCTTTCCCTCGCTCACTGCTCCAGGTTCCCACAGCAAGACCTTCATCCCGCAGGTGTTCCTTGTTCCTGAAAGGGGGTAACCGGCTGGAGGGGAACCAGCGTTGCTCTCACCGTACAGAGGGAGGAGAGTGGGGGCTCTCTAAAGGGCTCTGCCTGGACCCTGGGCAGGCTGTCGGCACTTCCTGAGAAGGGGCTGCCCCCCAGCCAGCTGTGAGCCAACACGGTCTCCGGAATGGTTGGCAGGGACGCACATGGGCTGGGCACCAAGCCCAGAGGTGAGCACAGACAGCTCGGTGGGCAGGATGGACCCCCGCTGTCCGAGGGCTGCTGGGGACTGGGCCAGCAGGACCCACGATGGGACGAGGAAGGGCCTGAACCAGCCGGCCCAGGAGGCTCAGTGCTTGGAAGGGGATGGGATTTGGTTTGAGGGAAGGTCCTCCACCCGGGTGTGGGGAGCGGGTCACCCGCTCAGGCGGGTTTGTTCCCCACGCAGCTGCAGGCCCCTGAGCCAGGACCTGCAGCTGCTCCCTCACTGCTCACATGTCCTCGTGAAGCCCTTACAGGGCCCAAGACGAAGGCCAGGCAGACCCCACATTGCCAAGGGGCTTGGGCTCACCGCCAGCATATCTGTGCTGGCCACTGCTCCTGGGGGCACAACATCCAAGATGCGCTGAAGGCTTTCTCTGGCCACCTGAGCCGCTGGACCAAGGCTCAGGACAGGCCCGAAGTGCGGGGAGCCAGCGCTGCGGGGAGGTCAGTGGTCAGCATCAGCGCGCTGGGCCCCAGCCCTGTCAGCAAAGCACTCTGCCTGTCTGCGGGGGCCCGTCTGCACAGTGGGAGCCGGCTCCAGGACACCCACTCCTGCCTCTTCCTTCCTCCCCAGAGCTCCCTGGGATCGGGCCTGGCTGGAGTCACAGATGCAGCCGAGATCCAGCACTGCAGAGGAAGAGCCGTCCACACTGTCCCGCGGCCCCTGAGCCACACGGATCCCGCTCCGGCCTGCATCTCTCCAGGGTGCTTACAGCTGGGCTTGGCACCCAGCACCCAGGAGACCGAGAAGCCTCATTCCTATCTCCCTGCTCACCCAGAGCCGGGCAGTGAGCAAGACCAGCGCTCCCAGCAGGGTGGGAGCGTCTATAGTCAGGCCACGGGCATTTAGCACAGAGACACCAGGTCTCGGGGTCAGTCTCAGGCCCCATCCTTAGCCAGCTACAGATATGCAAGTGTCTTGGAATTAGGTCCTGGATCTACCATTAGGTGCCAGTATGACGGTGGGCACATCAACTAACTTTTTGAGCCCCAGTTTCCTGATCTGTAAAGTAGAAAAAAAAAAGCCCACCTACCAAGGCTGCAGTGAGGTTTAAATGAGACTGAGGATATGGAGCTCCTTTGCTATTTGAAATATAGGTGTAGCCAGCGGTCCCATGTATAACTAAGTCAACACTGATTTAGAGGATAGCAACTGCCCTGAGCCCTTCCCATTATATTTGCAGTTGATATAAATGAGCTGTTTGCCAAAAAAAAAAAAAAAAAGAAGGAAGTGAGGAATTTATGTATCAGTGGAAAAGGCAGAAAGAGAGATGGAGAAGTGATGGTGATGGGTGGAGATGAAGATGGTTGTGGTGGTGATGGTGGTGGTGATGGTGGTGGTGGTGGTGGTGGTGGTGGTGGTGATGGTGATGGGTGGAGATGAAGATGGTTGTGGTGGTGATGGTGGTGGTGATGGTGTTGATGGTGGTGGTGATGGTGGTGATGGTGGTGGTGATGGTGGTGATGGTGGTGATGGTGGTGGTGGTGGTGATGGTGGTGGTGATGGTGGTGGTGATGGTGGTGGTGGTGGTGGTGATGGTGGTGGTGGTGGTGGTGGTGGTGGTGGTGATGGTGGTGGTGATGGTGGTGGTGATGGTGGTGGTGGTGGTGGTGGTGGTGGTGGTGATGGTGGTGATGGTGGTGGTGATGGTGGTGATGGTGGTGATGGTGGTGATGGTGGTGGTGGTGATGGTGGTGGTGATGGTGGTGGTGATGGTGGTGGTGGTGGTGGTGATGGTGGTGGTGGTGGTGGTGATGGTGGTGGTGATGGTGGTGGTGGTGGAGGTGATGGTGGTGGTGGTGGTGGTGGTGATGGTGGTGATACTAAGAACAGCAATGATGAGAGCATACATCCACTGAATCCTGACTGGCCAGGCTTTTGTGCTTCACATGTGTCAGCTCCTTTACTGCTCACAACCACTGTATGAATTAGGTCAGTAGTTCCCAAAAAATCACCAGGGGAGTTTTTCACAGTTCTGGAGCCCAGGGCACAGCCCCATACCAGTTAAGTCAGTGTGTCTGGGAGTGGGAGCCGGGCACTGGGTTGTCCCCAGGTGATTCCAGGTGCAGCAGATCTGGATACCCCTGAACCAGGTGCTGCCTGAGTTGACGATGAGAGGCTAGGAAGAGGGCAGCTGCAGTTGCAACCCCGATAACCAGATTCCTCAGCTGGTGCTCTTGACCTCTCTATGCTGTCCTGCGAAATGGAGGACAGGATGGCCACAGCTGCCACTGTGGAGAGCACATGAGCTACAGAAGCTGCCAGAACTCTGCCTTGGGTGGCAGGACACAGGGCAGGGCAGAGCTTCAAAGGGGCTAAGAACAGCTGACCCGCAGGGCTCAGGGCAGCACCAGGGTGGGAGCAGTGCCCCTTCTGAGCACCTTATAGACTTCAGGACTAGCTCTTCTCTGCAGAGAAGCCAGGGCTCAAGACGTCCCTGCCAGCCCTTAACTGCACAGCCAGAGCTGCGTGTGCAATGTGGGGTCATGCGTCTTACGGCCAGAGCCCTCATCAAGATCCCATCTATCAAGCACCTGCTGTGTGCAGCCTCAGCACTAACGATCTTACGTGGCTGTCTCTTTGGACCACTTCTGAGTCACTGAGGCTAGCGCTGTGGCCTCCATTGTATAGTGGTGATGTGGCACTTAAACAAGGCCATTTGCTCGAGTGAAAGGACAGGGGCCTGGCCCCGAGCCCCATCTCTAGCGCCCAGATGCCACCCTGCCGTCCCTTCTCTGGGCCTGTGGGGTCTGCTGAGCCTGGGGCACTGGGCCGACCGAGGGCACATCAGAGATGCAGGTCCTGTGGTGACCAAATGTGACATTACGCTCCCTCCTGGCATCCGCTCCCTGGCAACTCACACCAGCTCGGAAAGAACACTTGGGAGCTTGTGGGCCATGCTTGTGCTGAGGGCTTTCCCTGTGGGCGCCGTGCCCACACCCCTGGGAGTCCCAGATCACGAGCAGCTGGGCCGTCAGCGGACGCCCCAACTCCACCTCCTGTCCCTATTTGCCCTTCAGAATCTCCCTGATTCCTCGTACACCGGGGCCCATGACCAGCCGCAGCACAGAGGGCAGGGGGCAGAGGCCAGAGGGCAGGGGCCACAGGGCAGGGGGCAGGGTGTTGACCCTGTCTAAGCTACTCCCTCTGCCATGTTGGGAGTTGAGGAACATAGGCCTGGTCGCCTTCTTCTGTTGGGTAGGGGTCCTAGACCTTGGGGCTATGTTGTCCCTCCAGTGCTGGGACCCTGAGCGGCTCAATTTCCTCTTTCCCCCATTCATGGGCTCCTGTGTGGCCTCGAATGGAAATCCTGTCCTGCTCTGGGGCCCTTCTGTCCTGAGACCTCACTCCATGCACCTCAGTCCTGCTCCATCTCGGGGACTGGCCCCAAACCTGGGCCCACCTCAGGACCAAGTCCATGGCCCCAGAGTTCTAGAAGGTTCATCCCATCTGCAGGGGCTGAGCCACAGGTGGGGCAGGCGAGGGCGCATGGCCCTGGCCCTTTAATTCTTTGACGTTTGCCTGCACATGGGAGGGGGCTTAGCCGTGGGCAGTGGGGACGTTGAGAGACGCCCACCCGCCAGGATGAGAGGGCTGTATGGTCATGGCCCTGTCACTGGGGATGTGTGTGCCCGGTCCCACCTCTCCATGTCCTGTACCCACCAGCACACCCACTGCTGGCCGCAGGGCCATTTGCAAGTAGGTGATGGGGATAGTGCTTGAGAGAAGAGGCCTGCCTTTGCTGCTGTCATTACTTCAGGGGAGATTAAACTGGCACAGAATTTCTCCCGAGGCAGCGGGCACAGGAGATGTTCTTCTTGGGTTTTCTCAGCAACGTGAGAGCTGCCAGCACCTGGGCAGGGTCTCCCACCTGCCCTCCTTCCTGAGGCTGCCTCGGGCCCTGGCCAGAGGGGCTCCTAGGAGGCAGCAGACACAGGCACCAACAGGTCGGGGGTATAATGACTTCTGGGTCCCCAGCTTGTTGTGAGGAGCTCAAGGGCCAGGAGGAGTCAGGACCCCAGCTGGCCAGACACAGGCAAGTGGCATGAGGTGCTCAGACCTGTCCCGGCTGGTGGGTGGTGGCCCCTTGGACTGACTGTCTTTGGGGAGAAGTCCCTGAGTATCCTGTGTGAGACCTTCTATTAAAACTCATTGCATTCAGGTCCATATGGGGTTCACCAGGTGCCATGTGAGCCACTGGGAGGCACCCCACAGGAGAGCTCAAACCCCTGAAGCTTCCTCAGAATTTACAGCTTTCTGACATGTCCACATCTGACGTCTGGGGACGTCTACGTGGCCCAGTGTAAGGGAGGAACCTGGGCTCAGGGCAGGCTGCAGGGTCACTGCAGGTGACGTGGAAGTTGAAGGTGGGGGGGACCCAAAGCCATCCACATCTGGGCTGGTGTGCCGCCTGCAGTCACCGTGCACCGGCACCAGCCACCCCTCGGTGGACCCTTGCAGTGTCCAGGGACTCTGGTGTCTGGTCCTGAGGCCCACAAATCACCCCCACCCCTAAATGCTCCAATTCTGGGAAGTTGTCTCCAGGCAGCACAGTGCAGCGGCCAACTGTGAGTTTAGCATTTGACAACCATCCTGGGAGACGGGGAACGTCCTGAGCTCAGACTGTGGGCTTGGGGCCTTCACACCCACCCCCTGCACCCCACCACCCCACCTCTCCTGCACGTCCCCTGTACCCTTCCTCTGTCTTTCCTCAGGCACATAAAATTGCTCACAATTTTCTCCTGGATTACCTGAAAACAAACAAAAAAAGGACAAAATAATAAGAAAAATCCCCCCAAATTATCACTCTTTCATAGAATTCTTTAAAAAGTAAGAATGTTAGAAATCATCCACACAAAATGAAATCCACACAAATTAAACTGTGGTCAATTCTGCCTGGACTGTGAGTTGAGAGAATTGTGCAAAATTTGACCCAGAAAAAGTGAACATTGGTGTCTGCAAAGACTGGGAGGAGGTCGAGGGAGGGCACATAGTGGTTTGTTTCCCACTCTGATTTTTTTCCTTAGGTATCTGTTTCTTGACCTCCAAATACCCTCTTATGAGGAACTATAATCACAAACTCTGATAGGAACAAATAACAATGAATAAATCATAATTTTGTTATAAAATTTAAATGAAAAATAAATAATTCCTACGAATATAATTTCAGTGGAATGAAAAAACAGTTAATTGGAACCTTTGATTTCAAGGTTAGACAATTGACCCAGGATTAATTACATTGAATCAATAGAGTTAGCTCTGGAAAATACTTTTTTTGTATTTAATCAATGAAGGCAAGATTATAGTAACATTTAGATGTATTCAGATGTCATCGGGGTGCACAGCTCTTCATTCTCTGCAAGCACACAGGTGCCCCCCACACACCCACACTGTGCACACACACTCTTCCTATTTGGGCCACCTAAGCTTTTGCTCCCTAACTAGGACATGTCTCTCCTGCACCGAAAGAGCCAGGCCTTTGGGGGTCAGAGCCCAGGCTCCAGCTTGCTGCTCTCTGACTCCAGTTCTTGTTGGAGTCAAATGGGATTTCCAGACCTTTGTCACTGTCCCCTCTGTGAGCCTGCTGAGCTGGTTTTCCCTAGGAATTTGTCCATGTCATTGAAAACTACCATTGCACTGGCATGAAATATAAGCATATTATTATTATGCTAGTATGTTAATGTAATTTAAGTGGCATAAAGTATCAAAGTGATGCCTGTGAGGTCCCTGATACCTGGTATGGGGGAGGGAGAAGAGCCCGGCCCACCCAGGCCTCTCAGCCCCTCCCTGGGCTGCTGATTCCCAGCCTGTCCTAGGAGCTCACCTGCCTTGGGGTCTCCAGGAAGCCCCCACAGAGCTCACCTGCAGGAACAGTTGGGCTCCCCGAGTCACCCCTCCCTCTGTTGGGGCCTTTCCCCCCTGGGAGTCCACCTCAGGTAGTTTCCTCTGCTCTTGGGAGAGGAGCCCAAGCCAGCCTCTCTGATGGCCCCAGACTGGATGTCTCTGGACCCCAAGACCTGATCCCAGCTGTGTCTTCCACCTGCTGCGTGGCCTGCTCTCTGCTAAGGGTTGGGGGCTAGCTGGGGTCTCTCTGAGGACAGATGTCCTGGAATTCTGAAAGACCCAGCTCTCAGTCAGCCAAGCTCTGTCAGTGGGGAATTCGGGGAGTCTCACCCCAGGTGGGGTTTCGGTGGCAATGACTTCCCCCCTTCCCCTCACCCGCTTGTGGTGATGACGAGGCCCTCCTGGGGCGTGGGGAGTGGGCCTTTTCCGACCTACACCACGTTGCCTGAAGATGGCATCGAGGAGGTCAGACTGAGTCCGTTTCCCCCTTGCCTATGAGACAACCAGAGCTCTGCCACCCCCTCGTCACTGTTCACAGGGTGTGTGGGCATCTGAGTAACTGTCCCCCTAGACTGGAGTGTCTGGACGCAGGGACTGCCTCGCCCTCCGGGGCTGGGCCTGCTGCCCTGTCACCCAGGGAGGGACCAGTAAAGCCTCAGGCCCTGGCCTGGCCAGAGGTGGGGCCCACCTTCCTCACCGGGGCTGGCCCCACCCCGGGCCCACCAGGAGTGATTAATGCAGCCGCCCCAGAGCTCTGTGTTTCTCCTGGGTTGGAGTGCGGGATAGCTGGAGGGGCACAGCCTCTCCCCACCCTACTCACCTCGCAGCCCCGGGCAAATGCCTGTCTTATCTCTCCCAGGCCTCTCTGGTTTCAGCCTGTATTTGTTCTGACATTAGGTGGGGTTTATCTCTTGCTCTTGGTGTGTCAATAAAACCCCAGACTCTGCAGGAGAGTCTCTCTGGGGTGCTGGGGCCCTCGGGGTTGGGTGGGGGGATTACTCATCCCCATGGGCACACCGGGTTGCCTAGGGCAGTCCTGCCCATGCCCTCGGCCTGGCCCTAGTCTGCTGCTTTGCCCAAGGGCCCAGGTGCCTAAAACAGAGCAGGTAGGCCACCGCCCACAGGTTTCAGATGGGTGGGACCAAGACCCGCTGTCCTCCCGACACTGCCCAGGCTCTGGTGGGTTCCCCAGCACAGCTGAGACTGGCCCGCAGGCCTGATTCATACTGTGCTTGTGACCTGGGCCTTGGGCTGCAAACATGCTGTTTTTTTCAAAAAGAACTTTCTGGAAAGAGCTTCCCCACCTCTTTTTTTTTCTCAGGAGGAGCCTCTGAGCACGAAGCCTGTTTTCGGACAGGTGAGTGATGAGGTTCAGGGGAGCAGCTAAAGTCCAAGGACACAGAGAGGACACGCCCCCTCTTCCCACCGAGGTCTAGGCCTGGGGTGACTCCACCCTTTCCTGCTCCTGCCCCTGGTCCTTTGTCTGGTGCCCCAGAGGCTCTGCCTGCCAGCTGACCAGGCCCTGAGGAGTGGAAACTCCAAACCAGCGGAGACTGGGGCTTACCACCAAGCCAGAGCCAGGCCAGAGCAGGCAGAGCATGGCAGGTGTCACCAGAAGTATGATTACACTCCTCGTGGAGCTGGAAACGTAAATATTGATAGAAGTCGGAAGACCTAAGTGATCTCTGCCGGAGATATGATGTCACCCCAGCACCTGTTTCTGGACAAAGCTGTGAGAACACGTGACTGTCTTTATACACTGGCACTGCCCAGTGGAGCCGATAGGTGTGATTGCCGCAGGGGCTCTGGGAGGGCCCCAGGGTTGGGACAAAGCGTGCAGCTGGCAGGGTGTGTACTGAGCTGGGTCCCAGCATGGCCTGGCCAGCAGACACCGGACCAAACAGAGCTGCCCCGGGCCTCCGGGACTTATCTTGAGTCAATAGAACGCTGGGCGGTTATGGAGGCTGTTGACCAGAGCCAGGAGACAAGGGTGCATTCAGGCCGCAGCCAGGACACCACAGCTGGGACCAGGGACCAGCTTGCACCCTGTCCACAGGCCTGTCCTCCCCGCTGGCACCGAGAGCAGGTGTGAGGGGGCAGTCAGGTGCAGGCAACCACCTCGAAGGTGGTAGATGGCCATGTCCCTGTGCCCTGGGGGTGCTGGTTCTGTCAGGCAGCAATAGGTTTCTAGAAAATCTGTTTGATGGTCCTCAGAGTAAGTGAGCACCGCGGGGAGCCCAACACCAGAGCCCAGTATTTCTGGAGCTTTGAGGGCCGCAGTGGGACCCTGCCCCGTGATGACATGTCTGCCGTGGGCCTGTGGGTGGAGGTGAGGGCGTCCCCACAGCCCGCACTGCCAGGTCCTGTGCTGCTGGCTAGACACAGCTGAGCACAGGGCACGCACAGGCCTGTTCTCTGGGCCAGCACTTCTGGAACCTGAAGAGTGCAGGGGTCGCCCGGGGCCCTTGTTAAAACACAGCTTCCGGCCCAGGGTCTGGGTGGGGCCTGGGACTCTGCATTGCCTACAAGGTCTTGTGACAGTGAAGCTGCTGGTCTGGGGACCCAATCTGAGTAGCCAGGCTGAGGAGAAGGGTGGGAAGTCATTTGTGAACATGGGCTCTGTGTTAAGGGGTGTTCGGTTTGATCTGAAGACTCAGGGTGTTGTGAGATGGCAATGGAGGGGCTGGCCCCTCTGGAGCAGGGAGGGGTGGCCAGAAGGGAGAAGGTACATAGTGAGAGTGGTAACCTCACAGGGTGGAGAGTGTGGTGCACTTGGGTCACCCCCCCCCCCCAAGTCTCCTGGGCCCACAGATCTGTCTGGGAGGGCCCTGGCCTGGCTCTTCCCTTGGACTGGCGCCCAGAGCACAGGAGTCCCCAGAACGCTGTGGCCAGTCTGGCCCAGCGCCCTGAGCTGTCTCGCATGGACTCAGGAAGCCCGGGACACTGAATCACACGTCTGTCAGTGCCTGTCAGCTCCAGCTGCCAGCCTCTGCCTAATTACTCAATTCACACTAATTCTCGTGCCATTGATACAGGCTGCCTAAAATAACATTGCCTAGAAAACGAACTTGGCTATGACACTATTTTAATCATTTTTTGAGGAAATAAAGGAGTCACGTTGTCAGTGTTTCCAGCTGTTTCCCATTCCTTTTATTTGCTATTTGGTGCTCAACTTAGAGATGAGAATTCTGGGAGAACGTTGAAGGGCTAGCAGCCTCTCTTCATGCTTTAGACTGGACGCCGTGTCCCCAGCCCGTCCCCCTCAGTGGACAGGCATCCGTCCCCCTGGGGTGTGCTGGCCCTGAGCTGTCCAGCACCAGCCCCACCCTGGCGGCTCCGCACATGTGTCCACATGCATGTGGTGGGCATGTCTGGGAACCACAGGCCCTGAATCAGTGTGGTTGTCTGTGGGGGGCGCTGGGTGGTGAGGCAGGGACCCCAGAGTGCTGGGGCATCTGTGCAGGGGGGCACCTTCAGCCAACGGGGAAAGGGAGGGGGCGGTAAGTGGCCAGTGCTCCTGGCCCTTGCCCTGCCCGCACAGCCCTCCTGTGAGGTGTCCACGTCCCACATGGTCTGCTGGTGAACAATCCTGGTCTCTCCACTTCCTGAGATCTCCTCCCAAATAAACACTTGCACCCAAATCCTTGTCTCAGGCTCTGCTTTTCGGGAACCCAGACTAGGAGAGCATGTCTGTTTACACGTGTAGACATGCACGCACATCACATGTGTCCACGTACACACGTGCATCAGCTTTCCATGTGCTGGTGGTAGGATGGATCACGCCCGCGAGCTAGTCCTGGAACCAGAGAGTGTCACCCAATATAACAAAGGTGTGGTGAAGTGAAGACTCTGAGGTGGGCGGGTCCTAAGTTACCACCTGTGTTCATGTCGCATCGAGGAGGGGTAGGGGGACGAGGGGAGGGGACGGGTGTCTCAGGCCAGGGTAATCATCGGGCAAGGCCAGGTGGCAGGAAGGAAGGTGAGGGTCTGAAGAACCCAGGGAGGGCCAGTGGGCAGTGCCAGGCCGAGATGTTGGCGGTCCAGGCCATGCAGAGCCTGTGGGGGTCACCCCTTGCTGGGCACCGCTGTGGGGTGGGTAAGCTATGGAGGCAGGTGCACGGTTCACGATGGGAGAGCAGGGTTCAGGGGCCGCTGGTCCCGCCTCCAGGAGGCTCACTGAAGACAAAGCCACGTGAAACCACTTGAAGTAATGGGTGTGTGGGGTGTGGAAAGAGACAGGGAGCTGTGCGGGCTTCAGGACCGGTGGCATTCAGGCCTCAGGAAGTTACCAAGCGCCTGGCCTCCTGGGTCCTCTGTGGTGTAGGTCCTGTCCCAGGCGGCTTTGTCCATTGTGAGGAAAGGCCATCACAGCCCAAACGGCCGTGCCCTGCTGAGCTCTGCAGGACTAGGCCTGAGGCTCTTGCCATCTCATTGGCTGGAACCGGGTCACATGCCCACAGAAGAGCCAATCCCTGTAACCAGGGGACGGAGCTGTGGTGATTGGCATAAGCCTGAACCAGGTGCCTGGGCCACCCTAGGATTCCAGGAGAGGACGGGGAAGAACTGCCAACCAGGCTCAGGCCCAACCACGCGGCTGAGACCCTTAGAGGTGTGCAGACGCCAGGGACGACACAGTCACGGTGAGAATGACAAGCTACAGTGACCAGCCTCGCTCGGCCCAGTGCGGGTCAGCACCTTCTTCCCGCAGGGCCCATGTCCTCCCCGGGGTCTGTGGGGAGGGCTGTGCAGGGGCCAGAAGGAGTGGGTCCGGCTCTGGTCAGCGACACGTCTGGGTCTGGGAGCCGTTGGGTGAGTGTCGTGGGGGAGTTTCAGGCCAGCCCCCAGCCCTGGTTCCCTGGGTGAGCGCGCAGGGCCCCGCCTTCTGGTTCCCCTTCCTGTTGTGGGTGTGTACCTGGTCAGTGGCAGCAGCCCACGTGTGTTCCTGGTACAGGTGCCTCTGGGCACAGGAGCTCCTGTGGGTGGAGTACACCTCTGAGCACACACATGTCTGTGAACAGCGGTGGGGGAGGTGGGACCAGGATTTCCTGCAGACCCACACCTGACCAGGCTGCCAAGCTGTCTCCATTGTCATGTCAACCAAATACTTTCAGCCTCCACACCCAGGAGTCTCCCGAGCGCTGTCTCCTCGCAGCTCGCAAACCCGGGCCAGACTCCCAAACCGCTAGGCAGATTTTCAGTCCCTTTTTTTAGCTGCTGAATGAAAAAAAGTCAGCAAACACAAATCTGCTGATCCCAGGCCGCCCCCCTCTTCTGGAGAATTTAATTTCTGAGCTTTGATCTGATACCAGGAGCAGAGGACTTGTTATTTCTAAATAATGAGCTGAATGTTTGTGCTCCAAGCCTGAGCTTTTCTGGTTTGGGGAAAAATATGACTTTCCATAGACGGTCTTTGATGCGGCCAGTGGTGTTGTCCACACAGGGATGAAAAGGCCTTTCAGAAGGCCGGCGGGCGGGAGGGGCAGCCAGGGCCCCAGCGGTGGTGCCAGCTGGCCACAGGACAATGCCCTCACCAGGCGCACCAGCGGGGTCCCACCTGGGGTGGTGAGGATGGTGTGAGGGGCCATGGGGACCCATCGCTCCCTTCCTGGGGTCCTTGCATTCTCTGAGCTCCACTTGCAAGATGGTCAGGGACTTGTGGGGGTCACAGAGTGCCCTGAGGCCACGATAGGCAGGGGATCCAGGGTAAACCTTGGAACATGCTGCTGTCGGGCTGGGGGGCTCCAGACTCCCTCCCCTGGGGGCACTCTACACCTGGGGGCGCCTTTGGAGGAAGTCCCCTTACCAAATGAGTGCCTCAAAGAAGGTTGGGGGCTGGACCCCTGCTCTGAATGTGGGGGCTGGGGCAGGGTGCCTTAGGGGCTGTCACTGACACTGTGGCCCTTTCGGGACAATTAGAGAAAAGCCCGTCTGTTGGCAGGTGTGGGGCTGTGAGCCAGGGAGAGGGCACGGATGTCTCTAGGGATGTTGCAGGCTGGGTGAGGGACACGGACTGGCCGGGGTGCCTCCCGAGCCCTGCCCCCACACCCCTCAGCTGGGAGCTGTCTTGGGGTCCATGGCCGGTTCATCCATGGTGGTCCAAGGTCAGGTTGGGTACATAGACCAGGGAGACCCCTGTGGCTTCCTGCAGAATGCACCTCTTTCGTTGCTGCCCCTGGGCTGTTGGTACCCACAGGATGGCCCACTTCCCCTGGGAAAGATGGGCCCGGTCAGGGCTCCAGTGAGCCTGGTCCCCCTTCCCCGCCTGACCCCAGTGGTGACCCACACCCGGGGAATGGCTGGTTTCACACTTTAGGTAGCATTTCCCCTGGAAAGCTTGTATAGGCTGCAGCAAGCATCGTCACCAGAGGCCAGCCACCTGCCACAATAGTGAGCTGTTGGCCGGGAGAACCACCGCTGTTTCTCAGGGCATCTGCCCTGAACCCTGTCCCTTTGGCCAGCCCCCACATCCCGGGTGTGCTGGCAGGACAGGCCTGGCCAACAGAAGCCTCTGCCGAGTCAGGACACCGGATAGGCTCTGAAGCACACCTGGCATTTTCTGTGTCACGTGTTGCAGGCGGGACCCAAGGGTCCTCAAACCTTAGTCACGGGTCTGTGTCCACTCCTAGGCCAGAGTAGGATTGGTACGCGCTTAAACAAGAAATCAGATCATTTAATTAACAGCTATAGTCACATTAACAGCTATAGTCACATGGTTCAAAATTCCAGGCAGGCTCGGAACGAGCAGGGAGCCCAGTGGGAAAACTCACGAAATCCAAATAAAGTAGGGCTCAGTGGTGGCAGTGTGTCCGTGCAGGCTCATCACCTGTGACACATGCACTGCACTCATGGATGGTGTCAGGGACGGGATCCTGGGTGCTGGGTGTGCGGAAACTCTGTGCTATCTCCACAACTGTTCTGTAAATCCAAACATTCTAAAATGAAAGGTTTGTTTAGAAAGTCGGCAGGAGGCTGACCACGCAGGCCCCTGCAGGTGTTCTCAGGAAGCTGGGTTTTGGCAGCTGCTGTAGCAGGTGCTGTGTCTCTGGGGGGAGGTCACTGTCATCACCCAGGAGACAGGAGGTGGGGGCTGGACCAGTTGGCTTCATCTCTAGGGGGCCATGCTTGTGCCCACCTGAGAGCTGTCTGAGATTGGACAAGCCAACTTGTGTCACCTGGCACATCAAGTGCTCCTATAGTCATCTGTCACCTATCTGTCCTTCCCCAGCCAGGCTGTCCTTCCTCCAGGGCAGGGGCCTGACCTGGGTGCTGGGGACTGGACGCGACAAGATTCCAGCCTCCCCAGTCCAGCAGTGGCCACGCCTGGAGTGGACGGCCTTCGTCCCTTGGCCCTTGGAACAGAGGCGCCTCCATGCAGCTCAGCCCCGGGAGCCCTCAGTCCATCAGTGCCTCTCCCGAGGCCTCACCTGGTCCCATGTCCCCCACGTCCACTGGGATGTGACCCACTGCTGCACCTGCTCCCTATCTGTCATCCCCTCATTCAGGCCATCAGCCTCCTGGTCACTTGAGCCTGTTCCGTATGCCAGGTGCTGTCCTGGTCACTGGGCATTTGGTGGGGAGTGAGGCAGGTGTGCTGCCTATAGCCCCGCCGGGGAGCAGATGATGCCTGAGTAAGAAAAGAACACAGGAGTATGAGTTATGACCAGGGCCACAGAGGACATGAATGGGGTGCCGAGGGAGGGCCAGCAGGAGACGATGGGAGTGGGGGTCCTCTCTGGGGAGGTGATCAGTAAGCCAAGAAGTGAGGAATGCCAAAGAGCCGCATGACGAGAGTGAAAAGAATATTTCAGGCAAAGGGGACAGAATGGACGAAGGCTCTGGGCAGGACAGGGCCTGGGGACCGACTAGATGCTCTTGTTCCTGTCACCTGGGGGTGGGGGGCATTTCTCTCTCCATGTGGCCTCTCGTGTGGGCCCGTGTGGGTTTCCTCACACTATGGTGGCCTCAGGGCCTCCAGACACTGGCGTGGCAGCTTGAGGCTGCAAGGTCAGTCCCCAGAAGACCAAGCCAAACACCGTCTGAGCCTCAGAGCCACACAGCAGCGTCTCTGCTGTCATCAATAGCCCAACCTAGAGTCCAGGGCTTCCCACCTTGCTGAAGTCCTCCTGTCACAAGACCCCCTGAATGGTGGCCGTCTTGGAAGTGCAACCAGCCACATGGCGAGCAGGACCAAGTAAGGGGCGAGACGCAGAAGCAGCAGGGATCCAGGACGCGCAGGACCTTGCCTGCCAGCCCCACTGCATCTGCTGACATCCATTGCAGTCAGTATCAGTGAGTGATGAGGTTCAGACCACGTGAAAGTAACCCGTTCCGGCTGCTGCATGGAGTGCATGCAGGGGAGGTGGACGCAGGCCAGCAGTCAGGACGCCCCTGCAGGTCCAGTGAGAGACCTTCCTGGGGTTCTAGCTGCTCCCCTCCACAGCCACCATGCCTGTCCACACTGTCGGGCCAGAAGCGATGACCGCCCCCATGGCATCCACCCAGCGAGACACGCCTGCTGGTCCATCGGAATATGTCCAGCCAGACAATACCCACACTCACGTAACTCAGCCGAAGACAAACATCTCGTGTAAAGCACACAGGGTACGGATGACTGCGGGAGAGGCCCCAAGGCCTGACAGCTGGCCAATCAGATAGGGTTGCCCCGAGTTACTGTGTGTTGGGAAATGACCTAATAACATTACAGCTTGTTACTGATTAATTTCGTTTGATGTGGGAGACCGCGCGGGTTTTTAATAAGGCCTACTTGTAATTGCAGACCAACTGAAGCTTCCAGAACTATGAGGTGCATTTCAGGGTGTTTAAAAATGCACAGGACACGAGGCCGGCTGCCTGCCACGGCTGGGCTGGTGGTTTGACTCGAGCTGCTGTGTAAGGAAAATCTAGGGGCCCCTGTTAACTAATGACATAGAATTGGGGAGTTTTGGGGCCTGCTGCTGTGGCCCTGCTCTTTTCTCCATGTCTCTAGCCTGGAGGTTTCCTCGCCTCCCACCAAGGATTGGAAAAGAGACAATAGGTTCAGAGAGCACCCCAGTCTCCAGAGCCCGGGCAGAACCCTGTGCCATTCTGCTCTGTCCTTTACAGCAAAGTTGTGATGACAGCAGGCCGCGCCTGGGGTGCTGTGGCCTCGGCCTGTGGACGGTGCCCCACAGTTTCCCATGGGAATGAGCTACCTTGTTTCCGGGCAGTGGCCACTTCTGGGAGGACTTCAGGGACTCGGCTGTAAGTGGCAGTGAGCTGGTGGCACAGAGCAGAGCAGACAGACAGCCACCCTGTGCCTGGAGCACCCAGGAAAACAGGTACAAAGGTGGCAAACAGCTGGAGCTGCAGACAAGGGAAAGTCCGTCAGTCAGGAAGCACTGGGCCGCCAGAAACTGAAGCCAGACCAAGCGGGTGACTGGCTTGCGTGCTGGAGTCCTGCCCACCTCAAAGTGCCACTCCACTTGTAGGTAAGCAGACCGAGGCACGGGCTGGGTGGCTTTCACGGTCACACAGCTAGTAAGTAGCCAAGTCAGGATTCCACCCGGGCCACACAACACCCAGCAAGGAGGCCTGGGAGGCCCAGCCGAGGGTTATGATACAGGAGCGAGGGAAGCCGGCATCCGGGAGCCACACGTGGCTTGTGTGCCTTTTGCGTTAGAGGCATGCGGGCCAGTGAGTGGTCATGGCCTATACAAGATGCTGTTAAAGAGTTTGAAATGGGTTCCATCTGGCACACCCTCCGGGGCTATCTCTTCCTTTCATGTGAGCTACTTCACAGAAAACTGACGATAATGCATGTGGCCCATGTCCCCAGAAATCAAGCTAATTTTGCTGTGAGGAAATGGTGGCTGCCCTGTGGGTAGACCCACGTCATGTGTAAGTTCACATTCAGTGCTCATTTCCTATGTGGTGTGGTGGGTCTGAATTCTCCTGAGAGCCGGTTCAAGGCTGTTACTGGTTTCCTCATTAAGTAATGAGTTCAATAGAATCTTTGGTACATTTAATGTTTTTGTGATGGCCCTGCTTTTACCCACTGGAAATGGTCATCAGAGGTGGGGCCTGTGCTCCAGTGGGCAGGGCTGGAGGGAGCCAGGAAAGATGACAGCAGATGCCGAGCAGGGGATGGGCTGCACTGTGACACCGCCCCCAGCTTGGGAGGTTGGTGTGTCACTTCTGGGATAGCCCTGCACCCCACGCCGAGCTCTGAGCACCCTGTTCATGCCCCTGCAGACTCCGGGCAAAATCTTACTCTTACTGGGGTGTTAGTGGCTAAGGTCAGATTCCCGTGCACTTTCTCACACCTCTATGGGCACAGCTTGAAAACCAGAGGACACCAAAACTGTGCCCCCAACCGTGTAGGGATACAACCCCAAATGGCCCACCCAGGTTCAAAATTTCCTCAATTCCTGTTTTGTGAATTGAACTTCATAGAAATTCCGCTTTCTATGCCAGAGGACATCTGTGTTTATTTTAGTACAAAACGGGGCATGTTCGAATGAGCCTGTGGATTTCCCAGCTCCATGGATCCCTCAAAGGGGCACCTGGGGCACGAGTTTGAGACCTTCCTAGGACTGCGTCTCCAAGCCCTGGACTGGGTCCTGAGCAAGACCCCTCCTCAGACAGGATGGGAGTGAATCCAGAGACTGGGCTCCAAATGGACCCAGAGACCCTCAAGGGCATTTGGGGATGGATGGGGGAGGGAGCCACAATGGCAAACAGGACACCTGGCTCTGAATCCTGTGTCTGCATCTCAGGGCCAGTCTCCTGCAAGTCCCGCTGGACAGCTGTCCTCCAGGCCCCCCACCAGATCTCGGTGAGGGGTGGGTGGGAAGAAGTGGGGAGGAGCTTTGCCAGTCAGAGAGCCCACATGGAGTTGGGGAGTGGGGGGTGTGAGAGCCCCCCTGGGCTGAAGCAGACCTGTGTGCATTGAGTCCTTGGGGGTTTCCACCAGGGGCCAGCTCATGCCATGGGTCTCAGCACCGGCCAGCACGGGCCCTCCGCGCCCTTTCTCCGTTTCTACCCCAGATGTCTTCCATAAGGCGGGTCATGGTGTTACGGTGAAAAGAGAAAATGACTGTCAGGTGCTTAGAAAAGGCCTAGCCCTTGATAAGTCGCGTCTACCGGCAGATCCCTCCCGCCGCCCCCGTGCCCCCATCATCTACTGCACCGATTTCATTTCCGGATGTCGCCCGCAAGACCCTGGACCCCAAACCTGGGCGTCCTTCAGTCTGCATGGGCCTAGCCGGGGCGGTGGGGCGGGGCATTTGGCAATCGGGCGTGGTTATAAACGGTGGGGCGGGGCCTGGGCGGGGCCCGGATCGTCACTCGGGCGCGGCGCCCAGGCTCCAGGCGCCACGGACCTGCCCATCCCTGGCGCTCTGCTGCCACCTGGTGGCACAGTGCATACGTGCACCCTCTGGGTCTCACCTGTAGGAGGTACAGGTGCGGTGCGTGTTCCTGGAAGGCCGACACAACCCTGAGGCTGGGACGCTGGAGGTCTGTGGGAGGGCTCAGCTGCCCTGCCCTTGTACTGGCAAATACATTGCTACCTGCGGTGCGGAACCACCTGTGCTTTACCTGGAGCGCTAGGAAGGCCTACTCATACACGAGCCACTCCCCTCGGTTTGCAGTTGGGGAAACTGATGCTGGAGAGGCTGAGGTAGAGCTTCCGGTCGGCAGCTTCTTGTATTCTCATTTAGATCCGCTCAGGGCATGGGGAAAGCCACGAACCAAGGTTTGGTCTGCGAATGGAGCTTATATTCTAGTGGGGAAGGCAGATAAACAGGAAATATAATGAATACACCACCACGTCATAGAGCAGAATGCAACAGCACCCCCACAATCAGACGTCGCTAGAAAGCAGGTGAAGGGAGGAGACAATGCCTGGGGGTGTTGCTGTGAGGCTGCCGGCTCATACAATGGCATTTGAGAGACGTGAATGAAGACAGGCCAGGGGACAATGGCGCAAAGGCAAGGATGCCAAGAGGCCCACGTGGCTGGAGCCCGTGAGTGGGGGAGGGAGGAGAAAGTGGGATGTGAAGCAGACTCCAGCCTCGTGGGCTCTGCTGCAGAGGTGAGAGCAGCCTGGTGGCAACCGAGGGGGTGGCAGGGGGGGTGCCTGTGTGATTCCACAGTCCCACTCAGGCTGCAGGGTGGAGGGTGGCTGCAGTAGGCGGGAAGCAGGTGGGACACTGGCTGCCTTTAGGTGAGCTAGGTGGAGACTGGGTGAGGGCTCGGCACACAGCTGTAGGAAGGAGCTGCATTGACAGGAGGCTGAAGGACTTGCGGGGGGGGGGGGCGGTGGAGGCAAGGTAGGAGGCAAGGTAGGATCAAGGCCAACCGCCAGGTGTCAGGCCCAAATCACACAGGTGTGATGGGAATGGGGCCAGGTGACGTTTCGAAATGGCCACTTTCTGAGCTTTGTGTCATATTCATGCATTATCTCGGTTATTTGGCACCATAAGCAGGGCGTTCCCCACCTTATCTCGCTGGATTGGCACAACAGCCTGTGAGTCAGGACTGTAGCCCATTTCAGGCATAAGGAAGCTGCAGCTCAGAGACTGACGCGCTCAGTTTATGTGGCAGGGAATTCATCCCGGGCTAGGGCATGCGTGTGCATGTGCGTGCTTGTGTGTGCAATTTTAAAATTAAGACCATCCACAGAACATAAAATTCACTGTTTTAAATTGTGCAATGCAGTGGTCTTTAGTGTATTCACAATGTTGAACCACTGCCACCACTGTCTCATCCCCCCCAACTCATAACACTGGCTCCCCATCTCCCCCCGTCCCTGGCGACCACCCGTCTGCTTCCTGTCTCTGTGGATGTGCCTACTCTGGACATTCCACACAAATGGAATCACACACTGTGTGGCCTCAGTCACCAGCTCACTGATCATTTTCCCAGGCTCATCCAAGTTGTAGCTTCATTACTTTTCCTGGCTGAATAATGTTCCACTGTGTGGATTTGCCACATTTTGCTTATCCAGTTCATCCATTGGTGGACATTGGGTTGTGTCCAGTTTTGGGCTGTTGTTTGTAGTGCTGCCATGAACATCTGTGTACCGGCATCTGTCTGAGTCCCTGTTTTTATTCACAGAAGATAATCATCTATGTAGAAAATCAGATGGAAGTGACAAAAAAGCTATTCTAATCAATAAGTGAGTTTAGCAAGATTGCGGAATACAAGATAACATACAAAAATTAGTTGTATTTCTGTACACTACCAACAAAGAATCAAAAATTGAAATTAAAAAATATAATTTATAATAGCATTAAAAATATTAACTTCTTGTTAAGAGGTCAAATTTTCCACAATTTATCTATGGCGTTAACATAATCCCAGTCATAATGCCAGCAGGTTTTCTCATCGAACTTCCCAAACTGAGTCTAAACTTAATTTGGAATTGCAAAGGACCTCGGGTGGCCCAACAAATTTGAAAAAGAAGAGCAGAGTTGTGAGCCTGTCTGTCCATTACACAGCCGTCCTAAGCTTAGCTGTGTGCTACTTGTGCTGAGGGAGACCAGCAGGTCAGTGAGCAGAACAGAGAGTTTAGAAATAGACCCACATGCGTCAATGGATTTCTGACACACATCAAAACAACCCAGGGGGACTAACGGTCTTTTCAGTGCTGGAACGATTTGTGGGGAAACAAAGTAACACTTTCCTGCTGCTGTGCCCAAAAGCGTAATGCTCAGGATGGAGCATACAAGTAAACGTAAAAGATAAAACGGTAAGCTTGCAAACAAATGTGTGGTATCATACCTTTATAACCCGGGTGTAGGAAACAAATAGCCACAAGAATCTGGGGCAAATTAAACTTTATCAAATTAGAACTTCTCCCGATCAATATGCCATTAAGAAAATGAGGCGGCAAAGAGTTTGGAAGAAAAATTAGCAAAACATGCATCTGACAGAGGACTTTATCAGGGATAGATGAAGAACGCCCACAAGCCAATCATAAGGCAGAAGCCTCCTAAAATGGGCCAGATGCTGCTGTGCCGTCACAAGGCTGAGCTACGCCAGACGTGGCTGACTGTCGGCCCCTTGTCCTCAGCGAGAGGGACATTCCTGACGAGCAGGTGTTTCGCGAGGTTCTAGGACATGCTAGGTTCATCTGCTGAGAAAAACTTCAGAGCATAGCTTGGCTCGGGGTTGGAGTAGGGTCAGACCTGGGACCTTTTGAGGTTAGGTGGTGTTCTCTTATCTTCACTGGCTTTGGGTCACAGATTGAAGCATTTATCAAAACATAATGATACACTTAAAATCAGTGACCTTTCACTCAAGGTCAATTTTACCTAAAAAAAAATTCCGTAAACAAATATTGAACTGTAGTTGATGACACGTGTGCTGAAGTATCTAGGGGTGAAGTACAGGGATGTGTGAAAGAGAAACTTCTTAAAAAGCAGTTCATATTTTGGATATTATTATAAATTATATTTTTAAACTTCACCTTGAACCCATGGCGTATCAGGTGGGTTTGTAACTAGAGGGAGGAAGTGGTGTATCAACTTCCTCCATCTAGTTACGTGGTGAGGAGACTGGCACTCACTGTGCAATTTTTTTTAACTTTGCTGTATGTTTGAAATTTTAATAATAAAATGTTAGAGGGGGATACTTAGAGCTGATAATAGTCAGGAATGATCTTAGACAGCAGATTTTTGAACAGCCCAACATGTGCCATTAGATAATAGAATAGGATCTTTAGAAGGGGGGAAGGAGGGAGGAGGAAGAGAGGTAGGAGCAGGGAGAGAGGGAGGCAAGAGCGAGGAAGGAGGGAGAGAGGAGGAGGCATCTTCAGACTGAGACAGAGATTTCCTGTCACAGAAAGAACTACTTAGGCTGTGTTTCAGGAAGAAGTAAACTGACCCCAGGAGTGGAGGAAACGGCCAACATGTGGAAACTATTCAGGTACTTACTTTGTAAGAACAGAAGGGACAGCAGAGCGTCAGCGTTACGGGGAATCATGAATCAGTCATGATGCTTAACTGCAAACCACACATGCACTCTGGCCATGTTTTAGCAGAAAACACACTTAACTGGCGAATATTAGGGAGCTGGGCTCTGACTGTGGGCCTCCTGGGCACGGATGACCCCGCAGGACAGGGTCTCAGCGGGGCAGGGCGCCGTTCTGAGGAGACTCTTGTGGGGGGCGCTCCCGTGTACCGCTCAGCGTCTGACCCTCCCAGGCCACACCCAGCACCGTCTACACTCGCAGGCTGTTGCACAACCAGGACACAGCGGAGGAGGAAGGTGTCACTGCCCTGAGGGTCCCCAGAGGCTGTGCTGCCCTGGCCCTGAGGGACCAGACTCCCAGTGACCCGCGAAGCGGGTCACTTACGAGTCCCATTCCTGAGCGGGGCACCTGTGTAGTAAAGAGCCTCGCCACACGGGGGTATGGAAACGTCTTTTCTGTAGCCAGAAATCATAAAGTGTAAAGCACGCAGTTGCCAGGAGCTGAGCAGACACATGGGTTGTGCGTGCCGGGCCCCCTGTGTCCTCGCGTGCTCGCAGTGGCGTCCTTGGCTTTCTGACCTGAGCAGCGGTGCTTGGGCTTCCGGGCAACGTGCCGGTGCTCCCAGCTCACGCCCCAGGTGGTGTCAGCACGCAACACACTCACCATTGTCCACATGGGCCACCCCAGAGTCAGGTCGCGGGTCCATGCGGCTCCTGTGTGACTAGAAAACGGAACCTGTCCCTCAAGGATTTACTTACAAGGAGCAGAAGGTTTTCATGCAAGTTGCTCTTAGAGTCAGACGTTTTTGCTGTATGACTGGCCCATGGCCCTGCCCCGAATTACACCTCCATCAGCGTTAAGAAGCATTTGACATTTCCCTTTGATTTATGTGCCAGCCTTCCCACCAGGGCACAGTGGCTGCTCTGAGAACCATTCTAGCCATGTCGCCCCTGAGCCTCTCCTTGAGGCGGGGCTCACGGAGGAGACTCCCAGCCCCCCACCTGCCACTTGCCCGGGGAGATGGCTCACAAGTCCTGGGAGCTCATCAGTGCCACTGCATCGCACATACATTTCTTGGCACAGAAACGACTGGAAATGAAATTTGCGCTGAGGTGCTGTGGGGACAGAGCCAGGAGAGCAGTTTCCAGGCTCTCTGCCTCACGAGGAAAGGTACTGGCTCAGATAGTAGATGGCCATCAGCTGTGACTAGTTGGCCATCAGCTGTTACCGGTCAGCCATTAGCCACTGATATAACTGCCGTGGCTAAGCTGGCAACAGCAGAGTGTAGTTAGCAAGTGGGATCTGTTGGCAGAGAAACAGACAGTGGATTGCAGATCGTGTGGCTCCTGCTTCCTGTGTCTCCAGCCCAGCCGCCAGCGAGAATATAGAGGTATGACTCTCGTATCTATGGCTCCGTGGGTGTTCCTTTTTGGCCTCACCATGTCCTGCGTTCTTATGTGGGGAGCGGGAGCCGAGACCCCGCATGACAGGTACCGTGACACACCCCTGTGATTGCACAGCTGAAAGTGGGGGGCATACAGTCCCACAGACCCCGCACTCATGCGGCTGATCTGCCCTCCCACAGACACCTGTCATGTAGAGGGCGGGACACACGCTCACCTGCACAGGAACACAGCCCTAGAACCCACGCTCTGCACACCATGTGAGCACACGTACATGGGCACACACTCACACGTGTGTCTCCTTCCTCACATGCCCACTCACCCAGTGCTCAGAGAAGCACACATCCAACACACACGGCCCTGATCCCGGGGTCCAGGCAGGGCAGACAGGCCTTTGAATCGCACGGGTCGGGGCTGGTCCCCCCAGGGCCAGGGTCAAGGCAGAGTCAGTGCAGCAGTTGTTCAGGATGTGATCCCAGGGAGGGTGCTCTGTGCCCTGGGGCCCCTGAGAGCCTGGGTCACTCAGCTCAGAGGTGTGGCTGGAGGGGCAGGAGGCTCCCGCCCTGACTGGTGGAGAGAGGCCCTGCGTGGGGCCAGCACGGAGCCAGCAGCCAGGCACGTCCTCCCCAGTGTCTACAGGGACACCCAGGATGGCAGGGCTCAGTGCCTGGCCACTGCTGTGCCCAGACCAGCTCACCTCTGCCTGCAGGGGCTGAACTGCTTGTGGTTTGGGGTTTATTCGGTTGCTCTTGGATCATGTGATCCCCCCTGCACCAATTGCTGTGGCTAAGTGGGAGGGGTAATCTGACTGGGGAGATGAGGGTGTGTCAGGTGGCCAAGGTGGGAGGGGCTGTCTCCAAAAAACAGGGAGTGGGCAGACAAAGCCCACTGACCTCTTGGGTAGAACCAACACTTCTGAGGGTGCCTCACAGTAGCCTGTTACAAGTTTGGGGGCCTCCCCATGCTGCCTCCAGCATGGCCCCCTTCTTTCCTCCCTCCCCACCAGTGACGCCCTGCTTTCCATGCCATGACCAGGCAGGACCCCAGTCCTGGGGCCCTCAGTCAGCTTTTCCTGCTGAAGCGCACAGTTGTGGGTGGACAGCTCTAGGGGCCAGAAGAACGAGACCCCATGGCTGACCTTGGCTGACCTTGGAGAGCAGGCATAGGAACTGCAAGGTCCTGACCCAAGATAACCCAGAAGCATTGCCTGGGCCCAGAGGCATTGTAGCTGTCCCTGTCCTACAGACTGACATGAGGCCCATGGCCTCCGGGGCCATTCCTAACCCCAGGGGACGTGTGGCTGCTGATGGCAGTCAAGGAGCCTGAGAGGCTCTGGGTGCATTTCACAAACCCATCTCCTGTCTTGGCCTTGGTTTTCTCATCTGTAGAATGGGGCAAGCCCACCGGCCTTTTTCACGGAGCCAGTGTGAGGGCTGAGTATTCTTCCACAGTGATGTGGACAGTGTCTGTGGGGATTCCCCAGAGTGTTGGAGCTGATGGGGGCGGCTAGAGGCAGAGGGCAGGTCTCCCCAGGGCAGCCCTGCCAGGACAGGCTCTCAGGCAGGAAGACCACGTGTCCACGCTCAGCTGGGAGATAATTTCAGAGGTGCTGGGCTCCTTGGGCCTGGCCTGGCCCAGCCCAACCCTATGGAGAGGCGAGGCCAGATGCACACGGGATGCTCGAGGGCCTGCGCTGCCTGTCTGCTTCCTTCGTGCTGACAGGACACTCATCAGACAGGCTCCTGGCTGACATCTGGCCCAGTCAGTTAATCTAAACAGAAAACAGTGGGAAAAATTGTTCCCATCTTTTCAGAAACTGCAGGCACATGTGGACCCTCGTCATTGTGTCTGGAACGTCCTGCTCTGTGCATCCTAGGTTTCAAGGGAGGCAGGGTGTATCCAAGACACACCTACTGTACCCCTACTGTGTGCAGCGTCAGCTGCAGGCATGGATGTGGGGATGCCCCCAGGCCCTGGGGGGTTGGGGACAGCCTGGAGAGCTCCTGCCCACCCTGCATAGGTGTGTCCTGCCTCCTGGGACCCCAGGAGCCAGCGTGACATGTTCAAATGCTGACCCCACTGCAGCCACGTGGCCCTGGGCAATTCTCTGGGCTCAGCTTCCGCCTCTGTGTCATGAGAGATGACTGTCCCCATTAAAGGTTGGTGCTCTGTCACTGCCATTTCCAGGAGCGTGTACCCAGAGCTCCATGCTACCCACAGGCGCTGGGCGGCCTGGACACAGGAGGGTGTTTTGCTTGGAAGGCGGTGGGGGCGCATAGAGGGGTGTGGGGGTGTAGGGGTCACGGAAGGCGCTGGAGGCCCCCTGGGGCCCATGGGTGAGCATGCTGATCTGTGTGCACACAAACAGCTGACAGGTGACACGCTGTGGCTGTGGCATGGTGAGGGCCCAGTGACCCTCCCGGGGAAGGCGCAGGAGGGTCGCCATCTCATGGGCAGCCTCCTCGTGGTGCTGTCATCAGCTGGTGCCGGCATTCAACATGGACTGCAGAGGGAAGTTGCATAAAGTTCAAATGTTCCCACCCAATTTCCTTTTCTTTCTAAAAACGGCATAGCCGCGTGGCCTCTGTTTATTATGAATCTCATACCGCAAGTCTCAGTTGAGTGAACTCACATTTTATCTGGACGCTGGGCCTGAAGTCGCCTAGAGCTGGCAGAAATGTAATTGCACAAAAGCACACGAGGGCGGTTAATTTGTAAGGACAGCAGCGTGGCCTGGCAAGCTATGCCTTTGGTTCCAGTTCTGAGAAGCTGGTTTTTCCAGAACAGCAAAGCGGTGGACAAGGCCCATTTACCTAAGACACAGTTGGTATTTTTAACGGGGTGAAAATGTAATTTTTCAAATGTTTATGGATTGTTAATTTGGCAGAACACAAAATCAAATTACAGGTAACAGACTGCATTTGCACTTTCCATTTCCTGGTTCCTCATGAAGGAAGGAATTACTGTGAAGGCCATGAAGCCCTGATCCCCATGGGGGACGGGCAGCTGGCGGGGTCCTTGATGCTCAGGCATGGAATGGTGGCCATAGCTCGTGGGCAGAGGGGCCTTGGGGTCTGATTACCTCCAGGCTAGCAAGGCCCCTGGACTGGGGCAGACCTGCCTGCTCGGACAGCTCTGTGAGGCCTCTCTAAGCCCCCGTGTCCCCATCTGTGAAATGGAGCCATGTGGCTGCCCAGTCCCTGCTCACAGGGCTAGGGACCTGGCAGGAGACAGGGAGTGATACTGGAAAAACAGCCATGTTCCGATGTTGTGGTGGGGTGGGAGGCCTTGGGAGGAGAGCTGCAGCTCTGGGGAGATGACAGTGAGCAGCTCCGCAGCCCCACACTGCCCTCAGCACCTGTATGTGTGTCCTGGGTCCCTGAACTCAGTTTCACGAGCACAGGATGGGACAGGCCAGGGAGAAAGGCTTGGGGACAAGAGCAGGAGTGTGTAGTGTGTGTGCTCAAGTAAGTCAGCTGGTATGGAGGTCATATTAATCAAGGTAAAGTGCCCAGAACATGGGAGGTGATTGTTCTGCAAGAGTTCCACATATCAAGAAAGAAAGAAGAAAGAAAAGAAAGAAAGACACAAACGCAGGAGATGCATTTCAAAGGCTCAAGAGATGGGATGTCTGGGCCTGGACTTGGGGGCTGGGAGAGCAGCCTGGGGTCTTCTTGTGCCTTTCTCCCTTCCTGCACCTCCCCCTCCAGCCACGTCGGGCTTCCGGTCTATTCTGCAAACCCCCACCCAACTCCTTTCCACCACGGGGTTTCCACTTGCTGCCCCCACCACCTAAATGCCCTTTCCTTTGGCACAACTGCCCTTGCCCACCCTGGGAGGGCCCTGCCCTCACACACTTAGTTGTTGCCCCCACCCTGTTACCCCCAACTCAACACCCTGTGCAGGGCTGGCCTCCCAGCTGCATGGGGTGTGAAACTGCGTGTACTGAGTCACTGGGACACAGTCGGTGGCTCTGGTTCCTTATTGCGCCACAGCACAAAGGATGGGGCTCACGAATGTTTGTTGATTGAATGAACAAACAGCCCCCAGATCTGCTCAATACAGGGAGGAAGGAATTTGAAGAGAAATGAGGCCTTTTTATTTGCTGCCCTGGGTGGGGTGGGGGACGACCAGGGGCCAAGGACAGCAGCTTGGTGTAAAGGGAAGGGTCCATCTATGGGCACTGTCAGCCTCCCTGGGGAGACCCGCAGTCCAGGCAGGAGGGTGTCATCTGAGGCCGGTTTGCACTCCGAGCCTCCCAGGCTGCCATCCTGCGGCCCTCTCCCTGGCCTGTGGGGAGGCTGACTGTGGTGGGTGCCCCACCTCTCAAGGAGACTCAGGGTGGGTCCCTCGCTCCTGCAGCCTCCAGCTCTAGAAGACCCCTGATGCCGACAGCTCTGTAAGGAGGGGCCCCGCACAGTCTCAGGGTGGCTTGGGAGGAGGGTCCCCAGCCTGGACGCCGTCAAGCTGGGGAACTTTGCATGGTAGCAATTTGCACAAACTCCCCTAACTCCCGCCTCCAACTTTGTTAATGGAAACCTGGTGATCCATAACCGTGTGTGGCAGACATCTGCTCGGGGTAATGTGCTAATGTGCATATCGGTGATCAATCAGCAGATTTGCAAGGGAGGCATAAAGTATTTAATTATAATTACGCAGGGTGAGTCTGCGTGTGGTGGCGACATTTGAATAGGTCAGAGCCAGCTCTCACCCCGCTGTGTTGTTTGGTATTAAATGCCACTCACTCTGAGGGCTGGGAGCCCTTCTGAAGTCGCAGGATATCACACACAGGCAAATTGAAAATGTCCCTTCGCTTTTAAAAACATGATTGATATCCTTTGCAAAACAAATGTTACACCTTGTAGTGCACAGATCTCACCGCTGGTGCCACCCCTCTGTTCGCCGCAGCCCAGGGGGCGTCTGTGCAGGAGGACGTGCCAGTCAAAGCCTGGCTCCTGCCAAGGCCGCCCCCCTTGCCAAGACTGGGGCCCTTAGAGATTGTCTCTTTCGGGCAGAGGGTTTTTCTGCTCTCACTCAGGCTTCACTCACCAGAGTTAAATGCAGGAAAAGAGCAAGAACCCGAAAGACAAAATGAAAAATTTTATTTGCTCAGTTGGTAGCAGAAAAATATACCTTCAGAGACTCTGGGTGCCGTGTAGTTACATACAGTAGCACCTGCATCGTCTCTCCATCTAAAGTACATCTGGTATAGTTGAAAACACTGCTTCTAGCACAATCAACACAGGGATATAAATAGGAGGAATGCAGACAGATACTACATATGCCTACTGCGCGCACACACGTGCATCCTCCATTCTGAGCTGGGACAAACCACAGCACAAAGGAAGTGTTAGGAGCCCATCCCCTGAGCCACACGCCTGTACCCTGAGCCTGGGCCCGCTGTGCTGCAGA
The DNA here is from genome assembly GCF_057876585.1 of Rhinolophus sinicus. Classification (NCBI taxonomy): domain Eukaryota; kingdom Metazoa; phylum Chordata; class Mammalia; order Chiroptera; family Rhinolophidae; genus Rhinolophus; species Rhinolophus sinicus. The sequence continues at coordinate 111,842,001 of NC_142505.1, forward strand.
GCCCCATCTGCAGAATGGGGATGAGAGCCACACCAGCTACCAGGGCTGCTTTGCAGACAGCTAGCGTCCGGGCTCAGCACCAGGCCTGGTGGGCAGTGACCTTGGCAGAGGTCTGGCAGCTAGCTTTTGCAAAGGAGAGGTGTTCTCTGAGTTACCGGCATTTGTGCCGCTTTCAGGAGGGCCATTTGAGACACCGCTCCTCTCCTCCTGTGAGGTTGGCAAGGCCTGGCCAGGCTGCTGGCGCCGGCGGGCGGGGACTGGGCCCATCACCAACATTCTAAGGACCAGCCTTCTCCCTCTGCTCAAACAACTAAAGGAGCACGTGGAGTCTATTTACAGGTGAAGGAATGAAATGCCAAGCCTTCCGAATCAGTAGTGAAGCTCACTAAGCCAGCCTTTTGCATGATGGGTCTGGCACAGCGGCCTGCCTGCATTTTCTCCCAGCCCATCTTGCAGAGTTTCCAGGAAGCAAGACAGTCCCAGGCCAGACAGCAGCCTCCCTGAGTGCATTTTTGCTGTTTACAAAATTAGCCAATCATTGTCACCTAGTGAATCAGATTAGGTATAATCCATACTAATGTTCAAATTAAGTCATGGAAAGCAATTAACTCTGCCAAAATGGGCTGGTGAAAAATGATAAGATTGGTCAAATAGTTTCACTGTGCATAATTGTGTTTTTAAAATGCTGGTCTCTACACAGTAATTAAATAATTTACATTTCAAATGGACTGTACCACCTCCATTGTGCACTTCCTAATTGCACATCTCAGCAGAATGGCGTTTCTCTACCACCTGCTATGCAACGTCTGCTTTCTGGGGACACCAGCTGGCTGTGACCTGCCAGGACAGGGGCTTACCTCTCTCACAAGAATCAAGAAAAGTGAGCTTTGCCTCCAAGTTGTCCCAAATGTGGACCCCTCTTTCTCTCTCCGTCTTGCCCTCCCCTCCTCCTGCCCTTTCTTCTTTCCTCCCTCCTCTTTCTTTCCTTCTTTCCTTCCTTCCTTCATAAAAAAGTGCATGGGATTTCTTAAACGATCAATGTTCTGCCCACAATACAAGATGCATTTGTCACTTCCAATCACATCACCAACACAGAGACACAGTCAAAAATCTTGGGGCAACATTCAGGGGTCAGTTAGGCTGTGACTTCAGTGTTTGTACTTTCTTATTACTTTTATCTCTAAGGAGACGCTCACCAATGCCACACTGTCTGTCGTTCACCGTCAGCTTCCAGGATATGGCAGTCCGTGAAGCAAATTCTCAGAGACCGGTAAAGCAGTGTTACCTTGATTCTGAGTGAACGTGACACTGAAGCCGTGTTCGTATTCCTCGCGCAGGATTTCTAGAGCAAACCTTAAGTCAAACAGGAACCCAGTGAGTTTTCCTGCAAGGAAACATTTTTTTCTGAAAGGATGAAGCTCCAGCCCGACCACCAGCAGCCAGCGCGAGCTCAGCTCCTTTCCCTCCAGCCCAGGCTGTTCCCACATGGAGCGGGAGTCTGCACACGTTCAGAAGATGTGGGCAAAACCTCACTTCCTGGTTTGGCTGAAGTCACCCAGAAGACCCAGGCTGCTTGGGTGCCAGCCACCAGGGAGCTGACAGCCTCAGCCCCCCTCACATTGTCCAAAAGTGGAGATTCATTTGTTGGGCCTCCTGCGGGGGGTGGGGCGACCTGAGCTCAGGAAAGGGGTGGGGGCAGGAGAGGATGTAGTCTATGCTGAACTTGACCCCCTTGTGTGGCCCTTTCCCCGGGGCAGCGGGGCTGTGGGCAGGTGGCTGGCAGCGAAGCGCCGGGGACCCCTGGGCGTTGGCGGGCTCTGGCGGCCCCTGGGTCCCCTCGGCGCCGCTCTCACACGCCCCTCTCGGCCCTTCGCGCCTCGGGCCGCGCCGCCGGCGCCGGCGCCGGTAGTTGCCATTCTCGAAGAGGTCGAGCAGGGACTCGCAGCCGCAGGCGAACGTCCAGTAGCTGCCCTTGCCTTTCTCGTGGCCCTCGGTCCGAGGCACCTGTGCGAGCGACAGGGGCTCAGCGGGGCTGGCTGCCGGTGCGCCCGGCAGCATCTGGGCTCGCGTAGGACGTTGGGGGTGGCGTTGCTCACGCAGCAAGTGGAGGAAACCCAGTCTGAGAACCAACTTTCCAGCAGCTGCCGCCGTAAATCCCGCCCCCCCTCCGCCCAAATCAGGAATGACATGGCCCCGGTGTCACCAAGGCTGGGACACTCGGGCCGCTGGGGTGGGGGAGGGGTGCCTCACCTTGACGAAGCAGCTGTTGAGGGACAGGTTGTGGCGGATGGAGTTCTGCCAGGCGCGCTGGTTGGCGCGGTAATAGGGGAACTTGCCCATGATGAAGTCGTAGATGCCCGACAGGGTCACCCTGCCTGCGGGGCTCTGCTGAATGGCCATTGCGATCAGCGCGATGTAGCTGCAAACAGGGCGCGTCAGGCCACGCTGGGGGTGGGGGGGTGCCCACAGACAGGTGCAGTGACCCCCCCGGCCAGCCCTTCGCGAGCACAGGTTCCCTCCGGAGGTGCCTGGGGGTGTTGGACGTGGTGCGCGCAGGGGGAGTGACCCGCCGGAGTCCTCCCTCCCCACTGCATTCCAGATCCCAGAAGCTCGCCGTCAGCCGTGGAGTCCCCTCAGGGACGTTGAGAGGACCTTCTCTGGCTACCTCTAAACGCGTGGAGGACAGGGTCCCTTCTCTGAGCCCCAACCGAGAGAAGAAAGCCCTCCCTCTGCCCCAGGCAGGTCCTGGCTGCCCGAACTCCCTGCGGAGGAAGGTCGCTGTCCCCCGCGGCCCCCCGCCACCGATCCCCGAGGTCACCTGTACGCGGGCCGCGTGAGCCGCTTTTCCTCGTCGGAGCTGCCCGCCGGGTAGTCCGCGTCATAATTGAAGCAATTGTAAGGATACTGCGAGCTGTCAAACATCGTGGCACGCCCAGCGCCTGCGGGGACCTCTGCTGAGCTGCCACCTCCTCCGCGCCGCCCGCCGGCTCTGCAGGTCTGTACGGAGCTCCTCGCCCGCAGAGACCGGCAGCGTCTGTACTACGGGATACTCTACGCCCAAACTGGGAACCTGGGCTTCTGGGGTCCCTTCACCCGCCCCCACCCAGTTCTCTTGTATCCAATCCCTGCGCGGGGGAGGCCCCAGCCACCGTTAAAGCGGAGGAGGGGAGTGGCGCAGGGCTCTCGGTGACCCTCCGACAGGACGCAGGAGGCGGGAGGAGGCAGCTGCACGCTGGGTGGTCTAACGGGCGGGGACAGCCACCCGCTGCCTCCCCTCCCCGCTCCGTGCGCCTTGCTGCTGCGCGGGCCCCAGAGTACAGGGCAGAGCTCGCTGGGTCCCCGGAGCCAGGGCTAGAGGTCCTCGCCGGCTCCCTGAACTGGCAGACTTCTCCTGGGGGCTCCCAGGTCCGTGCTCCCTGGGCCCACCCGGAGATACTTAGATTCTTCCCATGCACGTAGGTCCCTGGAGTGGACGCAGGCTGCCAGAACCCAGCTGGAGCCAGGCCACAGATAGGACCCGGGCTTTCACCCCTCCGCTGCCAGGCTCAGCCCAGCCTCCTTCCGTCCCTGAGCAGGGGGGTCCAGGCAGGATGGGTGGGCCCAGCGGGTGTGGCCCGCCTGGGGCAGGGCTCCTCCAGAGACATAGGCCAACACTTCCTGCAGCGTCCTGTGTCCCCGCAGTGCTGTGTGTCACAACCCAGAAGTGTGCCTCCTCCAGGGGCCCCCAGGCCAGGCTCTGAGCCCAGAGGTGAGGCGTACTCTCTAACCAAGCTTGCACTGGCCTGGGCAGCCAAGCCACTGCTTCCCTGGGCCTCCTGGTGCCAAAGCTCCCATTCCTTGTATGGGGCAGTGTGTGTGTGTGGGGGGGAGGCGTGGCATGCAGAAGAGAAGGGACATTGGGAAATTTTAGGAAAAAGAAGGGTAAGTCCTTGGGTGGGGGGTGTTTCACAGTGGATGTGCCACCAAAACGTATTTCCATAAATAACCTGCAGAATTCTGATGGTATGCCATGTTTGTGAGTCTGTGTAAGGCCAGGAAGCCTGAATAGTCTTCTCCAGAAAATTCTCCCTTTACCTCTGAAATGACCTGTGCTCAGTCTAGCCAGTGGGTCCCAGGAGGGCCAGATGCCCACTGTCCTTGGTGAAGAATGGCACCAGGTCCCTCGGAAACAGCAGGTCAGCCGTGCAATCACCGCTCTGCCCTGGGGCTGGGGCTGTCCGGCTTCTGTTTGCCGCCTGAGGCCCACTCGAGTGCAAACATATCTGGAGGCTCCCTGTCATCCCCTCTGTCAGACGGCAAAATTAACAACACTGCAACGTAGGGACAAAATGATATGGCCCCTCTCACAGTTTTCTTAAAAAATAAACATACAACTACCAAAGCACCTGGCAATAGTACTCCTGGGAATTTATCCCAGGGAAGGTCACACACATACTCCTAGCAGCTTTGTTTGTCATCTCCCCAAGCTGGGGTCAGTCCAGATGTCCACCAGCAGAGAAATGGCTGAACAAGCTGTGCCCACCCACACCACGGGACACTACCCAGCAACTCAAAGGAACCAGCTGCAACTCAGTGACACAAGGTGAATCTCAGGCTGAGTGAAAAGAATCCAGTCTCCAAAGGTTACACACATAGGGTGCCATGTATACGCCACTCTTGGAATGACAAACTGACAAAGTGGAGAACAGGTCCACAGTTGTCAGGGGCTGGGAGGAGGGGGACAGGAGGGAAGTGGTCGTGGCTGTGAAAGGTGACACGAGAGGCCCTGAAACGCTCTGCGTCCACACAGCATGAGTGTCGACATCCTGGTCCTAGTGTCACACTAGGGTTTGGCCAGATGTTGTCATTGGGGAAACGGGGGAGAAGGTGCATGGGGTTTGCTTTATTTCTTACAGCTGCGTGGAACCTACACTTATCTTAAAAGTAAGTTTAATTAAAAAATCCTGTAGTGGTTTTGGAGCCCCTCCTTCCCTACCTCTTCATATTGTGGTTATGGAAGCTGAACCCCAAAATGCCAAAGCAGTGAGAATGAACTTCCGAGATGAGCAATAGGGGTGCAGAGTGAGGATTTGTGCCAAAGGAGAGAGTGCCGTCACCTCCCCATGGCTTGGGGTTTTGTTTGCAGAATTGCAATGCCCACACCCACTTACCTGCCAGCCCCTACTCTTCTCTCCTCTCCTCTCCTCTCTCTACTTCCTTCCATCAAGCTTCAGGTGAACTTTCCGAGAGCCTAGGTTCCGGGAGCCCCAGGGTCAGGCAGAAGCAGAAGAAGATGTGGCAGGACCTGGAGGAGCCCCAGGCCCAGCCCTGTCCCAGCCTGCACCAGTGAGCGCGTGCACTTGGCTTAAAGTAAGGACACGGAACCCTTGTCAGATATAAAGTGACAGCTGCTACTTCACTCCAGCCTTCCCAATCTGGGGGAATGCCTCCTGGGGCCAACCCAAACCCAACTTTGTGGGGAGGGGAATTTCAAGTTGGCATCGCCTGGAACCCCCATGTTCTCCATCTGACCTCTCCAGGTAAAGCCATCTCCCTGAGGCACAGGCTGTGCCTGGCACATTCTGCACTTTACACATCCCATTCACGCCAATCCAGTCTCTGAAGATGGTCCCTTCCCTTGTAAAGGCTGCACATGAGACCCTTAGGGGAACAGACGACACTCATGCCAGGCCCTACTCCACAGATGGTGGAGATCACAGCCCGACTTTGCAAGCAGTTCTAACTTAAGCTCTTTCATTACCAAAAGGCAGGGGCTAATGGAAAACACTGAAGTTAAAATAGAATGACACAGAAGCCATGCCTCCCTTCCTGGCTGCAGCCTGGGCTCCTTTGTTTGGGATGGGCATTGGCCCCTAATCCCATGATGCACTTTATAAGTCCCCCGCCTGGAGGAATCCTGCCACTTGTGCAAAGTTGGTAGACACATTCAATGGGATGGTAGTTCTGCTGGACTGTTTGTTGGGTGCAGGCCAGGGTGCCCTTCAGACAATGCCAGTGGGCCTGGTCCTTCACACCTGGGAGGCTTGGGGTCACCTGCCTGCTGCTTTCACACCCACCAATATGGAAGAGCAGTTTACTTGAGCTCAACAAAGACAGACGCCACCACAGAGGACACAAGGTCTCCAGAGCGACCTTTGCACTCACCTTCAGTTGGCCACTCATGAGCAGGAGACCAAACATCACCCAGTGTCTTGTTTGTGTCCACACGATGTCATGCACCACTGGGCTTCTGTCATGTGTGAACTCACGCAGCCCATCGCCCGCTGCAGCAAAGCCAGGTCCTCAGAGGCCCACAGCCGTGACTGGCAAAGCCGGCGTGTCAGGCAGGCCTTTCGCCTCTCTCAAAAAAGGGTCTGGAGGAAGTCGCCCTAAATCAGAGACAGTGATGACGTCTGAGGAGAGAAGCAGCCATAGAGGTTAGATTCTTATAAGGACAATGTGTTTCTTGTGTAATAAAAATGACTTATGAATTCACATTGATTTCTGTAATATTTCCTATTGCTGTGTGACCAACTGCCAGACTTAGTGGCTTAACCTACCGCCCACTTATTAGCTCACAGCTCTGTGGTCAGAAGGAGGAGGCACAGGACAGGGCACTCCCACCACCCTCACAGCAGAAAAAGTGGAAATCTGCACAATTACCACTTCTCTTGAGTCGGTCAGAGCTAAGGTTGCAGGGCAGGCACCTCCCAGGACAGTTGGTCAGAGGCTCGCCCCCACAGCCAGAGACTGGCACCACCTGGGCTCGCGAGCATACAGACCAGGAGGCGGGAGCAGGGGCTTTGCACAGCAGGCAGTTCCCAGACACCTCCCTGGACGTGCGGGAGAAAGCGGGGAGCAGGCGGTGGTCTGGGAGCCTGCCCACATGTCCGGCCTGGGGGCATTGCAGCAGCTGCAAATAAGCCACCCCCCTCCACTGTATGCAGAGGGTGTGGTAGGGGCTTCTGAAGCATTAAAGGAGAGAACCTTAAAAATGGACGGTGGAGAAAACAGCACAAGTTCTCCACTTATTTAATTGAATAGAAAACGAATGTCGGTTAGTTACAAAATCTTTCTAATGAATTTTGGTTTCTTGGATGTCTGAACCATTTACTTGACTACTTCTAAAAATAACTTATTGGGTCAATTCTCAGAGAAACCCAAAAAGGCAGAGTAAATACTGGGCCTGCGTCCTTCCATGAACACATTCAAATTACAACTAAATTATAGAACAACCAACCTTGAGAACCATCTGAAGCCAAACAGAAGTCCTATATCTAAAAATATAAAGATGCCACGTTGAGACTGGCAGGGGGGTGGAGACATGAAACGGGCCCACACCTGTGTGTGGTGGTTGAGAATCAGGAAAGATATCTCAGCCGCAGAGGTTCCCCCCTAGAAGAATGAGGGATCCCAGCCCCACACCGGCCTCCCCAGCTCAGAGCACTGGCGCCGGGAAGAGGAGCCCCCACAACATCTGACTGAAAAACAGTGGAGATTCGGGTGGGACGGAAGGCGGTGGGAAATCCAGCTGTCCTCTTAAAGGCCTGCCCGCGCACAGACTCAGTTGCTCGCACGCACTCACCTTGGGCTCCAGAGGAGGGATGGTGACCCGGGGGCTGTCAGAGACACATGGGAGCAGACTCAGGTGTGTGGCTGCGGGGTCAGGACTGGAGGACGGTCAGCATTTTCCCTTCTCCAGGGCAGCCCGCAGGCAGGCACCATTTTCTGTGTCGAGCCCGCCCCCTACGCTTACGGCCAAATTGGAATCTGATTGGCCTGGTGAGCTCTGGGGCTCTGCCCTGCTGACTCACTGGGACCCCATCCCACCCAATTCCCCCAGTGCCAGGGAGCAGCCAGCCCTGCCCACACTGCACTCTTTATGAAAACTATTGAAGTCTATGGGACCCAGGCAGGCAGCAACTGACCTCGGTGTGCTCTGAGCCTTTTGCTGAGTAGCTCCAAGCTCAGCACTGGCACCAAACCAGAATTTACATTACCTGGTGACCAAAGCTCTTCCTACTCTAGTGTCTCCCTGAGACCCTGCTTCACCTAACTCGCATACTGCACAAGGCTTTATCAGTCACTGAACCTTATGGGAGTGTCCTGGCTTTTTGTGGAGCTGCCCCAGGCTTGGTTCTGGTGGCAGACGTCCTCAGTGTGGCCTCTCCCACGCACCTCCACATTTGGCACAGGCGGTGAACAACTGCAGATCATTTTGTAGCTCCTACCAGATAGTCCCCAGCTAGTCACAGGCAGTGGGTGACCTGGGCCTGCACCAGAGCCCCTCCCAAGAGGCCCCAGAACAAGCATACCTGGAGGTTGGCTTCAGACCACGTCAGAGCACCACCTAATTAGCCCCACAAGCAGCACACACAAACGGTGGTCTCAACAGGCACCAGAGTCCATTGGGGCAAATCCCACTCAGTGGAGTAAATCCCCCCGCACAGCCGCCCATAAGCTGTGTACCTGGCCAAACCCCACAGCCAATCAGTCTGAGGGTCAATCTCATCCACTGATGTGCCAATAGCAACCAACGCTCAAGTATAACAGGAGGGACCACACAACCCGCTCAAGGGACACTCCTGGGGCACCTGGAGCAGGTGACCAGGGAGATTGTGCCAGGGCCCCATAGGGCACCTACTACATGAGGCCACCTGGCCAAGACTGAGAGACATAGCAGATCTACCTCATACATAGAAACAAACACAGAGAGGCAGCCAAAATGAGGAAACAAAGAAATATGTCCGAAATAAAAGAATAGAAAAAAACTCCAGAAAAAGCACTAAATGAAATAGAGGCAAGCAACCTACCAGAGGCAGAGTTCAAAACACTGGTTATAAGGATGCTCAAGGAACTTAGTGAGAACTTCAACAGAGAGATAGCAGCATAAAAATGGAGATAGAGACCATAAAAAAAAAAAAAAAAAAAAAAACTAGACAGAAGTGAAGAAAACAATAACTGAAATGAAGAATGCACTAGAAGGAACCATCCAGAGACTAGATGAAGCAGAGGATCGAATCAGCAACTTGGAAGACAAGGTAGCAGAAAACACCCAATCAGAACAACAAAAAGAAAAAAGAATCCAAAAAACTGAGGCTAGTTGAAGAGGCCTCTGGGACAACATGAAGCGTAATAACATTTGCATCTCAGGGTATCAGAAGGAGAAGAGAGAGAGCAAGGGATTGAGAATCTATTTGAAGAAATAATGACTGAAAACTTCCCTAACCTGGTGAAGGAAATAGATATTGAAGCCCAGGAAGCACAGAGAGTCCCAAACAGCATGAACCCAAACGGGCCGACACCAAGACACATTATAATTACAATGGCAAAGGCTAAAGACAAAGAGAATCCTAAAAGCAGCAAGAGAAAGGCAACTAGTAACTTATAAGGGAGCCCCCATAAGACTGTCAGCTGATTTCTCAACAGAAACTTTGCAGGCTGGAAGGGATTGGCAAGAAATAGTCAAAGTGATGCAAAGTAAGGACTTACAACCAAGACTACTTTACCTAGCAAAGCTATCATTTAGAACCAAGGGACAGATAAAGAGTGTCCCAAATAAGAAACAGCTAACAGAGTTAGAGGGACTTCTTTAAGATGGGGAAAAAACATCAAAATTATGAATAATAAAATGGCAATAGCTACATCTCTATCAACAGTTGCTTTCAATGTAAATGGATTAAATGCTCCACTCCAAAGACAATGAGAGAGCTGAATGGATAAGAAAACAGACCCTTACATATGCTGCCTACAAGAGACTCACTTCAGATTGAAAGGCACAAAGAGATGGAAAGTAAAGGGATACAAAAAGATATTAAATGAAAACGGAAATGAAAGAATAGAAAGATCTGGGATAGCAATACGTATACCAGATAAAATAGACTGTAAAACAAAGGCTATAACAAGAGGCAAAGAAGGACCCAGCAATCCCACTTCTCAGAAACCCAAAACGCTACTTCGAGGGGACATGTAAATGTATATGTTCATTGTAGCATTATTTACAATGGCCAAGATGTGGAGGCAGGCTGGGTGTCTGTTGATGGAAGAATGAAGAAAGAGGAGGTGGGACATATGTACAATGGAATATTGCTCGGCCATGGGAGGGAATGGGCTCTTGCCATCTGCAGCGGCACAGGTGGACCTGGAGGGTACTGTGCTGAGTGGAGTATGTCAGACAGAGAAAGACAGATGCAATGTGATTTCACTTTTATGTGGAATCTAAAGAACAAAATAAACAAAACAGAAACATAGTAATAGATACAGAGAACAATTTGATGGTTGCCAGATGGGAGGGAGGTTGAGGTGGGTGGAAAAAGAGGAAGGGATTAAGAAGTACAAATTGGTTGTTACACAGTAGTCATGGGGACGTAGGGTACAGCAAAAGGAATGTAGTTAATAATATTGTAATAACCATGTGTGGTGGCAGAGGGGTACTAGATTTATTGGGGTGATAGATGGGAGAGGACAGGGTGAAAAAGGTGAAGGCATTAAGAAGTATAAATTGGTAGTTACTATATAGTCATGGGGATATAAAGTAAAGCATAAGGGAATATAGTCAATAATATGGTGATAACTATGTATAGAGCCAGGTGGGTACTAGACTAGTCAGGGGGATCACATCTTAAATTACATGAATGTCTAACCACTATGCTGTGCACTGAAATTAATCTAAAATATTGTCAACTGTAACTGAAAAATTAAAAAGGAGGGGGTAAAGGTGAAGGGGACTAAGAGGTCCAAATTTCCAGGTATAGAACAAGTAAGTCATGGGGATGTGATGTACAGCATAGGGAAATATAGTCAATAATATTGCGATAGCATGGGACAGTGTCAGATGGTTGCTGGACTTATGGTGACCACTTCTGCAGGTATATAAATGTTGAATAACTATCGTGTACCCCTGAAACATAATATTGTATGTTAGCTATACAGTGGTAGCTTGGTTTTCAAATGTTCAGGAAGACCATTCAAGTTCTGAAACGTTTGAAAACTGAGGCACAGTTTCCCCATAGAAAGTAATGCAAAATGGATTAATCCATTCCAGACATTTAAAACCAATCCCTAAAACTGCAAATTTAGCATGAATTTTACTACCTAATGATACCATAGATCCATAAAATTTATGGCGTTAATAAACCGAAATGTTCGTCAACAGAGATATTCGAAAACCGAGGTACCACTGTATTTTAATAAAAATCTTTAAAAATAATAAATAAATAAAACATTAATTTTGGGCCTGGCAGTGAAAAGGAAGGCTCCTCTGATCTTTATCCAAAAATGTCCTTAAAAGACTACTAATACTGATAGCATCGGCAGCCAGCGGAGACAGCGGTGTTCTAAGATATTTTCACAGATACTGACTTCTGTACTTCTCAGCTCTGGTCGCCTCTGCCCTGGGGAGGCGGGTCTCGCTTTTCTCAGGCTCTCCTCTAGGTGGTGCATGGCGACCAGTCATGGGCAGTGTCCCCTGGTGCCGACGTCCCCAGAGCCCTCCCCAGGATAGCAGGGACTGCAGGCCCCTGTCTCAGTGTAGTTGGGGAACCTGCAAGCTGCAGTCCTGGGACATACAGGGGCTTAGGGTAGGGCTGGCTGACTGGAGCTCCCACAGCGACCTACGCGGGCTGCCCTTGACCGAGGTTGAGGCACTGCTGTGCGCCACACCACCACCCCCATTCCAGCAGCTGGCCCCCAGGGCCCCTCCCCTGCGCCTCTCCCCACGTGTCCCATTAAAGTCATGAGGCCAGGAGCTAGCCCCGTCCCTCTGAGATGGGATGGGCTCAGCTCCCAGTCCCCAGAAGGCACGGCTGCCAGGCTGGCAGTTCCACCAGCCCCCAAATGCCTTCCTTCCAAATGCCAGCTCTGAGACTAAGAAAGCCCCCTTTGTGCAAATGGGGACCCACTTCTCGTCCCCCTCCCCATACACAGCGGCTTTGGAACCCTGCTCTCCTGACAAAAGTCTCTTCCTTGTCCCCTAACCAGGCCGCCCTCCACCCCGCGCCACGTACCTTCTCTGCTTACCTGCTTCTGGTAAGGCCCCTTTTGGGTGGACAGTGATTTATGGAGGGGAGTTTTCCGTGGTGACTGCTGTGGGAGGGACAGGCTGAGTGTGAGTCTGCGCTGGGTGGCCGTTGGGGGCCACTTAGCTAAGGCATCACCCCCAGGAGGGTGGCCTGGGCTCCCCTACTTCTGGACCACCTGGGAGCCTGACAAGGGCGCCGAGGCCCCTCCACCTACATGGGCCTAGGTTTTGGGCAACTGGCTCCCAGGTGACTGAGAGGCAGGTACATTTGGGGAGCCACCAGAGAGGGCCAGGCAGCCCCACTGTCCACAAAGTGGTCTTTGCCACTCTTCTCTTCAGGACACAAGTGCGTGTCCTTTGTCCATCTCAGATTTCAGGATGGAGGCCGGGAAATGGGGGTGTGCCCACCCACCTGCATTCCCACAGCCCCTTCACACAGTTTGTCCCCTGGGGCCCACGGGGCAGGGATCACGCATGAGTCCCCACTTAGGAATTGACTTACCTGTTCATTAACTTACGTTATTCAGGAAGTGGCCTCTGTCCTCAGAGCCTCCCTGAGCTCCCGCCAGGGGCCACCCCCTCCTGCTTGCCTCTTGAGTCTTGCAGGCCAGATGATGGAGGGGTTCTGTTTTCATCTCTTCCTCAGCTGTGTTTGTAAAGCATGTTTGAAGTCTTACCCACACACGCTCTCCTAGGCCCCTCTGGCAAAATGTTGTCCTACTTGACAACTCTCATGGGAAATCACACTTTCCCCAGGAGGAATTTAATTGAAAACCCTTTTTCTTCATGTCGTTCCAGATCCGTTGGCCCAGTCTCATCCCCTCCCCACGCCCCTCTATGTCACGCGGTTTTACTGGAGCCCTGGGTGGGAAGGCTGGTCTGGGCTTGCTGGGTTTATGTTCGTGGCAACTGCAGTGTGGAGTGTGTCTCTTGACTTTGAAGATGGAAATATTTGATTGGATTCTGAAGACAGAAAGTGTGTGGGGGGGTCTGGTGTGACAGGACTCATCCAGAGGTTAGGCAAATAGGGGTCTCAAATGTTACTCACTCCGGGTTGAATTTAGGAAAGTCATTTCCCCAGTCCGGGCCTCGGTTTAGACAGCTGTAAAGTGGGCGCAATGTGATCGTGATTCCTACCCACACAGCAGTTGAGAGGAACAAAGAGCGCATGGCAGCCATGGGCCTTGAAAGCCGTGGGTGTGTGGTGGTACTGATCATGGCGTGGGGGCCTGGCTGGTCTCCACCTTGTCCGTCTCCCAGCTCACACGCTGACTGACTCCATCCCCCCCATCCAGACGCTTTAACTGCATTTTGAATTTGTATCAATTTGATACAAATGAACACAGTGTAAAAAGTCTTAAATAACACTACCCATAACATCATGAAAAAGGGTAGAACTTTGCTCCTTCCCACCGTGTCCCATTTCTGTAGCAAAAACCCAGGGAGGGGCTGGTGACTGAGGCCAGAGGGGAGCTGATGCGAGGTGTGCTGGTGGGTTAGTAACAAGCAAGCAGGTGACTCAGCTGGGCTGAGCCAGCACATGAGCGTCAGGCAGGAAGACGGGGTGGGGACAGGCTTTTGGGGGCCAGTGTGTCCCATCACCCCATTTACTTCCTTTGGAGACTCTCTGCAGCATGACGCGCATGACAGCTTGGCCGTGCTGGTCAGCCTGCCTTCCCTGAGCTCAGCCCGGGCGGCCTCGGGATCCAGGTGAGGGTTCAAACACAGGCTGTGCTGTTCCAGGAACCTAAACTTATTTGTGGGCAGAATGACTTACCTCCCGAGCCTCCATTTCCCTGTCTGTAACATGAGAGGACCGTGGAGCTGACCCAGCAGTTCAGCTCTAGACCAGAAATACTGCACAGGGACTGCTTTGCATGGAGAACGGGTGGGTGAGGACAGCCGAACAAGAGGTAGGGGCTGTGACTTCTGGAGCTCTCTGCCCCGGGGATGCTCATGCTTTGAGAACACTGGGGGACGGCCCATCACGGTGCCCTGCACCCAAACGCAGGAGATACTCTCGGTGACTGTGGGAATGAGCCTCCCAGGCTCTCTGAGGCAGGATTTTGGGCCTGGGGCCAGCGGGGGGGGGGGGGGGGGGGCACTTGGGAGCTCCTGGGCCAGCCTCGGCTCAGAGCAGCGCCTGTGCCTGCCCTTCCTGCAGCCACTGCTGTCTCGGCTCCAGCTTGGTAAACACGCGTGCCCACCTGATGCCACCCTCTGGAGCCGGCCTGTGGTTTGGGGATGTCACGCACTCCCAGAGTTGGCCACATCAGGAGCAGAAAGGCAGCAGGCCCCTCACCTTTGCAGAGAGCCCAGGCCTTACTGCAAGGCCCTCCTCTCAGCCCAGGTGCCCCCCCACCCTGGCACCTTGAAGGCTGGGGCCTCCACCATGCCCAGTGCCTGATTTTCTGAGGGTAGGCGGGCAGGCAGCTGAAGCCCCCAACACATGTTTGCTGTATCTTTATTGCACTTTATCACATTGCAAACTGTTCCACAAAAACGCAGCAAGGTTGAGCCTGCTGCCACAGCCGCACAGGACCCGCGTGAGGCATTTGCACCAGGTGTGCAGAGCGCAGGTTCAGCTACGGCCTCCGCCAACACCGGAAAGTCCCGGCGCTGCAGGGCGGGGTGCAGAGGCCGGAGAACCGGGGGCACAAGTGTCCGCCTGTGGGTGTGCGTGTCCATGAAGTGACTACCACCAGGGGCCTCCTGCAGCCTCTGCCGGGACGCTCGGGCCTGCGAGTGTGGCCCACGGAAGGGAGAAGAGTTTTTATTTGAAGTCAGGTCCAGAGCATGAGGACCTTCACGGCGACTTGCCGAGGGGCAGTGGCCTCCTTGTGTGAACTTGGTGGGTGGTCTGGGCTCTCTGCTTATATCGTCAAATCCGTGTGTAAATACAAAATCTAAGTAAAGGCTTCCCTTCCACACAAAAGGGTGGATCGCCTGCCGCCAGACTGCCTCTGTCCTGAGCACAGAGCGCCCCCTCCCCAGCCTCTTCTGGTCTTGAAAACGCGGCAGATGTGTCCTGTGGGACCCACCGCCAATGGGCCGCGTGTTCCCGAGGTCCCCAGCTCACAGCGCAGGCGCACGTGCCCCTCCGCAGCGCAGGCCAGCGGCTCGCGGTCACTACCTCTGGGTGGAGCCTCTGTGCTCAGCGTCCAGGTCGTCGTGCACGACGCTGTGCAGCCCGTCCTTCTCCACGCAGCCCCCCACGGCGCGCAGCACCACGCGCAGCCGCCGGTCCAGGGCGTCCAGGTGCGGCCGGTACAGCACGGGGGCCACCCGGTCCTTCCACAGGGACTCCGCCATCAGCAGGCTCAGCTTGTACTCCTCCCGGGCCAGGAGCTGCAGCCGCAGGTAGGTGGACTTCCTGACCCTGCGGGGTCACAGAGGGCAGGACATGCGGGAGGGGGAAGGGGCTCAGCTGCTGCAACCCAGGTGCGCGTGTGCAGGGATCAAGTGCCTCACTGGCTCTAAGCGAGGTGGTCCTGCTCCGGCCCCTGCCGCTCCAGGCACAGCACGGAGGGCAGCACCTTGCAGGACGGGTGGCCCTGTGAGACCCAGCGAGGCGCTCACCTGGGAGACAGACCTGAGCTGGGCTGTCTGAGCGGGGTGGACACTGAGATACCCACCTTGGGAAGCACAGGTGGTTTTGCCCCACAGCCTGTGCCTCCAGCTAAAAGGAGGAAAGGGTTTGGGAGCCCTGTGGAGGGTAGCAGAGTGGCACAGGGAGCAGAACTGTTGTCTGGGCCTTGCGTCTTCCACCTGTAGATGGGCTGTTAGGGTGACAAGGAGCTGAGTCCCTGGACGGGCTGTGGACTCCTGGAGCTGGAGCCTCAGGGAGCTGGCTGGGGTGTGACCCCTGAGCCGCTGTGAGCAGGGGCGGGGCTGTGGGTCCCACTGGGGCTTGGACGCCCTCCTATGGCTGAGGTGGGCACGGGAAGTTCTGCCTGACCTATGGCTGTGGCAGTTTCTCACATTTGGCAGGTGACAGGACCAGGGGCTCCTTGGAGGGTGGAGGAGGGGAGGGGGGACGTACCTGCAGCACTGCTGTAAAGGCACAAGAATGGAAAGCTCATCGTGCGAATATTTTCCAAACCTGCTGGAAGAAGAGCAGAACTGTCGAGCATGCGACACACAGGAGGACGGCCGAACACACAGGCCATGGCCCGGACGCTATGGGGGCAGCAGCACCGCGTGAACAGCACCTGTGGGGGTCCGGCTGGGCTGCGAGGGCTCTGGGGCTGGCAGTGTGGCCTAGCCCCTGCTCCCTAGCCCCAGAGGCAGGGCCTGGGATGAAGTGAGTGCCTGACAGCAGCCTGGTGTTCTGGCCACTGGACTGAACAGAAGCTCACAAATGCAGGGTGCTGGGCAGGCTGGGGGAGGACCCAGCCTGCAGGGGAGAGGGGTCAGCTGGGGTCAGCTGGGGTCAGCCGGCAGCAGCTTCTACAGCTGGAGTGCGTGACCTACACACTAAACCGTCCAGGTGCCCAGAGCTGATTTCTCTGAGGCCGCAGGGACTTGCAGCTTGAACCTTCTGGAATGGGGTACCCTACACGCATACACCCTACGCTATGCATTGGGCAGGTCAGGGCTGGCTGGTGGCCCCGGGCTCTCCTGGTGGGGCAGCATGGACCATTTGTCCCAGCGAGCTGGTCGCAGACGCCAGCGTGCGGGCAGAATGCCCCTGCCTGCTCCTTGCAGCCCTGCTCTCCTAGGCCAGCATCTTCTCCGGGCCTCAATTTCCCCAGGGCAACATGAGGATACAACAGGACCCAGGTTACTGTGAGAATCAGGTGGAATGATGTCACAGAGGCTTCCTGCCTCAGGAGCTCCATTTACCAGAACCCTGCAGCACACAGGACCTCTGAGGACGGCCACGTCCCTCCCCACAGAGAGCCTGCTCCTCCTGGTCTAGGCTGCACCACCGGAAGGCGGCACACGGCCAGCTTTTCGCTGTGTCTGGAAGGACAAGAGCAGGGCTTACCCTCTTCCGTTGTCTAAGTGGATAATAAACGTCTCGTTCCCAAACTTCTCAAAAGTCTCATAGTGATGGCGGTCCATGTTTCCTGTGGAGAGAAGCAAACCCGGCCGCAGCTGAATGTCTGTGTGGGGCTTGGAGGTGGTGTCCCTCCCAGCAGAGTCTGACCTTGAGCTGCAGTAACGGAGTAAAGGCAGGGACCTGGCCCTCCACACGTGGCCTGATGCCCAGAGCTCTGGGCAGATACCCCCCGTGCAGGCCCGGTAGCCCGCCAGACATACCCATGAGGAAATCGAAGATGGTCATGTCCATGATGTCCAGGATGCGTCGGCCACTGTCGTAGGGGGGCGTCTGCTTCACCTCCTCGCAGTAGTCAGGGTCCACCTCCCACCTGCAGGGAAGCGGTGTAAGAGGGCCCAATCCTTCTGGGGCTGCCCAGCTCTGTGCAGCGAGATTTGTGCACAGTAAGAAGGGCTGGGGAAAAGCTATCTCTATAGAACAAAGTGTCTGCAGATGGATGTGCACCAGCGGTGGGCCAAGGCTGCATTAACAGGAGTATGGGGTGGGGAGGTGAGACTGTCTGTGCCTTGTGGTGCCACCAGCCTGGATGCCAGGTGTTTAGAGGGTCACTGTTAAGAAACTGGGCGTGGACACGACACTCACAAGGTCTCAGTGTCTAGAAGAGTGGGATGTCTTTTGCACAAGGAACAAGGAGGGCTGGAGGGAGCAAACGCCCTGTACAAACTCTGAGGGGCTGTGTGCAGAGTCCAGCAGGCAGGGCAGCAGCACTGAGGCCACCCTCCCTAGTCATCTAATCATGGTGGAGTGGCCGCCTCACATGCCCGGGAAGGCAGGGCTGGGCTCGCCTCCCTTCTCTGCCACTGCTCACAGCTGTGGCCTGACAAGACCCCACGGAAGTCAGCATGAGGGAGAGGCCCTGGCCACCCGGCCCACGCTCACTCTGCCTTCTTGCGCTTGTGGTACGAGCGTCGCCAGGGGTTCCGCCACGTCTTCCTCTTGGCCAGCGACAGGTCTGGCAGGAAGGCCGCCAGCGAGCCCTCTATCTGGTCCGGCTTCCCACACAGGGCGTGCTCTGTGGAGCAGTAGTAGGAACACTCCCCGTAGAAGCAGACGTTGTTGGCTGAGGGCAGAGGGACACAGCTGCTTAGGGGGCCTCCCTGGCCGCCCCGTCCTGCCTCTGACAGGGCTCAGTGCACTGTCACACTCATCTCGGCAGACCACTCTGACCCCAAGGGACAGAAAGCAGAGGCCCAGAGAGGGGAGCGGACCTGCCCCAGGCCACACAGCTGTGCTGTTACAGTTGGATCTGAACCCACATTCTTTCTGCTCAAAATGAAGGGACAGGGGGTCTATGGACACTGCAGAGCCAGTGTCCAAAGGTTCCAAAAGGCATCTGTACTCTTTAAGAAAGGGAAGAGACAACCCACAGAGTGGGGCGATGTTTGCAAATCTTACATCTGATAAGGGTCTTGTGTTTATCACAAAGAACTCTTACGACTCCCGCAGCTGTGGCTCAGACGGGTGCCACAGTCCAGGAGGTTCAGTCACCCCACCCATCCTCCTGCCAGCTGCTGGCCCGGGCATGCCCCCCCATCCCCAGCTGGCACCCTGCTCTCCCACTAGCCGATTAGACTTTTCCCTTTTTTGATTGAGCCCAGCCACTCAGAGCCTGGAGGCAGAGGGGTGTGAGCTGTAGACTACAGTCTGCTGCTCCCCAGCAGAGCTCAGCCCCCATGGCAGTTTGGGCATCGATGGGCCTAGAAGTGCCAGCTATGCAGAAATGGTGCAAATGAGTCCAAACCTGCCGTTTTCCACACTGATAGCAAGCTGGCTCCCGCCACCCAGGGCTCGGAGAAAACCAGACGCTTCTGAGCCTCTCAGAAGGGCCTGGCTGGGGCGCAGGTTGTGGGAGCCAGCAGAGTTGGGTGGAGGCGGTGTGAGGCAGGAGCTGCCCAAGCTGAGCCCCAGCCCGGCCGCTCTGTGGACGCTGTCCAGCAGTGGGCCTTGGGTGCCAGCCGAGATCTCGGGGTTCCCAGAGCCGCACTGATAAAACTACACTCAGGCTGTGAAAGTAGACAGAAGCAGCAAGCAGGAGTGGACATCCAGCTGCCAGGACTGACGGGACTTCTCACAATGACGGCTCTACTTGGGCGTGAGAGATTTCGATGACACCCCAAATGCCGGCACGAGCACCACCGCTGTAGGACACGGGACATTGGGGGCCTGACAGTCCCCATGCTAAGGACAGAGACAGGTCTTGATTCATCTGCTTAGACTGATCACTGACTCCATCTTTTGTTTGTAAAAAGGCACCCACAGTCCTTTGCACCTCTGCAGTGCGGGGTTCTGGACACCAGTGGCTCTGCCCTGAGCCCATGTGGAGGCTGCCATCCACCCCAGGAGTCACACATGACTCTGGGGGAGGCCCCTCTGTGCCACAGAAAGCAAAACACAATGCTGCAATTTCCGATGGTTCCCCTTTCTTGAGATTTCACCCTGCGGTTCCCGCTCTTCATTTTGGCCGAGTTACCTAATAGCTCCCACACAGGTGAACAGAGGACAAAACACTCATCCGTCCATGGGACAGAAATGAGAAGAAAGACACTGTGGGTGCCGCCACAACATGGGTGGATCTCAAACTGATGCTGTCGAGTGAAGGAGACACACAGAAAAAGGACCCAGGAGACACGAGACAGGAGCAGCTCAGGGGTTGAGGGAACCCATGGGGATGGGGCTCACAGCCCCCGGCAGCTCTGCCTCCAGAAAACCCTTCAGACATGGGGATGAGGAAACCGGATGCCCCCAGGCCACCCCAGAATTACATGAGGAAGTAAGAGCCAGTGCGTGGCCCCCCCCAGAACGCTACGGGGCTATCACCACAGGTAAAAGGCACAGCACCCCTGGTCCCCACATGGCCGGACTTCCCTACAGGCATGTCCCACCCCATTCTGGCCCTGATGGCAGGAGCAGCAGTCTAGCCGAGGGGGTCTGAGACCTGCTGGCTCACATGGGGACCGAGTTCATTTGGGGTGAGGTGACATTGTGCAGCCAGAGTGGCCACAACCACGGTGTGTTCTCAGCAGTAACAGAGGCTTTCTGATCCCTCTCTGTCCGACCTGAGACAGAGAACCTTCCAGGCAGTTCTGAGGTGAGAGCCCCGGAAGTGAGGCCTGGACAGCAATATGGGGACTTGTGTGTGACGCAGAAGGACCATGTCAACGGCTAAACTGGGTGGGGGGCATATAGGATGAGGCGTTGTTTTCTTAGTGATCGAACCTTTGAAAATAAATCACTAGAAATGTTGCAATACAAATTGCAGAAAGAAATGAATAAGGGGGAGGCACACAGCCTGGGGGTGGCCCAGCCTGCACGCTGAGGGGCCAGCAGGGGACAGACGCCTCATCTGGCTGGACCGCCCAGAGAGGATTCCCGGAGAGCCTGGGAGGTTCCCAAAGTGATGCATTTTGCCTTTGAAAATCAACATGGCAGAAACAGCCTCTGTGCACACCCCAGGGACCAACTACGACGATGGCACGACTACTGGGGGCAGCCTCATAAAGTCAGGATGCGATGGACAGATGCCCCTCGACAGGGACAGGCACCTGGCATGTGGTCCAGAGGAAGCAGCGGGCTGAAGAGCAGTGCTGCCCACATCAGCTGTCTGAGGGACGGTGAGTACGCAGCTGTGTGCGGCCACAGCTGAGGGTGGCTTCCCGGCCCAGCTACCTGGAGAGATGAAGAAAGTCCGCCATAGCTTCTTGTCTCGGGTGACGTCCCGGATTTCCTTGGTCATGTTGATCATCCTGCCAGCCACGGGAGGGACCCGGCGGAAGTCCAGGATCCTGGTGGGAAGGGACGGGGGAGGGGTCTTCATCTCGTGCCCCTCGGGCTGGCTCCAGGGGGGCCGAGGGGACTTGCCTCTCTCGGCCTCCTGGGACCTGTGGCTCTGCCTGGTCTGTGGGACCAGGGTGCAGCCTGGACTCTGCATTCTAACCAGGCTCGGTGACACCGACGCTGTGTGCCCTGGGCCACATCGTGAGCTTGAGGCTCAGACCAAGGTCAGGCCAGGGGTCCGCAGTGCAGATGGGAAGGTTCCAGAGGGCCGAGGCGGAGTCTCCCCATCCTCTGGCCCCTTGGGGCTGACCCCAGTCAGGCCTTGAGCTGCCCATGGAGGGGGAGGGGTGTGAGGGGGCCTGGGGACACTGGCCGCCCACCCCACATGGCCACACGCTGGCCGTCTGTCCACCCCGAGCAGTGAGGGGCCATGCAGAGCCCTAAGAGCTTCTGGGTAGAGTTGCCCCAGACACAGGTGACCACGGTGGGGGGACAGTTTGTGAGACTCATGTCCCTCGGTCCCATTATGGCCTCAGAGAAATTTACACCTGCCATTACACCTGCAAAATTCACAGCCCTCAATACACAGCCCCTCTTTTCTTCCTCTTTTCTTCCCAAAGGTCCCCTGCCTCCCCTGGTCACCAGTCACTCAGCCATGTCCTGCCAGGTGCTCTCCTTGGTCCAGGCACACAGCAGGGCACGTCCGTCCGGGCTGTAACACCCAGGGCACGACCACCTCTTTCATGAGCATGGGCTGTGGCAAATCAGTGCTTACAGTGCTTCCGCTCCCATAGGCAGGGAGCAGTGAGGCTGAAGGGACGAGCTCGGTGCTCAGACCCAAGCAGCCCAGCCCCTGAGGGGAGCTACAGGTGGGACGGGCTCACCTGTCCAGGTGGAAGGCTGCAATCTCCGCATTGTGCCTCTCGTAGTCAGAGAAATAGAAGAAGTCAGGGGGTGTCTCCTGCTCTCTCGTTTGCCTAGAGAAAAAGGAACAAAACAGAGAGGGTTTATCACTGAGAAAACCTTCCAGTGGGAGGGCACCTGTGGATTGCACCAGCTCACCAGAGACCAAGCATTAAATTTCCAAGAATTTTGACAGCCGGTCATTAAAAATAGTTATCATTAAACATTATGTGAGCTTACACTAAAATAAGTTATATCTGAAAGTAGTAACTATGTAGATCTCATCACTTCCCAGGTACTTTACAACATGTCACTGTCTCTGCTCCAGCCTGCTGGCCTCCCTGGTGCCTGCAGGTGGTGGGGAACGCATCTCTCCCAACTCCATTTTCAGTGACCTCGTGGTGGGAGCTTGAAATCAGCCATGGAGGAGTTTTTGCAGCACAGAAATTGGAAACTACATAACAGACTTTTCCCCCACGACAGAGCCCGTTATTGAATACTAGTCAGCCCACCACCAGATCCAAGCCACCAGCCAAACAGACTGTGTGGAAAGGCTGATGGCAAAAGGCAGCCCCTTGCCTCTGAGCCCAGAGATTGGCAGCCTGTGGGCAGGGAACGCATCGATGAAGAAGACACGGAGCAGCGAGCTGGGGGCCAGGGTCACGGTAGACAAACTGTCCCTCAGCCAGCTCTCAGCCACCCATCAGCTCCCCGGACAGAGAGCATCCCCCTGGGGGCACGTGAGGGAGTGTGGAGGCTTTCCTGGGGCCATCTGTGTGCCACCAGGATATGCTGGTGTCCGGGACCACACACCCTGCCTCCTCCCTTCCCCGTGTCACTCACTCATGCTCACGAGCCAACACCCCCAGAGCAGGACTGTCAGAAGGGACCTGAGAGACGGGGAGGAGGCCTGGACCCATCACCTCTTCTCTGGCACAACCATGCAGAGGGGCCGGGAAAGAGCACTCAGTAGCCATGAAAAGGTAGGAGGAAGGAGTCTGGAAACTCAAGGAGAGACGAGTAACTTGCATGCATTGGTCACAAAGCACCTCCTGCCACCCAGCTGTGTCCTGCTCGCAGCCCAGCAGCAGGTGGGCAGCCAGGGTGTGGTCTCAGCTGGGGTCTGGAGGCAGGCCTCGGGCCCTGTGGCCTCCAGCCCAGACTTCTGCCTGGTTTGCACACTGAGGGCAGAGAGCCCAGTGGGCGGGGGCCCCAGGCAGGCAGGGAGGCAGAGGGAGCAGCTCTGAGGGTGGGTGAGCAAGGGGCTGACAACATGGCCACCCTCTAAAGCCACAGGGCGCTGGCCAGTCTCGGCCTCCCCACAGCCCTCCTCCATTTCCTTGGCCTCCTCTCCCAACCCGGAACTAGTGCAATCAGAAACCTCCGGCCGCCTCGCCAGCCCTACCCTCCTCACCTCACCTCTGCTGCTCAAGCATCACTGCAGCTCTCAGCAGCCCCAGCCCAGGCCCCTCCCGTCTCTGACGTGTCCCTGCTCCACACCACCCCCAAGAGCTGTCTCGGCCCCCAGGGTCCTTCCTGGCAGCTTGAGATGAAGGCTTCTCCCTTGAGGAGCCTGATACCTCAACACTGATCACTGTTTGCAGGGCCAGGGTGGGATCGCTGAGCCCAGCACCTGCTTTCGATCAGGTGTTTAATAAACACAAGAGGAATTGAGGAAGACGCACAGGGAAGGGGTATAAATCTATCTGTATCCTCCAGCTCTTTCCACTGTCATTTCTTCAATTTCCACCACCATCACCACCATCACCATCACCATCACCATCACCATCACCATCACCACCATCACCACCATCACCACCACCACCACCACCACCACCACCATCACCATCACCATCACCATCACCATCACCATCACCACCATCACCACCACCACCACCACCACCACCACCACCACCACCATCACCATCACCACCACCACCACCACCACCACCACCATCACCACCACCACCACCACCACCACCACCACCACCATCACCACCACCACCACCACCACCACCACCACCACCATCACCATCACCACCACCACCACCACCATCACCATCACCATCACCATCACCACCTCCACAGCCATTGTCTCTAATGCATATTAGCCTCTCATTGCCGTCCCCACCCGACGGCATGAGCTATGATGCTAAAAAGTGAGCATTTCTACCTGCCAGTGCTTTGGCCTTCGTTCCCTCTCCCTCGCCTCCGAGTAGGGCACATGCTTGGAATGCAGGTGGCTCCGAGCCTGTTGCTGTGCGGAGAGCTCAGCCACTTCCTGGAGGCGCTGTGGCCAGGTTCCAGAGCAGCTCCTGGTTCCCTCACATCTCCCGCCTCGGGGCCTTCCTCCACCCCGGGCTGTGCACAGAAAGAGGAAGCTCTGTCCCCAGCCCTGAGGCCCTGCAGGCTGTTTTGGCTTCCAGATGCCCCTTGCCCAGAATGGCCCCGGAAGTCCAGAGAAGTGGGGATGAAATGCGCTTTTGTCTGTGTCCCAGTGACTCTTCCTTCCTGAGGGCTTGACTTGCTCCGGGGGCTGCTGTGCTCCTCGGTCACGCCCCAGCTGTGCGGGTACTTGGGAGGTTTTAAGGCTCTTTAGCCTGGGAGCAATTGGGCACGGGCCCAGCTTAGCCTGTGCTGATGAGGTCCACTGGACTGAGCCGGGCACTCAGGAAACACCCCAAGGGGAGGTTGGAAGGTGGCCCCGGTGTGGGCCTGCCCAGCCCCACCCTCTACCATCTGGTTTGGACAGAATGTCATGAGTGGGAGCAGGGGTACGGGGCCCGTGGTGGGCAGACCTTGACCCTCGGTTTCCCCAGCTGTAACATGGGGATAATTTCTCAACATATCCATCCTCACAAGCTAATCAAACAGGGCTTTGGGGTGTACGGCTGACCCTGGCCCCTCCTGCCCTCTGAGCGGGTCCGTGCTCACACATGCGAGGGGAAAGGCCCAGGGCCAATGAGGGAGGCCCCTGAAGGAGGGCACACTGGCTCCCCACGGGTCTCCCATAAGGCTGGTGCAGAGTAAGTGCAAGCAGTGAAAACCTGCTGGCCCTGCAGCGCCAGGATGGAAGGAAAGGCCCAGGGCCCTGGCCCATCACCCCCCGCACGATCTGCTGAAGTGACAGCACCATGAACAGTCCCTACAAGCCAGGCCACGCCCCAGGAAAATTCAGGGGTCTTTGAGCTGCGTGTGTCCGCTGCAGGGGGCACGCCAGCTCTTCCCAGGGCCATGCTGCTAAGTAGGGGACAGCGTGGGGACGTGTGGCGTGCCAGGGGCCGCAGAGCTGGCTGGCACAGGGGACTTCTTTCCTCCCCCCAGGCCTGGAGGAGACGGGACATGCTCCCCTCCGAGGGCAGTCTCCCACCTTCCTGCTACTTCCAGTCACACTGCAGAACAGAAGGTGCTGTCGCAGACTCAGCCATTTGGGGAAAACACTTTGGAAAAATACTGAGCCCACTGGCCCAGGCAGGAGACTGGACTTGGCTGTACCTACTCACTTGGCAGCCTCTCTTTCCTCCAGGTGTCCTGGCTGAAGGTGTGCCCAGGTGTGGGAGGGCAGGGGAAGGGTGCAGCCCATCCCAGGCCGCGGCCTCTTCCTGAGGTGGGGCAGGGACGTTGGGAAGGAGTCGCTATGGGACCCTGGCGGAGCACCCAGAGCTTGTGCCGCCCTAACAAAATGGGGACGCTGTGGCCCAGGACCGCATTTCCCAGGACAGCATCCAGAAGCCAGGGTCGGGTCTAGATGACTGAGAGAGAGGGGCCAGGCGGCAGCCCCTCCCCTGGGACAAGCCAGACCCCTCCTCTCCAGCCAGGGGACCAGTGATGGGAGAAGCCTCCTGGTCTGGCCACGTCCTCTCGGATGATGGATGGATGGACACTGCCCCCACACTGGGGTTTGGGAACAAGGTCAGTGCCTGGAGCTTGGCCAGGTCAGAAGAAGCCCCACCTGGCACAGCAGGAAGCAGAGAAGGTGTAAGGGGGGGCTTTCCCTGTGAAACAGCAGCTGAGGAACTGGCCACAACCATGGTCAGTGACCCAGTGACCGGCTCAGTGAGAGATGGAGGGGATTAAAGAGGAAAGAAAAGGTGAAATTCAGAAGGGGAATCCTGAGGAAGGTTCCCACAGGAAGGCCCCAAAACTTCACACCTCTGCCTGGCTTACAGGGTCACCCTGAGCCCCACAGGCCACTCGAAAGCAGGACCTGGGTGGGGGGACCCAGGAGATGCCCAGCACCTGACACCCTGCTGAACCCTGGCAAGGGGCCATTCAGGACTGGTGCTCGCTCCCACTCCCTCCTGCCCAGTGACCACCCCAAACCCCGCCCTTCACAGGCACTGCCCTCCGTGACCCAGGAAACTCCGCTGCTGGTGGCTGCTCACCAGCGTGACAGTGACCACCAGGCTGGCCTCTCCCAGGGACTCTGAGCCACAGCCCCAGGGCCTGTGATACAGCTACATAAGTGGCAAGAGAAACTCTGCAGAAATGATTAGGTTGGGATCTTGAGAAGGGGAGGTTTTCCTGGCTTGTCTGGTGGCCCAGTGTCATCACGAGGGTCCAGAGGAGGCCACACTGAGTCCAGCTGCCTGGGCTGCAGCTTGTGTCCGTCGCTCCATCCCAGAGCCGCTGGGAGGGACACGGCCTGCAGCCACAACAGGGGTTGGATCTGCACAACTGTAAGAATATGTTTCTGTCCTTTAGCATGGAACTCGGGGTGATGTGTGCCGGCGGCAGCAGGGAGCTGGCAGAGTGTTTGGCAGCAATGCCGCACCAAGCACACGGGCAGTGAGCGGCCCTGGAAGGGTGTGCGTTGTGGTCTAGCTCCTCCAGAGCTGGCTGCACCAGGCCTGCAGAGCTTATTACACTCAGAAATGATGCAGAACATTTGGAGAGAAGGCACCTGTTTCCAAAGGAGCTGAAGAGAAGGCAGAGCCTCATGAGCCGGAGGCACCCTGGGCCGCACAGTTAACCCTTGGGAAGCCCCAAAGCTCAGACCCTGCTCCCATTTAGTGACAAGGAAGTCTGAGGTCGGCCGGCCGGGAGGAAGACGCATTTGCAGAAGCAGGAAAGGACAGATCCTGGGTTAGGGCTGTCTGTCTGACCCAAATCTGTGCTCCTCCCAGAGGGCCCATGGAAGGCAGATGCACCCCCTGGGGAGTCCCACAGCCTGTGTTTCCTCTGGAGCAGGTGCCCTCTGGGCACCGGAGCTGGACCCACGGAGCCGGAAGATTTGGCTACCAGCTCAGGTGTCTGGGCTCACGTGGGGACATGGGAAGGGCCAGAGGTCTGGCTGCAGGGACAATTGCTGCGTGTCCCCGAGGCGGGCCTGGCTCCTGCTGCAGGACCCTAACTTGAGACTGTCACTTCAACGGCAGGAAAGTCCCCACAGTGTCATTCCTGCAAGACGTGCACCCCGGCCCTCCCAAGTAGTGGTACCTTGGTTTTCAAATGTAATCCGTACCGGAAAACAATCTGAGTTCTGAAACGTTCGAAAACCGAGGCATGGTTCCCCCATAGAAAGGAATGCAAAATGGATTAATCCATTCTAGACTTTTGAAATCAACCCCTAAAACTGCAAATTTGGCATGAATTTTACCATCCAATGATACCATAGACCCATAAAATTTACAGCGTTCGTCAACCGAAATGTTCGTCAATGGAGACGTTCGAAAACTGAGGTACCACTGAACTTCGCTGTTACCAGACCTTCCCTCACCCCCATAACAACTGTCAGGACCACTCATCTCCTGCCTTTAGAAGCACAGCGCCTTCACAGCTCCCACTGTTACTATTAACACTCAACATTCTTTAATTTGTGGGAAAGCAGAAAACTTCTGCTTGAAAATAGAGGAAACTTCCTGCGTTAAAAACCAACATTTCCACGGCTCCTACTGTGAGTGAGAGCCCGCTAAGCAGTTTATGTGAATTCACTCCTGGATCCTCATGACACCCTGGGAAGTGTCCCCACGACGGACAGGGATATGGCTAGTCAGGGGTCTCAGCCTACTAACAGAGGGGCCCCGATTCAGGGCCATGTGCTCGGGTCTGAGGCTCTGCTTCAATGCATGGTGCCCCTGGGGGGCTGGCCATGTCCTCTCCACTGGACACCTAGGGAACCAGCTGGTGGAGAGGGGCCGACACTGATCCCACCCCCTCCAGGCTGACAGGGCACAGATCCACCTTCCGCTCCCTTTGAGAAGAGTGGCAGGTGGGCTGCCCAAGGTGACACCTCCAGGAGGAACAAATACCCTCTGACCAGCACCCGCATCCACTGCCCCACCAGGCCTGTGTGGACAGCACAGGGCTAAGCGTCCTCACACGGGCAAGCCATGTGTCTGCCTGGTTAGCGGGTCGCACGGCAGGACGGCCGAGCTGACACCAGTTGAATGTGGACGCAGGAGCCAGGGAGCAAAGCAGCAGCACACTGTCAGGTCAAAGTCAGCAGAAAGGGCAGCTGGCAATTCTCGGGGTGCAGGCTGTTTTGGGGTGTCCTCGTCACAGCTCAGCCCCCGAGAGCCCTGAGCACAGAAGGGAAATGGAGGCCCAGAGAGTGGTGGGCCTCACACAGCCCTTTGTGCGAGCAGACCGCCACCCCACACCCTGTGAGCCAGAGGCCACTCACGAGGAGCTGCCGGGAGGCAGCTGCAGGCAGCAGGGCACACACCCTTGCAGCCGGACGCACACGGCTGCGGTGCCCGCACACAGGCTGCAGGGCTCCCTCTCACTCTCTTCATCAGGTGGGTGAACTAAGCATGTCAGGGTTCTCCATGAGGCCCCCACCACCGACGACACAGTGTGGCCACCTGGTGACCTATTCTGGGAGCTTCTGCCTATGGGACCCCGTCCACCATGTCTCCAGCCCGACTGCCCAGCGTTCCACATATCACGGCTTCCTGCTGACCCGCCAGGGCACTGGCCCTGCCGTCCAGCGGGTTCCGGCCCCACAGCGGCCCTGCCCTGCCCTGTGCCTCATCTCGTCTCCTGCCATCTGCCTTATACTGTCACAGGCCCTTTGGATTTGCTGTCCCCTGGTCCAGAAACTCTGGCCCTGATCCTTCCATGTCACCGTCCTTGACCAGCTTTTCTAACAAGCTGATGTCGCAACTCACAGGTGGCGGCCAGGAACCCAGTGCACAAACCCAGCCATCGCCTGACTTGTAAGTCACGCTTTATTGGCTGGTGTCTGTGTGTCGCCTGTGGCTGCTCGCATGCTGATGGCAGAGTCGAGTAGTGACAGGGGATGTCTGGCCTGCACAGGTGAAACCGTCACCCATCTGGCCCTTCACAGAAGCTTGCTGACCCCTGTCTCAGCCATCACCTGCTTTCGTGCTCTTGGTGCTTCCCACTGTGAAGTGACGTATTGCTGGTCTCCGGCTCACGAGCTGTCTGCTGCTGCCTGAAGCAGGGCCTGGCACACAGCGGGTGCACAGTAAACACGTGAGGATGAAAGAAATCGATTTGCGCTTGCTGAGATCACCTGCCCCCACTGTTCTAGCAAAGGGCTCGGGGACCCCCAGGGTCCAGCAAAGAGCCCAGCTCTCTTGGAAGAGTCGCTCATTTTGTTAGCTGGGTGGGAAAACTAACTCAGAAGAGACTCTTAAACCACTTACGTTCAATGTAAAGAAAACCGATTTTCAAATGATTGAAACAAAACTAACTGTAAAGAAAGTCTGAGGTCTTTTCCATTTAAAAATAATTGCGATGATTTCGAGTTGATTTCAAAAGCAAAGGGGGAGAACTACTTCGAGCTTTAAGATCTGCTGTTTCCAACACCCTCCTGTCAGCTCCGCCAATTTCCACGGGTGTGACAAAGCAGTGGCATTAAAGAGAAAAAGTGCGGCTTCCCCAGAGCCCAAAGAAGACAGGGGCGTGTCTCCCTTCTGTATCTAAGCCCCCCTGGGTTTGTCATTTTATTTAGATGTAATAAAAAGATGAGGGTGTTACTGAGCTCCTAACCTGTAAACCATGGGTCAGACATTTAGCAGCAAGACCACTGCTGTGATGTTGTTTTTCCAGAAGGAAAAATAAACCAGACGCAGGGGCTAGGGCTCTCATCCCGCCCCTTCTCTCGGCTTGTATAAGGACGTCTTATGTCTGCAGAACTTCCTTCTGGGGCATAACAAACCACCAGACCTGGTCACACTGCTCTTGAAAGTTGATCACACAGACTTTCATTTTCCTCCCAGCACAAGGAAATTGAAGACCACATTTTCTTTCCCCGCCTTTTAACCTTCCCTCCCTTTCATGACAATTAGAATGACGGCCACACACTAGCAGGCAACCTAGAGACTGTAATAACCAGACAAAAGCACAGAAAGACTTTCTCGATACTGCTGTTTAGGAGAATGTTTTCGGAAAAAGTGACTTGCTTGCTTTGATTTTAAACAACGGGGATAATCTTTTCCAGAAGCCCCCAGGGAAACGTTTGCCACAGTCAGGGAGGGCGGCTGGGTGACAGGTCAGGGTGGGGGGAGGCCTGGGCCCTGCCCTAGCGAGTCCAGCAGGTGTGGGGCCCAAGACGCTAAGCGCTCCCTGTGTGGCCTCTGCAACGATCACAGAATTGCCAATAGTTTCCTTCCCTTTTATTGTTATGTGAAGGCATTTCCAGCTGCCAAAGAGGCACAGGGGAGACAGACGTACCTTCTGTGTCTGCCTGGTTAGTGCCCTTCTGGCTGCAGGTAAATCCACAGGGTGGGGAACTGGCAGAGGTGGCCTGGTGGACTCGGGCCGACGGGTGCAGGGCCAGCATGGCCGCCCGTGCTGCTCGCTGACGCCACGCAGCTCGGCACCTCTGTGCGTGGGTGGTGATTCCGGCCCTGAGCCTCTGGCCCCGTCTGTGAGTGGGCAGGTGCTAGGCAGACTGCCGTGCGTGTCAAGAACCCTCAGGATGTGTTCCCTGAGCCTGAGGGTGACGTTGCCACTGCAGTCCCTGCCGCTCAGGCCCTCTCAGGTGGGACGCACAGGATTCTCTGGGTGGGCAGTGCCAAGCCAGCCTTTTCTGCAGCTTTGGAGAGCCCAGCTGACGGAGGCAGAGCAAGCCACCGTGTATTCCACACTTGGACGTGGCGACACTTGGGTCCCAGGGAAAAGGTTTGCAGTGGGCCCTGGGGAGCGCAGTGGGATCGGTGCGGGAGAAAACCCTTCTCCAGGGATCCTTCTGGAAGGCCCACCCATGTTGTGCTTCAGGCAGCAGCCCCCTCTGCCCCAGATGCTTCTCCTGCCGTTGTCTCATCGAGCTCGTTAAAATCCAGCTGGTTCCTGGCGATGGTGGTACACGCAGTGGACAGTGGTCTTCTGACGCTGCCTCCAGGCAGGGAGCCAGGGGCCGCTCTGGGGTTCCCGCCGCCCGGCCTCAGATCCGCCCCTGGGCCACGGGCATCGTCCTGCTGCCGAGACACCGTGGGAGGCTCAGGAGACTCTCAAAAGCCTGTTATGGGTTTTGGTGCTTATTTGTTTTCGATTAATAAAGTCTATTTTTTTCTGACTATGAAACTAATCCATGAAATTGGAGGCAACCTGTGTCTTGCACTGGGAGCTTGTAAGGTAAACAGCCTCTAAGTGGTATCTGTTCAGACCCCGAGCCAGCCTCTCTCTCACAGGCAGGTCCCAGTTCTCCTTCCGTTCCCGCCCATCGCCACACCAGCCTGGGGAGCCTCCCCAGAAAACATTGGATCTCTGCACAGCCCCTGAAGTTGCCACACGGCCCCCAGGCACTGCACGGCCGTACCTCACGCATCCCCCACACCCGGGTACCAGCCCCCCGGGATGGCCCCGCCACGTGCTCCTCACCCACTGAGGCCCAGACGCAAAGATCCGGCCCCCACCCAGCCCACAACCAAGGCCGCCCCTTCTTCCCTCGCACCCCTGGTGTGACACTCGTTGTGCACTCAGGGAGCCCCTGAGAAAATGAGCCGACTGCTATTAAGCCTCGTGTATCAAAGGGCCCCTGAGGGTCACCTGTCAGGGGAGCCCAGTCACCCTGCCTCCGTAGGCCTGGCCCCCCGCTCTCCCTGAGCCCCTGATCTCAGACTTGGGCCCTGCAGGTAGACCTTGCTGGAATGTTTTCTTGACCTTCCCACCTGGGTTTCCCCGTCCGGGCCTCAGCATAAATGCTGCCCTCTGCACACGTGGTCCAGAGCGGGCTCTGCAGGTGGTGTCTGGGGGAGGGACCCAGGAACGCCCTGGTTCACGGATAGGCCCTGCCTGTCCCTAGGCCATCTCTGCCATGTCGCTCAGCTTGAGTCCTCTCCATGATTTACCCTCGGAAATGTCCGTGCTTACCTGTTTACCAGGTGGCACCTTCTGCGTCCTGTTCACTGCTCAATTCACCGCAGTCGACACTGGTGACTGAGCCAGGTGGGGGGGGGGACACAGCCGAGGGAGGGGCCTGACCACTAAGATCTCCAAGGGGACGGCTTTTCAGGGAGGCCCCGTCTCAGCCTGGGGCTGGTAGCTCTGAGCCCACATGGGCCCCTGGCTTTGGTGGAGCAGGTTAGGATCTGACTAAGGATCCTGGCCCGGTGGCCCCATGGGGGAGGGGGCGGAAGTGCCTGAAAGTCAGAGTGAGACCAGGAGTGGGCTTGGAGGCCAGCCCAAGCTGAGCGTGGCCACAAAAGGGCCCTTGTCCCCTTCTGGCCAGGCCCGGGCCTCTGCTGGCCCTACCCAGTGACTGGCTATTGGGCCATCTGTTTATCTTTGGGGCTGAGTGAGGGCACCAGTGGGGACAAAACATGAATTATTTATCGGAAGAACTCAAATACTTGGAGACTCCTAACCGCTTGGTCCCTGGTTCTCAAAACCCGTTCATTTGCCCAAGCCTCAGCGTGTGGGACATGAGCTAGAAGTGTTCCCGCCCCCAGGGAGAGCCCTCCTCCTTCTGCAGAGCCCAACTCCAGGTCTTCTCCCAAGGTCATCCACCCGGCCGACCTGAGCTGTCACCTGAGGGGCTGTGTCAGCTCCGCTGCCAGCACCCAGCACGGCGAACACAGACAGACAGGGCTCCAGCTCTCCAGCCTGTGCTGAAGGTCAGACCTGGCAGGTCACACTCAGTCGGGGGGCAGGGGGCTTGGGCTTCTGCACTGAGAAACGCTGTCCCCAAAAGCTTTCTGTAGCCACCTCTGTTTATGCATCTCAGCTGTGAGGAATTCCTGGGCCTCAAACAGCTGTTCACAGGTAGTTTCTGTAGGAGACACACACACACACACACACACAGAGCAGATGGCAGAGGACAGGCCCTGGGCATCATAGGACACAGAGCTGAGTTTCAGCCTCAGCTACTGGGCCAAGTCCTGGCCTGGCAGAGAGCAGGTAAACGAAGGCAGATGGGACCCGCTTGGCTGGGCCTTGCCCCATGCATTGTGAACACAGCTGAGCAGCAAACAGAAGACACATCCAAGTTTAAGGCCTTGTTACTACACACAGTGCTCAGAGCCGGCTGGGAAAAGGGGCTGGGACCGACTTCTCAGTGACGACGGCGACCACCTGGCCCAGCCTCACACCCGAGACTCTGGACTCAGCCCTGGCCTGCGGCCCACGCCCTGTTCACACTGCTCCTGATTTCCTCCTCCTCGAGACACAGTTGAGACCAACGGCCACATAACTGACTGTGCAAAGGGCCTGCCAGCTGCCCTGTGACCCTGTCCCTCCAGAGACTGTCAGGCCCTAATCAGCACGTGGAGGTGAGGAAGCAGTTTTCTTAGGGGTGACACACAACCCAGCACGGTGGCCTCAGAGACCTGAAGGAAAGGAGGGACAGAGAAGGGAGGTGCGGGGGGTGGCCCTCCCATGCCGACAGCAGCCAACACGTGTCAGCTGAGGCTGCAGACACAGCTGCCCCCCCCTCGGCCACGCCTGGTTCTTCCGGACCAAGGAGCCAAGAGCAGGACAGCAGGGGAGACTGCTGCCCACTGCGCAAGGGCACTGAGCACTTGCCTCCTGGGACTTCTCCAGGCCGTGTGTGCACAGCCCGGACACCACCTGTGAGCCAGGCCCTGTGCTCCCAGGGCTGCAGTGGTGCAGACACACTGCCGTCTGCCTGCCCTGGGCAACAGCAGAGCTGGGTCTGTCCCAGGGCTTGGTCAGTGTTGCTGGGGGGTGGCTAAACAAGTATTTCTGCTGGGAGGTGGCCACAGCCAGGGTTGTGGGCATGCCTGCAAGGGTCCTTTCCAAGAAGCAGATTGAAATTTGTTGGAAAGAGCCTCTACTCTCTGGTGTGTCCCACCGTCCAGTGTCCCGCGAGTGACCTAGTACCCTATCTGCTAAACCAATCCAATGGGGTTTAGACCTCAAGACCTCTTCCTACACTGCCCTTGCTGACAGATGGGTAAACTGAGTCCCAGCGAGGGGAAGGAGGTCTCACGAGAACGGCTCTGCCAGGCCTGCTGGCTCTGCAGACACACCGGTCCTTCCAAACTTCAGCCACACACATCATCTACACGCCATTTTCATTGAATACACACTTTTCAGTATTAAAACTAAATACCACACCAGAAGCACAAGCAGTAACAACAAATCAGACAAATTAACATCCTCAAAATTAAAAACTTGTGCCTCAAAGGACACGACACATGTGATAAGGGTCTTGTACCCGAAACATGTAAGAAACTCTTACAACCTATGGACCAAAAGACAACCCAGCTAAAAACGGCAAAAGACCTGAATAGACATTTCTCTGAAGAAGATACACGAATGGCCAACAGGGACATGAAAAGATGCCCCAGATAAATGCCAGTCAGGTCACAAGGAGACACCACCTCACACCCACAAATGGCTGTGATCAGAGGGGGCATCGTGAGAAGGGCTGGTGGAGATGGCCGGTGGGGTCCCAGAGTGGTGCCAGCACCGCGGAAACAGGCTGGCAGCCCCTCGAGCGGTCAGTTTAGTTACCAGATAACGTGCAGCTCCACTCTTAGGAACCCACCCCAGAGAAATGAAAACACACATTCACTCAAAAACTGGCCCATGAGTGTCCACAGCAGCAGGATGATACAGCCCACGTGGGACGAAGCCAGAGGCCCACTAAGTGAAAGGTATATGAGTAAGGGGGCCCGTCTCACACTGGGCTGCCATTCGGCCTTTAAGAAAAAGGAGTGCGGCTCCGACACCCGCGACTACATGGACGAGGACGTGATGCTGAGTGACAGAGGCTGGTTACATGGGACACGTGTTCTATGATCCTCTTGTTAGGAATTCCAGAAGACGTAAATCCATGGACAGGAAGTGCGTGAGCAGTTGTCGAGGCACAGAGGACGGCCAGAAGGAACTGGGGGCAGGGGTGGCAGCTGGTCAGCTGGCCCTCTAGTAACGCTGACAAGCTGCCCTAGGAACGTAACTCTCATTTCTGTCACTTAGCCTGTGGTGATCCTAGTTTCATTACACATCGTGTCACTTCAAGCTGTAGAATCTGTGGATGACGGTAAGTGAGGCCCTTCTGTGCAGAGCTTCAGGCAGAAGCGTCTACACTGACTGTGGTGATGGAAGCCCCTGAACTGCAAGCCCATGTGCACGACCTGTGTGACATGTGAGTTATGTCTTGATAAAGCTGTTGAAAAACCTTATCACTTTAACGCTGAAACAAAAACGTCCAGGGACTTACAGGCTACTGTGCTGTTATAGGTTTTCCAACCCCTATTAAAAATACGTAACCACCACACTGCAAACACTCACCCGCACACCACACAAAGGACCCCACGGGCCCTCTTCCAGACCCTCCCGGCTTTTCCTTTAAGATCTCGGAGGAAAAATACTACCATCAACTAACTCATGATATTCTACCAACAATTTACAAAGGTTATCAGTTCACAGAAGCGTGTTTTCTTAGAGAACTATTAATTGTGGATTTCAACTTTTTAATGCAACGGTTATAAACCACAGCTTTTTTCATATTCAAACCCCGGCTGTTGGGGGACAGGGAACAGGTCCTGGCCCCGGCCACTGGCCATCATCAGGAGAGCAGTGGCTGCTGCCCACGGGAACACGTCAACACCAGACTCAGAGTTTGGTCAGCAGGTGAGGAGCTGGGCGTCAGGAAATGCCTGGGCCCCACCCCAAGGAGCAGTGGGCGGACCAGGCCAGGAAGGGCAGGGACCCTGGCACCTGCCCTGCCCGGCTGGAGCCCCCTGCCCAGGAGTGCACTGTGTGCAGGGGCCACAGCCTCCGCTGACCTCCAGACGCCCACCACCTGGCTGACTCTGGCCATCTAGCTGGTAGGCCATGAACACGCCCTTTTCCTTTCCAGACCTCAGTTTCCCCAACTGCCTTGGGATTCTCAACCGTTTTATGGCTTCAACCTGGGCCTCAAACCTCCCCACTCAACCCAGTGTTCACACGGGCCTTTGCTGAGGGCAGGCACAAGCCCCGCCCCAGACTGTCCATCTGTGGCCTTGGTCTTCAGCTGCTGGTGAGGCAGGGCTGACATCCTGTCCGCTGAGAGGTCAGGGCAGAAGGGGGCCAATGTGAGCTGCCTGAGCTTCTCCCTGGAGTTCTGGAGCTTGGCTGTCAGGACCTGCCAGGCCACGGACAGGGCGCCTGTGTGCTCAGCTCCTCCTGGGACCGTGGAGGAGCTGGTGCCCATGCGGGGAGGGCGGCACCCTGACTTAGGGACTCCAGGCTTGGGTTCGACCTTGGGTGCTCTATACTACGACGCCAAGCCCCGGTTCTGCCTTCTTCACACGGCAGGATCAGCCAGTTCCTCTAACTGGTGGAGGCATTGAAGGACTAACAGGGCGTGTGACCCATCAGCACAGAGCCCAGCCAAGGCCATCGCAGCTCAGCACTGCTGCTGCCCACAGCTGGATGTCCTGACTCCTCAAGGTGACACGTGATCTCAGAAATTCACGCAGGGACCCTTCAGAGGAACAGGCCAGCCCGGGTCCTTGTCTGCACCACTGGAGGGGATGGGACAAGCCTCTTGGCCTCAGGGGACTCTCCCCAGCGGCTCTGAATACACTGGACATGCTTTTCCAGACTGGAGACGTCAGCCACTAACATGAGAGGCCATGCCTGAAGCATGTTTTCAGCCACTGTCTCTCAGTGGAAGGACCCTGGCCCACCTGTCACCTGTCATGACGCAGCATCCGAGTGTGAAGCCACCCCCTGCCCTCCACAGCTCCACATAGTTCGCATGGCCTGCCAAACCTAACAGATCTGTCCGCTAGCCTTTTACAGGGACTCTGTGACCTTGACGCATGCTGCACAAGCCAGGGTCACCTCCTTCAGAGGCATTTCAGTGTCCACACTCGGGGTGGGGCCCTTGTTTAAAATACTCACTCTCGCTAGGGTAGAAATGATCCAGCCGTTTAGCAGGAATGAGGGTGGGGAGGTGGTGAGGGGGAGAGACCTGTGCTGCCCACATTGCCAGGATGGGGAGAAAGCCGAGAGCGCTCACCCTTGGTTCACCCAAAAACACCACTGGGGAAGCATCGCCTTTCCCACCAGAAACAGTGGCTGCTGCAGCCCCTGCTCTAGCTCGGACCCCTTTCCGGGCACTTCTGTGCACCTCGCACCCCAGGCCCAGCCAGCACCCGGCACTTACTTCATGGGTTTGAACAGCGCCTGCCCGTAATTCTGGAACGTCATGATGAGCTTCAGCTGAGTGCCCCCCGACTTCATGGCTGCAGGGGAAAAGACACAGGGTCACCTGCTGACCTACCCCTCTGCAGGCAGCGAGGCTACCTCTGCACTTGCCCCCACCCCCCGACCTGGGCCCCTGGACATGGTCAGGGCCCCCTTCTGCCTGGGAGTTTGGGGTTTCCTACAAGGACACTGACACATGCCCTCCCCACATTCAGGTGTTGTGGCCGAACTGTCCCACTATCACCCATGAAGAAACTGGGTTCTAGAATGGCCAGGCGCGACCCTGCCAGCAATGCCACCTCCCCCAGGAGCTTCTTTCAGGTTCACAGAACACCCAGGACCTCTTGATGCCAAGGCTGTGGACACACTTTCACCACGTTCTATGGGTCACACACACACCTACTCTCACACCCACACCTACTCACACACCTCCACACACAGCACTGAGAGTCCCGTCTACATTTCGTGTCTCGAGGAAGCCTGAGCAGGGTTACTGTGAGGAGACCCTGAAGACCCATTGGCTGGAAGCTCCTCACATCCAAGGGGGCTCCCAGGGTCTCCACAGGTCGCCATGACAGGTGGGAGCCTTTGGAAGCCCTGCCCTGGCTTCCTATCAGCTGTGAAGCCTAAAGACTTTACGAAGGGACCTGCTCTCCCCTGACTGCGGATGGAAGGCACTCGGGGTTCCACGGGGGCAGCTTGGCTGTGGCAGCCCCAGGAGCTCAGCTGGCCAACCTGGCCCTATCCTCTGCAAGGGGTGGGCTCCAGGCCACCCAAGGCAGGCCATGCAACGGCTGGTCCAGTGTTCATGGAAGGCCTTCTGTGTCCATACCACTGGCCATGCTGATGTCATAGGAGTGACTGAGAAAAGCGAGGCACAGCGGCCCCCAGAGTCCATGCTCAACTGGGCAGGACACCAGTAAACCACAGGCACCATGATGATGTCAGGCTGTGGGGCACGAGCCACGGGCCAGGAGGGGACATTTCAGCTGCTGTCACAGAGAGGCGCTGGGAGGCAGGGGAAATGCATAGGCCTAGAAGGACAGAGCCGCATATCTGCAGCCCTGGGAGCACTCAGGGGTCCCACCCATCCAGGGGCCAGGACGCCTGGGTTCGTGTGCAGGTCTCAGCAGGTTCTCGCCAGCCAAGAAGGAGTGGTGGATGCTGGGCAGCACTGACTGGGACCTAGGTGGATGCTGCCCTCCCCCCACTTTCCGCTGCATAGGGGCCTGGCTCCAGGGGCGGAAGACGGGAGGTGGGGCAGCCGGTGGTGGTTTTGATGAGGACAGAGATGGCAAAAATGGAAAAATTCAAGAGAAATCTGGGAGTCTGAGGAAACATTTGGTGGAGTGGGTGTGGGTTGTGGAGGAGAGAGAAACCTAGAATGCCCCTTGAGTTTCAGCTGGAGTGGCTGGGTGATGCAGCAGGAACCAGCCTGGAGGTGAAGATCATGGCCCGAGAGCCTGCGGTGACTCGGGAGAGACCCTGTGCGGGCAGTGGCCTGAGGGTCTGTGCAGGCTGGGGTGTGGGTGCAAATGTGAGGACCATCCACACAGATGACCAAAGGCTGTGGATGGAGGAGGTCACATGGGGGCAGAGTGTGGTGAACGAGGGTCCAGGACCAAGTCCTGGGACATGAGAATATTTCAGGGTCAGGAAGGGGCTACTGGGGTCTGGGAAAGAGCCGAGGTGAGAAGGGTGGACATGATCGTGAAAGCAGACAGTGGATGAGGCAGCAGGGGGTGTCATACTGGAGGGAGCCACACTGCAGGGCTTTGTTGGGGGGCAGCCTTGAGGCCCGAGCAGAATGTGCTCAGCTCCCTGTGGCTGGGCACCCTCAGCACCCATTCCCTCTAATCTCGGTTTCCCTTCTATTAAAGGGGGCTCAAGATACTGCCCAGCCTCCTCCACAGGAGTGTGATAGGGGGTCAAGAGAAACTATTTGAGTTGGCAACACAGGGTTCCATTCACGGGTGACATGGGGATGACACCCACCTCCTAGGACACCACCACATCTACAGGGGCGCCAGCACGGGGCATATTCAAACGGCAGATTGTCACAAGGTGCAAAGAATGACCAGGAGGTCTGAGCTCCCTGCACGTTTTCACTGGCTCCCATGGCCTCTGTGGGCACCAAGGCCAGACACTGTGTCCATGCTCCCAGCCCGGCCACTTGACCCAATCCCTTCCTATGCAGCATCTGCCCCAGCCACTGGCGGGACAGCCTGGCTGGATCTGAAGGGGCCCTGAGTCACAGCCCCAAGATCAGTGCGGGACTTGGTGTGTCAGTGAAGCTCTCCCAGCCTGTGCCCCCTTAGGAAAACAAAGCCACCAACAACTGCCACCCCACTCGAAAACACTGGAAATCCTCAAGAGTGCCCGGGCCTGGGGGAGGATGGACACTGCACGATAATCTCATGAGACGGAGTTGTCAGCCCTCTTAGCAGTGCCAGGACTTCTAATGACATGCCAACTGCTCCTGTTCGATTCTTAGGCCGAGAGCCCATGAAGCTCCCTGAATGGCTCTCTTGTGAAAGGTGGTAAGCGGGTGAGTGAGTGTGAGTCGGGGCGCAGCAGTCCTCTCCTCAGAGAGAGCGGCCGAGGATTTTAACTCCCTTCCCCCTTATCTCTGCATTCTAAATTTCTACAACAAACAATTATTATGTTTTCAGTAAGATGGAGACAGCAGTGATTATTGAAAAAATTAATGGCATGATTAAGCCCCATTTGATGTCCCCAACACCCATTTAACAACTGGGGTCACTGGATTTAGTTATTCCTTCCTTGGCCAATGAGAGACAGTACAGCAGCTCTTTCCAGGGCTTATAATCCTGATTTTTCTTAATAACAACACAGTCTGCAAGTCTGGCCCCTTTAATCATTCTTATTCTGGAAGCAAGTCCCATCTGCACTGCTGCGCCCCTGGATTACCAGCTCCTTCCCAAAAGCAAATACGTCATTAGAAGTCAGGGCATCAGACTCTCCCAGCAACTGAGGAGTCCAGACACGCCAGCCTCCTGCGACCTGCCCTGGGCACCATCTTTCTCTTGTCTGGGGTCTGTGCCCTCCCACAGATGTCTGCCATGCTTCAGTCTCAGAAACACAGCTGGGATTCTGCTCTAAAAGTGGTGTAGTCTCCCTACAGAAACCCACACACCCACGCCTGACGTCCTGGCAAAGCCAAGGTGCTCGTCTGCGGTGGGGCCAGAGGCAGACGCGCCTGCAGGCTGAGGGCACAAAGTGAGGACACAGCACAGGCCTGAGAGGGATGGTGTAAGTTTGGGGTTTCTTCCTAAGACAGAGTGAGAGTCGTGACTCAGGACACCTTGCCCGGAGCTAAGGGGAGGTGTCATGAGAGCAGCGGCGCTCAGAGGAGGTGCCCACAGAGGCCCTGGGCGAGAGCCGCTGGATGTGCCCTCACCCGGATGAGTCTCCACGTGTCCCCGTGGACAGAGATCCAACAAAGCCCGGCCAACTGCAGCCCCAGGGAGGGACCCAACTGAGGGGTAAGCCCACCATGGGCAGGAAGCCAGGCTAAGGCCAGATTGTCTTGGCTACACGCAGCAGCCACGTCCCCGGGAGTCCCCTTCAGCCATCTGCTACCTTCTCCCCACACATCGTCGTCCAGTCAGCAGCATGTAGGGCACCCAGGCCGGCTCCCGCGACACCCAGCAGCACCACACCCTCCAGCGCCTCCTGTACAAGCGCTCCCTTCCACTGCCTATCTGCCCAGCCCACCTCCCGCCGGAGGGTCCCACCGTACGGACTGTATGTCCCCGAAGGCCCTCCCCCCAGCTCTGTGTCAATGTGCACTATTAATTAACACTGATTAATGGTCATTGAGAACATGCATCGTTTCTACATGTTAACATACATGAATAGGTCACCATAGTGTGTTATGGGATAAAGCTCTTAGCCCACAGGCACTGCTCACCAACTTTCCCCAGGACCAAGCACAGGATGAAAACCACTGAATGTGTCCCTCAGGAGAACCCCACAGATGACGCCACTCCCTAGGAATCCCCCCAAGGAAAGGGCAAGTGAAACCAAGAACCAAGGAGAAAGATGTGAAGCCTGGGCTGGAGCCCCAACACCCCGTGCCCGGCTGGGGACAAGGCGCGGGAGACACAGGACCCTGTGATGTGCCCCTGGCTCATCCTGTGCCACCTCGATCCCTTTCG
The DNA here is from genome assembly GCF_057876585.1 of Rhinolophus sinicus. Classification (NCBI taxonomy): domain Eukaryota; kingdom Metazoa; phylum Chordata; class Mammalia; order Chiroptera; family Rhinolophidae; genus Rhinolophus; species Rhinolophus sinicus. The sequence goes on from NC_142505.1 coordinate 111,883,498, forward strand.
GGACAAGACCTGAGTCCTGCACACTGGGCACAGCCACCACTCAGCCCTTTCTTTCCTGTGGAAACCAGAGCCAGCACCACCGGTCCCCTCATTCCGAATGAGAACCCTCAACTGTACTTTAATGGGCCACCGCCTCACTTTCAAATGCACTGATCCCATTTCCTGGAGCTCTGTGGACCACACACACACGTCCACGCGGGAGGCGCTGCCAGGCCTCCAATGGGAGTCTCTGACGTCACCACCATTGGCCAAGGTCATGTCAATGTGAAGCAAGACTGTCCTTAGGGGTCACAGGTGTTTTCACAGCCACTGCCTTGGTTTAAGGGTCCGAGGAAGTGAGGGCCTCGCCCAAGGATGGCTCAGATTTGGAGAGTGTGACACCAGGAGCATTTAGGTCACGTGTTCTTCCTCACCCTGCCTTCCTCACCCCTCGGGGAGAGGAGGTTGACAGTGTCCCACACTCCTGGGTGGCCATGCAGGGCATCTTATACTGTCCTTGGGCACTGAGGGCCTGGGCTCATGGAGAGGGCTGGGGCGTGTCCACTCACACGTCGGTGATGACACCTGGGGCTGGCATTGAGGGGACAAGAACCATGGGTTTCTGCTCCCACTTGAGGGACTGGAAGAGGCTGAGTGACCGCTGCCTGTGCTCTGGGCCTCGGGAGGTGTCCGCCTCAGCTGTGCACATTCCGTGCACCGCACAGCACCCTGGGTGTTTGGGCCGTGACTGCAGCCAGCCTGGACTGCTGTCGGTACTGTGCTTTCCCTAGAGACAGCTCACTTTCATTTTGAAAATTATATTTACTCAAAAGGGAAATGACCACACTGCCATGGTGGAAACCAGTCCTAGACTTGGAAGGAACACAACTGGAAGACACACGTGCTGGGTTCTGGGGTCGCAGCTGCCGTCTGCCCAGTGGAGAGGTGCGGGCGGGGTGATGCTGGGTTAGCACCTAGAGCAGGGGTGTCCAAACTGCGGCCCATGGGCCAACTGCGGCCCACATTCCATTGTTAATTGGCCCGCAGAAAATTCCAAAAACTTATTTAGTTTACTTAAATAAATCAGGTGAGGCAATACGTACTTCACCTTGAGTGAGTGGCCCGGCTGTTTGTGTATTTTACCGCATATGGCCCTTGGTGAAAAACGTTGAAAAATGTTTGGACACCCTGCACTAGAGGCTGGGAGGAGAGCTGGGGAGGGCTCAGCTATTTGCGGCCCCCTGCCGCGCCCTCACAGTCATGCTCTGGGATGGTCTATGGCCCCTGCAGCACTGGGCCTCCATGTCTGTCAGGCGAACTGGGCATTTTCAGCTCTCCTTCTCCATGCCCGAGCCAGGTCCCGAAGACCGGGATCCGAGGCGGAAGGGGGAGCTGGGGCCTTTCTGGCCGGAACTGCCTTCCTGAGGAGCCCTCCTCTGACTAGAGCCAGCGGCCCCCAGGAACCCAGGGCAGCGGCCGAGCGCAGCCCCTGCGGCAGCCTTTGCTCCTGGGCGCCAGCCAGTCGTGGATCCCAGCCAGGCCAATCCGTGCCCAGGACTCCTGTCCTCCTGAGTTGTTCTCTGCTGTGCAGGCCCCGACCGGCTTTGTCCCTGCCCTGTGCACTGCCGGCCGGACGTAGCCCATCCTCAGGCCAGTGTGGCTCCTTCTGTCCAAGTACGGACTCGGTCACTCAACCGTTTATTCTTTGCGTCCATAACTGTGCCTGATGGTGACGTAATTGTCATCCCTGAGCAGACGTGCTGCATGCCTGATTTCCTGCTGAACAGAGGAGGTGACGGCTCAAGCCTTTTCAGGGGGAAAGTGTTCCAAGTGGCAGGAGCCACTGTGAGCACTCTGCTGGCTTCACGCGCGGTTCTAAGCTGGGCACTTAGCAGAATTGTCCTGAGAGAGACCTGTGGGGACCTTGCAGGCATCACGCTCCGTTACGTTTCCAGCTCCGTTCAATAATGAGACAAGCAAGTCAAAGGTAGAAGTGGCCAGCCGTGGTCAGCCGGCTGAGGAGGCAGAGAGGTGCCAGCGCAGCGTCCCTCTCGGAGGCCTCAGTTTCCCTATTTGTAGAATGGCCGTCAGAAGGTGGGTTGGATTTCCAGCTCTTTAAATTTTGAATCTTTCTTACGCTACCACCATGGGTCACTGTGACTTCCATGTCTTTCTTTTTTTTCCACTTCGTGCTCTAAAGGATGGTGGTGAAACCTGAATCCTGAGGCAACCTCTGGGCTCCCCTGAAGGGGCTGCCGTCCAGGCTTCCCCAGGGTCCGCCAGGTCACAGCAATGCCAGGGGCAGTGGCAGGGGCCCAGCCAACAGCAGCATACAGCTCCTATCTAGGGACCCCAGTCTCCAAACCTGCCCAGCTGGACCTGCTAAGCCAAGGGCCATAGCCAGGGACTGTCTCTCACAGCTGGGTTTTCAACCAAACGTCCAGCTGGATGTGGGGGCAGCGACCTGCCAGAAAGTGTGCGCTCAGTGGAGGGCACCAGGGGACTGCTGCTTGGCCCTGGGCCAGCTCCTCTCCTGCCCCCTGCAGACCTTGGCCTGGACACCTGAGCAGCGTGTGGGCAGCACTCTGCTCACAGGTGAGGGGCCTTCCCACAACTGTGACCTTACTTGGGTGCATTTAGGCCCGAGGCAGCAGGGAGACGGGGCCAAGTGTGGGCTGCAGCCCTTCTCCAGGAGCCAGCCTGGCTGCACCGGCCACCCCCGGCACAGAGGCTCTGCCCTCACAGGGCTGCTTGCAGCTCTTTGTCTATTTACCCAGGAATCCTCTCAACACCCCCTGAAGGACGTCTCTGGGGTTCATGTCCATCCTCAAAATCTCCGGGGGGCAGAAGCATTCAGGGATTTCGAAAACTTCAGATGACAAAAGGCTCTGGTGCCTGTATAGGGAACATACGTCACGTGTCACCCTGAACAGCCTGGGGCACGGCCCTGTAATTAAACTCACTCCAGTATCCTCAGGATGTGTGTACATTTACTCCAAGGGAGAAAAACGACGGTGCATGAAGAGCCTCACTGATTTAGGGTTTGTCCCATGTACGTTCAGGTTGAGTCAGGTTTGCTGTCAAATGAGTTACATTTGGATTTCAGAGACTATAGAGTCCAGGTTATAACCATCCGTGTGTTCCCGTGAGCAGCCCGAAGCCAGAGGGGTTAATGCATTTGCCCAAAGTCACTTTGCCTTGTGACTGGTGGGACCAGGCTCTCACCAGGCCTGCTGTTCTGCTAGGGGGGTGGGGGTGGGGGCAGCACCTGGACCCATCAGTCAACCTTCTAGCACTTTTGGACACCTGCAGAATGATGGTGAATGACCAGTCTGGCTCTGACGGACCCTCCGCCCCAAGGAACAGACTGGGTTAGGGGTGAGTGAGGTCAGATCAGACAACCCATAGGAGACACATGGGCACCCGAGGTCACACCAAGAGAAGGCTGGGGTGGCTGGATCCCAAGCCACCGGCTTTGTCCACCACACAGCGACGCCAAGCAGCTTAGGCACCACTGCCCAGGACCCTTGAAACAAAGGGAGTGAAGTGCCCCAAGGCCAGGCCCCTGCAGAGGATGCCAGGAACGGCAAAACGCCTGGGAGCCTGGGAGGCCCATCCTCCCTGCAGCTGCTCCCTGAGCTCCTGAGCTCTGCCCTCTGCATACAGCAATGTCCTGAGAACTGCCTGGTCCGCTTCTGGATCCTTGCAGCCCTCCCTCTACCCTAGACCCTGCATTTGCACTCAAGGGAGTGGCCGTGGAAGCCCACCCTGCAAAGCACAACAACATTTCCCAAGCGTGCTCACATCCACCATCTTATTAGAGTCAGATGCAACGTTCTCCAGCATGAGCCCACTAGACAGATGGGAAAACTGAGGCAGAGAGCAGTGCACACGGGCAGCAGCAGGCTCTTTAACAGAAATGCTGCACTTCCCTAAAACCCTTCTAGTTTTAAACTGCTGTTCTCGTGTTTTTTTTCCCGGATAGCCCCGCCCTCCCGTGGAAGGCGCTGTGATGAAAGCCTACAGTTCACTTAAGAACAGTCTGTGCCTCCCCTTACAGAGGGCCCTCCTCGTTCCTCCTTCCAGAGGTCCTCTCTTCTCTAAACGCTCCTAGACTTTATATGTGTGGTACCTACACCTGGTCAGTGTGCGTCTTTCCTGTCCCCTTGGACTCAGGTCAGGAGGCAGCAGAGTCCAGAGGCTGGACTCACCCCCAAGTGCCCACCACCCAGAAAAAGGGTGTCATGCCGGAGGTGCCAGGAAAGCCCGCTGAGCAGACTCAGTGCACCGGATGTTTCTCTAGCAGCCTCAGCTGTTCGCAGGAGTGACAGGGACACCAGCTGGGGCTGTCTACCAGACAATTCTGTCATTCACATGGCTGCTTCCCAGCACAGCCTGAAGCCCTGGGCTGAGGGACAGGATGGAGGCTGAGCTTCCCGTGGGGGCTGGGGGGAGCACTGGGCTTGGGGAGGTGCTCACATCCCTTCTGGACAGCAAGCAAGTAGGGGAGACCACCAGCTTGCTTTGGCCAGTCCCCTTCCCCGAGGGTAGACAGTCACGTGCTCGGAGAAGCTGCAAGTCCATCTTTCCATGCTAGCTGAGTGCCCAGCACACAGCTGAAGCCGGGCAGAGAGAGCCAAAAACCTCCGGAGAACTCTGCAAAGTCCCTGCCAGTGTCACAGGTCACATGTATGTCCCCTCTGTGAGCACATGGACAGTACCCAGGTGAGCTTTCAGCATCAGGGCTGCTTACCAGATACCAAGAAGAAAGTGGCTGGAACTGCCTGCTCTGAGACATAGCGTGGGGACCTGCACTCATGTGTCCCCCACACCTGCCACCACTGTCCTTCCACCCCCGCCGGCCAAGTGCCCTTGCAAAGCCCCTGGGGACTGTTCCCACCCCAGGGCCTCAGCCCATTCCCCTTGCTTCTCCAAGCGACCAGTGACTGACAGGGACCTTCACGAACTCTTGCCCACAGGCCCGAGTGCTGACATGTTCCCCTGAAACTAGTGCCTGGAGCCCTTTCTTGTCCGATGCAGCGGGTCCCAAAGGACCCCCAAAGGCACTGCCTCGGGATGCCAGCTGCATGGCCTCCACCCTGATCACCCTCCTCCATACGATCTCACAAGAGCCCCTGGCTGAGCCTGGATGCTGGTCCAGCACAAGAAGACTCAATGCTCCACTGTGTCTCCCGTCACACCGAGGGTGGGGGCCACGGCCCTCAGGGCTGTTCCTTCCTTACCCATGTGGGGGGCATCTGTGACCTAGGAAGTGCTGTGCCCCTGCTCAGGTGGGAAGGCAGCATGCAATAGGAGGGGCTGTGTGGCATGGCCATGCCCTCACTCATCTGGGGACAGCAGAAGGCGGCCCTTGGGGGTTCCTGCCCTCAAAGCCTTCAGGTGCCTCAGTGTGGACAGCGGGGGGCGTAGATCTCCCAGGCAGTGATGCTTGGCAAGGCGAACGCTTCTGGGCTTGCCAGGCCCAGCAGGCCGACCCCACAGAAAGGCACAGCGAGGGCACCTACCGACACTGGTTATCTTCTGCGCGCCGAGGTCACACAGCAGCGCTTCGACCGCTGGGCTGCGCCTGGAGTACAGCTCGTACCGGTTAATGCCCAAGTGGAACTTGAGCCAGTTGGGATAGGCGTCCACGGCCGCCTCCCCGGTGGGTAAAAACGCTTCGTCCTCAGGACCTCCGGGTGGCCTGTGGAAGTGAGAATGACCCAGAGTCAGCAGAGAGCAGAGCGCCAGGTTGCAGGCCGCGGGCGCCAAGGTGTTAACTCTGGATCCAAATGAACGCAGACTTATTCAGTGGTGTCCGGCTCCAGCAGGATGCTGCACAGTCCACACTTTTCCTGGGGTTGTGTTCCACCAACTAATAACATACCTGGAGGCCATAATGCTTACTTACCCCCAAGCCGCCCAGACAGCTATAACTAAAGCAGGACCAAACCCAGGACGTCAGCACCAGGCCCCACCGTGTCTGTCCTGGGGCCACCAAAACAGCCTGACAAGCATGATGTCAGCTTGGGGTGCAAGAGGCTGTCGGCCCTTCCCAGGGGCAGAAGAAAGAACTCATCTTTGACCACAGACTGTGTGCAAGTCACAGACACGCCCAGTCTCTCAGAAACTCTCCCTGGGAACTGCTTTGGTTCTAACCACCTGGGGTAGGAATGATGCAAGAGGCTAAATTTAATTTTAATGAGATCAGTCTTGGGTGGGGAGAGAGGAAGGAGGCAGGCACTCACTTCAGCCAAGGCCCAAAGAGAGGGCCTGCCATCCACCAGGCTGCCCTTCTAGCTTGAGTCAGGGGCCAGCCTTGGGAGAGCAGACCTGTTTGCTGCTGCACTGGAGGGAAAAGTGGATTTGTCTTAGCGCTAATTCACCTGCAAGTGAGGCCTTTCGGCCCCAACTCCTGTCCCCCAGTGGACACGACAGCTGGCTCCATCACTGGCCACTGGCTGTCCTACGATGAGCCACAGGTGCAGGCCACTGCTCCAATTCTCAAGTTTCTGAGCATTTCCTCGAACCTGGCCAGCAGACAAAGCCCATAGTCCACCAAACCAACCCCTTGGTGTGTTCAGACAGAAAACACTGGGCCTGATCAAATTTCACAGGAGAAAGGATTTTCTAAAATGTTTTGGAAACCTGGCCTTTCCCCTGGTGGCTTGGGTAACCTTTTGCAGGCAGTTATTTATTCTGGCCCTGCTGCTAGTTAATATTTCACTACTCTAGGTTGCAGCATCTGTTTATTTTGATCTTGGTGGCTGAGGAGGACCTTGGGGGAAGGGTTTAAATCAGTACAGTTTCAAGAGATGCTCCAGGGGGATGTGTCTCCCCATAGATGAGGCCGGCACCCCCTTGCAGCTGGCACTGTTCCAAGGCTGGCTGCAGTCCACACACTGGCTGGGAGAGCACCGTCCTTAGGCTCTCAGGGCCCCTCTGCTAATACTGTTCTCAGTGACTGGATCACTGGGCCGGTCCAGACCTTCTGACGTGTCCACCAGGGCAATGCCGCCACGTGTCTGACCGCTTGGCAGCCAGCAGCTCCCCAGGCCAAGGGTAGGGGCCCTGCCACCTCCTTCATTCATTGCCTGATGTCACCCAAGCCAGTGGCCAGGGCCATGCAGGCCAGCTCTGCTTTCCTGTACCTGCGGCACTGACCCTCCCCCGCTCTGCCTTCAGGCCGGTGGCAGCCGGTAACAGCTCCCAAGCCCGCAGCCCTTCTCAAGGGGGCAGTCAATCATCTGGAGACAAAGAGCCGCGGCCCTTCCCAGGGGCCCTGGGCCTCTTACACAATGCCTTGGATGTGGAAGGGACACACTGGTCCGCTTTGATCCTCAGAGGGCGCGTGGCTGCCCTAGGGGTCGGGCCTGCCGGGCACCCACCGGAGGGGACCCCACTCCACTCACCAGTTGGGGCTCTCCGCCGCCGCTTTGGGGTTGAATCTGATGTCGCTGTTCACATTGAAGAGGACGTCGTCTTCCGTCAGCGGAGGCACCGCGACCTGGTACAGTGGGTGTTCGAACAGCCTGGCCAAGAGGGAGCTGTCTCCGCTGGTGCCTGGGGGCGGCACCGACCGACGGGGGCCGGGGTCTCGGAGCAGCGGCCGGTGCGCTGGGTCACGAGGTCTCGGGGCGCCAGGATCCGGGCCCCGCAACGCACCCTCGGCCGGCTCGGCTGCAGGCGGCAGCTTCTCCAGCGAGTGGGACGTGAGGTTGGAGGAAGGGTCGGAGCTGAAGTCCTGCAAGATGCGAAGCGTGTGTTTGTTGGGCCAGCCCGAGTCTCCCGCGGCGGCGGAAGCGGGGGCCGGAGGCTCCCCGGGGCGGCCCGGCGCCTTGGCCCAGCCTGGGGCCACCGCCTCGGCCGCGGGCTGCGCGCAGGAGCAGCCAGGCTCCCCCGAGGGGCGAGCCGCGCGCCGTCCCAGCTTCGGCAGCAGGTCCAGCATGATGTGCAGCGCGCAGGCCGCCAGGAACACCGCCAGGATGAGCGCACGAAACCTGCGCAGCGGGATCATCCTCGCGGCCGACGCCTCCGGAGCGTGCTCCGCGCGTGCCCCTCTAGTGTCGGCTGGGCACGAACGCGGTGCTGCGGCTCGGGTCAAGGTCCATCTGGCGTCGGACGGCTACCAGCTCCGGGGCTGTCCCCGGGCCCGCACCACGTGTAAGGCGCCCACCGCCAAAGCGCCCGCTTGCCGAGCCATCTCGGGGCCGTTCCTTCTCGTCTCTCCCGAGCGGCCGCGTCCTCAGCGGCCGGGCCCAGCGGCCCTTATCCGCGGAGCTGGGGCCGCAGCCGGATGAGGGCCTGCTCACGCAGTGGCCGGCTCTGGTCTCTGGGGCCCGGGCCGCGCTCATCAGGCGCACAGGGGCCCAACGTTGCGGCCCATTCCGGCCAGGGCGCGGCGGGCTGGGGATGGTGGTGATGACCGCACGTTGCAATCCGATCCGCGGCTCCGTGGGCCGCGCTAGGCGCCGGGCTGGCCCGGCGGAGAAGGGGCGGCTCCTTGGGGCAGGGCTCGGCTCTCTCAGGCTGCGGCCCGGAGGCGGGGACCTGGAGGAGAACGAGGGCGCAGGGCCGCGGGGTCTGAGCCCAGGGCGAGCGCGGGGGGGTGGGGGTGGGGGGCACACGGAGCGGCAGGCGAGATCCCTGGCAGGTGCAGCAGCGTCCCCAGAGCGCAGGGTCCGCACGGCCGAGCCTCTCGGTGCCCTGCGCCCCGGGTGGGCAGATATCCGAGCACGGCGGAGCCGCCCCCCGCGTCAGCGCCCGCAGATTGGCGGAGCCGCAGCCCCGCGAGTCACTGCCGGGCCCCAGCCGACTCCGCTCCCTTTCTCTTTTCTCCTCCCCTCGGCCGCGCCCCGCGATGCCTCTGCAGCTCCGGGCCCGCTAAGGAGAGGGCGCCTTCTTCCGTGGTTTGCCGAGAGAAAACGGAGACACCCGAGAGAGGAAGGTTGGAGGGCGCGGGGTCCCGCATGCCCAGCTCGTGCAGCAGGAGATGAGCGCCGCGCCGCTGCGGGCACTGTGGATGGGCCCTCCCGCCAGGCCGCTGCGCCCAGGACTTCTGCCTGCCAGCCTGGGGCCGGCTGCCACCAGCTGCAGCCTCTCGGCTCCTCCCGAGGGCCAGAACCCAGGCCAAGTCCCTCCCCAGAGCCGCTGGGCGTCTGCACCGCCAGACGGCGACCTTGTGCCCCAAGCCCCCGGCTTGGGCTTGGGCGGGCCCCCAGGCGCCCTGGCCGAAGAACGGGGGTGGGGGTGGGGACGCCGTCATAGAGAATGAGAAGAGTGCTGTATGTGACCCAAATCCGGAGGGGACGTTAGGACAGCGCGAGGCTCCTGCACCCAGCTGGAGCCCCACTCACTTCACCCGGAGGGGGCCACTCCGGTGCCTTAACTCTGGCGGTGCTAGCATCCGGAGCAAGGATTCGCTGGGCACTGAGAGGAGAGGTCCTGTGTGTTTGGGAGGCGGCACCTCCTCACTGTGCGGGGCAGAGTGTGTGTGTCTGTGTGATTTGCCTCCCAGATGCACAGGATGGCCCACCCACACCCAGGGGCACCTACAATGGGGCCTCTTCTGGGCACACACAGCTTCTGGGACCCCCAGGCCCCAATAGGGAATATGAGTATGAATGTCAGGCCGAAGTCGTAGTTAGGGAGGTGAGTGAACCAGGCCAGGGAAGACGTCACAGACTCATCCAGCTCCAAGCACACAGACTCTCCTCCCCCACCCAGAAATGAGAAGAATCTCCCCAACGACAGCCTCTCCAGCAGGACAGAGAGGAGGGCAGCCTCTGCTGGGCCCAGGGTGGGGGCGTCCTTCTGTCACTGTGCCATGGGGGCGGCTCCCCGCCCTCTGCAGACCTCAGCTCTCTCTCCCGTGCATTCAGGGTGCATGGTCCCTGTGACTCACCATTGAGTCTGGTGCCTGGCCCAGTGCCTCACACTGAGCAGGACCCCACTACATACCTGCAAAGTAAAGGGGTGCCCGACCACCTGGCCAGTGTCTCTGCGGCCTTTGGAAACAAGTGTGAGGACTGGTCTCAGCCTTCCTGGAGACATAGCCATAGATCCGGGGCGGCAAGAAGAGGAAGGTGGAGTTGACCCACCCAGGAGATGGAACACTTGGGAGACTTGTCCTTGGAGTTGGAGCTGCCTCCCTCGCCATCCCCTCACAGGGACGGCACCATTTTTGTGCAGAGAAGGTGACTTTGGACAGGATTACCCAGGGGGGCCCAGGAAATGATGTGTGCACTGAGATGGAGGTTGAGAAGCAGCCCCCTGCCCCATCTGGGGGAGGTGGAGCAAGGAGTTGCCATGTGGCAGGAAGGAGCTTAGGTCTGTGGTCTCCCAGCCCAGCGAGCGTCTCCCGCAGCCTGCAAGCCCCACCAGTCCTCCCACGCTCAGCGTCCTCGGGGTGGGTGTGTGGTGGGCTGGCCCCACGAGCCGTGGACGTCAGGTGTGGGGCCTCCCCACAGCTTATTTCACGCCCCACCCCCCACCTCCTATGTTACTTGGACTCTTGTTCACCGCTGGACGGCTCCCTCTCCTGGTTCTGGGTTCATCTCAACTGTCACCTTAGAAAAGCATTGTGTCACTAAGCAGATAATTTTGAAGTGCCCCCGACTATTGATTTTCCTAGCAGTACCCATTGCTATCTGAAATACCAACTTCTGTCCTGATTTACTGTTTGTCTCCCCCAAAATGCATGTGATCCATTAATTCAGGAGCCTCAGATGCCTTGTGCACAGTTTTGCCCTGGGGGCCTGCAGAGCAGGTGCTCAAAGAAGGGACGACAAACAACCATCCAATGTGCGGTCAGGTGTCAACAGACTAAGGTGACACATGTGAAAAAAGCCTTTGAAGACAGAGCACATGCCACAGGAGGGACAGTATGAAAAGCTGGACTGGATCTTCCCGCCTAGTTCTTATAATTTGCCTGAGGAGTAGTTTGATTTGGTTCAATTGATTCATCCATGGAAATCACAAAAAGCAAACATATACACAGACCCACACAGAGACATATCCATAGACATAGCTATACATAGAGAGAGGCGCGCACACACATATACACATGCAGACACACACATGTAGACACATAGACACACATGCAGAGACACACACATGCACATACATAAGTAGACGCGCACACAAGGCCCCACCTCAACGTCTGGGCCAGGCCAGTCCAGGTCAGGTCACTGCTCCGGGAATGGTTTGGGCTTTTTCCTCCCACAAGATGGCACTCCAATAAGCCAATGTCTAATGTGTCAAGTGGTGACTGGAATTACATGGAAAACGAGGTACAGCACAGAGGGAACCCCACACTCTGGGTGATCAGGGAAGGCAGCGGAGAAAGCGACATTAGAATAGAAGCTTGCTCGTGAGGGAATAGGAACTCGGAGGTCTGTGGGGTGGTGTTCTGGGCAGCAGAACTGGAAATGCCTCTGCTCGGGGGCAGGGTCTGGAAGAGCTGGTATATGGGGGGGGCCTTGAGGTTGGAGTTGAGTTGGGGGAGGAAAGGGGCTGGGGAACATTCCAGAAAGGTCCAGGACTCCTCCGGGGCAGGAGAAAGGGGAGCAGCACAGGCCACAGACACCCCAGCCTGCCTCCACCACTGCACCCCCCACCCCGGCCCGATTGGTCCAGCCAGAGCGTCCAGCCTGGAGCAGAGGAGGGGCCAGAGGGACCTGCCCACCAGCTCAGGCCCTGGTGCCCCCACCTTTCTTATTCTGCGATGTTTTCCTGAGGGTTACTCATCCAAGGCCCCTCTGGGGAAACTCCTGGGCTGTTGACCACAGGCCAGCCCTGGTCACAGGCTATTCTGGGAGCTGAGGGTGGGGGTAGCTGGGCTGGCGGGGGAGGGCTGTGCTGTGGGAGGCGGGAAGGAGGAGGGGGTCATGTTCCTGACTGGGCACCCACTGTGTGCCCAGGTGTCACGGGGTGTGTGGCTTTAACCCTTGTCTGGTAGAACAGAGAGCATGGAGATTCCCTGCCTGCATGGGACTTGGCTAGCACGGGGCTGATGGGCTAGCGGGATTTACACGGGAAGGGGGGCACACTAGCAGGAGAGATAGCTCCATAGGGAGGGGACATAAGTGTCACCAGTGTCCTCTGGGCCCGTGTCAGGTACTTGAGTGGGGCCTGCAGGGAGAGGGGAGGCATCCTATGGATGAATGTGGCCTCCATCAGCCACCAGCACTGACCATCTGGCATGTCCAGCTGCCCCTCGCTGGAACTCTGGCACTGTTTCCCCAGCTACATATCCACAGCCTTCGGGGCCTTCAGAAAACAGCTCCTTTGTTCTAATTTTAAATCACAGATCAAGAAACTCAAAAGTAAGCAAATAAACAGCCTTGACTTCATTTTCTACATTTTGTATCATTCAAATATCGGATTTATACTCTTTCCTATCATACATGCAATGACCACCCAAACTGACCATCTATCGACCAGAAGGAAAAATGTGAAGAATTCTGAAGGCAGGTAGGCAACTGTCTGATCACTGAGACCAATGCAGCTTCAGAAACAGAAGCCATGCTTTGAAGCCACTTCTACCTGGAAATCAACACCACCAATACAAACACTTTTATATAATTTGGGGATTGTGAAGGAAACCCAAAGGGAGGTTACAGACTATTCAAAAATGAACGCAAATGAGAACAGCACGTATTAAAACCTGTGTGACTCTACCAGCGAGGTTCACAGAGGAAACCTGGAGTGATGACAGCACTTCTGAGAAAATGATAGTGACTAGAAATAAGTGAACTAAGCTTTCCGTTCCAGAAACTGGAAACAGAACAATAAAATAAGCCCAAATAAAGAAGGAATGAATTCATACAGAACCAACCAAAACAAACACAACAGAAAATAAACAATGGTTGGCTAATAAAACGAAGACATTTCTCTGAAAAGACCAATAAGAGTCAACATATTGCAAAATATGATTAAGGAGAGAAAAGAGAAGATAGAGTAAGCATGTGGGAGAAGATACGACTGCAAATGGGACAGGCATGGAAGTCCCAGAAAAGACTGTACCTACCACTCTGTCATAGTTGATGATGCAAAAGAAATAGGTGTTTTTAAAGAAAAATTAAAATGACCAAAATTGACTTAAGAAGTACTAGAAAATAAAGCTAGACCAATCATCACAGGAGAAATTGAAAACCGGTCAAATATTTATCCCTAAAAGCAGAAGTTGGGCCAGTTTGGCCAGACAGCTGCATCAGACAGTCAGGGAACAGATACTTTGTACGTTAAGGAAATTGCTCCAAACAGAGAGAAAAGATGGAGATTTCTGTACCCTGAGGTCGGCCCCAGATGAGGCCATGTCTCTTGGAAGCAGAGACGACTTCACTTTATCTACTTCGCAGACGGAGGAAAGAATCATCTGATTCTTCAATAGCTGCTGAACAACCCTTGTAAAATTCAACACTCATTCCTGTTAGGAAGTCGTAGCAAATCCCCACTAGTGGGAAATTGCCTTTCTCTGACAAAGGGCACCCACAGAGAGTTGCCAGTGACATCATTCTGTCTTTCCCTGGGTATAGCAGAAAAATTTTAGAAGGTGGCAATCTGTAAAATCAAAAGGCATTCACCAAACATTATTTTAAGCGTGAATGTAATCTGTAGGTTTGGTGATTAGAGGTGAAAATGTGAATATTAGACAAATAAGATTTGGTATTTAGAGGCCAATGCAAGATTCAAGTGAGAGAATAAATTCCAGTAAAACGTCTTTTCCAGAACCCTCAAATTTCTGGATCTGGTTCAAAACACTGATGCTGATAAACCACACAGGTGGGGGATGTGAGTTTACCCCTGACGGAACAGTGGTGCTGTGAGGACACGGGGACCCCCTGCAGTTTCGGGTAACACTGCCTGTCTTGAGAACTCCATCTCCTGTGGTTGTCAGCAACACGCCCCAGGTGAGTCCTGCTCAGGTCCTCTCCCGCCCCCACTTTCTGCCCACTGCTCTCTGTCCTCTACAGACCCAGGCTGTGCCCTAGTGGATGTGGCCAGAGGGGTCTCCTGACTGCCCTTGCCAGAGAGGATGTCCACCCTCATTCTCAACATTACCATCGAAACAGACAGGTACAGGACAGGGCTGAGCCCTCCCTCCCAACGACCTGGAGGTCACCAGGGTGCCCCTGTGTGTGGATGTGTCCAATGGCACAGGACGCAGTACTGACACTTGTTACCCAGAGGAACAGGGTCCTGTGGCCCCGAGTGTCATGCACGTTCTCAACATGGGGGGTGTGGGGAGCTGCTGGGGAGGAGGAAACAACTTGGGTGTAAGTTTCCAGCACACAGATAAGTCCTGGGAACAGCGGCCTCAAACACTATATTGGAAAGTATGCTTTGAGGTCATTATTCAGAACTTCACAGGCCATTTCCTGGCTGAGCCCCAGGACAGCGGACAAGGCACCATAGTGTTTTATGAATGACAGATGGCTTTTGTCACACGTCTCATTGATTGTGGCACTGGGGCTATGGTGGGGCCCGGCCGAAGTGGGCACCTGGGTGCTGCCTGTGGGCAGAGCCTGCAGGTCAGCCGTGAGGACAGACCCCAGCGTGATGCTTGACGCAGTGTCGCCGACTCTGCAGCAAGGACAGCCTGGTGCCCCCAGGACCAGGCACAGCTCTGACGCATGCCAGTCTCACAGGGCTGGCTGAGCCCCAGTGGTCGGCTGCAGGGCCTGCAAGGGGGCTTCGATCCTTCCTCCCCCCTCACTCATCAGTCATCTGTGTGGACATCCTTGGCCCAACCCCATTCTCTTTATCGGGACACGAACAACCGCAATGTTCCAGTTTGTCTGAGTGCTAATATCCCAAGTCCTCCTGTGTGAGAGACACCAGGGCCTTTGCAAATGCAAAATATTCTTCATCTTCAAGAGATGCTGGGACTGGCAGCCGCCAGATGGTGGGGTCCCACCACTGCCCCAGAGCCCCAGCCCTGCCCTACACTGCCTGACACACAGCCTCCTAAGCGTGCTGAGGCAACCTGGCCTTCTCAGTCCCTTTGCAGGGGGACGGGTACAGCTCGGGAGCTGGGGGGTGAGAGGTCATTCTTGGCACACACACACTGGCCCAGCACAGGCAGTGCAAGCCCCTGGAGCGCCGGGGACCAGCTCCCCACAGCATTGCCAGACGAAGACCACCCAAAAAAAAGACCAGGCAAGGCTATTAGGCCTGAAGTACCTTTCCAGATTTCCAAAAAGCAAACAACAACTCCCAGAGAAATTTGTAGGCCAAGGATAAATTAGCTAAGGACAAAGGTAGCACGATGACCATTTATCATCCCGAGCCAGAGAGGACACTGGGAACCCTGTCCTGTCCTCGTGATTCAAGGTCAGAAGCTGCCGCTTTCCCTCATTATTTCTATTTTTAAAATTGCATTGGGGCCTCTTGCAAAAATAGCAGGAGGTGAGGACATTTCAAGCTCTCACATGCCCCTTTGTCAGAAAACCACAGGGACGCAGGAACAGCCAGCCAGGATGTGGGCGACAAGGAGGCACAGCTCACCCCTCGGTCATCGCACGAGGGGGTAGACTGCGGACAGCCAGGGCAGGCACAGGCCCAAGGTCATTTAGGGAGGCCCCACAGCCATGGGCGCTGGTCCCTCTGAAACGGCAGGCTGCAGCGAGCCCGGGCCGTGCAAGCAGAGCAGCGATAGCAGGTTCCACGCCCTGTGTTCTGAGTGCAGGGGAGGTAGCTTCCCGCGCAGCCTGAGAGCTGGGAAGCTGGAGACGCTCACGTGCGTCACAGGAGACTAAGACGAGCCCCTCTGGGCGGTAGCTGAGGGACGAGGACGGCACCGGGACTTTCTTTTGTATACACGTGTGAGTGTGTATGTGTGCATGGACATGACCAGGGAGCTGCAATGTTCTCAGGTCCCAGTGTGCAGACCAAGGCCCACAGATTTAAGCCAGGGCCAAGTAACCAAGAGAAAATGACAGCTGAGATTCACTCCTGGTCTGGCGGACCCCAAAGAGCCCTCAGTCACAGTGCCGGAGATGGGGCTGTCATGTGGGTCTTGGAGTGGGAGGGGGGCCTGTTTGGAATGCACCCTCTGCAGGCCTACGGCAAGGGCAGGCAAGCTAGCACCCAGCCCCGCCCAGCCCGTCTTGGCTTCTCCGAGGGCTACACCTGCTGCTGGAAGTCAGAGCCCCAGGCCTGGAGATGGTGCTGCTACTTAGAGAAAGGGGCCAGAGAGCTCTCGTCCTCACTCAGATACCCAGCCCTGCCACCCACAGGCAGCCTGAGCAACCTGTCCAAATGGTCCTTCCTGGAATCTTGACATCCTTTCACGGACCAACACTCCTGTTTAACTGTCATCCTTTGTGGGGCCTAGAGCCCTTTCTCCCACAGCAGAGCCTAGAGCCTTCCCAGGCAAACCTTGCAGTTCTGCTCGTTGTTTTTATGAAGTCCTTGTTCCCAGGAGTGGGCAGCCCAGCATGGCTGACGGGCGGACTCCTGCTGGGACCAGCAGTGGACAGTGATGCGTGTAGGTTCTGGACCACAGAATCTAGAGATGCAGGCACAGGCTCCAACTGAAAGTTTCCGTCACTTTGGTTGTCACGTGGCTCGTAGTCAAAGATCACGAAGTATGTCAGTCATGTCCTGTAAAGCACTGATGGCTTAAACAATACAATGGTCATGAGCACAGCGTCTGCCTTTTGCTTTAAAGGTCACATCAGTGATGCTCTATTGGGAGACGTTTTGCAGAATCTGCTTCCTCAAGCCGATAGGACACCCTGCTGCCCTGACGAAGACACCAGACAAGATGACGTCAGAAACGGCATTCATCAGACGAAGGAAAGCCTCTGTGGCCGGCACAAGCACGGATGGATCAGCCTGGCCCATGACTCCCCACGCTGAGCCCCATCCGCGGCTGAGCCTCAGTCCCTGAGGAAAAGCCACCAGGGAGTTCGGGCTTCAGTGCTAGCTCACCGATCTCCTGGCCTGGCTCCCTGCCAGCAAACGGCTGCGATGTCGGCACCGCAAAACTCGGTGTTCAACGCTTGACTCTGCCACACGTCAAGTGGGTGGACCCTCTTTTGGTTCAGTGACACTGCCCCCAACGTGGGGACCTACCTCAGACAGCACTGACAGCAGGCCTGGGAGCACGGCCCTGATGAGCCTCTCACCTGTCTTGTCAACAGGCATTTTTCAGTCCTTCCTAGTTCTCCAGTTTCTCACATCCCTTCTCCATACTCTCATCATGACGCAGAATGAATTTCCTCAGTGGCTGTGGGTCTTTGGTGTCTTGACACGTGGGCCTCTCCATTGAGCAACTCACAACAGGAGAGCTTCCTGAGAGACGGAGGGAGGGAGGGAAAGAAGGAGGGAGAGAGGCAGAGAGACACAGAGAGAGTGGCCACAGTCTTTATTACATAATCTCTGAGGAACAACTAGATCAGGGCTAAAGAGGGAGAGCAGGGCTGAGGAGGGAGAGCAGGGGTGTGGAGGCCACCAGCCCCTAGGAGTTTCCTATAAGTTTTTATCGTGAGTAAAGAAACAAATGTCAATAATGTTAACATTCTCCCAAAATGATGATGGAGAAACTAATTACTAAGAACAAAATGTTTGAAGATAACGATGTTTTGTACTTATAAATATTTCTACCTTTTAATCAATTGGGATTAGAAGAGCCAATGCCTTGAGCTGTGTCTGATGACAAGGGCCTTCCTCCCACTGTCCTGGCCATTCCTGAATCAGGGCTGGTGGCCAGAAACACTCAGGGGGCTCATTTCACAGCTCGTTAGTGGGCATTTCTCACACCCATTACTGCTTTTTGGCATGAACGAGACGGCACTGCCAACAGTGCTGGAATTAGCAAAGGTCAGAGCAACCATTAGTGGCATCTGAACACGTTAATGGAAGTGCATGTCCCTGTGTCAGGGGCCCATGTCCTCCTCCTGGTAATGGTGTGGGTGCTATTGAAAGTGCTGGAACCCACACAATGAGAAAATTGCAGCCCTAGCCGGAGGCATCTGAGGGTGGCCTAATGCACTGGTGTCCCCCCCCTACCTGGCCTGGGTCCCTCTGGGGAGGGAGGGGTGGCCAGAGCAGCGAGATGGGACAGGTCCACCTGTGCTCTCAGGGCATCAGGACAGAGGCAGTGTTTTTATCAACAAGCCTGCATGTAAAGATTCCATAAGCAGGGCCTTTCCCTAAGGCTGGGGCCACTAAGTACGTTATCCCTTTGAAATAATCCTCTTGAGTTTTAACATTGAGTGTTTCAGATTCAATGATTTTATACTCTACACTTTTTTAAAAATACAAGGCCCTGTAAATAAAAGTGAATAAACCATAACAGCAGAGCCGCTGTGGGAGCTGCAGGGGTAGGGGACCCAGAATCCCCCACTAGGTCCCTCACCCCCAAGCTTGATGTCACCAAGGACAGCCCTACAACAGCTCTGCAGGGTCTGAGGGGCCCTAGCAGAGCGTCTGGACCTTTAGTTTGGGAACACGCAACCCCCCTAAATAGACTGATTTGAGAGGCCAGAGGATCTGGCCATTACAAAAAGGATTGAGCTGCTTGAGAGACCAAATACAACAATGGACACTCCTTGGATGACCAGGAGCTCCCACTCACAACCTCTGCTGCCACCGGCCCAGACGGTTGGGACTTGATCAATGGCTGCAAAAATTAGAAGGGTCCTGGATTGCTGATGCCATCACTTTCAACTCAGGACCAAGCGGAGAAAGCCAGCATGCCCCTCTAATCGATGGCACGGGATGCCCGCATCCAGGCAGCTGCCACACGTCCCACCCACAGACTCCATCGGACATGTCGGGAGCCCCTATCACCACGATGTTCTCCCACTGAGTCTCTGCCAAACACAAGTGACGGTGGCCCACCCCGTGGCGTACCAAGCTGCGAATAAGCGGCCTCGTCTTCATTTATTGCCACTTGCTCCAAATGCTCGGTCACAAAGTATGATGAATGTGTACATCAGATGTGAGCAGACTCAGGGAAGGACGCTCAGTTAGGGAGCAAGGAAGTCAAGTCCCTCTGCTTGTTTTGTCCTTTCTGTTGTACATCCTGAGGTTCATTTGGGAGGTGGCTATGATAGAACTAGGAACAAGAGAACCACGCTGCCACTGCCCTCGGGGAGGCTGGAATAACACGTGCTACTGATTAGACTGAAAGTCCACCTCGAGGGGGAACAGTTGCGGACACGTCAGGGAGCTCATGTTTTCAATTGTAAGATATTGTCGTGAGCAACCAAACAAAAATGGAGATGTTTCCTGCCAGGCGCTTCTCAGGAGGCTGCCCGGTGGTTGTGGGGCCTCCTGCTGAGCCCACCCTACATTCATCCAACCTGACAATTCTCCCAGCACCCTACAGCCCTGTCTCCTGGTGGCCTGGGCTCCCCCTCAGCCTGCACAAAGGCCCTGGTCTCCAGGGTGGGCCGTGAGCAGGGGTCCGAGTGTGCCCTGAGGGCTCCACTTGGGACGCTCTGAGACTGGCAGGAGTGGGTGGCTTTACTCCGTCTTGATTGCTCCACCAAGAAGTGGCCAAGATGGGGAGAGGCAACTAAAGGAAAGTTTGAGGGGACAACTTAGGAGAAGAAAAAGGAAGGCCCGTGAAGGCTGCCCAGGGTGTCACATGTGTGGTCCTACCCAGGGCTGCCCTGCTGGGGGCAGAGAACAGAATCTCACCTTGGCGTGTGTGCCAGGCACAGGAGATGGATGGCCACGTCTAGGGGAGGCAGTTGTATAAAACAGGGGCCTTATCGAAGACCCCCTTCCTCTCAGGAGATGCCCTTATCCAATGAGTAAGCACAGGATCCCTCCCCAGTGCGGCACAGCCCCTGCAGGAAGGGGATAGGAGTCCCTCTTCCTTCTCAGCCCTTCCCTTCCCCCAGGACCACAGTCTCAGGTCAGAATTCTGCCAGGTGGTCAGGGCTGGACCTCCTGGGCTGACTCTCTAACAACATGTTTATAATTAATCTCCTACTAGTGATTGTCCCAATCCTCTTAGCCGTAGCATTCCTCACCCTCATCGAACGAACACTGCTAGGCTACATGCAATTCCGTAAAGGACCAAACGTTGTAGGTCCCTACAGACTCCTTCAGCCAATCGCTGACGCCATCAAATTGTTCACCAAACAACCTCTGCGTCCCCTAACATGATCAATTTCCATGTTCATTATCGCACCAGTCCTAGCCCTCTCCCTAGCCCTAAGGATATGAGCCCCCTACCCACACCACACCCAGTAATCAACATAAACCTAGGCGTCCTATTTATACTGGCCATATCAAGCCTGGCCGTGTCCTCCATCCTATGATCAGGCTGAGCCTCAAACTCCAAATAGGCACTAATTGGAGCCCTACGGGCAGTAGCACAAACCATCTCCTACGAGGTAACCCTTGCGATCATCCTACTCTCCGTACTGTTAAGCGGATCCTTCTCACTACCAACCCTACGCACCACACAAGAACACACATGACTAATCTTCCCATCATCATTGACCACCAGCTACAATGTGATTTCTCTCCACCCTAGCAGAAACCAACCAAGCCCCATTCGACCTAACAGAAGATAAATCCAAACTTGTTTCTGGATTCAATGTAGAATATGCCGGAGGCCCATTTGCCCTCTTCTTTCTAGCGGAATATGCCAACATTATTATAATAAACACTGTTACAACCACCTTCTTCCTAGGGGCATTCCACAACCCACTCCTACCAGAACTATACACCGCCAACTTTGTACTCAAATCCTTACTTCTCACTGTCTCCTTTCTATGAATCTGAGCATCCTATCCATGCTTCCGATACGATCAACTAATTTATCTCCTATGAGAAAACTTCTTACCCCTAACCCTAGCCCTATGCATGTGACACGTAAGAATACCCATCATTATAGCCGGTATTCCTCCACAAACGTACGAAATATGTCTGATAAAAGAGTTACTTTGATAGAGTAAATTATAGGGGTTCAAGCCCCTTATTTCTAGAATTACAGGAATTGAACCTGCTCCTAAGACTTCAAAAATCTCCGTGCTACCACATTACACCACATTCTACAGTAAGGTCAGCTAAGAAAGCTATCAGGCCCATACGCCGAAAATGTTGGTTCACACCCTTCTCGTACTAATAAACCCACTCATCTTCACTACAATTTCATTTACCATCATCCTAGGAACCCTGATCGTAATGACAAGCTCACATTGACTACGTGTCTGAATCGGCTTCGAAACGAATATGCTATTATTCCTAGAATGATAAATCGGTTTCATCCTCATGCACGGAAGCCTCCACCAAGTATTTTTTCACACAAGCAACCGCCTCCATGCTGCTCATGCTAGCCACCATTATCAACCTCCTACACGCTTGCCAATGAACTGTCACAAACATCCTGAGCCCAGCAGCCTCGACTGTCATAACCCTAGCCCTCACCATAAAACTCGGCCTATCACCATTCCACTCCTGAGTCCCCGAAGTCACACAAGGCATCCCCCTGTCATCAGGCCTCATTCTTCTCACATGACAAAAACCAGCCCCCTTGTCAATCCTGTATCAAATCTCACACTCAATCAACCTGGACATCCTACCTGCCATGTCTATATTGTCCATTCTAATTGGAGGCTGAGGAGGACTCAACCAAACCCAATTACAAAAAATGCTGGTGTCCTCTTCAGTCGCCCACATAGGCTGAATGACAGCTATCATAGTCTACAGGCCCACGATAGCGCTACTTACCCTAATTCTATGTATCCCATATTTGTGAAGAACCAGGACACCCACGTGTGCACCGCACGTGCTCATCCCTTTGGGAGCAGTGTGGGGGGCGTGGCCCCTGACTCCGCCCCAAGGCAGCCAGGCCCTTGCTGGTCCCTCCCACAGCCAAGCTCAGGAGCAAAGCCCTGCGTGTGCTCAGCTGTGCTCAGCTTTGGTGAGCAGTGCGTGTGCCCACAGGGGAGCCCTTTGTCATTTCAGAAAAGCCTCCCGCTAAGTCCCAGGCTTTGAAACTCAGGGTACCAACATTACTGCTCTCAATAATAGCCACTCCATGGCCAATTTATCATTTTTGGCAGAATGGCCCATGTCTGCCACCAACCTCAGTTTTGGATGTTGTGCTTTTGTATTTTATTCTCTGAGATGAGCAGGGTCTTCCAGGAGCAACCTGAGGCCTGTCCCCACCTCCTGAGATGCAAAATCAGGACAGGCCCTTGGTCGCTCATGGCCCCAGACTTGCCTCCCCAGCGCACAGACAACCTGTCACCTGAGCCCTGTGAGCAATGTGTTTTCTCCCTCAATCGGTTTGGCCAAGATTTCAAAATTTTAAAGATGAAAGGTGCACCTCTCTGGCTTTTTCCGGGAAGATACCCTTTCACAGCACCTTTGGCAGCACAAGGGGGAAGCTTCAGGCTGTACATGATGAGGCCACCTGCTCAGCGCCGGCCCTGGGGTCACAGCAGGCAGGCAGCCTCTGCAGTCTCCAGTATCCGAAGCCTGGCAGGGTTTACAGCAAACCTGTGTAGGTTCACAGCAATGGAATGACCATCGCAGTCTCCAGTGAAATGACAGCTGCCTGCCTTACCCGTGGTGGCTGACAGGGCAATGGGTGGCACCATTTTAAAGTGATGGGCAAATTGAATCCCAGCCCGTCTACGTATTTAATTCAGTGATTCTATTTTTTTTTTTTTTGCAATCGAGGTTCCAAAACTTTGTACCAAAGCCTTCATTACTTCTCGGCGCAAACTGCTGTGTCTCATTGCTGGACCAGCTAGGCCACCTTCCTCCCAGGAATACTGGACACACCTTTGTCCTCAGAGGCTACTGTCCAACTGACTTTGTGCTGAGAAACCCCAGCCCTGACACCGGGGCCGGTCGGTGACCAGTCTCTGGGCACCTTCTTTGGTAATGGGGGAGTGGGGGGACTGGGGCGTCCTTGTAAGGGGGCATTTGATGGGGCTCTGAGTTTGGTAAATGCCCTTTGTCTCCAGGGAAGAGCCTGTCTTAGGTGTGACCTGACTACGCTCTTGGACCTCCAGGCCCAGAGCCCTCCTTCTTAGTCTAGGGTTGTTGAGCCCTGTGTTACATAATCAGGAGGCACAGTTCCATAGAGGCTCAGAGGACGCTTGCAGACAGGAGCAAGCTGCGGCCCCCAGGCGGCCCCCTGGGATGGCCAGGTGAGGGGCCGTCTGGGCCCCAAGCCAATGCCAGCTGGACGAGAGCTGCTGCTGACTGAGCTCCCGTCTGGGTGCGCCCACAGAGTGGGTTCTGTGCAGCATGGCTCTGCTGCCACACTCACTGTGCACTGTCCCTCCTGACCTTCCTTCAAGGTAAGTGCTAGCTTCTTGTGCGGTTGGCCAACCAAAACGGTGGCTGAAAAAAATGCCCTTGAAAATGCTTCCATCAGGAAACATTCAGACACTTTAAATATACACTTTAGATCGAGTTTAATGAACCCTCTGTTGCCTTTGATAACTATGATTTCTTTATCTTCCGTAAACAAGCACCAGGGGCTTTTTACCTTTATTTCGCAGAATAAAAGGTTGCTCAGTGAACCAGCCCCCAGCAGCTGCCCAGTGCAACCTCTCGCACGGGCTGAGGGAAGGGCAGTGACACCCTTGCAAGCACTCAGACACCCACCCACAATCCCAGCAGGGACAGAAAACCCACTGGAGGAGCCATTAGAATGAAAACCAGGAGTGACTGTGACAGCTCAGAGGGAGCATTCCTGAGTTTGCTCTGGGACCACCTGTTTGGGCCTCTGTGTCTAGGAGCAGCCAGTGCCATGCAGATCTGTGAATATGACACAGGACACATGCACCAGGGGTCCGGAGGGCTCCAGGGGCCGTGCCAGGCATGCCCTCAGTCTTAGGAATGCCAGCTGCGTCCTGTACACGTACGCACTGCTGCTGAGGTCCCTGTGCCGATTACAGCTGTGGTTTTTCTCTGAAGCTTTGGAAGCACTCTGCTGAGGGAACTGCCGCTTCTCCCCCTGGGACCTGGGTGATCTGCTGGCCTGTGGTCCCTCTGGATGTGTGACTGGTCTCGGGTAAGCACACGACCCCAGGGCCCTGCAGAACATCTCCAGGCTGATGTGAACTTGCGTTTGGGGAGCAGAGACGCAGCCCTGTTTTTCGAAGGTGATGCCAGCCCGGAGCTGGTGTGGAACTGGTGTCACTGCCATGTGCTGAGGAACTGCTTGAGAGCAAACAACACGGAGGGAAGAGTTCTGGAAACGGACGGAGGGAGGGGGCGTCAGTGACACTGTCTTGGTCTCTAGCTCCATCTCTGATACAATCCTGAGCCAAAAAAAGTTATTATTTTTCTTTTGTCTGATTTAGTATGGCTTTGACTTCTATTACTTGAAACCAAAAGAATCTTTAGCTCTATACCACGTAAGAGAGATGTTACTCCAGTTCCACGTCAGAAACTTGAGGCTTAGATGATTCAATGCACTGAATGTGTGTCCCCCCAAAATTCATATGGTGAACTCCTTCGGTGTTGGAGAGCTTTTGGAAACTTCTTTGGCAGCAAGGCAGTGGCCCGATGTGAAGGCCGGAGCTCCACCAGCCACTTTGGAAGGGAGAAGGGAAACCACAAGCAACTAGACAGCAGCATTCCTGGTCGCCAGCAACCGACTGGGATTTCATGTGAGCTGGGAAGACCAACCTCCGTGCTTCTTTACATGACAAAAAAGGCACTTCTGTCTTGTATTAGCCACTGGTATTTTGGGTTTCTGCTTATGCAGCTGAACCTGATCATAGGGAATAGCAAACGACACAGGCCACATCTGTGACTGTCCCAAGGCAGTGTCTCCTGCTGTATGACCCCACACAGAGCCTTCTTGAGCACCCTGTCATGTCCCAATTCTCATGGCGGCCCTCCTTCCCCAGGCTGCTCAGAGGAATCGCTGACCACTCTGACCCTGTCAGTGTGCTATTCCGTCGCACCTGTCTTTGATTCTGGCTCAATGCCCCTGACTTTGTCCACTTCTCACTCACAACTGTCCCCCACCCACCCACTTAACTTCAAGCCTACCTTTCTGATCTTGTCAGACATAGAAAAATCAATTGAGTAACCTGTGCTCACCAGGTACGACCTCCTGGACCATGCCCTCCCATCACAACCCTTGGGGCCACTTGTCATGCTGAAATGTGAACAGAAACAGAGCTGGGCAGGCAGAAGTCCTCTGAGAAGCCTGGAAGATGGACACGGGCAGCTGCCACCTGCCCCGGGTCCGGTCTGTGGAAGGTCTTCCTGCTTGTTTTCTCCTCAGTTGTGCCTCCTGGCGGCCCTCAGCCGTGAGTGTTATCATCCCCCCTTTGGAGACAAAGGTCTTCCCAATCCTACAGCTGTGCTCTCAACCACTGCTCTGTGTGTAAACCACTGTAGAGCCCAGGACAAGGCGCCTCTAACTTCTGTGTCCTCTGAGAGAGCGTGTCACCTGCTCCCAAGGCCCTGAGCTCAAAATGGGGTTTCTGAGCCTGGAGCATATGTGTGGGAGCCCTGGCCCACCCTGGTCACCTGCACTTGGTTCCCAAACATGAAGCCACATCATCAGTGCCCAAGACAGACACGTCCTGTATCGAAGGCAGGTCCAGAACATTCCATTGCACTGGCAGTGGGACGTGAAGGAAACAAAAATGAAAGGGCACTGAGAAAATCCATGTTCTCAGACTAACATTTGCTGGAAAACGGCCAGGCAATCTTTCTAGACCTTTTGTGTCTCAACAATAAGCAGCTGGTTTATGAACCATTAAGTTGACTGTGTTCATTGATGATATTTTTGGTTTTTGTTGAAATTCATAAGCTGGTCCATCTTTCATAATAATCCAACAATGGGTCATCCATCATGTTTACAGCTTCGGAAAAAGAAGGCAGCAAATGTCACGTCCTGTAATGTCTCCAGTAATGTTTTATTTTTCTTTAATTATGCCCTGGAAACAACAGCCAGTCCAGAGGCAGCAAGGCATTGGATGTGTCCTGGAGGCAGTTTTCCAGCAAAGAAACAATGGAAATAATCCCCTCCAGCTGCCCCTATGACACAGAAGCTGGCTACATTTGAGCACATGGGAGGGCTCCTTGTGCAGATATCAGAAAGATCAGCAGTTATAAACTTTAGGAAATAAAAGGTATTAGTATACATATTTTAAAAGTTAGATGTGGCATGATTTTAAAGGTAAAAGCCGCATAGAAGAGAATTTGGCCCTCCCACTGGGAATGGTTCCTTTCCCTTGGCTCAGGGAAACACTGGAGGTGCCATCCTGGCTCTTAGCACACTATTCACACAGACATTGTGGTTATAGGAGAAAAGGCCTATCTTGTCAGCTTCACCATAAAAAGATAACTACCTGCTAGGAGATGAAACGGGGAGGGAGAGGCAGAGGGACCCAGGGCACTGTCCTCCTGGGTTGCACAGCATCCGAGATGGACAAGAAACGGGTATACACATTAAAGTTACGAAGTTGTGAATGAAAGTTACAAAGGCCACCTACAGACCAGCTTCCCTGCCTGGGCCCCGTGGGGAGCAGTGACCACAGCTGACTTCTCTTCTCACGGCAGGAACCAGCAGTGACATGCTGTTGCATGTGCTGGGCTGTCTTGTTTTCAGCTGCCCTCTGCCCTGGGCCACCCCTCTCTATGGTGAGTCTCCTCTCCTCTCTTCTGATTTGCCAAAGCCCCTCTTAGGATGCAGCGCTCTAAAACAGCTTGTCTTTATAAAACCCATTTATCCCAAAGCTCTTAGGCAGTGTTATAAATATTGGTTTAAAGCATTAGAGGATCACTGGTAATATAGAAACTATTTCCTGAAGAAATTTCACCTGAAAATACACCAGTTTCTCCTCTCACCTTACTCAAGTGGAACGCGTCAGAGGAAACTCTGGACCCTTCATCCAGGTAAAGGGCATTTCTTACACCTCTTGTACGTCATTCCCAGGAATCACTCAAGAATTAATGGTGGGGTGGGGGGAAATCTGTGACAATAGAAGGGAGTTGACTATAAAGAAATGTGGATATAAACATGACTTCCCAGGTAGGGAAGACGTTTTATGCATAAGTAATTCAGATCAACCAGAACCAAAGGTGTGCTGACAACGAGGGAACTTGGGACCAAGCCGTCTCAGGTGGATGTTGCTGCTGACGGACTTTGAAAAGACCATGCTGAAGGATTCTGTGAGCTGATTCAGTTACGTCTGTCATGAATCCCTCGACCTCTGAAAGCCTTCGGCTCCTCAGAATTGAGTTAGGGGCCCTGGAAGTAGCTGCAGAGGCAATTCAGTGGCCTGGGTCTTCCTGCCCAGGTATGTGATTTAACTCCTTAGTTACCAGCGCTAGACAGATCGCCTTAGTGCCACATGCACTACATTTCCTTTTCCATTTGCACCAGTGAAATTACACAATGGCGTTGTTCAAGATCCCAGAATTATAATTAATTCTAAGTAGCCAATGAAATCTTAGTACAGTAAAATATTGATTAGCCACAACTGAAATAGCCAGAACTGCCATGCTGCATTCCATTGTTAAAAGAGGCAGATTGAGCCCAACTATAAAACCAAATTATAATACAAATGGCAGGCAACACTGTGGGATTGGTATGTTACCTGCGTTGGTCTAACATCACCCTTACCTGTAATGCAGAACACGTTCAAATTTGCCCATGGAGACCCCGCTTTGGCTGGCTGGTCCCTTTGCCCCTCCCCACCTTGGGCTGCCAGGTCCTCACCTCTTCCTCCTGGAGGTCCTCCTTCCCAGCCTGCGTTTCAGCTTGGGCCAGGCCTGCTCATTCTCATTGTGAACACTGGGCAGTAGGCCTGGCCCTGATTCCTGGACCTTTGTGTCTATTGTTCATGGACACACCACTCCTGCCTATGGAAAGACATTCCTCCCGCACACCATACCACAGCCTCACAAATCTCAAGCAGCACAACTGGTGTCAGGCTTGGGTGTCTCAGGAGGTGTAAGGAGAGATGAGTGGGTGGAGTGTGTGAGAGCACAGGGGCGCTTCCAAGGTGGGCAAAGCCTGAACAGGAGCGGTATGTGCAGCGCCACCAGCCCAGCTCCCGCCCGGAGGGGAGAGGAGGCAGCACTCAGCCCCACGCAGCACGGAGCCTGTTTGGTCGTGGTCCCTTCTCTCCCTGACTGTGCAGCTAAGCTCGGCTCCAGGTGGACTCTCCGCCACACGTTCTCCCCTCCCCAGCCCTGCCTCTCCTACCCACTGTCAGGAGTGACTCACCAAGCACTCCCGGGCATGGAAGGGGAGCTACCCTGTGGAGGCCACGCTCTCAGGGACGGGAGAAGAGCACCGGAAGCCCAGGACCGCCACTGACCCCGCTTATTCTGAGAAGGCAACGCACACTTGGCCCTGCTGCTGGCGCCCAGGCCGCTTCCCCGGCTCACAGGGGAGATGACCCCTGAAGTCCCTTGTGGTGCTAAGTGCATCAGTGACTGTCCAGCCGGGGCCACCAGTCCCGGCACTGCGGGGCCGGGGCCCGTTCCCCGGGGCTCCTTATGCCACACCGTCCCCGGATCCCGCGCTGCCCCGACTGTGCCCACCAAGGCAGGCTGGACACTGCCGGACACGTGGCTGGGCGCTCGGACTCTTGCCGGCCCAGACTCTCGCGGAGAGACGACCTCCCCGCAAAGCAAAACAGAGCATCACTAAGGCGGCGGGGACCTTCGCCAGCCTCGGACCCTTAGAGCGCGGATGAACCTCGGGTGGCCACTGGCACCGAGGGACCAGGGGGCCACTCAAGTTCTGACCGAGCCTCAGTGCAGACGAGAAAGAGCATTAGTATGTACTTAGAACAGAATTCCAATGATGACTTTGTCAGAGAAACACCTTCCGCTAAGAGTGAAAAACGACAAGCACTCCGCGCCCGCGGGCGAGGTGACCCGCGCTAGACGCTTAATCCCCGCCCGAGACGCGCCCGCAGCCGCACAAGCGCCGCGAGCCCCGCCCAGCAGGGGGCGTGGCCGGCCCTGCGCACGCGCACAGCGGGGCTGCCGAGGCTCGAGGGCGCGGGAGAGGCGGCCGCTGGGCGCTCAGGCGGGGGCTCCGCGGGAGGGAGCGGGTCGGGCGGGGCCGGGCGAGCTGCGGGGCGGCCCTTGGCCTGGGCGCGCGGCCTGGACGCCCAGGGCCCGGCGGTCCGCGGGCGGCGCGTCTCGCACATCCCCGGGGGCGTCTTTCCGCGGCTGCTTCCCGCCGGCCCCGCTGTGCGGCTGCCGCCGGCAGAAGCCTCCGCGGGCGCCGCCCCGCCCCTCGCGCGGCCTTGACGCGCAGGCCCGTGACGCCATCAGCAGGCGACAGGCGACTGGAAGCCGCCCCGCCCCCCGCCCCGCCCCGCCCCGCCCCCTGCGACGCCCCTCGGCTCCCCGCCCCGCCGCCGTGAACGCGGCGTCCTACGTGCCCCCCGAGCCTGCGGGGCGCAGGGCTGCGCAGGGTTTTCTGGGGCGCTCGTCGCTCGCGCCGGCGCCTCTGACTGCCGGTGTCCCCCCCTCGGACGGAGGCCGCGGAAGTCTCGTCGCTGTCACTCGTTTCCTCCCGCACAGACGGGAACGCGGAATAAGATCACGCACCTGCGTCCTGTGGCCCAGAGTCGAGAACGCGTTTTTAGACCCATCTCACGATGCCTTTAGAAAGGACACCCTTCCTCGGCACGTTCACTTGTGCTCAGTGTCACGTACGAGTTTGTGTCCTGTGATATGACTTGATGTTAGTTAATACTCCTTGAAAGCATCTCGGTCGGGAAAAGTGCGCCCTGAATAGACATGAACAGCACAGTGTATGTTCTGATATCTTCCGACTGAGAACTGCATTAGGGACTGAAGTAATGTCTTAATAATTATATCCATTATTAATCCATGTACATTTACAAAGCCTGTGTAGGTCTTGGCAACTCTGATTACCTGCCCTCCCCCCGTGAAAAGTCGGTATTATATACACACGAATCTGACAATTTTTATTGCTTTCCTTCTCTGTTTTTCTCTCAGAAATAATTGCGGTTTTCCAGTAGTGGCAGATAAGCCAGTAAGTATGTGAATGACTAGTTTTAAAGTGATAAAGTCGTACTATTTATTGCAGTTATGTTTATAAATAAAATTACCAAGTAATAGAAATCAGTGTCAGAGACAAAACCTATGGACAAAGGTCACGTGTACTGTGTGTGTGTGTGAGAGACAGAGAGACACGGCATGGAGTGTGAGCTGGGGGGTTGGGAGGGGGACAGGAAGCCAGGCCCAGGTTTGTGGGGAGTGACTTGAGCTCCGTCTCATGGAGGAACTCTGAAGACACTAGGCCACAGCTCACAGGTGTCCCTGTTTGGAGGCCAGGTGGTTCAGGTGTTTATACCCGGTCTATCGCTGATTAAGGGCTGTAAATCCCCAATTTCAGTCCTCCAGGAGCTCAGGGATAGGGGGTTATGGCCAGAAGGCAGCCCATTTGTCAAATATTCATAAGCTGGGTGTTGGGAGCGAAAGACCTGGCAGTCGGCTGCATAAAAATGGTAGATGGATGCAAGGAACTGTGGGCCAAACACTGAAAGCATCTGCGACAGTTAGGATCCAAAGAGACCACAGAACTGACAAAGGCCAGAAATAGTTCTCTCCCAGAATAAGTGAAGGCTCTTGGCAGAATCCCCTCCCATCACATAGCAGTGAGGTCAGCACCTAGACCAGAAGCAAAAGCTCTTTAACCCACCATCACCTCCCCATCCCCCAGACTGCATTCACCCTGGTGTCAGCCACCAGCAAGCTAGGCAGGGATGTGCAGAAGTGTTTTTTCTCATTTAGACACCACAAAATCTCACACTTTCCCTGGGTACTGTTAACAGATAAGTAGAACCTGCTTTGGCCTAAGACCAGTGGCTGCTTAGAGGGTCTTCACCAGTGAAAAGGGACCAACCCTTCCTCTCCACCTGCAAAAGTGTCAAGATGCAGGGATTCCACGTGGCCTCCCTGAAGACCTCCAGCCACCATCCTGCTCTTTTCTGTATAATCTGTATGCCACTCACAAAAAAATTCTAAGGCATCACTTTGCATTTATTCTCCTGTCTTCCCTGTGTCACCCCCCCATACACACCTTCCTTTTCCTCTCATTCCTGCTTCCCTGAGATTGCAGCATCACACCCACCCCAATATATTAGGCTGAGTTTTCTAGAAGACCTTGGCCAGGACACCAGGTCACCTCATGCAGAGTCCAGGCCACACTCAGAACTGAAAGTTATCTGTGAGCAGAAAAGTGGGGTAAAGACAGTCTCTTCAGTAAGTGTTGTTGGGAAAAATTGGCAGATATATGCAAAAAATATGACACTAGACCACTTTTCTTACACCATATACAAGAAGAAACTCAAAATGGATTAAAGACTTAAACCTAAAGACCATAAAACTTGTAGAAGAAAACATAGACAGTAAACTGTCCGACACTGCTCTTAGCAGTATCTTTTTGGATATGTCTCTCCTCGGGCAAGGGATACAAAAGGAAAAATAAACTACGTGAAACTAAAAAGTTTCTGCACAGCAAAGGAAACCACCAACAAAACAGAGAGAGCCTGCTGAATGGGAGTAGATATTCACCAATGATATGTCTGATACGGGGTTAATATCCAAATTACATAAGGAACTCCTAAAACCTCACACCAAAAAAAAGATGTCCAATGTCAGTAATCATCAGAGAAGTGCAAACCAAAACCTCAATGAGATGTCACTTAACAGCTGTCAGAATGGCCGTCATCAATAAATCAACAAACTGTTGGTGAGGACATGGAGAAAAGGGAGCCCTCGTGTACTTGTTGGTGGGATTTCAAATTGGTGCAGCCACTATGGAAATCAGTATGGAGGGTCCTCAAAACATTAAACATAGAACTACCTTATGATCCGCAATGCCACTCCTGGGTATCTATGCAAAGAAAACAAAAACACTAATTTTGGGAGGCTGGATGTCTCAGTTGGTTAGAGCGTGAGCTCTGAACAACAGAGTTGCCGGTTCAATTCCCGAATGCGATGATCAGCTGCGCCCCCTGCAACTAAAGATTGAAAACAGCAACTGGACTTGGAACTGAGCTGCGCCCTCTACAACTAGATTGAAGGACAAAGACTTGGAGCTGATGGGCCCTAGAGAAGTACTGTTCCCCAATAAAATTAACAAAACAAAACAAAATAAAACACTAATTGAAAAGATACATGCACCCTCATGTTTATTGCATCATTATTTACAACAGCCAAGACATGGAAACACGTGCCCATAGATAGTTGATTGGGTAAAGAAGAGGTGGTACATTTATACAATGGAATATTACTCAGCCATAAAAAGAAGGAAATCTTGCCATTTGTGACAACATGGATGGAGCTAGAGCGTATTATGCTCAGTGAAATAAGTCAGACAAAGAAAAACAAATACCATATGATCTAATTTATATGTGAAATCTAAAATATAAAATGTGTAAACAACAGAAACAGATTCATAGAACAAGCTGATGGTTGCCAGATTAGGGGGTGGGGAGAGGGGTTGGGGATGGCAATAAAAAAGGAAAACCAACAAACCAAAAGCAGCAAGCTGTGTCTGCTGAGAATGATCAGTACCCATGGTGACTGTCCCCTTCCCACATCAGCCTGTCCCCATTGTGCCTGCGAGTCTTCCCTTCTCCTTCCCATGGTCGGTGTTTGTGTCACCCAGCATCTCAAAGCGCCCGTATTCACATATCCCTGAATGTGGCCTCCTACCTCAGAATGGGACTCAAAGGAGAAAGTGGAAAGGGTTCTTATGTCTGACCTGACAGTTAAAATAGTGCAGTAGGAAAACTGACAACGCAATGGGACCATACAGCCAACACTGACATGAAGTGTTTACTACCCTTAGTGAGGAAAGAGCTTTAGTAGACAGACATCTGAACAGACAACAAAATGGACCAAAGTACTACGACAGGTGCGTCCCGAATGAGGAAATGCTAAGAACCACTTACCATGAGGAGAAAACATTCAGCCAAACAAGCATCAAATACATGTGAATTAAAACCAGTCTCTTCTGCCATCAGAGGGACAGAGATCAGAGGTGTCATAATATCCCCTGGGGGGGGGGGAAGGGACACAAAGGACATTCTGCCTGCACCAAAGACTTCAAGACACTGTCACCTGTGTGGAACTGGGACCCTTGGTCTGGCAGAGCCACGCAGGCAAACATCACCCTTCATCCAGAATCAGAGGAAAGCATCTCCAGTCCTTGTTCTGGCCTTCCAAGGAAACCGCGGGGGTGGGGGTTGCCTCATGCACTTCTTGAGCTGCCTCCCTCTTTCCTCAGTGCCCTCTTCTTCCAGCTGCTCGGGGGACTAAGTGGGTTCAGGATCTGGCTCAGTCTTCACTGTTTAGAGGTAACCTCTTCAACTCCTCCCCATTCTCCAGTACACCAGCACCTAGTTTGTCAAGACAAGGGGCCCTAGATCCCAACCCTTCTGGGCGGTGTGAGTGATGGGGGCCATGAGTCAGAGGCTAGGTCAGACTGCAGACGTTTGCGCAAAATCAACATGTCTGAATGTTTAACTGCATGTGTTCGCTCTCTATTCTTCCTTTCACCCTAATTTCAAGTCTGTGGCTTTTGCAATTCTGTTTCAAGGATTTTGGTGTATTGCAAATCAGAATTACCCTGAAGTTAATAGGTAAGCCAGACCCTTATAAGAGAAAAGGCTGGGGGGTGGGATGCAGGGAGAGTGCTTTTGAGAAGCTCTGGTGTAAAAATACATCCAGAACCGCCATTTCTTTACCACCTCCCCAGGGTAATTAATGTATATCTTGGGGGAGAGGCTTCAGGCTATGCCAATATCCTGTTTTTCCTCAGTGTTTTTTTTCCCAGTTGTCAGAAACAATTGTTCTGGTGATGTTTGCTGAATGACGATGTTCTAGGTCCCTCATTCCTGTACATTTATTAATAAGAATTTTCCGTAGGGAATCACCGTTCCTTGTCCACGCTTATGTTTTTATTTGAATATTTATTTACATCACTGTGGACCCAGGCATCTCACTTAGTGGGTGAGGTCATCCAATACTGTCATTTTTCGTTTCCTTCTCAAATCATTCTGCCTTTGGCCTCTGGGAGCCCTTTCAGACTCCCTGATATTTACTCCGTGAAACCCTTAAAGCCACCCTTCTTTCCAGACACCCTGTGGGCAAGGTGATGGGTGTGTGGGCTCAGTTTCCACAAGGACTTCTGGTCCCTGGAGAGGTGATTTCCTGCATAAACACTGCAATCGAGACAAACACTGCTCATCACAATAGCGGTACTAGTTACCGTTTATTATCAGGCCGTGTACCCAGCACTTTGTGCACATTTCCTTATTAAATCCTCAGGATAAACCCCAGGTCTCAGCTTCACTATGCTCATTTCACATGGGAAGAAACGGCGTCTATGAGCTGTAAGATTAGTTAGGTTCACTTGGCTTCAGGAGACAAGGTCCAGGCACCTTTACAGGGACCAGCAGCGGCTCCAGCGAGAGCAGCGCTTTGCATATGTGCTCCCTCTATGTGGCACTGAATTCCTGCACAGCTGGAGCAGCTGACAACTAGGGCCTTACTATGGATGCCTTGGCTCTCGTCAGCACCCCAAGCCCAGGGGACGCACGGGAGCTAAAAATAACCACACGCTTTCCGTTTTACACAGAAAAGAGGAAATGCGCAGTGTATTTCATAGCATTTACTATTTTGGAAAACCTGAATTTTTTCCATGTGAATTCTTAACATGCCTTTGGAGGTGTCCTTGGAGAAAAAGACACAATGAGGATTTCACCGAGGGTCCCTCCATGTCGCAATCCAGATCTTTAGGAAACACCTCCTGGAGATAAGACATGGGTATAGAGAGAAGGAAACCCTTTGCCCAACACACATAGCCAAGGGACGCACTCACAAGAAGCCGCCCAGAGGAAAACCAGCTCTGAAGGTGCCGGTAACTCGCAGCCCAGGCTGGAGGAAAGAGGGACTTGACCAGGGTGTCTGCGTGGCTATTCGCTGTGCAAGCAGAGGCATGTTGTCCCCCAGACTGTAGAGTGCCGGGCTCTGTGGGCCTGAGCCGTTAGCAAGAGACCGTAGTGAGACCCCCACTGCCGGGCAGTCTTCTGAGGACAAGGGGGGCTCTGTGCTGGGCTTGTGAGTGACGCTTCCGAGACACACAGTGGGCAGGGTCTCAGTGCTTTTCAGGGTGCCCCTTGAGAGACAGCCAGGGCTAGTGGTGCTCAGAGCTGTTCCCCGCCCTTCCCTCTCACTGAAATAGTGGATAGTTAAAAATATATAAAGAACAAACAAACAAAGAGCCGTGCCCACAGCACACAGGAAGCTGGGAGCTCAGTGAGCAATCACGGAGACCACAGTGGTATTTCCGGTGAGCAAAGGGCAGGCTTGTGGTGGGAGTGGGAGCCACGAGAGGCGGAGGCAGAGCTCGCTCTCTCCTCACTCTGGTAACCTCAGAGGGCTGGGCTGGAACGCTGTTGGGGTCGGGGTGCTCTCTTGAGGCCACCAGGCCAGCTATTCCTGTCAGGCCCTCTCCTGCTGGGTGCACCTGGGCCTGGCAACACGCCGGCACTTGCAGACATGACCACAGCTGTGTGGGATGTAGAGCCAGGGGCAGGAAGGACACGGGAAGTCAGAGGCAGAGGAAGGGTGACAACACAAATGTATGAAATGGGTGCATTTTCTATAGAAAGCCAGTAGCAATGTGAGAAATGTAATAGGAAAACTCAGACCTGGTCCCAGTAGTAAGAGGCGAGGAGCAAACTCATGTAGAAAGGCAGAGGCTGAGTGTGGGAAAAGCTCACGCTGTCACTGAGCTTAGAAAACAGTCTGCATGAGGAAGACACTGAACAACAAAGACTGACCCTCCCAGACTTTACAGGTGTGAGTCGAAGCTAGATCATATCTGGACCTTTCAAAACCTGCTAATGTGATTCAAAAGCTTATCTGGAAGAATAAGTGAACATGAAAAACCAGAAGCATTTTAAGAGTACAAACCAAGGGCAGAGATTCTTTATCAGACAGTGAACCGTGGCACGAAGCTACAATCACTGAAAAGCATGCACAGCTGCAGGAAGCATCATCCATATCAATGGAAAAGCTCAGGTCACTCCAGAAAAAAATCAGTATTTATGTAATAATTTTGTGTTCATGTAATAATTTACTAAATGCTAATAGTATTGTCAGTAATCAAGAAAGGTTTATTCAATCAGTGATATGGGATCAAGAATAAACTATAGACAATAAAATTAGATCTTCCCATATGCCCCTAGAATGTGATAAACTCCAGGTGGATTTAATTGCAAAATAAAACGACAAAAGAACAAGAAGACAAAACTAAACAGGACAACGTTCATTGGCTCTAAGGTAAAAATGACATTTTTAGAAAATATGTTAAGAAAGCACATATGATAGATTTGAATTGACATCGAAATTATAATGTAAGACAGCAGCAAAAATAGCAATAGAAAATAAAGTAGGAAGGCAGTTATCAAAAATTATATAGACATACTCCCCTTAAGCATATTTTCTTAGAAATAAAAATTATTATATCAATTGAAAAAGGGCAAAAGACATGAGAAGACAAACACAAAAAGATGCTGGTCAATAAACACAAAAACCTGTTTAGTGTCATTATTGATCAAAGAGAGCAAACAGGAAATTGTCACTGAGTTTTGAAAAGGATTCTGTGCAGTGCTGATACCGAGGCAATTTCACCTTCTTTGGTGAAACGTACACGTTTTCTTCAGGCTCCCTCTTCCTAGTGCGTTCCCTTTCTAAAAAACTCAGGCCTGACCTCAGAGGTGGCGGAGCAAGGCAGTGTCTGCATGGTGGTGGTGGTTGGAAGTGGGGCCTGAGCAGGACCAGGAGGGGCAGCGTGGGGTCAGAGGTCAGAGCTGCCGGGTGAGGCAGCTCTAGTGCTCAGTGGCTATGAACACAGCCGGTGCCAAAGGATTGGCCAAAGCACCCCTGTCGCTGAATGACACCAGGATTTTTGGAGCAGCAGCTCATTTCAGTGCTGGCTCAGGGGGTGGGGAGCGTGCAGGACAGTAAAACCTTGTGAGTCACAGAACTAGCCAAAGTAGGACAACCTGAGCACATGATAAGTAGAAGGACTGACAGACTAGATGGAATAGCAACCGTGCACTCACACTGACACGAAGGAATACAGGAGCTCAACGCTCGATCAGAAACAGTGCATTTAAATAGACTCACAGCCCTGAGTAACTGCATGGGAAATAGGGCGGAAGCCTGGCAGACACAAGCAAGCTCCATCGGGTGATGAAAAGGGACTTAACCCCTAATGGGACAAACTGCCAGTGATGGCTATGATGAGGACATGGAGCCTCTGCGACACTCCTGCCAGAGACGCATCCAGACGTGAGGGCATCAGACACACCCAGAGGAGGGACGCTCCGCGAACTAACTGAGCCCAAACTTGCCACTGTACCCAGGTCATGAGAGTCCAGACCAGACCAAGAGCAATGCCTGGATGCAGAGCAGGACACGCGGAGGCCAGGCAGGCTGGGCGCATGATTCTAAACTGGATCCTGTCGCTCTAACGGGCAATATCGGGAAGGAGCTGAACAGTGAGACAGCGGCGCAGGGGAACAGGGCCCGCCCCACGTGGCTGGCAGGCTCCTGATTGGATTTGGATGGTTGTACTGTCCTAATACAGGAGTGTCCTGGTTCATAGGAAACATTTCAGGGTTATGAGACTTCCATCCAGCAACTTATTTTCAAAGCAGTCAGAAAAAACCTTGCACTACAATTGTAAGTTCTCTAAGGTTTGAGATTGACACACACATTCACTCTCACGGCCTTTGAATTAAACACATATACTATGGATCGCGGCTTAAATCCAAGAGTTTTCTTAAAAACTTTGCCTAGAAGCTATAGGTGAACTATTTGTGGCCTTGGAGTAGAGATTTCTTAAATACAGTAAAAAAGCTCTAACTACAAGAGACTGATAAATTTGAGCACATTAAAAAAACCTGTGCATCAAAATCACCATAAAGAAAGTAAGAGAGAAGTTAAAAATGGGTAGCTATTCACCAAGGACACAACTGAGCATGAGCATCAGGAATATGTGAAAAATTCCTCTAAATCAATAAGGATGGGAAAGACCATACAGGAAACTGGAAGAAGATGTGGTGTTTCACACACGAAGAAACAGACACGAAGCCATGGGTGTGAGCTGCGTCAGGCAGTGGACAAGACCACAGGGAAATGCCACCTGATGCCCTTCCCTGCCAGCCTCACAGGCCCTCCCAGCAGGCTGCGCACCCAGCAGAGGGCTCTGCAAGTGTCCACCCAGCGCAGGCCGGTGAGGGCTGCTCAGGGCTGAGACCCTGGGA
The DNA here is from genome assembly GCF_057876585.1 of Rhinolophus sinicus. Taxonomy (NCBI): domain Eukaryota; kingdom Metazoa; phylum Chordata; class Mammalia; order Chiroptera; family Rhinolophidae; genus Rhinolophus; species Rhinolophus sinicus. Next base: position 111,921,780 of record NC_142505.1, read on the forward strand.
CCCGCCTCCGCACACGCGGCTCCTCCTGTGTCCCTGACTGCCCTTCCCAGGAACCGGTCCAGCCAGAGACAGCAAGTGAGTGAGTCAGGGCTGTGGGTTTGAGTTGTGGGGGCCTGTGCTCCCCAACTGTGGGGGTGGGCAGGGGGCAGGAGGAAGTGGCTCTGAGTCAGAGGCCCCGTGGGTTCGTTTTCCAGGACAGTGACCTCGCCGTGGCCCTGACAGAGGGCCAGACAGAGAAGTGCGTGGGCTGTGGCTTCTGACTGTCCGGTGAGCCAGGAGACACAGACGGATAGGCAGACACTCACAGATATACACAGACTGACACACCCAGAGAGACGCACACACCCTTGGGCAGGGGCAGTGGCTGTCCCCAGAACCAGGGCCAGAGCAGTGCCTGCAGGCTCCCTGAGCAGCCCCAGACAGATAGCCAGACACTGCCCCCTGCCCTCCCTCCAGGTCCCCCTCCTGCAGAAAAGCCACAGTCAGGCTCCTGCTACAGACTCTGAGCAGTGGACAGGGAGGGGTCCGTGAGCCAACGCTCCAGGGGGACTCTGAGCTGCAGCCACATGGCATGGGAGAGGGGTAGCACAGCCTGAGGGACCGGCCTTGCTCAGAAAGCAGGGGACTGAGAGATCCTGCCTCAGGCAAGTCTTCAGGTGGACAGAGGGCCCCACAGGCTGACAGGGGTCGGGCTCTGGGAGGCCCTAGACGCTGAGTTGACCTTGCCAGCCTAGAGCGTCCCCACAGCAGAACACCTAATTGTGGGGGCTGGCAAAGAATGAGGCCCGTTCTGTCCACTCATGTGTTTCACTTCCTGTATATTTGGGGGAATAACTGGTTTTGTTTACATCTTTTATCCCCCAAGATATCAAGTGCTGGCCCATCCCCTGAGGTTTTTGTGGGCTGAGTCCAGTTACGCTGTCCCAGCCAAGGTGGAGAACCCAGAGCGGCCCAGGAACAGTGCTCCTCAGGTGCTCCTTGCTCCCTGGGGCTCTGGGGCTCCGTGGGACAGGGCTCCACTGGTTGCCTCCATGGCGTCCTGCCTTGTGTGCCTGAAAGAAGGGCGGCGGGGGTCTGGGCTCAGGGCTGGGCCATTCCCCCCGACCTGAGGGTTCAAAGGGCAGGTGGGGGCCCATTCTGAGCCAAGCCAGGTGCAGGGCCCTGGAGCTTCCCCAGTGTCCACAGGTGTGTATGCAAGGTCAGAGCTGGTGGCTCAGGTGCAGGAGAAGCAGCTGCTGAGCTGACCAGCCACGTGTCCAATCTGAGGCTGCTGGAGTCAGGAGCCCAGACCACCATCCCCTCATGGGATGAGCTGGGACAGTTGTTGGAGCTGCAAGCCTCAGGCCAAGGGCCCAGCCTCTGGACCAGGCACCACGGCCAGGTGGCTCCCAGAGAAGCTGTGGCTGGGCCATCTGAGCCCCTGGGCATGAGGAACACAGACCCACCCCTTTCAGCTCTGGGCAAGAGAGGAACCTGCTCAGGCCCACAGCCCACCGCAGCAGGGATGCTCAGGCTGAGAGAGACCAGCCCTTCTCATCAGGAACAAGGTGGGGACACCCAATTCCATGGACATGCAACAGAGCAAATAAGAAAGCAGAATGAGAAAGTAGCTTGTGGCTTGAAACAAAAGCAATGGCTTGTTGATTGACTTGTGTCAGACACGGTGTGAGCTCCAGGTAAAGGGGGCAGGACCCCATGCTTGAGATTCTGATCCAGCTCCCTCCACCCCCCAGCCAGGCTCGCCTCTCTGCCCTTCCCAACTTCCTAGCAGGCGGGCTGGGCTCCGTGGGAAATGAGTGAATCTCCAAGGGATCACTTCCTGGATTTTGATGTAAGAGGCCAGCAGCACAAAATCAGAGAGAAGGATCTGGGAGAAAACATGCTGAGCCAGAGCCAGGCTGGTCTGGAGGCCCTTGTGTGGCCTGTACCAGGGTTGGCCGGCTGGGCAGTCCTTCCTGCAGGTAAGGAGGGCTGCCAGGTGCCGAGGACGTGTGTTCACCCAGATAGTGCCCGATTCCCCAACGGGCTCAGCCCACAGGACACCATGACATACGCACACTGTCTCTCTCACTCTCTCCACTGGCAGCTCTGTGGGTGCAGGGGTCCATGCTGAGCATGGGCATCCCTCACTCATGGTCCCACGGGTCACACCGTGTGCTGTGAGCTCTGTCACCCCAATTTCTCTTTCCATCTGCATCTGGTGCTCTTGGCCCTGTGCCCCGAGCACAAGATGGGGGAGGAAGTGGCTGTGCGTGGCCTCAGGAGCCTGCTGTGGCAGCTCAGACAGGAGCCCCCTCCATGGGCCTGGAGCCTGAATCTCGGGAAGACAGTCCTTCCTGTGCCCTCACCCTGTTCCTCCAAGAGCTGGGAGGAAGAACGGTGACACCAAGAATAGAAAGTGGACATTTATCACTGTGTATTTGACTCTAAGCAGTGTCGTCTTGAATTGAGAGATTCTGCTGGGCTGGTGTTGGTGTTGTCCCAACAGGGTGGTGCCATCAGGAGACCCCACCTGGGTGTGCATGGCTCTCGGCCTCTGGGCTTGACCACGTGAAGGGATTCCGTGGCCTCCCAGGGATTTCAGGCTTGCTCAAGGCTCATTGTGCAGCTCTGTCTGAATGGGGTCACCTGCCTGCTGCCACGCTGTGAGGAGGGCCAAGGAATGACCACAGAACAGCAATGGGGGACCCCCGAAAAGCCCCCTGCCCAATGCCAGATACAAGTACCTGGCTCTGACAGCGGGGGGCCCTCCTTCCTTTCACCTTGGGAATGTGGTCTCTTTGCTGAGTAAAAGCTGAGGAATGCAGGAGCAGGTGGGGAGGGGCCTCCCTGCCCAGAAGGCTCTCCCTTGTCCCTGCTTGGCTAACACCTGCTATTGTCAGGTTTCCTCAAGGAGGATGACCCTGGCCCCTTGCGACAATATAAATTACACCCCATTATTCTTTTCCTGCCAGCACCTCATTAAAATTTCTCATTGTGCATTTTCCATGTTGCCAAGGAATCCCCGGGGACAGCACAGCCCTGCCTGTCACATGGTCAGTGACCGGCTGAGTGAGTGAAGAAGAGTACGCACACAGGGAGGCAGGAAGCAGTGGGGAAAACGCCTCCAAAATGAACACTAACAGTGACCTCTCCACCTTGTGACTTGGGGAGACAGAGAAGTCATGATGTCATGATGCCAGCATGAACTTGACCATCTGGACTCAGGGCACTGGAAACAGCCGTGAAAGGTCACTAACGCCATCTAGGGGCCCCCCCCACTGCAGTGCTGAGCAACAAGACCCCAGTGTGGACCCGGCAGTCAGAACCAGTTCCTGTCGGGAGAGTCACGGTGCCGAGGGGCCGGGCAGGGGAGGGGCAGCTGCACGTCCACTCTGATTTGCTCAATTACAGGCCTTTTACAGAAGCACAGAAATAACGAGCTCAATTTTAAAGACCTCATTTCCTGCACGAGGCTGGACAGCAGGGCACCTGCACGTCTCAGCTGGACCAGGCTCGGTGGCCCGTCCTGCATCCTCCTCCCCTCCCGTGAGCGTGAAGTCCTTGCTACCTGGTCTGGCTCCAGTTCAGCCGGGACGTCCTGTGGTGTCAGGTGGCTCCCCCCTGGGCGTTGCCCACAGCAGTCCCCTGGGACACTCTGAGGTAACAGGAGGTGACGGCTGCTGACCAGCAGGAGGCTCACTGTCCACTGCTCCTCTCTCAGCCTTGTCAATGGGGCCTATTTGCCCTGGGCAGTGCCCAGCCCCAGGTCTGGGTGACCAGGGACACACAATACTGGTGGCAAAACAAGGTCATGAGCTCCTGCTGGGAGCAGGCAGGTCATCTGGGCAGAGCTGGGCCTTTGTGGAGGCAGCCTGGGCAGTGTTAGGACAGACCAGGTGGCCTGGATGGCCAGCCCCGCCCTCCCCGCCAGGAGGCTCCGTGAGCCCTGAGCCAGGAGCACCCACCTGTGTGAGCAAGCACACGTGTCCCCAGGTGTGTGCAGGACTGTGAGTGGGTGGCATGGCATGTATGGCTGTGTGTGAGTGTGCCGCTCACGTGTGCCGTGGGAAACCATAGTGTCGGCGTCGGGCTTCTGATGCCAGGCTGACCACGCAGCCTCGTTTCCCAGTGGTCATCTACGCCGCAGGGACGGCGACCGCTGCCTTGGTTCTCCTAGGCCCCGGGGAGGAGCGGTGCCCACCGTATGCAAGGCCACATGGCCCCACCGAGGCCTTACCATCACGTCAGGACAGACATCACCCACCACGGAGCAGCCCCCCAAGGTCACGTCGAAGGTGGCGCCAGGGGCTGACACCGCGGGCCTGCACCTCCTGTCACTCCCCCAGCCTTCCTCCGGTCAGCTGTACAGCCCCCAGGGCCCACCCAGCGGCTGACTCTCCGGACGGCACAGCACCCCAGGGCTTGAGAGCCAGAGGCTGCTGCACCCACACACCAGCCTCACGTGCCGCCACCTCTGCACCTCCTGTCTTCACCCCCACGTCCCCGTTGGGCTCAGGTGCCCACTTCTCCTAGCCAGCATTTTCTCTTTTTCTCCTCCTGTCAAGCTTTGCTACATGTGCATGCAAAATTAAGTCCAAAACGATTCCAGTTACTCCCAACCCTGAGACAAGTTTTAAAATAGCGACTGGATTAACATCCCACTTCCCAGGACCCTGGCGGTTCTTAATGCATTTACCATTTGCAAATTTGCTAACACAAATCCCACAGGGAAAAGGAAACTGCTGATCTGCTGCCCCGTGCAAGTGTTTCTTCTGATGGGTTGGCTTCCCTTTACACGGCTCCAAATGAAGTCTGCACAGACTCCTGCTTGTTCCCGCCCCTTTTGTTAAAATTGGGCGAACCGCTGTGACTTTTAGTGATCAGGACCAAACTTAGAAATATAAATTACCACGGTGGGAAACAAGATGCTGTCTGACGTAAAGGATGGGGGACGGGGGCCACCTCGTCAGTGACGCATCAATTGGGACAAAGAGCCGTTCAGGGAGACCTGGGCACCACAGGATTCCAGCCACTTCCTGCCAGTCCACTCTTCCCAACAGGAAGTGCAGGCCACACCTCAGTGCCCCACTGAGCTCTTCAATGAAAGCTGGCATTTGTTTCTTCCACTGTGACTTGCCTCTCTTGCCTGGCTTCCCAAACCCCTTTGTCTCCTCTCCGTGGTCATCTCTGTCTGGTACTCACTGTTGACATTAGAGCCCCAGATGCAGTTTGAAACAAGATGGACAAGCACATGGCATGTAGCCTTCTCCTGCAGCCTGTTCAGGTGGAGCTGGCAGGAGACACAGGCACAGTGGGAGCTGACGGGACACATGCCCAGGGAGGGCCCATGAGAGTCCCAGGGGCAGCCTCGGGGCCTGTGTCTGTGCAAATGCTCAGCCAGGGGGCTGCCAGGAAGGCCTCCTGGGCAGCTGGTTGGAGGACGGAGCTGAGGAAGTGAGATAAAGGTGTGGTGGAGAGGGACGTGCGGGTGGGAGGGGGCATGGGGACGGGGCATAGCTGCGAGGTCCAGGACCCCAGAGACAGGTCGTTGTGTGAGCCGGTGGGGCCTCTCCATGCAGGCCTCAGACCAGCACGTCCAGCTCCTCCGTCCAGCTCGCCTGCTCTGGGCATCTGCCTGCTGCCATCTCCTTCAGTGACATGTAGTCCCAGCAGGACAGGAGCCCCAGGAAGACCACCTGAAACAGGTTCCTCGTACTCTTGGGAGAGGACCGCACCCGCTCACCCCGGGAGTGTGTCTACCTGCACACATCTGCTCCTTGCGTTTCCTTCCGTAAGGCTCTCTGGGAAACTCTGGCTTATATGTTCACCGCTCTTGTGATATAAAGGAGGAAGACTGTTTTGTTGTCCTTTATCAGAGAGAGAGAATGCTGTTTCAGGTGGTTACCAGCTTGGACAGAGACGGGCTGATTCCAGCCCGGCCACCCCACCAGTGGCCTGCAGAGCCTGGCTGGAGTAAGGCACCCCCCCACGCCACGCCACCCCCAACAACGTGTCCTGGTGGATTCGGAAGGCCCATCGCCAGGGTGCATGATGTGGGGAGGACCCATCGTCCCGGGCCGTGGACACCCAGTCTCGGGAGTGTTCAGGTAGCACCGTCGTGCCTCAGACTCTCATGATACCTGTCCTTTTCTGATTCTTTTCTGGTGCCACCTTAGATTACTTCTCTCTTGGTCTACATTTTAATCCCTTTGGGACAGAGACCCAGTGTCCCCACTTGGATATTAACCCCGATCCCTTCATCATGTTCAGTACTGGTGGGTCCCACTGTGTGAGTCCTGGAGGGCACGGAACGTCTGTTCATATTCATGCAGTGACCTGAGCCACATCCATGGTGGGCCCTGCGAGGCTGGGTCCCAGAGTCCACATCAAAGGTGGGTCAGGCCTGGTGAGTCTTGTCAGCTCCAGAATCCCGTGCTTTCTGTCTGCTCAAGGGGGTGATGGCACCGCCTCATGAGGCTGGGTGGGGGGCAGGGCAGGTTATCTTGTATTAATGGATAGAAAGTATATGGAGCAAAGAGTCATAGTGAGTACTCAAAAGATGGTACCAAATAAGTGTTATCGATTTGGGTTCTTGAACAAAGCCTCGACGTGGGCAGGTCCTTGCTCTGTGTTCTGTGCCAGCGTGCCCACCATGCATGCATCTGTGAGCCTCAGGGTGCTTCAGAGGTGAGCCAGCAGCCTGCACAGGAGGAGAAGGAAGCCCGGGACAAGCCGACTGCAGCCCTGCCTTCCTCCCCTGGAGGCTGTCAGCGGGCAGGCCCATGGGGGCAGGAGCAGCCTGGTGAGGGCGCCACTGGCAGCTCCAGCTGTGCACATCGCAGGCAGGACAACACACCTGTCCTCAGGCTGTGGGAAACATGACATCTTAGGAAGGTCGTCTCTACTGGGTGATCTCACTGGATTAGGGACCCTCTGCTCCCAACAGGCCACAGGTGACATGGCCCTCCTAGGATCTGTGATAGGCGTTTATGCACTTGCTTGCCTGTAGGGAGATGGGTGTGTATAGAAACTGTAAGGTGTGTGAGCGTAAGTGCAGGGTGTGCAAGCACACAAACATTCCTTGGGGCCTGCTGTCCCCACCGAGGTGGGGGGCAGTGTCCTGGGCTGCCGTTTTGACCGTTAGCTGCACCCCCAGGGCCTGGAACAAAACCCGGCAGCCTCTCAAACCATCCTTTCTGATGGATGTACGATGGTTATACTAACACTAAGCTTCCCAGCAGAAGCCTTTCTCCCCGCTGCTGCCTCTGAGTCTCCATTTCTGTCCGGTTTCTGGCCATATTTTGCTTAAAAAGCAGCCCTTAGGAGTTTGGAAAGCTTGAGGTGCCAGTGACTGCGTCAGATTGCTGCTGGTATGAGTAGTGACAAGAAGGATGGCAGGACGTTGGGAGGTGAGGGGCTGAGCTGTGGTCAGCTGTCCAGCTCCACCAGCTTGGCCTGGGCATGTGCAGTCTTCCCAGAATCGCTGCCTGACACACGGCCTCCCGAGTGGGGACAGGCAGGGTGAGAGGAGAGGGCTTCCTGCGCCCTCTTGTAAGTACAGGAAGGCAGCTGTTCCAGAAGTGTCTGTCCATCCACAGTGCCCCTTGACTTCTGGCTGGGCAGCGTGCTAGCCCTGGACCGTCACCCCACCCCTCTGGCCACACATGCAGGGCCAGCCCCCACGGTGTGAGGAGCACCACAGCCGAGCTCCTGGAGGGACAGTTCGCCCACAAATCAGACACTCTGCTTGTCCCTGTGGGGGTGGCTGAGGGCGAGGTGACGAGCTCCTTGTCACTGGCAGTGTTCCAGCCAAGAGGTGGGAGGTCCGTGCTACGGAGAACAACATGGTGGACAGTGACCCAAACCTGGGTTCAGACCCCAGCTCACCACTCAGTTGCAGAACCATGAGAAACCATTCGCTCTGTCCCACTCTCACTGTCCTCCTTTGTTTACGGGGGTCGCTGTTTAATCTCCCTGCAGGGAAGTCACAGGGTTATGAGAGGCCTTTACTCAGTGCCCAAGGCAGAACCAGCTCATGGTAAGCTCCCCACCTACCCTCCCTGGGAAGTCACGGCCCTTGTTCTCAATGCTGCATAATTGTCATTAGTTCTACGGCGCCACTGAGGGCAGACACTTCCCCCGAGATGCTGACACCATGCCACAGGCTTCGGCATGCCCCTCACTGTGTCCTTGACCGCCATCCCTCCCTTTGCCCCTCAGTCATGTGATCCAGCCACACTGCCCTCCCTGCTGCTCCTGAAGTTCCGCAGCCACTTCCTACCTCAGGGCCTTTGCATGTGCTGTCCCTTTGGCTGACTGCTCTTTCCCCAGATCTGCACACAGCTGGCTCCTCCCCATCAATCACGTGAGCCTTCCTCAAACAGCCTGAGCCCGACCACCCTAAGTAGACGGCGGAAGCCCCTCCTGTACCCCACCTCCCAATAGGCCCTCTCACCACCCTCACCTGCTTTACAATCTTTGCCACATTTATCATCTTAAGTTAATTTGCTTATCTCTGCCCCCCACTACAACACGTCTGCCCCCCACTATAACACATCTGCCCCCCACTATAACACGTCTGCCCCCCACTATAACGAGGCAGGAAGGCCACCACTGAGTCTCTGTTTCTGGAGCAGCGCTAAGAACACGGCAGGTGCTCAGTAAACAAGTGCTGGGCCGGCTGCGTGAATGAACCAATTGTTATTGTCTTCACATCACCTCTGTGTCTTCCTCAGGAACACCCCTGGCCAGCCTGTCCTTGCACATTTAGTGTCAGCTCTGTCCTCTGTGGTGTGGGTTCAGGTGACTGCAGGGTACCTTTCGGAGTCTCAGTGAGGGCCCTGTGGTGCTATCAGAAACGCGACACCCAGGCGAAAGCCTGCTTTCTCCTGTACAAGCGTCATCTTAAACTCAGAGATGCAGCTCCTGGAGGGCCTGCCCCCCAAACCTGGGCAGAACCCGCCGTCTGCTCTCTCCAGAAAAGTCTGGCTCTCCCGTGCTGAGGAACGTGCTGCCACCTCTCCCTCCCTGAGAAATCCAGGGGCAGTAGAATTGTACCAGCTGTCACTTGGAGTCCAACTGAGCCCAGTGATGAGCGATGAGTGGGCCTTTAAAGAGCGGTATTGCTGTGGGCACTCGTTTGCACGGTGAGCGCGCAGCCCAAGGGCCCATGTGCTGAGACAGCGCCCGCTGCCGGCTGCACCCTCGCAGTGCATTCAGAATTGCAACGCTTGAAATCGGGGTCTCCACACGTCCTTCCCTGGAGAAAAATAGCCTCTCCACAGCGCGTGGCCAAGCTGTGGCAATGTGCACAAGACATCACTGTGATGGGGGGGCACACAGGAGAACGTGCACTGCCCAGAGCCCCTTCCCTGAGCAGGTGTGTGCAGGTGCCCAGGAACACACCTCTCCTCACCTGGAGTGGGGCCTGGAGCAGTGTGGAATTCAGGGGACTCCCCCCCCAGACGGGAAGCTGCAACCCATGCAAAGAATGCTGACAACAGGCGCTGAATGTTGTAATCCCTGCTCCCAAACAATGCCTAACAGAGCAAGCAGCACTTGGACGCCTGTCAGGGAAGGCAGGGTCCTGGGAAGGGTGCTGATGCCATCCGAGCGCTTAGTGGCTGTCACCTACTTGTCTTGGGCAGTGGCTGTTACAACACGCCTGCCTCGGTCTTCTCACAGAACCGGAGAGGACAGCTCTGGCCACGGCCTCTGCTGAGCACGGCCGCCCTGTCCAGTGTGTGCTGTTGGGTCCCATGCTCATCAGCTCCAGACAGACTCGTGTTCGTTCTCGCCTCCTGAGGGCCGCGCGTGGGGCCGAGCACCCCCCTCCGTGTCCATCCTCACTGCAGCTCTAACAAGTCACCACACACTCAGGGGCGGAAAATAACACCAGTTATGCTCCTGCAGGGCCAGCCAGCCAGTCCCCAGCGAGTCTCCCCGGGCTCAGGTCCAGGTGCCAGCACGTCCCTGTGGAGGGTAGGAGAGCCTCTTCCCGCCTCTGAGGGCTGCTCATGCCCCCCCTTCAAAGCCACTGGGTGGCCTGCTCCCTGCCTCTGTTGCCACATCGTCACCTTCTCTTCTGTCCCAACCTCGCTGCACTCTTTCAAGGACCTGCCCAGATAACCAGGGAGTGTCCCCATGCCCAGGTACCTGGCGTCATCATATCTTCAAATGCCTCTTCATGTAAAGTTACAGTCACAGGTTCTTGGGGTTCAGGACACGGGCATCTTTGGGGGCCCGATTCAGCCCGTACACCCACATCCTGGTGAGAGCCCACCTGAGGAGTATTTTTTCCTCCATGGACACAGGCTGCAGCCTGAGCCCAATGTGACAGAGCCTGCAGCAGCCCCTCTCCCGATGTCCCCAAAAGAGACTGGCTCCCACTCTTGAGACAGACCTTCTCATGAGTGTATTTACACAGTGGCCAGTGTGGCTGCAGCCCAGCCCTGACCCCAAGGAGTCAGGAAGCAAGAGGCTTTCTATAGCTGTCGCCCAAGACCCTGCTTGTTGCCCCTTCCTGCCAGGGAGACTGCCACGTCTCTGCCCAACTTTGGGACAGGCTTGACACTCTGCGATCGGGGAGCTGGCACTTGGAAGTTCTGCCCTGCTACACATGACGAGCCACAAAGGAGCCATCCCGGGGCATTTAGCTAGTCACCTGAGGGACAGGCCGACTGCCCGACCAGGCAGCAGGGAGCTGGATGGGTGCCGTGTGTGACGGAAACGCAGAATGAGCCCTGCCCCTCGCATGGCTGCGGGCACTTTTCTTGTTGAAAAGTTAGGCACCTCGGCCAGCTCTCCTGAACAGCCAGACTTAACGAGGGTCTGGATTCTTCACGCACAGAGTTGTCATAGGAAGACTCTGGGAAGGTAGCTTTAAACTGCCCGTCAAGTCGCGGTCTCCAGGACTTGGCCGAGAGTCTGTGCGTTCCACCAGCTCCCCTGGGACTGGACTTTACACACTTTTCAGTGAAAGCTGTATGTGTTTAGGGTGCACACGAGGGTGGATGCACACACGTGAGAGGAGAAGACAGTCCCGCTAAGCGACACATCACCTCCTCACACGCTGACACCATTTTCTGTGATGAGAACACCTGACATTCACTCTGAGGCACTTCCCAGGACACAGCAGAGCCGTTCACTGCAGTCAGGACGCTGCATATCAGCTGCGAGGCTTCTGGGCCCACAAGACTGCGACGTTGTAGCCTTCATGCAACAAGGCCTCAGCCCGCCCCCAGCCACCATCTCTCTGCCTCTATGAATTCGAGTGTTTTAAGATGACACACGTAAGCGACGCCATGCAGCATCTGCCCTTCTCTGTCTGACTTACGCCACGGAGCCCAGCAGCACCGCTGGGTCCGTCCACCTTGCAGTGAATGGCAGGATTTCCTTCCTCTTTATGGCCGAACATTCCATGGGACACGAGGCTGCCCAGGCCCCATCCAAAGGTCACTTTGTCCTGTTTTAACACCCAAAGGCACCAGGTGTCAGACCTGCCAGGCGTCCCCCTGGCTGCATTTTAAAGGGGCTCCATCTGCTGCTTTTCACACGGGGAGCATCAGCACGCCTGGCTTGGAGCCCCGAGGAGCCCGGGGCCCAGACCTGCCCCTCAGGGGCTGCAGCACACACTGCGGGAGCTGGGCCGGCTCTGCACTTGTGACCTCAGAAACACGCGAGTGCACGTGGGTCACACAGGCACGAAAAGTCACCGGCATGCTTTAATGTGGGCCATCTAAGGCCAAGGCCCTCACTATCGGAACCCTGGGAAACTGCCTGTTTCAGACCCCAGCAGGGATGACCCCGGGCTCCCCTGCTCACTGCCCCCAGGAGACAGGGTCCAAGCAGGCCTCAGACTCTCCATCAGGGACCGTGGGGGTCGGCGGAGACAGAGGGGCAAGGAAGGCACCGCTTGCTGTGCTGCAGCTGTGTCACCTCACCGGGACAGACACACAGTGTCCGTCTGCCCTGTCCTGACCAGCTCGCAGGCCCTGCCCCTGCACAGCAGGCCCTCCCCTCACTGTGCCGGGGAGACAAGCAGGCACAGTGTCTCCAGCTGCCGGAGGAGACTGGGAAGCCAAGACTGCCCCCTTGTGGACAGCTGAGGGCTTACGTGTCCTGGCCGGGTCACTCTCACAGAACAGGTACCTTTCTGGAGGTGCTCAAAACACAACTCACTGCCACAAACTATGTTGCTGCTTTGCCAAGACCTAGTAGGCAGCTCTCACCAGCAGCTCTTATGGAGAGAAAACCCTACTTCACCACTTCACACACCTCCAGAGAAGGGAGGGAGGAACAATATTTTAAAAAGGAGAAAATGCCTGGTAAGCCCCTGTGGCCTTTCCCAGAGTGTACGTGACTCTCCACATGTCTGGCTTCTCCCAGCAGCATGGTCTGGGGGCAGGTACCTGGCCTGACCCCCAGTAGCATCTCAGGGCCTGGCCGGCCCTGGTTGGTTGCAGGCTCCCTGGGCCGGCCTGTGTCTGGGCTGGGAAGACCAGGAAACACGGAATGGCACCCGGCACTGATCCTCACGGAAGAGCCATGCTTCAGCTTCACTGGGCTTCTCCGTGCAGCCGTGTGCCAGGCCTGGCTCACCCTATCTGTCCCCACGCCTCACATGTCACACAGAGGCTTGTGGGCTGTGGCCCAAGGCTGAGCTCCAGAGTTGGGCCGTCCTGGAAAAGCCAAGGGTCCGGCTGATGCTCTCTGTGGTCTTGGGCAGGACTCAGTTTCCCCAAATTTATGTTAAGGGGTGATGCTTATTTTCAATTACCCTAAAAACAGATATGGACTCAAGGGTTTTTGTGCAGTAATCATTTGAGAGGTGACATCAGGAAGCAGGAAGGAGAGAGCAGGGAAGTGAGACAGGAAGCAAGTAAAGTGAGGTCACGAAGTGTCCCTGAGGCCACTATGAGGCAGAGGCATCCATCCCTGGGGAGTGGGGCTTCCCCCCCGCCCCCAGCAGAGATAATCCAGGGCTCTCCCAATTGTTTGTTCATCTAGCAGGCATTTACCCAGTGCCAAGCTGTGCACGGTCTCACCAAGGACAGACAAAGCAACTGAGAGATGTCCCGTTCTGAGTCCTAGCCAGGGCCTAATTCTGACTTCCAGAACTTTCCTCTGGGATTGAACACGTGGTGTCGGTGGATCTCGACATCCTTCAGGTGAGTGGACACGTAGCTGCAGAGCTGGGTGACCCCCAGCAGAGCCACACGGCTGCTGTGCACTGCTGAGCTCATTCGTTTGTCTCCTGGTTGTCTATGAGCACCTACTCTAAGCCAGACACTGTTCTAGGCCCTGGGGACACAGTGGCCCGAGGACAAACCCCTGCCCTCAGGAGCTTGCACTCCAGTCGAGACAGACAGTATACCCATAAGCAAATGAGCAAAGACCTGAAGAGACGAAAGAACACACACAGATGGCAGTAAGCACGTGAGAAGGTGCCCCACGTCACGTCACCAGGGAGATGCAAACTGAAATGACACCTCTACACGCCCGCCAGCCCAGCCACACCCCAGCATACTGACGTCACCAAGTGCTGGCAGGACGTGTGTCAGCAGGGACTCTCAGTCACTGCTGGTGGGGACACAAATGGCACAGCCACTTTGGGTGACAGTCTGGCGATTTCTCCAAAACTGAAACACTCTTATCATACGACCCAGCAGTCGGGCTCAATAATAATTTGCCCAAAGGAGCTGAAAACACATGTTCACACAAAACCTGCTCACGGATGTTTACAGCAGCTTTTTTCGTAACTGCCAAAACTTGGACACTACTGAGATGTTTTCAATGGGTGATGGATAAGCAAACTGGTCCAGCTAGACGATGGACTATTATAAGTGATAAAGAGAAATTCAGTGAAAAGACACAGAGGAAACTTAAATGCATATTACTAAGTGAAAGAAGCCCATCTGAGAAGGCTACATACTGTGTGAATCCAAGTACGTGACGTTCTGGAAAAGGCAAAACTGCGTGGACAGTACAAGATCTGGGGTTGCAGGGTGGGAGGGGGAGGGGTGAACGCAGGAGAACAGAGCATTTTTAGTGCCGTGAAAACTTTCCACCGAAGTATCGTATACTGACAGGAAAGTGCTCAGTGGATTTTCATTCTCATGTCAGTAAACATCACATAACCATGTTTGGGTGCTGACACGTGGCTTGCAAAGGTTACAGGGTGTTCCATTATTTCTGTGGTCAGTGCCATGCTGCTGGATACTCAGTCTGTAAAGCTATTCCAAATAACAGTAACATTCCTAAAAACACGCTCAGGAGTGTTCAGGAGGAAGACGCCATCTTAGTAGATATCAAATTCCTTCTCCTGATTTTGTTTCTCTTTTCTAAACAGAGGGTCGGTTGTTGGGCTGTTTTCATTCTGAAAGTATACACGTTCCAGACGTGGAAGAGAGCCCTCCTGCCTGCCTCTCAGGGAACGTGTAATTATGGAGGCGTCTGGCTCCAGCAAACAGGCATTCTCCTCCCTCTGACTCAGACACAAGATATTCCAGGCCCAGAGAGGACCTGCCCCTCATAGGCACCGACCTTGGGAGATTAAATGTCACCTTGTGCGTAGGGTTGCGGCATCCCTGAAGTCAAACATTTTGGCTAACATGAGTTAGGCACAGCCAGGCGCTCAGGTATGTGTCCATGACCAGGTGACACCCATGCAACTCAGCCAGACAGCCAGGAAGCCTAAGGAGCCAGACCACGTCCAGACCACCAGAGTGTGGGCACAGCTTTGCACACCGGTGCACCCACCAGGCACGGGTTCATTTCTACCTGTTCTCTTCTGCACTCTGTTCTGAAAAGTTCTGCCGCAGGATGGCTGGAACACAGAAAACGGACATGCAGCCTACAGCCCCGGTGGCACCAGGGACTTCCCGGGTCTCTTGTCCATGTGCTTGGCAGCCACGACTCAGCTGGTGCCCTTGTCACCCTCCCAGGAGCGAGGCTACAGGCAGACCTTGAAATCTACACACCAGCTCCTCACAGTTTGTGAGGGGGTGACACTGGCAACCAGGCCTTCTAACACGGTCCTATCTGACCTAACGGTGTCTCCTCACGGGCAACAGTTGTTCATAGCGGAAATAGGGCATGATGTTGGCTAATTCAGCCTCATTGGCGTTCATAAGATCAAATTAGACCTGATCATATTACATTAGATGACATCAAATCAAATTAGGCATCTTTGAAAATCTGAGCTGACATTGAAGGCTGCCCCCACAAATAAACTTTCAGAAAATGAGCCATAGCTATGGAGCAGCTACTCAAAGCCTGATGGCTTATAGCCGAGACCCTCTTATAAACTCTTTTCCCATGGCTCGTGTCACATCTCTTGCCACGTGGTGATCGACCCCGGGCTGGCCTCACATCCATGACCTGCGGGTGTTTTCAGCACACACAGATGGGCCCCTGGCATGGAGCTGGAATGAAGAGCTCGGCATCTGAACCCAGACGTGATCTCTAAGGGGATCCCGCCTGCAGAGCACAGAGCCTTAGGTGTGTGTCACAGGAGTGGGAGCTGTCCGCGGTACTGAAGCGACCCCAGGCGTCCCCCTACCCTACCTCCTCCTGCCACAAAGGTCTGGACAGTCCAATACAGGCACACCTCGTTTTGCTGAGCTGCACAGACATCATGTCTTTACAAACTGAAGGTTGGTGGCACTCCTGTGCCAGCTTTACAACAGGCTCAGGTGACAATTCACATTTTTTAGCAATAAAGTATTCTTTAATGAAGGTTGTGCGTTTTTTGACATACTGCTATCACACACTTAATAGACTACAGTATAGTATAAATATAACTTAATGCACTGGGAAACCAAAAAGTTCATGTGACTCGCTTTATTCAGTGTATTGCAGTGGTCTGGACCTGAACAGCAATATCTCTGAGGCATCACAACGCAATAATCCTTCACACACACTAGAAAGGCTATAATAAAAAATAAATAAATAAAAATAACAAACCTCGGCAACAATGTAGAGAAACCGGAACGCTTAAACATCGCTTGTGGAAATGTCAAATGATGCAGCCTATCTATATAACAGTTCAGCATTTCTTCAAAAAGGAAGAAAATATTACCACATGGCTCAACAAGTACTCCCAGATACATATTCCAAGGAACTGAAAATAGGTATTCAAACGGAAACTTGTACACAAATATCCATAGCAGCATCTTCACAATAGCCCAAAGGTAGAAACAATTCAAATGTGCATCAATGAAAGGAGAAAGACAATGTGATAAATCCATAAACTGCAATATTATTTTGCCAGATAAAGGAATAAATTAAATGGTACAGCCACTGTGGAAAATGGTAGGGCAGTTCCTCAAAACTTACAGATAGAATTAATGTATAATCCAGCAATTCCACTTCAGGGTATATACCCAAAAGATTTGAAATTAGGGACGCAAACAGATTATGTGTACACCCGTATTCGTAGTGGATTCACACTAGCCGAAAGGTGGCAGCCACCCAAGTGTTTATAGATGAACGGATGGACAAAATGTGCTATATGCGAGGGGACTATTATTCAGCCTTAATATCTAAGGAAATTCTGGCGTGTGTTACCACATGGCTGAATGTGGAAGTCATTCTGCTAAGTGAGAAAAGACAGCTACAGAAGGACAAACATTTGATTCCACTCATATAAGCTATGTACCAAAATCTAATTCAAAGACAGAAAGTAGAATGTGGTTGCCAGGGTTTGTGTGGAAATGGGAATGTGGAGTTATTGCTTTATGGATACAGTTTTAATTGAGGAAAATGAAATTCTGAAGGTGGATGATGCTGGTGGTATTTGAACAACGATGTAAATGCAGTTAATGCCATAGAAATTTATACTTCAAATGATTTAAACAGTAAATGTTGGGCTGCATATAATTACAATGAAAAATAAGTGAAGTACTGCTACCTGTGAGAACACAGATGGACAATGAAAACATCTTAAGTGAAAGAAGCTGGGCATGAAAGGCATCCAAGATAGGATTCATTTCTGAAGTTTAAATACAAATTTATGAAAATCAGGGAAAGCCTCAGTAACAGTTCCAGGAAAATAGAGTCACATCAGAATGGAAAGAGACATTTTCACACAGTTGGGACGGGTGGTGAAAGTCGAAGTGGGGCCATGGATTGGATTGTAATGTGGAAGCCATAATCATTTCCACACTTGTGGGTCATGTGGTGATTCCCGGGGAAAGCACACCTGCTTTGGATGAAACTCACTGGAGAACTGTGTGCGAAATGTCGGAAAGCGATGACAGCTGCAGAATCTGAGTGCAGAGAAAGAGTATCCATAGTGCTACTGAAAGTTTTCCAGACTTTTGAAATTACTGGAAAGTAAACTACTTGAAACAACCATGTCAGGGCCACACCAGAGAAACAGAATGCATCCAAGACCTACACAGACCCAGTTCACCCAAGGGGGTGAAGCTAATCGCCCTTGTTAACTAGAGGCAACGAGGGAGAATATATTAGTAGCCACTGTGCCTTGGGTACGTGACCTGGGACGTGGAAGACATAGTGGGCTTCTTAATTTCGGTTTTCCACATCACTCGACCCCAAAAGTCTATAGCGACCAAAGCAGGATGGTATTGGCATAAAACCAAACACATAGATCAATAGAACACAACGGAGCTTAAAGTTGAACCCACATAAATGACGCTGGGAACATTGGACAGCTGTTCGCAAAACAACAGCACTGAACACTGTCTGACACCACAGAGAAAAACCAGCGATTTCCCCCACTATGTCCTTCCTCTGCGGGGTCCTCTTGTGGCCGACAAACCTCCCCTCCCCCACAGGTCAGCAGAGTTCGCGCACAGGAAGGTTCTCCCTACCTCCCCTCTTTGTCCGCGCCTCCCGGGGAGACACTGAGGTGAAGCATGCACAGAAGGACGTCCCTTGTTGTCCCCGAAGCAGCAGGTCCTCCAGGATACACCAAGTTCCCCTCACAACAGACGCCAGCACAGGATGCCAGAGACATCACGGCGGCTCTCGCCCCAGCTCCCGCGTGAGACTCGGGACCCTGGCTCTCATGAAGACTGGCTGGCCTCTGTCTCACGAGGCTGGCCCTGGCTCTCATGCCAGAGGCATACCCCGTGCTCACTTAGTTCTCTGAAAAAGTGGTACCACAAGAAGTGATCACTTCAATTGGGCCCGGAGGAAACGTGCATGGGAAACCGGTTTGGAGAAAGTACTCACATGTGTACTCACCTGTGTTCAGATGAGAGACGACACCCGAGCTGGACCATGGTGCCCCGACCAGCGGGGCATTCAACAGGGACCGAAGAGAGACACCCTGAAAAGAGAAAATAGGAGGCGCGAAGAAATGGAGGCAAGACAAAGTTCTGATCAAGCCTCAAATTTTTTATTGCAGCTACAAGATTATATGGGTTAGGGTAAACTGGGCGGGGAGTGAATGAGGAAGTAGAGAGCGGAATGAGGAAGGGGCTTTACTTATCAGAGACGTGACCTTTTAAGGGCAAACTGACTGTTCCAGGAATTAGGTCATGTGCTGCCAGATAGCATAGTTTCTCTGAGTCAGGCTCCTACACCATGGACCCCAGATCCAGACCTCTAAATGGACCATTGCCCCACATAGCCAGACACCAGGGCCTGAGCAGGACCCCCTACCAGGGACCCTGGACCCTAATCTCCAACCCTGACCCTGACTTCTGACCCCCTGCCTCCAACCCGACAGCTGTAAACCCCTGAACCCTTAAACATTTAACATCCCTGAACATGAACTATTACTATGAAGAACACGATGAGATCAAATGCTTAGGAAGAGAAAAGGATGCCATCAAGAGACAGAGTAGATGTTAGATGAACGAGGCTGCTGCTGGTGTAACCCCGTATGTTACAGTGTCTGGAAGTTCTTACAGTGCTGTTCTCTAGACAGCAACCGAAAAACCCCACTGCTCAGCAGGAACCTTGAATGAGTTGTCATTTTGGTCTAGGTTCTCCAAAGGCCCAGAGAAAAAGAGTGACGTTTCTTCTGGTCCGGATATTCTGTGAGCTGAGAGCTCACACTGGTGTCTGCTCTGTGAAATACACAAGCGGTTGTGTCAGTTTTATGCTGTAGGACAGCGGTCAAAACTGCAGAATCCTGAAACTAAAAGCATTAAAATTCAGATGCCCCTTCTCTACCTTTTGACTTAAAGCTGTAGATGAGCCACGTTTTATGTTAAGTGTGTAACTAAAATGTTATGAAAAACTTTCCCCTTTCTTAAGAGTATCTCAGTTATCACTGAGGTGAAACCACCATTTCAATGCCCACACTAAGTACACATCAGTTGCCAAGAAAACATAGGAAAAGCAGACTTTGTGCTCACAGATATTAACATTAAAAGTTTAACACTTTCCAAGTCCAAAAAGAATAAACGACCCATGCTCCCTGCTCCCTGCATGGGGTTCATCAGTGACAGTTTCCATGGGAGTCACAGAAAGACCACAGAGCATTTTACAATGCACACGCATTGGGTCCTGTTTGCCCCCTGTGCACTGAGTTGTGTGTGGGATACTGGCAGCAGTGACTGGAACTTATTTACTATAACGAAAGGACGAGGCAGTGTTACTGCATATGGGGCCTGGGTCTGCAAACATCCCATCATGCATTCCTCCCACTGCATGCCTCTGTTGTAAGGGTGAGACTCAGGGAATCAATACCACAGGTAGACCTAGCTACTGTGCAGTGTGAGTCACAGCACAGGTCGCTATCTAGCCACCTGTGATTAAACCTAGTTACTGATCCATCCTGATACTCAGCTGTTTTCTCTTTGTTTCTCCCCTCAATGATTAACTGTTTGTTCCCTTTCTCAAGTAAACGCATACCGCATACCTCGTTAACTAACATCCTAACCTGGGAAAGAGTAATTTCTTAATCCTCAGACACCCGGACACTGGAATCCAATTTACAACTTCTTGCAGTTTTTCACTGGTGATGCATTTGAGTCCCAGGCCACTAAGGCTAAGTCCGAGTTTGGAGTCCGGACATAACATCGTCGTCAAACAGACCAGACCCCAGGAAGGATGTCAGCCCTCAAACCTGCCTGACCCACTCCTCCTTTCCTACATAAGAAAAAGCTAAGCTGAAGTTAGGTGCAGCTGTCCACCCTCAGACACTGGACTCTGCCCCGGCGACTCCCCCTCCCCACCCGTGTTTCTCTCCCTCCTACCAGAGGCAGCCCTCATTGTTGGACACTGCCCTGGCCATTCTCTCTCTGCCCTAACTGTCATAAAAACTTCCTTTGTGGAGTCTGTGAATGCTTTCACCTTTTGTAAATTCCACGCCACGACACCTATCTGTCCACATGGCCAACTTTGGAAATATGTGTATTTTTACAACATGTACATTCTCAGTTATCCTGTCTTGTTTAGGTTGTACGTGTCATTACATCTGATATTCCTGTAACTACAGTGCAATGAAAAAGATTTCTGTACAATATCCCGTGAAAAAACTACCTTGCTGAGTGGGATGACTTATATCTCACATTAGTGGGCATTCATTCAATTTATAGGACCTTTCAAACAAGTACACGTTTACTAAAGTAAGGTGCATAAAGGCCCAACTAGCATAAAAATAAGGATAAAGTTGAAATCAATACATTAACCATGAACCTGATCATTTATTCCTGTCAAGTATTATGAACTGTATATAATTGCGGCTGTTGTACTTTTAGACGACCGGCATGTGTGAATTCCCCATGCGTGTAGGTTAAAATTTGATTTTACCTTGTTAATCTGATTCTTAATTTGATGATTAGCTCAGCTAGAAGAAGTTGTTCTTATAGGCAGAGAGAACAGTGCCTCAGGGAGAGAGGGGAGGAAAGGAAGGAAGATGTGAGGTGAAACAAAGAAAAGAGATGAGATCACTCCTCACAAATGCTACAGCTACAGCTAATTGTAATGGGTTGTAACACTATTAGCATTGCAGGCTGGGAAAAATCTCCACCCCTGTGTCCTCAGGACAGTTCCCACAAGGAAATCCCTGTCCCAGTTCCTGAGGGGAGGGAGTGGTCAGCAGAGACCCACCCTGGGAACGCCCTGGAAATGCCCTGGGCTAACCTGTGACTCCACTCCTGATTGTTTCGCACCCTCATTCAAATATAATCCAAAATTTTCTGTTTCAGCACAGTCGCTCTCCTCCTGAGCCTGTGCACTCCTGAATTTTGAAAATATAGTTTCTTTGTAAAAATAAATCCTCGGCCTGCTTGCCTGTGTTCATGAGGCGTTGTTCCTACATCCTGGAATGCCTTCCTGTGATGACTCTGACCTGCTCTCCAATAACGCACTTACTAGGTTAGAGCAAAAGAAATAATAGGTAAGCCCCCACAGTATTGGGGGAGCCTGCGAGGAGAATTACTGGCCGGGGCACTGCTGGTTCCTGGCAACCGCTGCAGGTGGCAAGGACGTCTGCCGGCAGAGGTAAGCGGTGTTTTTGTTCACCCTGTGAGCCTTTCTGGTGTATTTCTGAAGGGCTTGAGAGAATTTAGAAGTGCGGTGTGTCCTTTTCCCCTCCTCTACATGTGCACTTGCAGGAAAATGTGAATCTAGCTTCTCGGGAGCAGCGCCTCACAGGTCTTCTTTATTGAAACTTCTCTCCCAGAGATGGTCATTTTTTGTGTCTCTATGTCTCTTGTGTCGTTTGTCCTGACAAGGAAATATCACAGTGACAGAAAGCCTTTGGCTTCCTTGGTTAAGCTGTGGCTTTTTGGTTTGAGTAGCTATTAAAATCCTACCGTCAGTGGCCAGAGTATGAATCCTTTGAATTGGAAAAACTTCTATATCGGAAAATGTGTTAGAGAACTCTCATAACAAAGCTGTTTTTTTGGAACCTAGAGAAAGACCACATGTTTAATACAAACAGATACAAGGAAATTTAAGTATTCTGAAGCTTTTGAATTAGTTCTTCAGCTTCTTGTGTCTTAATAAATGCTAATATCGACATTAGATTTTAAAAATGCAGAAGGGAAAATCAAGAGATGTGCAAATGTTAAAAATCTTTATGGAGATTTAAGATTTTGAGAACCGGTATGTTGAAACCGGCTTTAAAGGATTTAATAACCAATCAGAAACTTGACAAAAATGGAAGCTGATTTTTTCAGTCTGATAGAAATGAGAAAGTCTCAGCATCTGCCCCGGGCCCTCTGCTGAGTAGATCTGAAATGGAAACACAGCCCACAACTGCCCCAGGCCCACTGAGGTAAATAAAATAAAAACTTCAAAAGGGGCAGTTGTAACAATACAAGCCTCCCTCGTCCAGCCTGGCTCCCCTTTTCCTGTCTCCTTAAAGACTGTGAAGCACAAATAAAACCCTGAGCACAATTCCCTTAGCAGAAGACAGGAAGACTCCATGCAGGAGCCTCACAAAACTTTACCTGCCACGTATGTTCAGCTTTTCCTGAATTACCTGTAAATCTCCCATTTTTACATCTAAAGCCTAAGAGCCAACTGCCACCCTTGTCTAAAATGTCATATTTACCTGATTTCTCCTCTGTCTTTGGAAATTAATTTTTTGTGTGAATTCTAGGTGCTCATGTATTACAATTCCTGGTCTCTGTCAGCAGTTGGGCAGAAGTTAGAAGGGGTGCGAGGCTTCTGTCTCTTTTCTGAATTTAGATCGGCAGAAAAAATATCTGTGCAGCAACTTCTTGCACCTAGAGACTCTAGGGTTTTCTTTATTCTTTCCTCCCAGAGATGTTCTTTGTTTCCTGTGTCTGTGTCTTGCGTGTCTTTTGCCCTAAGAAGGAACTACCATAGGGACAAAACACAGGCACAGGCTCCTGTAAGCCTGTCGTTGGAGCTGGCCCCACAGGCTGGGGAGTTAAGCGGTTCTCTCCAGACTTTGCTGTGGGTCCCTCTCTAAAAATCTCTTATAAGTTTTTCTTTCCTTCTTGTTCTGAGTCCCGGGAGCTTGGCTTTGTGACCCAGGAAGCTAATCCTCTCTGGTCCCCACCATCGGCCAGGTGCACTTACTCCACTGAGCCTGGTGGCCAGTGGGAGAAGCTGGGGTTCCCAGTGCGCCTCTGCCTGGCTGTGCCAGCTCCCAGGGGAGTGTGTCCTGAGGGGCCTCTGCCCATAAGGGCATCTGTCTCCCAGCCTTCCTTACCCGTTAGTGCTGGACAGATCCCGGTCCAGTAGCATCTGCTGGGGACCACGATTTAGTGGGTTTGGGGCTGGAGGTGCCTCACATTTTGTGGGAGAACTGAGACACCCTGTCCATCCCACCATCCCTACTGCCTGTGTGACGAAGGTCTGTGCTTTCTCTCATTGTCTTTGTTTACCATCTGCATTCTCTGCACTCCGTATATAGGGGCCTCTGGCTTCCTGGCCTCACCCTGAAAAACTTTTTGTATAAAACTAGAAACTTTTGGTATAAAGCTAAATGCTTTCTCACATCACACCTTTTGGTCAGGTACTTCAACTGAGAATACAGGTAGGGAGTGATTGAAATATGAAACACCACAAAATAAGTCTGAATACTCAGACTCTTTGCTTATGTTTTAAAGTATCTGATAATACATAGATAATATTGACCAGGAACCCATGTATGCAAGCTCTACTGGCCCATGTGGGCCCATTTTGGTCCCGGTTTTGGACTCAGAACTGTGTTAGAATCACTCTCCCGTTTAATTACCTGCGCATGGAGATATTGTTTCTGCCTTTTCTGTAAAATGGGACCAGTAGGTGAGCTGAGGCCTGTGAAGGGCCTGTAACAGGATTTATGTCAAAGAGAATGTAGTCCCAGGGGCCTGGATTCTCATTTTAAGGCTGGTGGGCAGGGAAATGCTCTCTGCTGCCATCTCGTGTGCATATGGGGAATAACACTGGGTTGCAGGTGATCATGAAAAGTTACTCTCTGCTGCCATCTCGTGTACATATGGGGAATAACACCTGGTTGCAGGTAACCATGAAAAGTTATTCTCTGCTGCCATCTCGTGTGCATATGGGGAATAACACCTGGTTGCAGGTGACCATGAAAAGTTATTCTCTGCTGCCATCTCGTGTGCATTTTGGGAGTAACACCTGAGTGGAGGTCAAGATAAGCTCTTCTTTCCAAAGGCTTCTGAGCCAATGTGTCACACCCAGGGCTGTGCCCTGGAAGCTGCCCGCTGGAATGTGGGGTCCTGGAGGTGAAACCCGGCGCATGGCTTGGCACACCTGAATTAACTACCTTCTCACCTGGCTCTTACCTATGCTGCCTTGTTCGAAGTTCGAGTTTGAGTTCGGGTCCGAGTTCGAGTTCGGGTTCGAGTTCGGGTTTGGGTTCGGGTTCGGGTTCGAGTTCGGGTTCGGGTTCGAGTTCGAGTTCAGGTTCGCGTTCGAGTTCGGGTTCGAGTTCGGATTAGAGTTCGGGTTCGAGTTCGGGTTCGAGTTTGAGTTCGAGTTCGGGTTCGAGTTCGAGTTTGAGTTCGGGTTCGAGTTCGGGTTCGAGTTCGGGTTCGAGGTCGAGGTCGAGTTCGGGTTCGAGTTCGAGTTCGAGTTCGCGTTCGAGTTCGCGTTCGAGTTCGGGTTCGAGTTCGAGTTCGAGTTCGAGTTCGAGTTCGGTTCGAGTTTGGTTCGAGTTCGAGTTCGGGTTCGAGTTCGAGTTTGGGTTCGAGTTCGGGTTCAAGTTTGGTTCGAGTTCGAGATCGAGTTCGAGTTCGGTTCGAGTTTGGTTCGAGTTCGAGTTCGGGTTCGAGTTCGAGTTTGGGTTCGAGTTCGGGTTCGAGTTTGGTTCGAGTTCGAGTTCGAGTTCGAGTTTGGTTCGAGTTCGAGTTCGGGTTCGAGTTCGAGTTTGGTTCGAGTTTGGTTCGAGTTCGAGTTCGGGTTCGAGTTTGGTTCGAGTTCGAGTTTGGGTTCGAGTTCGGGTTCGAGTTTGGTTCGAGTTCGAGTTCGAGTTCGAGTTTGGTTCGAGTTTGGTTCGAGTTCGAGTTCGAGTTTGGTTCGAGTTTGCTTCGAGTTCGAGTTCGGGTTCGAGTTCGAGTTCGGGTTCGAGTTTGGTTCGAGTTTGGTTCGAGTTCGAGTTCGGGTTCGAGTTTGGGTTCGAGTTTGGTTCGAGTTCGAGTTCGAGTTCGAGTTTGGTTCGAGTTTGGTTCGAGTTCGAGTTCGGGTTCGAGTTTGGTTCGAGTTCGAGTTTGAGTTCGAGTTCGGGTTCGAGTTTGGTTCGAGTTCGAGTTCGAGTTTGAGTTTGGTTCGAGTTCGGGTTCGAGTTCGAGTTTGGTTCGAGTTTGGTTCGAGTTCGAGTTCGGGTTCGAGTTTGGGTTCGAGTTTGGTTCGAGTTTGGTTCGAGTTTGGTTCGAGTTCGAGTTCGGGTTCGAGTTCGAGTTTGGTTCGAGTTTGGTTCGAGTTCGAGTTCGGGTTCGAGTTTGGGTTCGAGTTTGGTTCGATTTTGAGTTCGAGTTTGGTTCGAGTTTGGTTCGAGTTCGAGTTCGGGTTCGAGTTCGAGTTTGGTTCGAGTTTGGTTCGAGTTCGAGTTCGGGTTCGAGTTTGGGTTCGAGTTTGGTTCGAGTTCGAGTTCGAGTTTGGTTCGAGTTTGGTTCGAGTTCGAGTTTGGTACGAGTTTGGTTCGAGTTCGAGTTCGGGTTCGAGTTTGGGTTCAAGTTTGGTTCGAGTTCGAGTTCGAGTTTGGTTCGAGTTTGGTTCGAGTTCGAGTTCGGGTTCGAGTTCGAGTTTGGTTCGAGTTTGGTTCGAGTTCGAGTTCGGGTTCGAGTTTGGGTTCAAGTTTGGTTCGAGTTCGAGTTCGAGTTTGGTTCGAGTTTGGTTCGAGTTCGAGTTCGGGTTCGAGTTCGAGTTTGGTTCGAGTTTGGTTCGAGTTCGAGTTCGGGTTCGAGTTTGGGTTCGAGTTTGGTTCGAGTTCGAGTTCGAGTTCGAGTTCGGGTTCGAGTTTGGTTCGAGTTCGAGTTCGAGTTCGAGTTCGGGTTCGAGTTCGGGTTCGAGTTCGGGTTCGAGTTCGGGTTCGAGTTCGAGTTCGAGTTCGAGTTTGGTTCGAGTTTGGTTCGAGTTCGAGTTCGAGTTCGAGTTCGGGTTCGGGTTCGAGTTCGAGTTCGAGTTCGAGTTCGGTTCGAGTTTGGTTCGAGTTCGAGTTCGGGTTCGAGTTCGAGTTTGGGTTCGAGTTCGGGTTCGAGTTTGGTTCGAGTTCGAGTTCGAGTTCGAGTTCGGTTCGAGTTTGGTTCGAGTTCGAGTTCGGGTTCGAGTTCGAGTTTGGGTTCGAGTTCGGGTTCGAGTTTGGTTCGAGTTCGAGTTCGAGTTTGGTTCGAGTTCGAGTTCGGGTTCGAGTTCGAGTTTGGTTCGAGTTTGGTTCGAGTTCGAGTTCGGGTTCGAGTTTGGTTCGAGTTCGAGTTTGGGTTCGAGTTCGGGTTCGAGTTTGGTTCGAGTTCGAGTTCGAGTTCGAGTTTGGTTCGAGTTTGGTTCGAGTTCGAGTTCGAGTTTGGTTCGAGTTTGGTTCGAGTTCGAGTTCGGGTTCGAGTTCGAGTTCGGGTTCGAGTTTGGTTCGAGTTTGGTTCGAGTTCAAGTTCGGGTTCGAGTTTGGGTTCGAGTTTGGTTCGAGTTCGAGTTCGAGTTCGAGATTGGTTCGAGGTTGGTTCGAGTTCGAGTTCGGGTTCGAGTTTGGTTCGAGTTCGAGTTTGGGTTCGAGTTCGGGTTCGAGTTTGGTTCGAGTTCGAGTTCGAGTTCGAGTTTGGTTCGAGTTCGGGTTCGAGTTCGAGTTTGGTTCGAGTTTGGTTCGAGTTCGAGTTCGGGTTCGAGTTTGGGTTCGAGTTTGGTTCGAGTTTGGTTCGAGTTCGAGTTCGGGTTCGAGTTCGAGTTTGGTTCGAGTTTGGTTCGAGTTCGAGTTCGGGTTCGAGTTTGGGTTCGAGTTTGGTTCGAGTTTGAGTTCGAGTTTGGTTCGAGTTTGGTTCGAGTTCGAGTTCGGGTTCGAGTTCGAGTTTGGTTCGAGTTTGGTTCGAGTTCGAGTTCGGGTTTGAGTTTGGGTTCGAGTTTGGTTCGAGTTCGAGTTCGAGTTTGGTTCGAGTTTGGTTCGAGTTCGAGTTTGGTTCGAGTTTGGTTCGAGTTCGAGTTCGGGTTCGAGTTTGGGTTCAAGTTTGGTTCGAGTTCGAGTTCGAGTTCGGGTTCGAGTTTGGTTCGAGTTCGAGTTCGGGTTCGAGTTCGAGTTTGGTTCGAGTTTGGCTCGAGTTCGAGTTCGGGTTCGAGTTTGGGTTCAAGTTTGGTTCGAGTTCGAGTTCGAGTTTGGTTCGAGTTTGGTTCGAGTTCGAGTTCGGGTTCGAGTTCGAGTTTGGGTTCAAGTTTGGTTCGAGTTCGAGTTCGAGTTCGAGTTCGGGTTCGAGTTTGGTTCGAGTTCGAGTTCGAGTTTGGTTCGAGTTCGAGTTCGGGTTCGAGTTCGGGTTCGAGTTCGGGTTCGAGTTCGGGTTCGAGTTCGAGTTCGAGTTCGAGTTTGGTTCGAGTTCGAGTTCGAGTTCGAGTTTGGTTCGAGTTCGAGTTCGAGTTCGAGTTTGGTTCGAGTTTGGTTCGAGTTCGAGTTCGAGTTCGAGTTTGGTTCGAGTTCGAGTTCGGGTTCGAGTTCGGGTTCGAGTTCGAGTTCGGGTTCGAGTTTGGTTCGAGTTCGAGTTCGAGTTCGAGTTTGGTTCGAGTTCGGGTTCGAGTTCGAGTTCGAGTTCGAGTTCGAGTTTGGTTCGAGTTTGGTTCGAGTTCGAGTTCGAGTTCGGGTTTGAGTTTGGTTCGAGTTCGGGTTCGAGTTCTAGTTCCGGTTAGAGTTCGAGGGTTCCAGACAAAAGACTCTGAAACAGCCTTTGACCCTCCCTCTTTCCTGCCTAAGAGATTCAAATAGAAGACCTGGTTTAGGAGGGGAACTTGGGGTAAACTCCTTAGCATAAGGAGGGAAGACGCCCAGTATAGCCTGTTGACCACCCTTCCCCTGTGTACCATTATTTTCTAGGTGGCCTAACAATTTACCTTCCATGAGTGTGCCAGTCTTCCTAAATTACCTGCAAAGCACCCAATCTTACCTCGCTGCCTTTGGAATTTTTACATGTATGGGAATTCCCCATGTGCATATATAAAAATTCGATTTTATCTTAATCTGATTCTATTAATTTTATGATTAGTTGAGCTAGAAGAAGTTATCACCATAGGCAGAGAGCACAAGGTCACAAGGAGAAAGGGGGAAGAAAGGAAGATGTGAGGGGAAACAAAGAAAACAGAAATGCAATCATTCCGAAGAAAAGGTTCAGCTGCAGCTAATTGTGAGGGATTATAACCTATCAGAATTCCAGGCAGGGAAAATTCCCAAGACAAGGTGCAGCTACAGGTAATTGTGATGGATCACAATAGTATTAGCATTGCAAGCAGGAAAAATCTCTACCTCTTGTGTCCCCGTGACAGTTCCTACAAGGAATCCCTCCTCCCGGTGGGAAGGAGGCATCAAGAAAGACACGCCCTGGGAACGCCCTGAAAACACTCAGAGATCACCTCCCTGGAATATTTCGCGCCCTCGTTCAAACATAATCCTAAATTTTCTTTGTTCGGTGCAGTCCCACTCCTTCTGGTCCAGTGCACTCCTGAATTTTGGGAATATATTTTCTCTCGTTTAGTAAATCCTTGGCCTGCTTGCCTTTTTTCATGAGGTATTGTTCCTACATCCTGGAATGCCTTTCTGCGATGATACAAGGGGCTGATCTCAGCTAAGACATAAGATGAGAGCAAAAGAATTTTTTTTAAGCCCTCACAGTTTTTGGGAGCCTGCCAGAATTATTGGGGCACTGCTAGCTCCTGGAAACCGCTGCCCCTGAGAGCACAAGGATGTCTGCCCGCAGAGGTAAGCAGTGTTTTTGTTCACCATGTCAGTCTTCCCGGTGTATTTATGGGGTTTGGGAGAATGTAGAAGTGCCTCATGTCCTTTTCCTCTCTTCTACAAGTAGATTGGCAGGGAAACATGTTTGTGAAGCTAGCTTCTCGGGAGTAGCGACTCACAGCTTTTCTTTATTGATTCTTTCCTTTTAGAAGTGATCATTTTTTTCTGTGTCTATGTCTCTTATGCCGTTTGTCATAAAAAGAAAATACCACAGGGACAGAAAGCCTTTGGCTTCCTCGGTTAAGATGTAAAAAGGCTTATGGGTTTGAGTATCTATTAAAATCCTATAATCAGTGGCCAGACTGTGGCTACTTTGAATTGAAAAAACTGCTAATTTTGAAAATGTGTTAAGAAAACTCTCATGACAAACAGCTGTTTTATTGGAACCTAGAGAAAGACCACACGTTTAATACAAACGAATTCAAGGAAATTTAACTTTTGAATTAGTTCTTCAGCTTGTTGGGTCTTAAAAATGCTAATATCAACATTAGGTTTAAAAAAGGCAGAAGGGAAAATTAAGAGATGTGCAAATTTTTAAAAACTGTATGGTGATCTAAGAGTATGAGAATTGCTATGTTGGAACAGGTTTTAAAGATTCTAATACCTGATCAGAAACTTGACAAAAATGGAAGCTGTATTTTTCAGTCTGATAGAAAGTAGGGTCTCAGCATCTCCCCCAGGTCCTCTCCCAAGCAGATCAGAAATGTAAACGCAGCCCACAATTGCCAGAGGCCACATAGCTAAACAAAGGAAAAGAAATTGCAAAAGGGGCAGTTTTAACAACACAAGCCTTCCTGTCCAGCCTGGCTCCCCTTTTCCTGCCTCCTGAAAGACTGTGAAGCACAAATGAAAACCTGAGCCCAGTACCCTTAGCAGCAGACAGGAAGACTCCATGCAGGAGCCTCACAAAACTTGACGGGCCACGTGTGTTCATCTTTTCCTGAATTACCTGTGAATCTCCCATTTGTATATCTAAAATCTAAGAGCCCATTCCCACCCTTGTCTAAAATGTCATATTTACCTGATTTCTCCCGTCTTTGGAAATTTCATGCTTGTGTGAATTCCAGGTGTGCATGTATTACAATTCCTGGCCTCTGTCTGCAGTTGGGTAGAAGTTAGAAGGGGTGCGAATCCTTTCTTTTCTGAATAAGATTTGCAGGAAAATATTTTTGAAGCAACTTCTTGTACCTAGAGACTCCAGAGTTTTCTTAATTCTTTTCTCCTAGAGATGTTCGTTTCTTCATGTGTCTGTGTCTTGCGTGTCCTTTGTCCTAAGAAGGAACTACCATAGGGACAGAACACGGGCACAGCCTCCCATAAGCCTGTCGTTGGAGACAGCCCCACAGGCTGTGAAGTTAAGCGGTTCTCTCCAGACCGGCGTCTGCGGAAACAAACTTTGCTGTGTGGGTCCCTGTCTACAAACCGCATGAGGTTTTTCTTTCCTTCTGCTGTGTCCCGGGAGCTTGGGTTTGTGACCGAGGAAGGTGATCCTCTCTGGTTCCCACCATCCGCCATGTGCACTTACTGCATTGCACGTGGTGCCCAGTGGGGTAAGATCGGGTTCCCAGTGCACCTCTGCCTGGCTGTGCCAGCTCCCAGGGGAGTGTGTCCAGAGGGGCCTCTGCCCATAAGGGGCATCTGTACCCCCAGCTTTCTAGATCCCGGTCCACAAATTAGTGGGTTTGAGGCTGGAGGTGCCTCACATTTTGTGGGATACTTGAGACACCCTGTCCACCCCACCATCCCGACCGCTTGGGTGACAAAGGTCTGTGCTATCTCTGTCTTTGGGGGTGACCCTTTGGCTCTGGGAGGGCTGCATCCTCTGCACTTTGTGTGGAGGGGCCTCTGGCTTCCTGGCCTGAGCTGTAAGGAGGCTGGTTGGTGTGTCTCACTATTTAGACCTCACTGTCCTTGTACAGACGATGTATCCCGGAATGGGAATAACGTCTACATTTAATTGTGTTATAGAGCTCTCGTGACAACCAGCTGTTTTCTTGGTAAACCATCTCGTGCGTTCTCTACAGTTATTACTAATTCTGTTAATTTGTAATGTCAGTGTGAAACCAGTTTGTGTTTGTGGTAAGATGTTTTGTAGCTCTGGATGGTGTTACTAGTTTGTAGTATCTGATCGGGTAGAATACATTAAATGCTTATATAAATTAAACAGAATACAAAGTAACCCATAGGCTTTTCAGGATCAAATGATCTGGTGAAATATTTGATATTAAAGCTGGTTTTAGTTTGGTTTTATCACATAGTCATGTCTTTGAAAGTTATTAACGTAAAATATGTATATATTTAAGTGGGTTTATAAAAATAAGTTTGTCATCTGTGTTACAAAATGTGTCAAGAAAACAGCTTCGGTAATAAGTGATTTTGAAATCTCATTTTTAACTAATATATAAAATAGATACAATGACAATAAAAGATATTTAGGTAAACTTTTTAGCAATAATTATATTGTATATATACATTGAAAAGGTTTTTTACCAGTCTTTGGTAAGTTGAATCTTTGAAGTTTTGTTATCTAAATTAATGATGGATATGTATTGAATGTCTAGACTATTTCCAAATAGAAAATAATTAAACAGTACTGAAGATAGATTTATCAATTTTTGCTATTTATTGTAGATGAACTAAATATATTGGTGTATTAGTAAAGACGTCTTCTGCCACATTAAAATTTTTGTATGTGCTATGGGGAATATTATTTCTAGAAATTATTAAATATGTTCATAATTGCATCCATGTCAAGAATCCTGGTATTGCTGCACAATTGCTTACTTTTCACTGCTGATTAAGATGGTCATTCGGATTGTTTAGGCCTCTGCTACTGTGAACAGTGCAGCTGTGGATTTATGTATCAGTTTATCAGTTTTTGTTTGAACAGCTCTTAAATTTTTTTTGGGGGGGTCTATTTCTGTAAGTGGATTTGTTGAAACACGTGGGAATCTTTTATGGGGAGGACATGCCAAACTGTAGTACCCCAAGGCCACACCATTTTACATTTTCAGAAGGAATGTTTAAGGGTTCTAATTTCTCGACATTGGTGCTGCCATTTGTGTTAGTTTTCTCCATTATGGCCATTCTGGTGCATGTGAAGGGGGATCACACTGTGGCTTTAATTTGCATTTGCATCAGGACCGAGGATGTGGGACATCTTCGTGTGCCTGTTGACCATGTGTGTGTCTAATGTGGAGAAGGTTCTATTCAGGTCATTTACAAATTTTAGTTGTCTTTTTGTTCATGAGTTTTAAAAATTCTTTACTCGGATAACAGACTCTTGTCAGGTATATAATATTTTTCCATTTGATTTGCTGCCTCCACTTTCTGGATCGCTCCTTTTGATACACACATGTTTTTAATTTGGAGGATGTCCAATTTACCTATTTGTTGCTGCTGCTTGTATGTGTTATCAAGTCTAAGAAAACATTGCTAATCGAAGGTCACAGAAATGTATCTCCATGTTTTTTCGAGAATTTATACTTTTACCTCCTATATTTAAGCCCTTCATCTATTTCCAGTTAATTTTTGTATGTGGTGTGAGGTTAGAGTCCAGTTTCATTTCTCTTCATGTGTATGGCCAGCTGTGTAGCACATTTGTGGGAAATACCCTTCTTTACACAATTTAATGTTGTCTGCCCTTTATCAAAAATCAATGGATTTTGACCCTTGAACAACAACAAAAAAACCAATGGATTTTAAATCTTTACTTGTACTGTATGTAAGAGATACACAATTAAAATAGTTTATGTTTGGAAAAAAGATCACTGGACTTAGATGACGGGGAGCTGCCGTTAGCCCTGCCATCACCCTGTGAGTGGGCTCGCCCGTCTGTGGATCTGGCAATGGTCCTGCTTGTCTCCCGGGAGTGAGGCACCACCCTGCCCGAGCACTGAAATCGTGGCTGAGTTCTTATTTGACATCAACAACATGTTATATCAGCGTGGCCTGTATCCACTTGAAAACTTGACTCTAGTGCAGAAATGTGGGCTCACTTTGACTTTAACTCAGAGCTCATGAAATACCTAAATAACGTGGGACAACTAAAAGTTGGATTATACAAGAGTTCAGTTAAGAAAGTAGTGGCAGTCCTCTCACATATTGAAAGGGTCCTTGAAAGACGGTAATTTGATACTGTGACAAGACTGCCAGAGATGACAGTACACTCAGAGAAAAGGCTCAGAAAGCTCTCCAAGATGAAATCCTTTCTGTGATCAGACAGATCACAGCTACAGTGATATTCCTGTCATTGTCGGAAGTTTCTTGTTCCTTTGACCTCCTGATTTATACAAATATTAGGTTGTGACTGAAAAATGGGAAGAGACAGGACCACAGTTGATCACCAATTGTGAGCAAGTCTGTCTTCCTGCCTCACTACCACAATCCACAGAGTAAATAGCATGGTGGCCCACAGAATCCCTGCTAATGACTGTAGATGAGAAGAGAACAATAACGTAATCCTCAAATGTGCTTCTCCTGAAACCACGTCAACTGTAGTTTACATATTTTATTGCTTAACTGTTATGCAGGGGAGAACTTAACATACTTTCCTGGACCATGAATGATTTTTCCCTTTTTTGGGGGTATCAGTTTGACTTCCAGTGCTGTTGACACAATTTTTTGCAGTGTTCAAAAAAGGGACCCAGCATATTATTTGTCTCGTAATGTCAATTCCTTGAAGGTGGTAACTGTAGTTAGAAAAACTTTTGGTATAAAGCTAAATGCCTTCTCAGATCATACCTGTTTGTCAAGTAGCTTGACTCGGAATACAGGTAGGGAGTTATTTAAATATGAAACACAACAAAAGAAGTCTGAACACTCAGAATCTTTGTTCATGTCCTAAAATATCTGGTGATACATAAATAACAAAATATTGCTATCATGTCCTTTTGCCATTTATTTCATTTGTATAGTAACCATACTGAAAAAATCTCCAATTGGGTTGTAATTTATATCAGTTACACTTACAAAACTAATATTTCTACTGCTTAAATTCTGGTAATAGGGCACTCTTAAAAATATCTTTCTCTAGGGGTGGCTGGTTAGCTCAGCTCACTAGATTAGGTTATTAAGGTTATCTGCAGATTTTCCAGAATAGAATAACCAAGATTGCACCCAATGCTATAAGGACTATTTGGATCACTCTGTTTGTCCAGGACCCTGTGTGTGTGTGCAAGCTATTCTGGCCCACGCTGGTAATTTCAACCTCGGTTCGGACTCAGAACTGCGTTAGAATCAGTCTTCATTTTAAATACCTGTGAAAGGGAGATAATAATTGTCTCTGCCTCAATTGGAAAATAGGAGTAGTAGGTGAGATGGGACCTGTGAGGGCCTAAAACAGATTTATCTCAAAGAGAATGTAGTCCCAGGGGCCTGGATTCTCATTTTAAGGCTAGTGGGCAGGGAAATGCTCTCTGCTGCCATCTGGTGTGCATTTTGGAATTAACACCCTGTGCAGGTCACCGGGAAAAGTTCTCTGCTGCCATCTCCTGTGCATCTTGGGAATAACAGCTGAGTGGAGGTCAGGATAAGCTCTTCTTTCCAAAGGCTTCTGAGCCAAGGTGTCAGACCCAGGGCTGTGCCCCAGGTGCAGTCATCTGTGCCCTGGGAGTTGCCCGCTGGGATGTGGAGTCCTGGAGGTGAAACCAAGCACAGGGCTTGGCACACCTGAATTAACTGCCTTCCTACCTGTCTCTTACCTATGCTGCCTTAGGCCACCCTCCCCTCTTGGCTCCCGAGCATCCCCAGGGCCGCTTTTGAATTAACAGTGCGCCTAGGCAGCCTCTGTAAGTCACCACATCTGGGAGCAGAGGGGTGCAAACCAAAGGTTTATTTTGCTTGTAAAAGAGGCAGCCCAGGAGGACCAGACCAAAAGGAACCCAGGTCTGAGAGCTGAAAGGTTGGGTATGGAAAGACCACAGGGAGGCCAAACGAGTTCCGGGCTCGTGCTGCCTGCACTGCTCAGCCATTAGACCTACTAGGAGCTGGGTCATAGAATAAGTGTTTATTATCAGAGCACCGGTGGTCTGAGAAGGCAGCCGGTTAACACCTCCAAAAACTGCCGTAACATTCTCAGACCAGCCTGGGATATTTAAGGGGAAACCTCTGCGTTCTTCCAGAGGCCACCTGATAGTTCCAGGGGTCTGCATGGAGCCTTCCTTCTTGCGATGTTGTTCTCCAATGTGGTCACCAACCAGGGGCAGTGATGAGAGTAACCTGGAAGGAATGCTAGGCCATAAAAGATTGTGATCAGTAAGTACAGGGACACAAGTTTCAGGGTAATTATGTAAAGCAGGGAACCGGGCATCCTAAGCTCAGGAATTGGGGCAGGACATTTCAAGCCCAAACCGCAGGGAGGGGGGATCGGTCAATTGTTAAGCTCTAGAGCAGGGAGAGGCGAGGCCTATTTCATGGTGGTTCCAACCGGGCCCGGGTTTAAATTTCCCCATCTTATGTTCATTTTATTTATATAAAATCAGTAAGGTTAGATTAGAAACAAATAACTATATTATAAAGACAATTTTTAAATCCAGGGATACGGGTGACAAGGTCTCTTGCTACTTCCTGCTGAGAGGGCGTAGTCCTTGCCTCCGGCTAACAGAGAGTTCTCTGCTGTTCAGTTCTAGCGGGGAGGGGACTACAGAGGAAAGGTCCTCTGGTTATTACGTGGCTACTGGCCTGGCTTGTCATCCTCAGGAGGGATGATGGCCGTGCCTGGCAGATGGCCATCTGGAGATGAAACTGCTGTGTTTCAGACGACACAAACCTGTCTGTTTGAAGAGGAGCTGAAGGTCTTCAGCCGGCTCACAGGACAGGAGTGACCGTCTTCCTTCTGGGGGCGTCCTGTGGAGACTGAAATGAAACAGGTTTGATTCAAGGGAAGTGGACCCAGCCACTGACTCCCTGAAGCTCAACAACAGCTGTGGGGCTTGGGACAACTGCAAAGGGTCCCTTTCATTTCTGAGCTAACTGATCTGTTAGAGACTCCTCCCCTTCCAGGCTTTCAGTGGTATTTGGCCTCCTGGCTTTCTGGGGCTACAATATGTAGAGGGGTTGGCCTGGGGGAGGTACTGGTCCCCAATATTTCCTAAGCGTCTGCTGAACCTCTCCCAAGTTAACACAGGACATAAAAGAATTGAGGTCACAATCTAAAGCAACGGGCAGGCCTAGAGGTCTGCTCAGAAAACTTCCAGAGCCCTTTTTAAGTCTGATTCGTTCATTTTATATTTTCTCTCAGGTATAGACCATTGGTAAGGAACAGGCTGAGTAAAATGAGCCCAAGTCTAGGGGCTGTTTTTATCTTTATAACCAAGCAGATTTTAGAGGAAGAAATGGGTCTAGAGTGAGCAGTCAAGACAGAGTAAATGGCTCCCATATCAACCAGGGAATTAACAGGCTTACCTGCCACGTCAAGGGTCACCCGCATTTCCTCCTCTGTGATGAGCATGAGCTGTTTCTTCTTGGGAGCCACTTCTTTAGGTTCCTCAGTCAATTACAGCCATTTGCAGGGAAGGAGTTGGTCCCTGCTCCCTTCAGAACAGGGGACGATCCCTCCTCCAGTGCCCTTCAGTTTGCACAGTGGGCATGGCTGCTTTGCAGGATTCTAGCACGCCTTACCCCAGTGGCCTGGGCTTCCACGTCCAAAGCAGGCTCCTTTTCCTTTCTGGGGCTGCCTGGGTGGCCCTGAGGTGGCCCTGGCCTTGGTCTGTCTATTAACTGCAGCCAAAAATGTGGCCTGCCTCTGGCCTCATCTACAGTGTCATTGTTCCTTTCTTTTCTCCTTTTCCCTGTCGTGGTTGTTAAAGACAAATAAACAAATCCCCTGTCCTTCTTTTAGGATCTGAGCCTGTATCAGGAATGTAACAGTGGACCAGAACCATTGTATTACCTTGCCAGGTTAGGAAAACAAGCTTCCTTATATTGGTCTATATCTGACACCGAGGAGAACACGTGAACTCCAGCAGTCCTGAAATACACAAGTTTGCATAACTATTAGCAAAAGTCAGTTCTTAGATTTAATTTTCCTGAGTAATTGAAGATCTAATTAAGACAATATAAACATAGAAAATTATTTTGATGATACAGAAAATCTTCGCTTTTCAGACAGAAAACTTTCCTATAATATCAGTAGCAGACCACTAGTCTAACAAACTTTGTTTTATTTAGCAGAGAGAGAAAACTTAACTAATTTTGTACTGTCTTACTTTTGATACTTAAATTTATTTAAGTCACATTTAGTTTAACCATATATAAAATGTCTTCAAGATTTTTCTTCACAAACCTTCTATAATTTTCCCAGTCCCTCTAGGTTTGTGTCCTCTCACTTATTCAGAAATAATCATACTTAGGACAAACTCCTTTCTTTTCCTTCAAAAATATATTTTTATACCTTATGCATTTTTTTTTGAAACATACATCATTTCCTTACATATTAATGAAAATCCATAACCTTCAGAGCCTTAATTTTTACTGACAACTAAAAGCAAGTATTCAACATTTCCATTAGCAAATCCATAAACACATTTTGCAACCTTTAGAAGTATAGGTTTTTGTTAGCAATATATCTACCAATTTTTAAAAATTATATTTTAAAGGAAATTAAAAAACACATTTACTGACATCGTAAGTTAGCTTTCAGATATCCTGTGACAAGAAACCAAAAAATAGGTGAACTCAGACTCATCCGATAATTAATATTTCAGCATTTTGTTATTTTGAAATACCTAGATATTCAGTACTTTTTATCATTTAACACAAGTTAGTAAAACTGAAATCTTTTTATTTATAGGTGTTTTTTTTCTGTTTGTTCTGTTTTTTTTTTCAGTTGAGGAATATTGGAGAACAGTGTTTTTTTTCAAGACCCATCGCCAGAAGTCAAGTCATTTTCAATGTAGTTGTGGAGGGCGCAGCTCAGCTCCAGGTCAAGTCACTGCTTTCAATCCAGTTGTGGAGGACGCAGCTCACTGGCCCACGGGGGAATCAAACCAGCGACTTTGTTGCTATGAGCACTGCGCTCCAACCACTGAGCCAACCAGTCGCCTAAAACTGAAATCTTAAGTTACCAACAGATGCTGAGAAACCTCGTCCAAGCATGCACACTCTATTACTACTGAAAAGTTTTATCTGTTAACATTTTATTAGTTCTTAAGTTTAGGAGATTTCAAAGGTAATTATTACCCAAGTTATTTTTGGACAAATTTTGTGAATGAGATAACATGAATTTATTTTTGTAAACCCAGGCAAAAGATACCATATTTAATGTTAACCTAAAAAAAAAAAAAAAATATCTAACTAAAAGTTAAACTAGTCTTATTATCAAATATTTTAGTATCAAGTACTCTAGTTAGTTTTTAGTATTTAAATTTATAAGTGCTTAATCTTTTTTTTTTAAGCCAATCAATTACAAACTGGCAATACATCTGTAGGCAAAAACATTATATATAAAACGTACAAACACACATATCACAGATAACATACATATGAACAGAATCATTAACAATTGCAGAGAGGTCCTAAGATCTTACAGTTACCCTTAAAATTTCAAAGATGCTGGAACAAAGGGTGGGAGGTCTGGCTTGAGAATTAGCCACTTGGTTTTAAAAGTGTCTTTTTTTGCTTCCCTTACCTCAGCCTCAGCATTCCTGTTCATGAGTGGATTAGGAGATGGGTGGAGTCCCCTTTTTGCTGAACTATCAGTTTAGTTCCATTCTTTTCAGAGTCTATCATAAAGGCATACATAAGAAATTTCACCCTGTTTCTCAGATCTCTAACAGAAGAATTCCAATTGCAAAACAGTGTAATTTAATGAACTATCAAGCAACCAGCATTCTCCAGAATCTAATGTATACATTGGCCAAACATCACTGTAATAGAACATTAATTTCTTTTTGGTCAATGGCTTATAGCTGTACTTTTGCGAATGTCCTAATATTTTACGCAATGGGCTCCCAGCTGGGATTGAAACCTTACATCCCATGTTTGAGCTTGAACAAATACAGCTACACTTGATATACACTCACACACACACACACACACACACACACACACACAGATCCAAGTATTTCCTGAATCAGACAGACAAAAACCAGAAAAACTAACTTTGGATCCGAATACCAAAACCGAAACCTGGCCAGGCACCAAATTGGGATGCGACAGCGTCTTAATCCATATACATGGTCCGTTGACCATCAGACAATCAGCTAGTGAGCGAATACGGAAAACCAAGTGTGGCCCTAAGGCCACCCAATGCCCAAAGACTGAAACCGAGCATGGTGGCTTTCACAGTGCCGACCACAGGCGTGCTTCCAAGACCAGAGGAAGCCTGCAACCAGAGCCCCTTACTGGTGGGGTATTACGCCTTGCTGGATGTTGCAACCTCACCTATTGACGCCAGTGTGTCAGTATGACCCCTAGATGGCCCTCAAAGAGGAGCCCCAGATGTTGAGTGTAAAGTCCTCTGTCTGCGCATGCCAGAGCCACCCCGATTTCCAAACCAGAAATTAGAGGCAGGAAACAGAGCCAACGCTTATTCTATCCCAAATGTGCAGAAAAGGCGTCCATGACGGGCAGGCCCTGGCACAAACCCCACCTCCACGAGCAAAATATCTCGGCAGAGGTCGGTCCTGCACCAAGGAATCTGCCCAGTCCCAGGCAGCCCCCGAGACCCTCTGCAAGCCGAGACTTACCGGAGGAGCCCCGAGGCCGTCCCATCTGGGTGGCCAGAAACTGAAACCAGAGGCAAACGAGTCCGGGGCTCGTGCTGCCTGCATCGCTCAGCCAATAGACCGACACAGGAGTTGGGTCATAGAATAAGCATTTATTATCAGAGCACCGGTGGCCTGAGAAGGCAGCGGGTTAACACCTCCAAAAACTGCCATGACATTCTCAGACCAGCCTGGGATATTTATGGGGAAATCTGGGCATTCCTCCAGAAGCTGTGATGGTTCCGGGGGTCTGCATGGAGGCTTCCCTTTGGCGACGTGGCTCTCCAATGTGTTCACCATCCAGGAGCAGTGACTGGAAAGAATGCTGGGCCTTAAATATTGTAATCGGCGAGCACAGGGCACTGTGACTAGTAAGCAAGCGTAAGTTTCAGGGTAATTATCTAAAGCATGTAACTGGGACAGAGGGATCTCCTAAGCTCAGGAACGGGACATTCCAAGCCCAAACCTCCGGGAGGGGGTTGGTCATCTGTTAAGCTCTAGGACAGGGAGAGGTGAGGCCTCTTTTGTGGTGTCCCAATCTGGGCATGTTTCAGAGAGACTACAGAGAGGCCTGCAGGGTCCAGACTGCAGCCCCCTGGGACAGCTGGGGAAGCAGGGGGCCTAAAGGCACACAAGGAAGACCTGGGAAAACAGTGCAGAGTCAGCCAAGGACACCCCGAGAGATCCCACATCCACAGGCCACACACTCAGTCGGCAACTGTGGGCTGGCAGCAGCTCAGCACCCCACACCCTACACCGTGCTTCTATTTCTGTCCCCGTCTGACCTTCTCCTTTGGTCTCTGTCAGCACCTCTTTGACTAGGTTAAAGATATTCATGAAACATCTGCTCTATCACACCCCCCTGCAGTGACACTATGAAGCCCCTAAGGAACCTTATCTCATCCCTAGCTCCGGATGCCTTATTTACCATTTCTATCTGCCCACCTTTCCTGTACCTGGGGTCTCTGACTCTCTCCTGTGTGTGGTGTTCCCCTATGTATGTATTAAATCTGCTTATTTTCCCTTGCTTATCTGTCTTATGTCTATGTGATTATCAGAGCCGCCAAAAGGAACTTGATGGTAGAGGAAAGTTTCTTCCTCCTTCACATAAGCAAGTAATCAGATAGTTAACAAAGGGTGAGATTTGGGAGTAGATTTATATCACTGCATCATAAAATAAGATTCAACAATTACTTTATAAACTAACTTATTAGTGATACATGTTAGCTAGCATCCC
Organism: Rhinolophus sinicus; assembly: GCF_057876585.1. NCBI lineage: Eukaryota > Metazoa > Chordata > Mammalia > Chiroptera > Rhinolophidae > Rhinolophus > Rhinolophus sinicus. The sequence continues at coordinate 111,962,533 of NC_142505.1, forward strand.
TAGGTAGACAGGGAGGCCCCTGGTGGAATAAAGAAAAGACAGCCATATCCTAAAACTCCAGGTTTTGAAATCACTCCTTTGCTCCAGGACGTAATATAACAAGGCCTTTAGATTAATCATAAAATTCTTTTTGGCCTGACAAACGCAACAGATCTGATACATAAAAGTGGATTACTTTCCTAATTCCTTTAGGATGGGCAAGCAGCACAAACATGGTAGAGAAATTAGATTAGAAGGCATTAGAAGGCGCCAGTTCCCTTCTTCAAACAGCTCCCCTTCCCCAAACAGGCAAGGGAAGATATAAAAGTAAGGGCTTTTGCCTCCGTCACGGGGCCACCCCCATTCGGGACCCCCTCCTGCTCGGGAGCTCTGACTCTTTGCTTGCAATAAACTATCCTCTTTTTAAAACTCTCTACCTCTCCTGGGTCCGTGTTTCCATTCTTGGGTCTCACGAGACACGATCCCGGCCTACACCCAGAAACTGCCGGCAGATCCAACATCATCTACATTAATTGGGGAATCACAGGAAAATATTCCTCCATCATTAGGACTGAGTGATTAGATCAATGAAATACAGAACAATTTACCAATTTAACTTCTAGATGTGAAACTTTCATAAAGTTTCAAAGGTGGGTAAGAAGAGGACTCAAACTTGCCTTTGGGACCATTGATTTAAAGCTGGTTGTTAAGAAACAAGACTCAGAAAGAACCTTTGACCCCCCCCCCCCCCCATTTCTTGCCTAAGAGATTCAGATGGAAAGACCTGGTTTAGGAAGGGAAACTTGGCGTGAACTCCTTAGTATAAGGCGGGAAGACACCCAGTGGATACTGCTGACCACCCTTCCCCCGTATCCCATTATTTTCTGAGTTGCAACAATTTACCTTCCATGAGTGTGCCACTCTTCCTAAATTACCTGCAAAGCACCCAATCTTGACAAGTATGTGAATTCCTCATGCACATATATTAAAATTTGATGTATGTCATTAATCTCATTTTGTTCATTTGATGATTAGCTCAGCTAGAAGAAGTTGTTACCATAGGCAGAGCGAACAGTGCCTCAGGGAGAGAGGGGAGGAAAGGAATGAAGATGTGAGGCAAAACAAGGAAAAGAGAGATGAGATTATTCCTAAGAAATGGTGCAGCTACAGCTAATTGGAGTGGGTTAAAACACTATTAGCATTCCTGGCAGGGGAGGCAGGCTGTGGTGGGATCCCAGGGTTTGGCCTGTGCACTGGGGCTGAAGGGGCCTTGGGGACTCCACTCCAGGTGCAGCATCTGCAGGGGGAGCTGAACACCAGGCTCCTGGGGCAGCTTTGCTGGAACAGGCTCCCCCCTGCACGGCTGTGGTAGCTGGACCTGTCCGGTGGGTTGGGGTACAGTCCCTCAGCTTTTCCCTGGCATAAGGGGTGTCATCCAAGGCTGGGGCCACTCTCAGGTCCAGAGTGCTGGCCTGGTGTGGGAACTTCAGTCTCGTGGGGGCCTAAAGGCATATATGGAAGACCTGGGAAAACAGTGCAGAGGCAGCCAAGGACACCCCGAGAGATCCCAAACCCACAGGTCACGCACACAGCGACCTTGGGCTGGTAGCAGCTCAGCACCCCACACCCAACATTCTTTCTCTATTTCTGCCCCTGTCGGACCTCCTTTAGTGTCTGTCAACATCTGTCTGTCTGACTAGGTTCAAGATATTTATGAAACATTTCCTCTTGTCACCCCTCTGCAGTGACACTTTCAAGCCCCCAAGGGACCTTACTTCATTCCTAGCTTGGCATGTCATAGCTACATAGGTTCCCTTTCTAATTCCCTACCAACCTTGTATGTGGGGTCTCTCACTCTCTCCTGTGTGCGGGGTTCCCATGTGTATGTATTAAAGCGGCTTATTTTTCTCTTGGCTAATCTGTCTCATGTCTGTTTGATTATTAGAGCAGCCAGGAGAAACCTTGAGGGTAGAAGACAGTTTGTTCCTTCCCTCCACCTGAGCAAGTCACCTAAGCAGGGTAGTTAATGAAAGGTGAAATTTGGGATTGTATCAACATCACTGCCTCATGAAATAAGATCCAACAATTTAACTAACTTATTCTCCGGATTGAATGATTAGATCAATGAAATATGGAACAATCTACCAACTTAACTTCTGGATGTGGAACTTGTATTAAAGTTACAAAGGTGGGAAAGAAGAGGATGAAAAGTTTTATCTTTGTGCACACTGACTTTAAGCTCCTTGTTAGGGAACAAAAGACTCTGAAACAGCCTTTGACCCTCCCTCTTTCCTGCCTAAGAGATTCAGATGGAAAAACCTGGTTTAGGGAGGGACCCTTGGCATAAACTCCTTAGCATAAGGCGGGAAGACGCCCAGTGGAGCCTGCTGACCACCCTTCCCCCATTCCCATTATTGTCAGGGTTGCCTACCAACAATTTACCTCCTGAGAGTGTGCCACTCTCCCTCAATTACCTGCCAAGCACCCAATCTGACCTCGCTGCCTTTGGAATTTTTAGACGTATGTGAATTCCCCATGCGCATATGTTAAAATTCTATTTTACGTTAATCTGATTCTATTAATTTTATGATTAGCTCAGCTAGAAAAACTTATTACCATAGGCAGAGAGCACAGGGCCACGGGAGATGGGGGAGGAAAGGAAGGAAGATGTGAGAGGAAACAAAGAAAACAGAAATGCAATGCAATCATTCGTAAGAGAAAGTGCAGCTACAGCTAATTGTGATGCATTATAACACTATCAGAATTCCAGGCAGGGAAAAATTCCTAAGAAATGCTACAGCTACAGCTAATTGTAATTGGCCATAACAGTATTAGCATTACAGGCGGGAAAATTCTCCACCCCTTTCACAGTTCCTATGAGGGAATCCCTCCTCCGGGTGGGAAGGAGGCATCAACAAAGACAGGCCCTGGGAACGTCCTAGAAACGCCCATAGATCACCTGTGACTCCACCCTTGAATATTTCCCGCCCTCATTCAGATATAATCCTAACTTTTCTTTGTCCCGGTGCAGTCACTCTCCTCGTGGTCTTGTGCACTCCTGCATATTGGGAACATATTTTGTTTCTTTTATTAAACCCTTGGCCTGCTTTCCTTTGCTCATGATGCATTGTTCCTACGTCCTGGAATGCCTTCCTGTGGTGATAGATACAAGGACCTGATCTCCTCTAACACACAAGATGAGAGCAAAAGAATTGTTTTAAGCCCCACAGTATTGGGGAGCCTGGGAGGAGAATTACTGGCTGGATTACAGCACCTGGAAACCGCTGCAGCTGGGAGCTCATGGACATCTCATCTGCAGGCAGAGGTAAGCGATGTTTTTGTTCACCCTGTCATCTTTCCTGGTCTATTTCTGTGGGGTTGGGGAGAATTTAGAAGTGCTGCGTGTCCGTTTTCTCTTTTCTACATGTAGATTGGCAAGAAAAAATGTTTGTGAAGCTGGCTTCTCGGGAGTAGCGACTCAGGTTTTCTTTATTGATCCTTTCCTCTCAGAAGTGGTCATTTTTTTCTGTGCCTGTGTCTTGTGCCGTTTGTAATCGAAAGAAAATACCAAGGGGAGAGGGGGGTGGTAGATGAGGGTAAAGGGGATCAAATATATGGTGATGGAAGGAGAACTGACTCTGGGTGGTGAACACACAATGTGATTTATAAATGATGTAACACAGAATTGTACACCTGAAACCTATGTAACTGTACTGAAAATTGTCACTCCTATAAACTCTAATTAAAAAAAAAAAAAAAAGAAAGAAAATACCACAGGGACAGAAAGCCTTTGGCTTCCTTGGTTAAGTTAGTAAAAGGGCTTTTTGGTTTGAGGAGCTATTAAAATCCTATCATCAATGGTCATACCACATTTGCTTTGAATTTGAAAAACTTCAAATTTTGAAACTGCGTTGGAGAATTTTCATGGCAAACAGCTATTTTATTGGAACCTAGAGGAAGACCACATGTTTAATACAAATGAATTCAAGGAGATTTAACTTTTGAATTAGTTCTTCAGCTTGTGTCTTAAAAATGCTAATGTCAACATTAGGTTTAAAAAAAGCAGAAGGGAAAAATCAAGAGATGTGCAAATTTTTAAAAACTGTATTTCGATCTAATATTACGAGAATTGGTATGTTGGAACAAGTTTTAAGGAATGTAATAACTGATCAGGAACTTGACCAAAATTGAGGCGGCTTTTTCAGTCTGATACAAATTAGAGTCTCAGCATCTCCCCCAGGTCCTCTGCCGAGCAGATCAGAAATGTAAACACAGCCCACAACTGAGGCCAGAGAGCTGAGCCAAGGAAAATAAATTGCAAAAGGGGCATTTTTAACAATACAAGCCTCCCTCTTCCAGCCTGACTCCCCTTTTCCTGCCTCCTTAAAGACTGTGAAGCACACATAAACCCTGAGCACAATCCCCTTAGCAGTAGACAGGAAGAGTCCATGCAGGAGCCTCACGAAATGTACCTGCCACGTGTGTTCAGCTTTTCCTGAATTACCTGTAAATCTCCCATTTTTACATCTGAAATCTAAGAGTCCACTCCCACCCTTGTCTAAATGTCATATTTACTTGATTTCTCCTCGCTGTATTTGGAAATTTCATGGTGATGTGAATTCTAGGTGCGCATGTATCATAATTCCTGGTCTCTGTCTGTGGGGTTGGGTAGAAGTTAGAAGGGGTGCGAGGCTTTTGTCTCTTTTCTGAATTTAGATCGTCAGAAAAAAATACTTGTGCAGCTAACTTCTTGCACCTAGAGACTCTATATTCTTTCCTCCCAGAGGTGTTCGTTTTTTCTCATATCTGTGTCTTGCATGTCGTTTGTCCTAAGAAGTCACTACCATGGGGACGGAACACAGGCACAGGCTCCCGTAAGCCTGTCGTTGGAGCCGGCCCCACAGGCTGGGGAGTTAAGCGGTTCTGTCCAGACCGGCGTCCCCACCATCGGCCAGGTGCACTTACTCCGTTGCACCTGGTGGCCAGTGAGATAAGCTGGGGTTCCCAGTGGGCCTCTGCCTGGCTGTGCCAGCTCCCAGGGGAGTGTGTCCTGAGGGGCCTCTGCCCATAAGGGGCATCTGTCCCCCCAGCCTTCCTTACCTGTTAGAGCTGGACACATCCCAGTCTAGTAGCACCTCCCGGAAACCACGATTTAGTGGGATTGGGGCTGGAGGTGCCTCCCATTTTGTGGGAGACCGGAGACACCCTGTCCACATCTCCATCCTGACCTCCTGGGTGACGAAGGTCTGTACTTTCTCTGACTGTCTTTGGGGGTGACCCTTTGGCTCTGGGAGGGCTGCTTCCTCTGCACTCTGTGTGGAGGGGCCTCTGGCTTCCTGGCCGGAGCTGTAAGGAGGCTGGTTGGTTGTCTCACTATTTAGTCCTCACTGTCCTTGTACAGACGATGGATCCCGGAATGGTAAAAACTTCTACATTGAAATTGTGTTACAGAGTTCTTGTGACAACCAGCTGTTTTCTTGGTGAACCATCTTGTGCGTTCTCTAAAGTTATTACTAATTCTGTTAATTTGTGATCCCTGTGTGAAACCAGTTTGTGTGTGGTAAGATGTTTTGTATCTGTGGATGGTGTTACTAGTGTAATATTTGATCGGTTTGAAGAAATTAAATGCTTACATAAATTAAGAAATAAAATACAAACTGACCCAAATGCTTTTCAGGATCAGATGACGTGGTGAAATATTTGATATTAAAGCTGGTTTTAGTTTGTGTTTATCACATAGTCATATCTGTGAAAGTCAGTAACATAAAATATTTATATTTTAACTGTGTTTCTGAAAATAAGTTTGTTATCTGTGTTACAAAATGTGTCAAGAAAATAGCTTCGGTAATAATTGATTTTGACATCTAAAATTTTCAACTAATATGTGAGATAGATACAATGAAAATAAAAAATATGTAAACTTTTCAGCGATAATTATATTCTACATAAGCACTGAAAAGGTTTTGGTAATTTGAAACTTAACAGTTTTGCTATCTAAATTAATGATGGATATGCATTTAACGTCTGGACTATTTCCAAATAGGATAAAATAATGAAACACTGATTACTGAAAATAGATTTATCAACTTTTTGGTATTTATTGTAGAGGAACTAAATATATTGGTGTATTACTAAATATGTCTTCTGGTATATTAAATTTTTTGTGTGTTATGGGGATACATGTTTCTAGAAATTATTAATATGTCCATAATTATATCAATGTAAGGAATCCTGGTATAGCTACACAATTATTTACTTAGTTTTCACTGCTGATTAAGATGGACATTGGATTGTTTAGGCCTCTGCTGTTGTGAACAGCGCTGCCGTGGATTCATGTATCAGTGTTTGTTTGAACATCTGTTTTCAATTTTGGGGGGTCTACTTCTAGAAGTGGACTTGTACCACATGGGAATTTTTTTACGGGTTAGAAATTCCCAACTATAGTACACTCAGGCCACCATTTTACATGTTCAGAAGGAATATTTAAGTGTTCTAATTTCTCCACATTGTTGCTGCCATTTGTTTTATTTTTCTCAATTATAGCCATTCTGTTTCACGTGAAGGGGTTTCACATTGTGGTTTTAATTTGTATTTTCATCATGACTAATGATGTTTAACATTTTAGTGTGCCTGTTGACCATTTGTGTGTCTAATATGGAGAAGGTGCTATTCAGGTCATTTAAAAATTAAACTCCTATTTCCCCAAGTTGCTCACACACTGAAGTGCCGCAAACTTAGAAGAGCATGAACCGGCAGAGGAGCCCCTGTGACATTGGGAGGGTGACTCCTCAGTATCTTCACCATTCCCTTTTCTACCAATCATATGTTGAAAAGACTTATTTAGTCATTCAAACATTAAGTAATTTGGGTAAATCTATATACACAATTCTAAGTGTTCTGCAATAAAAGCTTATGTTTGTACACCTCTCCCCATTTCCCAAAGCCCTTTCTGTATGTACTACTCTGTTTGATTTTTGATTACGGATTCAATCTCCTTATTTGTTACAGGTCTATTCAGATTTTCTATTTGTTTGTGATTTAGTGTTGGTAGGTGTTGTGTTCCTTGAAATTTAACCAAGACCGTTACTACATTTTTAAGAAATTTCACATACATCAAGATTATTTCCCACTGCATAAATATTCTGTGTACACGTGATTGTAAATGGTTGCGTATATGCCATCTCACGTATATGTCGTATTTATAGACTTCCTCCCGTTACATCTAGGTTGACTTCAACTGTTTCTCTGCAATGAATATGCTAACACTGTCCACACATTTAATATCAGTTCCTCAGATTGCACTCTTAGCTGTAGAGTTTCTGCATAACTGGGTCTGTAAGCATTTTTTCCTGCTCTGACCACGTTTTTCTGAGATGATGCCTGGAAGGAGGTTAGACTCAAAGTTTGAGTTACCAGTTGAGCAATAAGAATAATGTATGCAGACAATTTTCTCAGTATGTTTCTATTCCAGTTCCACTATCCAGTACACTATCTGCTCAATAGATGGAAAACTATGAGTATAAATATTAGTCTTGTCTAATATCAATAAGTCTCAAGTAAAACTTTATTTAAAAAAGTTTTACCATTATTTTTAATATGTTCACTCATGTGAGTTCTAAGTGTCATCATCAGAACTATTAATGGCACCTATTCCAGAGGCCTAATGCTGGAGTTCCCTCTCTCAGAACTCCTGCAGTCTCACATGAAGAAGTGACAATTAGAAAAGGAGCCACTCTGGGCTAAGTAACTAAAAATATTTTTTCCCCCCGTGACTGACAAGAGACCAGGCTGGTGATCAGAGGAGGGGTTGGACTTTGGGCCCAACCAGGCCCCCCCCACCCCCCGTAGTATACTTCCTTTGGAAATAATTAGGTCAACCCAGGAGCTTGTTCTCTCTCACATATAACATACATGAGTTCCCACGAGTTCCAATGAGACTACTGGCTATTCTGGTTGTCAGAAGGCCTGGATTCTAGTCCTTCTCTCCCTGAGTATGGGATGGGATTTAATTCACAGAGACTAAGGTCTCAAGAGCCATGTGGCACAACCCTGCTGCTGTTCTGTGGTCATCAGTGTTTGGTGGTGGCTTGTGTGTGTGCCAATCCTTGGTTGAGTTCATTCAGCCACTGCATGTGCAGACTCAGCACCAGCCCCTCTGGGCCCACTGGCACCCAAGATGCTTTTCTGGGAGCAAAATCTGACCCAGACCTAAGGCAGCCTCCTGCTGAAAGTTGCTGTGTTGCGGTTACAGGACTAGCACTGAGCCCCAAGTGTGAGAGGTCAGCATGTCTCAGAGTTGGCCTTACTTGGCACAAGTCATAGGTGTGGCTTTTGGAAATACTGGCATTTTGGAAACACCTCCCCTTACACTGTTAACATTCCTGGGCTGATCCACCGCCTTGTGAGCCCCTGGTTTCCCAGTTGCTTTGGTTACAGTAAAAGCAGCAGTCATTCTGGGCTTCAGGTCAGGCCTTTTCCTAATCCACCGAACCTTACTTCCACCATTAGCTGGGCTTTCTGGGTAATACAAAAACATGAGACACTTAGATAAATGTAACAAAATGAGGATGGTCTGTACACTGAGAAGTATAAAATTTCTCCCTTATAACTCATAAGTTATGTAGTAAGACAAACCAAAAAAAAAAAAAAAAAAAAAAAAAAACCACAATAAAAATATGTTACCAGATGCTTCACTTAAAAGAATACATAGGACTGACTGTCCATTAAACCCATGTAAAGAGGCTCAGCATTCATTAGTCACTATGGAAATGCAAATGAAAAGATAAGGAGCTAGTACTTCACAGCCAGTAACAGAACTAAGATAAAAAAATGTAATAATTGATGAGTACTGGAGCGAATAGAAACCTCATCCTTGGTGAGGGGATTATGAAATAGTGCAGCCTCTATGGAAAACAGTTTGGCATGTCTTTAAAATGCTAACCGTACAGTTATATGATTCATCAAGTCCATTTATCGAATTGAAGCCCTATGTACATGTAAAGAACAGATGTCACGTATAATAATTCACAGCTTGTGACTGGATAAACAAATCGGGGTATAGCCACATAATGGAATTCTACTCAGCAATAAAATGTGACAAACTAATGACCATTAAACTGCATGGTTAAATGTGAAAAGCATTCTAAGTAAAAGAAGTGAGACACACAAGAGTACACACTGTGACTCCCGTATATGCCATTCTAAAACAGATAATGTCTAATGGCAACAGATAAGTCCCTGGTTGTCTGCGGCTGGGGGTGGGAGAGCAACGGACTGCAAACAGGACCACCATGGAACCACTGGGAGCGATCTGTCTGTTGATGGTGGTGGTTCCGTGACTATTCATTTGCTAAACACTTTAAATGGACCCAGTTTGCTCTCTGTAAATTGTACCCTCAGTAAAGCCGATTTTAAGAAATACTCAGAAAAACAGGGATTTTGGGGAAACAAATCTTCAGCTCCAAGTGAATGCTCACAACAAGTTGTACTCATCATTGCTTATTTCAAAAACTACAGACACCTGACTGTGAGGTGCCCCGTCTGCTGAGCCCTTTACTGCGTTATTTCTATCTATAACCGTACGAGGAACATAATATTCTCCCCCCCTCTAGTTAAGTGAACTAGAGTTTGGCATTTTTAAGTAATATGCCCAAATTCACATAGCTAGTAATGGCGAAGCTTCAATTAAAAAATAACTGGCTAGTGTGTGGCTGGTCTCAATACTACAATGCCTGGCACATGGCATAGCATCTTATAAAATCAGCTATTCTAACTGAAAAAGTAAATATGCCCTACCATCGTTATTCTCTTGGGAGAATAATAATTCTCTCTGAAAAATCACTCAGAGCTCCCTCGAACACTGTCCCGTCTCCCTCTGTCATTGTGTTGATGTAATAACTTAGAACGCAACGGCTACTAAGTAGAAATTAGAATTTGAAGGGAAGGAAGTAATTATGTTTTAAACGTCATGTGGCATGTGAGTTACACGCACCATCTCATTTAAATTTCACGGTAAATCTGTTCATACGTATGAACTTCCACTTCATAAGCTCAAAGTGACCCGGGCCAGGTTGCACAATAAGAAATAGAGGGGCCAGGGTTCACACCCAGATCACTTTGGCTCCATAATCTAGAGGCTGCACTATTTTCTGAAACTCCTTGCTGCCTCCACATCTGGCTAAGGATCTTGGCGGTTTACTAAGAGGAATAGAAAAGCCCCGAGGAATTAAAAAACCCCAGCATCACAGTGTCCAAAGCTATAGGCACATGGGGGGTCAAAGTATCTTCTTAACATTCATCCCTTCATTAAGCATACACTGATGAAAACGGTGGCATTGGTTTTCTTGTTACACGGCAGGAAGGGAAAGAAATTGATTTAGTTAACTTCGTCCTTAGCCGAGTTCGAAACTAACTATGTTGCTAGTGTCTCAGCAGCTGTACAGGAATCAAGTAAAAACAAAGTAATGGTGTATAAAACCAGCTATTGGTTGTAGTTGGCAAGTTACTCCAAGAATGAGATGAATTTAAGAGATGGATGGCAAGGGAATAGAGATTCCACAGATTTTGGGCTTCAAACAGTTTGAAAGACCAACCGCTTTTGGTTACGTCCATCAGCAATTACAGTTTAGATATTTTCAGTGACAAAGTTCACTCAATCACACAGTCCTATGGAAAAAGATTCGATTTAGGGTGTATCACCTTATAAATAAATGAATTCTATCCTGACTGTCTGTTAAGCATTGAATTGTGTCCTCCCAAAACTCACGCTCGGAAGTTATATCCCCCAGGCCCAGAATGCGGCCTTTTTTGGAGAAAGGGTCTTTACAGAGGTCATCAAGGTAAAGTGAGGTCATCAGATCACCAATCCAATACCTCTGTTGTCCTTATTTTTTTTTAAAAAGGGGAAATGTGGACACAGACACACATAGAGTAAAGATGATGTGAAGACACAGAAGACAGGTCTACAAGTGAAGGAGACAGGTTATAACACATCCTTCGCTCACAGCCCTCAGAAGGAACCAATGCTACCAACACCCTGATTATGGGCATATAGTCTCCAGAACTGTGACACAATACATTTTTTTTTTAAGTCCACACTATGTGGTACTTGTTACAGCAGGCCTAGGAAACTAAGGCACTGCTTTATTTAACATTGCAGCTACACCACTGGCACTGTCAATCCTCTTTAGTTGGTTATTTCCAGTTTTTCCAGAGTACTTGTTACCTTTTAAAAAAATCAATATTTATATCATTTATTATGTGTTTCCCGCCTCAATGAATTTATCACAAGGAATATTAGTTACCGATGTATGTTCTGTGCCTAATAATCGTGGCAGGCTCATACCAGGCATTCGAGAAATATTTCTCAAGTGCTGAATGAATCAATGACGACGTCAACCTTCATCCAGTGAATCACAAATGGGCAGGTGTCATACATTTATCATCAACCAATAAGTAAAGACAGAGTCATCTTTTAGCAAAGAGGAAGGGGAGAGGATAGTCCTTGGATAATGAAGACACCGTGCTTGGCACATGGAGATACATCCTAACAGACAAATCACAATATACACAAAGGGTGGTATATGTGGAAGTGGGTAATCAGAGTCTAAAATATCATGCAAGACCAAAGGAATTAAAATAACTGAGACCACTTTGAAGAAGAATAAGAAGTGTTTTGACCTACTACTTGTCACGGCTCACCGTAATGCTGTAAGAACGAGACAGTGATGTATTGGCCTAGCGTAATTCACCAGGATTTGGCAAACAATAGATCATAGTCCACATCTGTCCTGCTGTCTACTATATTTCTCCCCCAATGTGTTATTATGAAAAATTTCACACATACAGAAAAGACGAAAGAATTTTACAGTTATCACTGATAATCCCAGATTTAACATATTTGTTGGATTTCCACCGATTATTTGCATTATTTCCCTTGATTTGCAAAAACTATAGTCAGTAAAACTATTGCCACTCATTATGCATCAAGCAAATGGTACTAGAGTTGATTAATCAGTAGCTATGTTATTATTCTTCATGACCACATTCACAGTTTTAAGAAATGTGACATTTCACTTCAGAATGTCCTTAATGGAGCGTTAAAAAATAATTTTATAAGATCTCAAGTTTTGATTACCTGTCTTATAATATCTATGTAACAAATATTCTACAATTTGTATTTAAATTGTCCCCAGAAAGAGCACTTGTGTGATCATAAGATTTGGAAGCTCAACTTTGCATGAAGGAAAATTCATGCAAAATAAATAACAGCGTTTCTTGGCAATATAAAACTGAGCTTCAAATGAAAAACAGAATTTTGGAAAAGTTGTATCTGCCACTGTGAACGTCACAGCTTCCAAGTACTTAAGACTGACGATAGTGAATATGATTATTGATGTAACATGAAATGTGTTCACATTCGTGAGATCTGCATAGGTCATCGAACCCATAGTTTTTTGAAATAACCAGTGCATGATGTTACAAAATCATGCACGAAACTACGATTTAAAGTGCACGTTAGACCAATGGATTGTAATATAATACAGCAAAAAAAGTGCCTGTGTAAAAAAAATACAGACCGTCGCCCAAGACTGGAATGGGGAGGGCCTGTAGGGGGAGCTCTCACTGCTACATGGATGACAAAGCCCTACAGGAAGAGCCCCTTGGTTATCACAGCTCTCCAAACTCCTAGAAAAGAATCTCTGCTTTTCTGCTGGGGACTGGCAGCACGGCTGTCCATGGCTGCATGTCCTGGGTGGGAATTCTGCCTTTTCCCCCAAATGAACGTTTTTTTTTTGGTTGTTGAAGGAATATCTAGTTGACTTTTTGTTTGAGGTCAACATCTGTATAATCTCAGACTGTACATTGCTACTAAATGATCCCTTGTTCAGTTTTTACTGTCTAAGAGCAATATCCACAGTTACTGGATAAGCATATTAAACTACCTGTCCTTTTTCAACTACATACTTGGGCGTGTCCATATTTCCTTAATGCATTTCCACAAGTACAAGATGTAGATTGAATGCAGAAGATACCATGAGACTCCAGCTAGTTTCTATTAAGCCTGGCATTTAAAAGATTGTCTTCTAGGGCAATGGAAATGTTGTAAATCTTGATGAGATGACTGTTGAAAAACTATCAAATTACTCAAAATCTTTGAGGTTAAAAAATTGCTCTCTTTTTAGGAGAGTTAGTGAAGTATAATATCTATATTCCATACAATTCATCATTTTAAAGTGTATCATTGTGTCACTTTCAGCATAATCGTTCCCATTTAATTATGGATGATACATTTACAGACCCCCAATGGATGCCTGAAACCTCAGATAGCACTGAACCATACATATATATTCACTTAAAGGAAGAACTTTATGGCTTTTCTTTGGTGTGTCAGAATTGCCAGCATCACTATTGTTGTACTTTGGAGCCACAATTAAGTAAAACGAGGGTCACTGGAACAAAAGCACTGCAGTACCGCTGCAGTCCACCTGATAACCCAGGTGACTAATACACAGGGAAAATATATAGCGTGTGTACGCTGGAGAAAGGCATGATTTACATCCTGGGTGAAAAAGTACGTAATGTTACTGGATGTCATCATGCTTCTCAGAACACTGCATTTTAAAACTTAAAATTTTTTTTAGTGGAATTTTCCATGTAATAATTTTGGACCAAAGTTGACCACGGAAAGTGAGAAAACATGGATCAAGGGGACCCCGGTAGTCACACAGTTGTGCAAATCTCACCACTGTGAAATTCCAGAACATTATCATCACTCCAAAATGAAACCCTGTCGCCATTCACAGTGACTCCATTCCTTCCCCTATCCCCTAGGTACCATTACTCTACTTTGTATTTTTAGGAGTGTACTTAATCTGGACATCTGTATAAACCCATATAAAGAGAAGCATTCTATCGGTGGCCTTTTCTATCTGGCCGTCATTTAGCGTTCTGTCAAGGTTGTTTTGCGTTGGTCTGAGCTGGTCTGTCACGATGCTATTGCCTATGGATGCCTGGGGTCCTTGTCACTTGTCGTGAGCCGCTGTAGATATTTCCCTGACCTGAAGCAATGTGGCCGGACCCGCCCTTGTTATTATTATGATTGTAAGAATGACCTCAGCAACAACTATCAGGAAACTATGAGGGGGGGAAAAAACAAGGTTTATAATTTACGGCCCGTGGAAGGTCTGACTGTCCCTGGCCACACGGTAAGGTCCTGGGTATAGAGGGAGTGCACGTGCAGACCTGCGTTTCTGCCTTTGTAGGGGCAGATGTTGGGAGTACCTTGGGTTTCAGAGATTCACTCTTTATTGGGTCACTCTAGCAGGCAGAAATTTAGGTCAACTTGGGCTTTTTTAAAGGGGAAGTTTATGGGTGAGGCAGCCTGGCTCTCTCTGTGACTGTGTACCTGCGCAAGTATATTTTAGATGGATGGTTTAAAGTTGGTGTCTCAGCAACCAAAAGCTTAATGCTCAACAGTTACATTACAGTAAAACAAAACTAAACTAATTTTCAGGCACTTAAACCACAAAAGTTCATCTCTGTAGTTAGGGTATTTATCAGTTTATTTTTTTATGGCTGACAATAGACTTGAACACACCCTTCCCCATAGAAGACACCAATGGGCAAAAACCACACTCAAACAGATGTTAAACATTATTACTCGTGTAAATGAAAACTGAAATCACAATACGATACCCCTTTCACACGCAGTAGAATGGCTATGCTTTTGAAATCACTGGAAAGTAATAATTCTAAACAACCACGTCAACACCACACCGAAATAGTGGAAAAGACATCCCAGTTTATTACACAGCACAAGCCCTACGCAGACCCAGTTCTCCAAAAGAGGTGAAGCTAACTGCCCTTGGCGTAAGAGTCACTGTGGGGAGACCGTATTAGCGCCTTGGGTAACGTGGATGATCTGGGCTTTGGGAGACAGCAAGATTTCTAATTCCAGTTTTCCATATTTCTATTCCAAAAACCACCTATATTAACCAAAACAGGGTGGTATTGGCATAAAATCAAACACGGAGATCAGTGGAGCAGAATCCAGCCAAATTTGAAGCAGCAGAAACGACACTGGGAATATGGGACAGCTGTATGCAAAACAACAGCACTGAACGCTATTTTACGCCACAAATAAAAACCAACAATTTTCACTACTATGTCTTTTCAGTGCTGGGCCCTCTAGTGGCCAACACTGGCCAACACACCTCCCGCGAACCGCAGAGTCGGCATAGTCTCCTTACCTTTGGCTCTCGTTCGTGCCTCCCGGGGAGACAGAGAGGTAAAGCAGGTACAGAAGGAAATCCCACGTGGTGTCCCAGCCGGAGAGCGTCCAGGATAGATACAGTGAAAAAACCAGTTCCCTCACAGAAGATACCACTGCAGGACACGAAAGGCATCATGGCGTCTGTCACGGCAGAGGCCTCTCTTCTGATTCTCTAGCGGCCCCAGCTCTGGTGTGACCCTCTGCTCTCATGAGATGCCCACGACCATGTTTATTGTGCAAACTGCTGTTCTCCCGTAACTCCAGTGGCCATGTTTCACGCGCGAACCTCTGCTCTTGCGCGATTTTGGCGGCCATATTTTTCACGCGTAAGTGCTGTTGGGAGATACCGGCGGCTGTGTTTGTGGCGAGATTTCGGCAGCCATATTTTAATGCGGAAGTGCTGTCGGGAAATCTCAGCAGCCATATTTATCGCGAGGTTTCGGCGCCATATTTTCCCGCGAAAGTGCTGTCGGGAAATCTCGGCAGCTATATTTATCGCGAGATTTCGGCGCCATATTTTCCCACGAAAGTACTGTCGGGAAATCTCGGCGGCCATATTATCGTGAGATTTCAGCGCCATATTTTCCCACGAAAGTACTGTCGGGAAATCTCGGCGGCCATATTTATCGCGAGATTTCGGCGCCATGTTTTCCCGCAAAAGTGCTGTCGGGAAATCTCGGCGGCCATATTTATCGCGAGATTTCGGCGCCATGTTTTCCCGCGAAAGTGCTGTCGGGAAATCTCGGTGGCCATATTTATCGCGAGATTTCGGCGCCATATTTTCCCCGAAAGTGCTGTCGGGAGATCTCGGTGGCCATATTTATCGCGAGATTTCGGCGCCATATTTTCCCCCCGAAAGTGCTGTCGGGAGATCTCGGTGGCCATATTTATCGCGAGATTTCGGCGCCATATTTTCCCCGAAAGTGCTGTCGGGAGATCTCGGTGGCCATATTTATCGCGAGAGTTCGGCGCCATATTTTCAAGCGAAAGTGCTCTTGGGAGATCTCGGCCATATTTATCGTGAGATTTCGGCGCCATATTTTACAAGCGAAAGTGCTCTCGGGAGATTTTGGTGGCCATATTTTTCACACGGAAGTGCTCTTGGGATATTTCAGAGGACAAGTTTCTAGTGTGAAACTCTGCTGTCCCGAGATTCTGACAGCTATGTTTCTGTTGCCTAATTGCTCTCAGGAGATTCTGGCAGCCATGTTTCATTTACCCGTGCCCCTCACATGCAAAAAGAACACAGACGTAAGCTCTGAGAAAGAAGACATCTCCCTAAGTGTCAAGGCCGGCTAACGCCTCAAATTGTTAAAAAGGTAGCCCAGCAGCCATTTTCACACACGGTTTTTACACAAACCACACTTCAGGGAGAGTCTGGCAGGAAACCGCCTGCCTCCCACAGTGCACTGCACATGAATGATGTCTCTCAGGGGCAAAGCAGACAGGACCAGACAACGCCGGAGGTCATGGAGGAACGTAGAGCAGAAGTGTCTAGCCAGAGAGGGAACTCACCTCAGGGTCTCTTCTACTTAGGGCTCCGATGATCCATAATTGAGCTGTAACACTACTGAGCCGCTCCACAGCTATGCCATTCTCACAGCAATGCTGTATCACAATAGAGCTATTTGCACTGAATACAATTTCCATCTTCACCACAACCCCAATTTGGGGATTCCTTTTGACATTGAATCATGGTAAACGATCATAGTTTGACAGACACCTGCTGCCAATGCTAGATTCGGGACACACATCCTGTGTTCCCGAATCTGTACTGGGTACCTAACCATTTTTCCAACGCTGGACAACAGACCCCGGGACATCGATCGGATGTCGCAGAGTAGAACCGGACCCCAATTTGAGCCAGTCTCAAAGCCAGAACACAAGCTAGACACCACGGATGCTGGACACCAACTGCCAGAGCCTCACATGTGATGCCGGACCACGGATACTAGGTCGCAGACGTCAAACCTTGGAGCCAGAGCTGTACATATCCCACACACATGGGCCCAGACTTGAAGCTGGACCCAACCAGTCTTGAACCCCGGATATCAGATGCAGAGCCCGACTAGGGACCGAACCCTGAAATCTGAGCACAGAAAGAATCTAGTGCTATAGAAAGTTTTCCATAACTTTGTAATAACTGCATAGTAATCTATTTGAAACAACCACATCAATACTATGCCAGAAAAGCAGAACACATCCAAGTCTGTCAGAGGGGATAAGACCTATGCAGACCCAACTCTCCCAAAGAGGTGAAGCTAATTAGAGGCACTGTCGGGAGACTGTATTAGTAGGCACTGTGCCTCGGGTGACGTGGGTGACCTGGGATACGGTAGACATAATCAGATTTTTATTTCCAGTGTTCCAGATCACTAGACCACGAAGTATAGTAGCAAAAACAGCGTGGCATTGGCATAAAACCAAAGACAGATCATAGAGCATAAAGGAGCCCATGACTGAACTCACATAAACGGCACTATTAACACTGGACAGCCACATGCAAAAAAATCAGCACTGAATACTTACTGATACCACAAAAAAAAACCATGATTTTTCACACCAATTCCTTTCTATGCCTCGTTTTCAGATAACAGATAAGCTTTTCCCCACCTCTCAGCAGACTATACACACAGGAAGATTCTCCTTACCTTTTTCTTCTTTTCCACAGTTCCTGTAGAGATACTGAAGTAAAGCAGGTACAAAAGCACGTTCCACCTTGTCTTCGAAGACATAGTACCTGCAGGGTAGATAAAGAGGTTTACCAAGTTCCCTCCAAACAGGTTTGGATATTCTCTGAGCTAAGAGGTAAAACTGACGTCTGCTTTGTTAAATACAAAGAGAATTTTTTATTAGCTTCATGCATTTAGAGAATGGTACAAACTGCAGAATACTGAACCTAAAACATTATAATGCAGATGCCCCTTTTTCTACCTTTTGACTTAAAGCTGCAGATGATCCACCTTTTATGTTAAAAATGTGACTATGATATATTATGAAAAACTTTTCACTTATTGAAGGGCACATCAGTTATCCCAGTAAGGTCAAAGCCCCATTGAATTGCCCAGACTGTAAGTGCACGACAGTTACCAAGAAAAATAGTAGAAGCACCCATTCTATGCATAGATATTGATGTCTAAAGTTCATCATTTTTGAAGACAAAGTAGAATAACCAATGCTTCCTACCCCCTGCATTTGGTTCACTGTTTTTACAGGAGCATCACAGAAAGATCACAGACCACTCAATAGCCTACATGAAGCCTGTCACGATTTGCCCTTGTGTAATTTAACTGTATCATTTTCTGTAACACATTTACTATCCTGGAGGGGTGAGGCCCTATGAATGTATGTGGGGCCTGGAACTTCCAATCTCCCATCACTTTTCCCGTTTCACACATCTCTGCAAATTGCGAAGTCCAAATATGTACACTTTCACATTAAGTACATTCTTTAGATGACAGGCATCACTGTAGTATTTATATGAGCATCACCACGAACGCGTGAATGATGCCTTGTGCTAGGACATCTCCAGGTGATAGATTTTCTGCACCATTATAGTTTTCTGTGGTCACGGTGATATGTCCAGTCTCACTGACAGAAATATCACGATGTGATGCATTTCTAGAGACATAGAATGCAACCGAATGAAGACCTCAAAAATCAATGCATCCATCTTCAGTCATTTGTCATAGGAGGAAACCATTCATTTAGGTAAAGAGTCTTTCCAAAAAAAGGGTGATGGGCAATGGAGTATCCCCAGGTGTAGGAATCAAATCGTGCCCTTAACTTACACCATAAAATACTGACTTGAGATAGATCAAAGTCTTACATGTATGAGATTAGATTAAGAAAGCTAAAAGAAAACATCGTGATGAATGTCTGACGTAGGAGTTGACCATGGTTTCTTTAACCTGACACCAAAGCAGAAGTAATGAAACAAATAATGGAAAAATTATATTTCCTCAATATTAAAAACTTGTGTACCAACAGAAGCTGTGCAGCTGCATAATTTGAGTGCAGACATAGTACCTGTAATGCTATTCAAAGTTTTCACGTTTGAAATTAACGGAAAGTAAATTACAATTCTACACAACAATGTCAAAACCAGACCATGAAAGCAGAAAGACATGCATTTCATAGAGTCCAAGCCCTATGCATATCCAAGTTCACTCAAGGAGGTGAAGCTGTTCATCCCTGTTGCAATCACCGTGTTATTAAAAGGCAATGTGTGAAGACTACATCAGCAGCCGTTGGGCCTCAGGTGACGTGAGTAACTAGAAATGTGTCAGCAGACACAGCAGGAGTTTCAATGGACTCATCCAGGTAAGTCGAGAAAAGACAAAAAATCATAAGCAAAACAGTGGAATCGACATAAACCACATACATCAAGGAAACAAAATGGAGCTTAAAATGAAACCTACACGAATGGCAGTGAAAACAGTAAACAGCCGCTCGTAGAACAATGACCCTGAACCCTGTCTCGCTTCACATAACAAACACCAGCCCTGGCTCCACACCCAGCCCGGCCTCCGGGGCTCAACACCCCCTTCAGCGACTCGGCAGCACAGGAAGCTCCTCCTCACCTTCTCTTCCCTCGTCCAGTGTTTCTCTGGGAAATACTGAGAGAAGCAGGTACAGAAGCCAGTCGATGCCGTCCCCTGAGCAGCAGTGTCTCCACGGCAAACACCGAGCTGAGCAAAGCTCTCAAAACAAAC